>NC_073712.1:2421525-3021525 GCF_023634085.1 Falco cherrug
CAAGAAAACAGAGATAACTCAATTATGATACATAAGTGAGGTTCACAGGGAGAAAATCGTAGGTACTGCGTCGTTTGTCTGCCTTGGTGAGAAGCGCTTGAGCCACTGGTTCCTGTTCAGCATAAGCCAGGCTCACTTGAACTAGACAACAGGGCCTGCATTTTAACTGAAAGTGATCATTTGTTAGGAAAAAATGGAGGATGGTGGTGGATTTGGCATTTTGGGATCAAGAATGGGCGGGTTTTTTGGGGAAGAGATGTTTTAGTGCTGAGGTTCCTTGTTCACATACTGTCAAGTTCTTGTGAAGAAAACTAGATCAGTTGCCAAAGCTTTTTTTTTTTACTGCAGATAAAGAATTTGCTGTGTTCAATACAGGGGTCATACTGTGAAATTAGGTAAATTCAGTGTAGGTTATTTACTAGTCTCCGATCTTTAATTATCGAGAAAATGTAAAAAAGGAGTATTTTACTAATGGGAACTACCATGTGCAGTGCTGCTGCAGTCACCATTGGTATGATCCCTGCACTTCGGAAATACTGAACCGTTGGAGTTTGCTTAGAGGATGATGCGAATATCCTCTGCTTGACTCAGTCTCTTCCAGTGAGGGGCTTTCAACACTCACTCTGTTAAGCTCATTGAAAATTTAAGATGAAACAATTTAGTCCGGAACACTCTATATGGGGCAATAGCAGCAGCAGGTTTGTGGAGTTTTTGTAGTGTGTTTGTTTAACTTGAGAATCAACAGTGTCAATTGGCTAAAAGCTGCAAGGAGAGTTTTGGATTAAACACAACTCCCCCAGCCTTGAAACGAAAGCTGCCAGTTCATGCCTGTGTATCCGTTAGGAGGTGCTTTCTTTCATTCCCAGATTACTGGGTTATCTCTGGGAGCTGCTGGGAGGGGGTGCTGTGTGCTGTGTGTGTTTGGGCGACCAGGCTGTGTGTGTTTAAAAGCCAAGGAGGGCTTGTGGAATCATACAGCCTGCCACCCTTACGTGTGTCTTGAGTCAAATCTGAGCTTGAAATCCCAGCCTGAGCAGGGAGCGTTGGCGATAGCTGGGGCAGCCAGTGGTGGCTGGTTGCAGTGGTGGGAGCCGCAGGGGAACCGCCTGGGCAGAGGCAGAGCCCTGGTCAGCTGAGGCTCTGCGACTGCTGGCAGGTGAAGCCAGCAGCATTGTCCATAGCTCATCTGCTTCTGTTCTGGGATGGCTGTTAAATCCAGGTATTTCCTTCTATCGAGTTGTTGGGATTAACATCTAGGTTTGAAAGCTGCTGGTTACAGCTCCAAAGAGGGCACAGAGTGTTTCCAAAGGGCTGTGACGAGAGAGCTCTAGAAGGTTGTCCAGGCTGTCTGTGCCACTTGCCAGTCGGACACCCTCCAGGAACATACTGCAAGCTCAGACCACAGGTCTTCTTACAGCTTACTGTCTTGAATGAAGATGGCAGTGGCTCTTGGGGCCTGGTGCCTTTGGACGCTGACAGCCGAGTCTGGCCCAGTACTGATGGATGCTCTGCTTCAAGGTCTAGGTCAGCGCCTCTGAAGTGAATTGGAGATGTTGGATTCGCTGCTGGTGCACTGACCCCAGCGCCCCGTGCATCTCCAGCTGTTCGTGCAGTGCTGCCGGTCCATTGCTTGTTCTTGCCTGGTGCTGCCAGAGCCTCTGTCTGTTCCTTGCACGCAGTCGCCTCCGTGGAGAGAAGACTGGTACCTCATGTATGCAAACCCTGCTACCTCTTTTGCTTTGATGTTCAAACCCTACGTATAGCTTCTGTCCTCTACCTTTGGGTCCCAGGGAGCAGCTGGCCCTGACGCTTGAGAATCCTCTCCAGCTTTCCTGAGCTCTTAGTTCCTCTCGAAGATTGGAGCTGGCCCAGAAACACTGGGATCTGGAGAGATGATTCTCACTGCAAGCTTGTCTTTGGCTGTGGGTCTCAGGTGGGAAGGATCTGTGGTTGTGTTTGCTCCCTTGCTAGTCTGCAATACTTAAGAGCCCAGTTTTGTCTCAAATGAGAAATGCTCCACCAAGCTTGTGTTATTGCATGTAAGGTGTGTTACTGCACCCAGGGTCTGCTCTTAGCAGGGAGGAATTGAGTGTTTCTGTTGGAAAAATCACCTGCACTCAAAATGACTGATCAAGGACCACGTCGCCGCAAACGAGGTTAACTGATGATTTGAGTTACCAACTAATGTTAGCCTTTTAACAGGGTCAGAGAGGGATTAGTTCCTGTTCAAAAGGAAGCTTTGTGGATGACCCACTGACACTGCTGGGGCGATAAATGGTGGTGCTCACCAGTTTTGCCTAGATTCTGCCATCTGAGTTTCTTTTGAGTAAGTTTTTAATGTCATCATAAAACTGTGAGACTAAAAGAGACCTCCTGAGTCACCAAGTCTGCTCCCTCCCTCTCGGAGGCAGCAATCATGTAACACCTTTGAGAAGGCAAGATCATAGATGTGGGAACAAAGAATGTAAGTCGCGCTTGCAGGGTGGGCATCCTGGAAAGCAGTGAATTGCTGCAGTTAACTGAATGAATATGTGTTTCTGTGGCAAGAATTGCTAAGATATCCTTCTGGATCTTACTATGAGATGCTGTCTAGCAAAATAATGGAAGTGATGTCTTTTTTTTGTGTGTGTGTCTGACATTGGAGAGTGTACAATTAAAATGCTGCTTGCAGTTTGCAAAAGACATGGAAGAAATGGGGAAAAAGCGTGAGGAAGATCTTCATTTGCGGGACTGGAAAGCTTGTTCTGTAAAGAGAAGCAAAAAGGTATTTGTTTATTGAAAAATGTCTTGAGACATCACTTTCAGGAAGCATTCTGCTTGCACAGTAAGCAAACAAGGTATTTGGTTAAAAATGAGATGAGGATAAGGGAAAAGTTGAACCTAACTAACTTGTAGAACAGCTTACCAGTGACAGTAATTTCTTGTTCACTGAATTCAAGGGGGTGGTTAAATTTTAATTAGAGAGTGAATTTGGATGAGGTGCAAGGTTTACCAGCTGAAATTATAGGAAGCTTACCTTCCCTGTAACAACAAATCTGGAGGAAGGATATGGAAATAGTTAAGAAATAGCTCTCCTGACCATTTGTAGTTTGCATTACTACTTGAAACAGTAATGTGATTCTTGGCGTACACCTTTGCACAGCTAGGTTTGTCTATAAAGTTTATAGAAAAGTTTGAAATTTTTATGTCGGTCTCATTTTTTGCATGTATTTGTATTCAGGTTTATTCTGCTAGGTCTGCTTAACAAATGCACGCTAATGCAGGCAACCAATTTTTGCATGTCTGTTGCGGGCTTCTAACAATTGTGTATGGACAACAAAGCAACAAAGTAATTTCAGATGAAGAGTCTGGGCAGTGTGAAAACTCCTGATTTTTTAGGAAATTGAGGATTTCTTGCTTTTTGTGTACCCTTAATCTTAGTGTAGTGTTCAGCATGGTTGTTGGAAGTAACTTAAATTGATCTTTTTAAAAGTCTCTTTTTTTCTTTTTTTTTAAAGGGGGGGAAATCCAAACCAGTTCTTTTTGAGGACCTTGCAGGTACATGCTGGGTGGAAATGGCTAGTGTCACAGGCTTCCCAGACACAAACCTCAGTGGGCCTGTGGGGTTGGTTTGTGTGTGCTCTTCTCTTCCCCAGCAAAGCCCCTCCGTACGGATCCATCAGCATCTTTGCAAATTGACCCTGCTGCGGAACAGCTCCTTCTTGTGCTGCTGCTGCCGCTGCATTTCTCTCAAAACGCTTATGTCTCTTTATATTCCTTGTAATGAACATCACATTTATCTTAGTAAGTTGTGCTTCAAAAGGTATGCAGGCTTTTTGTTGAGTAAATAATATGCTTATTAATGAAGGGTTGAAAGCATCTTGTTTTAGGAATTGAGGAACTTGCCATACACTGCAATACAAAATGATAAAAGATTATTCTTGTTGGTTGTATCAACTTTGAGTAGTTTGGATACTCCAAAATGAACTTCCTGTGACTTGAAAATGAGTCATTGATGGCCTGTTTACTACACCTGCTGTAATTTTTCCAAAGGGTGAATGGCTATGTATCTGTAACCATGACTAATATCATATGAAACAGTTTGTGATAAATGGCATGTGCAGTAATGTGTTTCTAAAGTCAGAAGTATTTTATAATCATCTAAACTGACCTGTTATATAATATATAGCGTGTGTGTCCCTCAGCTCTATCTGCTTAAAAATATCAAAAGCCAGAGTACATCCAGTGTTACCTCTCATTAAGCCAATTTACCATATCTCAGCTGAAGGTCTGGCGATGACTTTCTCCTTGCTAAAAGTTAAACGCTTGTAAGGCTGTTAAATTTTTGTTTCTAGTTGAGGGACCCATCTGCCTGATAGAGTGAAAAGCAGTCTACTGAAAGTCCTGTATTGAATAAATCGAGTTTCCAAAGCTGCTCTTTGTCAAACAGCTGACGTACTGTCACACTGTTCTGCTGCGTATATTGTTCATTCAATATGGTTAAACTTAAAAACTGCACAGTGTAGAAAATAACTGTTGTGGGAGCTTGTGTTCTGGTGGAGTCATCTTACCTTTCCTGACAAACTAGGTAACTAGTGCTTTGCCAGAGCAAGCGTCTTTGGGCAAAAAGGAAGGAACTTCCCAAAATACAGGCCAGTCAGCAATAAACAGGAGACGTATGGAGCTGATCAGCTTCTTCTGGAGTTCTGGCATGCCATGTTGGGAGTGAGGTATTTCTGTAAGGTCGCACACAGCAGTAGCTTCATTTGCTTTCTTAAGTGGAGAGGAGAAGCTCGCTGTGCCCCACCTGAAGGCAGGCTGCTGTCTGGCAGCGCATCCTCAGTCTGTGTCTGTCCTGCGGACCCTTGAGGCTTTATCTCTCTGGGAATGAGCGTGAGCTGGAAACCTGTAGGATCAGGTCAGAATTCCTGTTCCTCCTGTTGTGCCCGGTGGCACGAAGGCTTTCCTCTGGGCTCCTCTGCAGCACAGCCCAACAGAGGAGCCTCTTGTGCCCCCCTCCCTTGGCTCTCCTGAGGGTCTGCCAGTGCTTTCTGTGCAAGTGACAGCCCTGCAGCACCATGTCAGCCTTGGTGGTGGTGTCAGGGGTAGTGTCATTGCCTGGGTGAGCTGCATGTTGTTCCTGTTCTCTTCATTCCTGTTTCTTGTCCTCTGCAGATCCTTACTACAGCTTCCTGTTTTAGAGTAATGCACGGCTCACTTGGAGACAGCCTTGGCTTATTACTTGGCTAAGCAGTCAGTCACTACATCAGTACATGTCAGTACTTTTTATTTTTTCCCGTTTACTCTCTCAACCTAAGCAAAGCGCTTGGGTTCTTAGAGTTCTCCCTTTGGCAATCCTATTTAGTCCCCAGCATGTCCCAGGGGTGCTGTGTGTCATGACCAGTGTGTGTCCTCTCCTGGTTTGGTTTGCTGTCTTCTGTCTGTCTCTCTGCACACAGAGCAAACTCTAGAGCTGTGACTAATGGTGTAACCAACTGGTTCAGCTTGAAAGTCAGATTTGTGGTGTTTGAATTGTTTACAAAATGCAACACTTGAAATCTTGCTCTAAATGTTCCCAGTTGTGTTTCCCATCTCACCGTTCGGGGGCCAGAAATGATTTATCAGTTTAGCAGGGTATTACAAAAGTGTCAAACGTTTTCTTCGTCATACTTGCTATTTCCATTGCATTTGGTGGTCTGGCAAACAGTACAGCATCAGTAAAAGTAGGGTTAATTTTACCTAGTTGTTGAGGAACACCATGCCATTGGGCACCAGTCTTAGTCTAGAGGTTAAAAGAACAAAAGTGATCAAGAAGCACATCCTACTGGTTTGAGGACTGAGCATCCTGATCCCCACTACTGCCTCTAATTTCCAGTTCAAATCTTAATTCTAACCTGGTCTTGCCAAGTATTGATGTGCTGAAAATGCCTTGTAGGATCAGAAAACTTATCTCTTGTTACTAATGTAGAGGTTTGGGTTAGTCAGCGTGTTTGATAAAATGCGTTGGTGTCCCTCTTTGCTCTTCAGATGTCCCACACGCTTGGTGGCTTTTGTGTTCCTTCTCTCCTTGGCTCTGCTGTGGGCTTGTGCTAGTGACAGGATGAGATTGTTTTAACATAGAATTGATCTGGGTGTGTGTTTGTATGTAAGATAATTGCTTTACAAATCCTTTATGGTTGTTTTTGACACTAGTTTTCATATTAAGTATGTTGGCTAAACCAACAAATGTTCTGCTTATGATGCTGTTCTTAATTTTGGTTGCCTTAGTCTGCTGGTGCTGGGGAAACATTTTTCTTTTTCCTGCTAGAAAACTCTTGCCTTACTCTGCTATCAGTAGCTCTCACACACGTTATCTTCATTCTGTAATTAGTGATAATAAGATAGGTTTATATATAATAAATTACTGTCAAGTTTAAATCAAATCTAATTTGGTTTAGTGAAGCTGTGTATTGCCAAACCAACTGCATGTGATAGATGTCAGAGATCTAAAAGATAAAATTGCTTTATAGTTGTGTTTATAAATAACATTACCAGTTGTGGGTATTCTGTTAAATTAATAATAATCTTTTTTAATTGGTCATATTCCAGCTGTTCCTGAATGTTTGCAGGCAAGGAATTAAGAAAAGAAGCTTTTTTTTCTAGTTTCCTTTTTGGTTTAGTGCAATTGCTGTTTGTTTTTGAGACTACATTTATGAATGCTAACTGCTGCACTTGTCCTTTGTGAGCATTTGAAGTCTCCACTATCAAATGTTGGTCTTCCCAACCGAGGCAGGCATTAACAGTTTGGATCGTGGTTTGAGGAACCTGGCTTTGTTCCGTTTTGCGTGGTAGCAGTACTGACTGCGTTAGTGTAAGTGACGTCCCGTCTCAGAGCGGCACCAGAGCTGGTTCTCCTGTTCAAAGCGCTGGGCGGGTTGGCCAGGCTCGGTGTGGAGTGTCCCCAGCAGTGTCCCCTCACTGTCTGGCAGGCACAGCCTCAGCTGTCGTGAGACTGGGGCAAATGGCCCCTGCAGCACCTTTATCTACCCGGCATGGGCAGGGAGAAGATGGACTGCCTGGATGGGCTTATCGTTGAGGAGAGGTCCTTAGTCCCAAACTGTACTTTATTTTGTGGTTGGTTTCATCATCTGTCTGGTTTACAGTAAAATATTTTAAGGCGTCGGCAGTGGAGCTCAGTTGGAGTATCTCATTTTCCCGCTTCCTAGGCTTGTTTGACATGAAGTAGCCAGGAAGCAGAAGCAGGTGCACTTCAGCTGCGCGGGATGCGATGGCCGGCGGGTTGGGATGCAGCCGCAGAATAACTGGGATGCAGCCACAGCCCTGGGCTCCTGCCACGTGCTGTGCTGCTTCGGGTTGAGGGGGCTTGGAAGCCACAGAGACCCCTTCCGTGCTTCGGGCTTACCTGGCTTTTGACTGTCGTATGGAGAGGCTTTCTTCATTTTCCTGGTCTTTTGATGAAGCTTTTCTGTTTTTCCAGGACTGGCAACCTCCATTTGCATGTGACGTTGATAAGCTTCACTTCACACCGAGGATCCAGAGGCTCAATGAACTAGAGGTAAACTGTAAAACTGAATGTTGCTTCTGCTCCAAAATGCTTAAATGTTTTTTTGAGAGGCGGTGTTTTCCAGTGGATTGACAGTGAGCTCTGTTTTTGACTTAAGCTGACAGCACCCAGGAGCTCTGAACATCAGTTTTTAATTAGCACAGAAATTGGTCTGTTTCAGTTAAAAACATACCAAGCATAAAAAGTAAATGCTCGTTAAAGGAAAATAATTCAGGCCTTTTCCACACAGAGGTGCTTATAAGTGATTAAACTCAAATTCTCAAGTGCCATGGATTTGTGTCTGCATTTTGAACTTAAACAGCATCTTTTAAAAGTGGAAGAAATGAATTGCAGAGTGCTTTAAAAACAACAAGCTGTTAGGAAGGAAGAATTATGAAATCTGGATTCAGTTGGTGGAAATTTACTGTTCACAAGCGCTTTCTTTTACTGCTTTCATGAATTCAGACTGGTGGAAGGGACTGGTGAGGAGTCCTGGTTAGGTCACTACCGATACGAATTGGAATGACAGTGACTCTTTGCCTGCCTGATTTTTCTCGTGGGGCTTGCTTTCTGAAGTCTTGGTGTGATTCTGGGAAGTGCCAGGGTAAGGACTTGAACACTGGCCTTGGATGCTGCGAGAAAGACTTGTGTGGACCCAGGCTGGTTCACAGAATCGTAGTTAGGGTTGGAAGGGACCTTTCAAGGTCATCTAGTCCAACTGCCCTGTAATGAGCAGAGACAGTTGAGAGCTCTCTGGAGTTTAAAAGCAAGCTCGACTGTATAGAGGTGGCCATTTTTTGCCTTAGGAATAGAAAATGTGATGAAAATGTGTCAAAATTTAAGCCTAAGCTACTGCTCTTTAACGTAGCAGCAGTCCAGTTATCTCACTGTTTGCATTGCTGTGCCAACGGACTAGTTGGCTTCTCCTGCCATGACTGGTTTGTATCCATAAAAACGAGACAAATGCAGTTGGGAGTGAAAAAGGATAACAGAAAAACCCTTTTTAATAAGCCATAAATATTGGACTATTTTTGCTTTATTACAGTAAACTAAATTGTAATAAACTGTTGCATTTATTAATGTGATAAATGTAATCAACCCTAGCAGTCCAGCTAGTTTAGGTAGTTTGTAGCAGTAATAACTCATTACTTGTCTGTTCTCAGAAAGCAGTTTTCTAAATGCAGTAAAAGTTAACAAAAAGTGACTTGAAGAAAGACTGGTAGTATCTGTATGGAAATTTTTTTTTTCTGCATATGATGAGAGGGAAACATGCAAAATTACACTTGCAAGGGAAAATCCAGACAGGCAACTGAGGCTGCGGCATTATAAACACTGGGATATACAAAAGCTTAATCTGCATTTAGTATGTGGTTCATGGTTTTGTTTTTTTTTTCAGGCCCAAACTCGTGTGAAGCTGAATTTTCTGGACCAGATTGCAAAGTTTTGGGAGCTTCAAGGATGTACGCTGAAAATTCCACATGTGGAGAGGAAGATCTTGGATTTATTTCAGCTTAATAGAGTAAGACTGTTGCAAGGGAGAAACTAGTCCCAAAAAGATGTTGTGTTGTCTTAGTTTCTGGGACGCTATCATAGTTGTTCAAGGGAGATTTTGGGGTATATCTAAGCTGAAAAAGTTACTACTTTGTTTAACCTAACATAGCTAATGTGACAAAATAATAAGAAATACAACATTATGGGAGCCTTCAGGTGAGCTGGGAGATCAAATTACATTTCCAGCTCTTCTTTGAAGTTGAACTTGGATGCAAACTGGTCAAAAAAACCTTCGTCCTAACTGATGAAAGCTTCTGAACAAAGACAGCAGTGAGAAAAACATTCCTTCAGGAATACAGGAGAAAAAAATCCAGCAGCTTTTAAGATGAAACTTGTTAAGCTTCTGGAGAAGTTTATGTATTCTGAAAGTAGGGGATGGGATTTACTGATCCCTAGGATATGTGCTTTCTGTTTTCTTTGTGTTTAGAGTAGTTTGTATTTGGTTGATTTTCAGCCTGTTTCATAGTACTTTGTTCCAGTGAGAAGAACTGATTGTACTGTGCTGGAAAGTTGTGTTGGAATACAAAGTAGAGGTGTGACAAATTGCAGCCAGGCAAATTCTCAAAAGTAAGCTGAATTACTGTTTGGTCAGCTAATACAGGTGCTGACTTGTTTGTAAAGTAATTCAGCAAGTTTACAATTCCTGAACAGGTTATATGTTTATATGTTCCAGTTACAGCTTTTAAAAAGCTTTCATGTTTTGAGGTTTTTAAAATGGCAGTTGTGGTGTTGTCTTGTGTTTTAAACCAACAGTGCTTTCCTTAAAGGCTGATAATTTTAGTATTAAACATATGACCATTTTATTTTTGCTTTTTAGCTAGTTGCAGAAGAAGGAGGATTTGATGTAGTTTGCAAGGAGAGAAAATGGACCAAAATAGCCACTAGGATGGGATTTGCTCCTGGCAAAGCTGTGGGCTCGCACATCCGCGCACATTACGAGCGCATTCTCTATCCTTACAACTTATTCCAGTCTGGAGCGAGCCTGTTGGTAAGCTATATTGAAGCTAACTGAAGTCCAATTAATTTAGTAGCCAGTCTGTTTTTATATATATATATATATATATATATATTTTAGTAATGGAATATTTCCAAAGACTGCATTTTATGCTTTATGGATGGCGTGCAGGCGACAAGATGCAGTCTGTGGTGTTGATGCAAGCGATTCAGAAAACCACAGGCAAACTTTTAATCAAAAGTAAAGTTTTTAGAAGTACTCTTCAAGATAACCTCTTGCTGACTGCTTTGAATACTATCTTTTTGCATTTTCTCTGTCGTTTACAGAAGAAGCCTCATAACAGACTTTCAGACTTCTATATAAATTTTTTTAATCCTGTTTTGTCAAATGCAAAATAAGACTATATTCACAGGTCCTTATAGGTCTATCTCTGATAAAGCAAGTGTTCTGGGTCATGTGCACATATGGCCTGCACACATTGAGTGACTGAGGAACTGTATCAAACTTTGCCAGTTCTGTGGCTGTAACTCATCTTGCTTTCACTAAGGGTGTCCCAAGTCCAAGTGTGCTTCATGGGTGTTGCAGTGTAGTTAACAGGGTGGCTTGTGACTTTTTTTCAAGCTTAAATCTTCATCCTTCTTGCTTAGATTTGGCCATTAAAACAAAATTCAGGGTTTGTGGAGAGTGAAAGCAGCATAATCTCTAATGAAGAATAGGGCTCTTCTTTTAGAGCAGTAGTGATTTATTTGGAAAACCAAAATAGGTTGCAGTTGCCAACATGCATTTTTATTTATCTGAAGCACTCTTTCCACGATGGTCTTCCAAAGAGAGGCGTGTTGACCTTTTTTAAGCAGTAAAAGCCCTAATCCTGTTACAAGCATGTCTCTGTCTACAGAAATCAACACTAGCTTTTTACATAAAGCTACCAAAATGAGGGCGGGAGTTGACATAAGTCAAGAAAGGTTGGAATTGAAGGATTTTTATTTAGCTAGCAGTGATCACTTCTCAGTGAAGAAGAGCTAGATTCTGCAGACCCTTCAGAAAAAACAATTTAACTTGTGTAGGTTTGAGTGTTTTGCCAAAGGAGGATAAGAACAAAATAGTGTTGCATATAAAAATCTTTGTGCTAGGGAAGCTGCTGTATCAGAATATTTTGCCTTGCCTCAAACACATTCACGTTAAGCAACACCATTTTCTGAAGGCATTTCATGAAAAACCTCATATGTTTTTAGGTCTGTAAATGTGGATTTTTATTTTTTTTTAAGCTGGTGTGTTTTGAGACAGTTAGCTTTGCTTTCATATTTTTCAGGTGCAGTTGCACAGGGAAAGATAGAATTAAAAGTTGTAAAAAAGTTAATGTGGTACCACACTTCCTTGGAAATGTAGGTTCCCCATGTGAGTGTCTGTCACGCAGTTAGTGGTTTACATTCATGGTTTTCTCAGTAGTGGACCCTTTTAGAAGAGAAAAGCCTTCTCAAACAAGGTCAGTCTTTTTAAGTGTAACTTTCCAAGCTCTTTCTTGCAATAGGCACCTGACATTTGTTCCAAATTGATGGGTTTAGTGGGTGCAGTTCTGGGAAAAGCTACGTATGTCTGCGTAACTTTTCTTTTTTTAACTCCTTCCCCCCAAAAGCTGTTAAGATACTCCCCTCCCATATGTGGCAGAGATACATATTTTCAGTGGACTGACAGAATCCACAGAAATTTCTTGGGTTTCATTCAGTTTTTGCTCTTTAAGATTTGTCTTTTTTTTTTTTTCCTTGCTGACAATGTTGTCTTCCAACTGAGTTTGTTTTGCAGTACGTTTTCTGAGGAAGGATCTTGGATGAGATTCTTTTTTGGCTTGCTTCCATGTGTTCTCAGCGAGTGGTGCTTTCCCAGATGCTTCTTGTGTAGGTGTCCATTTTATTGTATGTCTGTTCAGTGCTTTACTATGAATCTAAGCATCTGTGACTTCTGGTTTTGGAGAAGATGTAGCTATTCGGTTTGACAGCTTCAGTTTGAGATGTGTAGTTCCTTCTTGTAAGACTTCAGCAAGCCTTTTGAGAGAAACTCTTCATGCAGTCAGGATGATCATCCACAAAAGATTAGTGCATGCATTCACTGGATTCTTTTAACATTTTTTTTTAATTGGTAGTACTTGCAGTATTCATTGCAACAGTCAATATTAATTGACTTTTTTTTGCAAAAGCCGAAAATATGGAACAATGTTGTTTCCACTGATGACAATGCCATAACTTAAATTTCATCCAATTCTGTGTATAGCATTAATTGTTTGTGTGGCTTAAATATATGTTAAACTGGCTTCAGGAGTTATTTTGACCAATGTCCCAGCTGGAGATATTTCTGTATACATACTAACATAGTGAAACTAGGAGCTGTTCAGAGGTTAACAGATTGCATGTTTTTATTAAAGCTCTTGTTCAGTTAAACGGCAAAAATGCCTTAAATCAACCAGTTTCCAATACTCAAAGCAGCTCTCCACAGGGGTGTATTTATTTTATTCTTATCTTGAAACATTGGACTAGACAGGTCTTGGATGTTTGTCTCCAGAGTGGTTGCAGTAAACTTGTTGCTGTACTGGTTGTTTCTGTCAGTGCCTCGCTTATATTCTCAGCCCTTGTAACCACTGGTGTGGTGCTGCAGCATCATGCTCTATGCCCGGAGGGATAAATGTCCCCCTATGTGAACTGATGTGTCCAAAATCTTTTGTCAGTGCACCTTCTGTGATGCATTGGCCAGATGTTTGCATGATTTGAAATGCAGCTACAGTCTGGGGGGCTAGAGGTGGTCTTGTGGTGGTCTGGTTTTCAATGAATATGACTGGTTTAGTGATTCTGGGTCTGGTCTCTTCCAAACTAAGGCTTTAATGTCCCGAGTGAGGTTCATGTCCAAAGATTTATATGTGTATGCCTCTAATAAAGATGTTTCTGTGTGAGAGAGTCCTCTAGGACCCTTTATTGTTACTGGAGAAGAGTAAGCACCTCTGGATTTTGGTTGCTCTTATCCTCAAGTGGCTATGTAGCAGGGGTAGGCCAGTTGTATTCTGCAAGTACAGGGAGCCTGGGTGATTAGCTTATGTGTAAATTACTGCTTCATAAACATCTAAACCTGGAGGAGATTAATTCTGTCCCTATTTTTCTTTTTTTTTTCATCTTTTGACATCCTGGAGGCCTTGTGAACGTTCCTGCTGTGTCCTTTGATTGCCTGCTGAAGGATCTGCTCGTTCATGGTTTCACCTTGATGGGCTTTTAATTTACTCTCTGCCACCGTTTGGAGTTCAGGGATTGTATGTGCAACCATCTTCTCAGAATATAATGAGATCATGATCACAGGCTGGATCACAATATGTAGGATGAGCTTATGGTAAATTATTGATAGAATCTTAACCTTAACAAAAAGGCTCTGCTGGCTGGGGGAGAGGAGGACTGAAGAAATGGCAGCTAGTGACCTTGGTTACAGGCGCGTGCTTGCAGTTGATAAGGTCAGTCTAGGAGTAAAGCAGGTTCCGAGGAGTTCCTTTTCCTAGGTACAGCTGACAAAGTTAATAAAACAGTCATTTCATACTGCTGCTTAGCCTTTGGGTGCTGGGACACCAGGAAACGTTTCTGCTTAAGTAGTTGTTGAGATCTCAATGTTTAGGAAATGTCTTCTGGGCTTTTTCAGTGAACAGTGACAGTGCTGCTTGTTGTTGTTTGGACAGTACACTGAAGTGAGGCAAGTTATGCTTTTTGTTTTTCTCTTTCAGGGTTTCATCTTTCAAGGTTTCATTACTCTTTTGTTTAGGAAAAGCTGTTTGCCTTCTAGGTATTTGCTTTCAAGGATCATATGTCCTCTGTTATAAGGAGTAGAAACTTTTTTTTTTAGTGAAAGATTTAGGTTTCACGTGAGGACACAAGTCAAGGAACCAAATTCTATCCAAGCAATCCAATTTGGCAACATTCTGTGTAGCATTCATCTCATTTGCTTTTCTGTTTTCTCATTTTTATATTTTTCGTACTCGCTTGTCTTTTCTGCTTGTCTGTTTTCTGTCCTGAGAAATTTTTTACTTTCTCCCACTGATGTGAATTCACATCATCTCCTTTCAGTGTGAACTTGATAAGGGGAAATGCTCTTCTGAAGAGGCAGCTGCAGTGCTCTGTCCTCCAAGTGTGCAGCACAGGAGCGTGCCCAACTGTGAGCATCAGCCAGGACTTGCTGCTCATGAGCATGAGCTGCAAAGTTGGGTGGTTTTGTGTATTTAATGTTGAAATTAAGTCAGACATTTGCTTTCAAAGTATAAGTCTAGAGCTTATAAACTCTTAAGATTGAAGGCGGCTCTAAAAAAGAGAAATTCCAGCGGTGTTTTTGAGCAGTGTTGTGGACTGTCTGGGGGGGATGGTTAATGATATCCTGCTACCCTTGACTGGTGCTTCTTTTTTGTTAAATACCTATTTCTTTCAGTATAGGCTTGTCTTATGAAATACTGCTGCTTCTCCTTTTCCATCCCCCCTTCTGACTATCATTTGTTTCTGAAAGTGATTCTGTGCTGGCTACAGAGCATCAGTCCTTACGCCGCTGTAGTGGTTCTCTTGCAGTTCCTGTCCTGTTTCTCTCTTGCTGAGAAAATGCTTGTGATGGCAACAGATTAACAGAACGATGGAAATGTGGATCCAGTGACTCATGTGAAATACTTCCTGACAACATAAGACTTTTTAGTTCTTTAGGATTTGTTGTTTACTCATTAAAAACTGTTATGTTTTGTCTGCTGTTACTGAATGTTGTGTGGCTTGACAAACTTGGAATTGTCATTAATTATTAGTTTTCTTGCCAAATGTATGCAGAGTTTTCAGCAATTAAATGGGTTCATTCAGCAACTTGAAAGAACTAAAACTGTTCTTGCACCTCCTTCTTCCCTTCTGCCTTTAATTCATGCAGCAGAGTTGTCCTTTCCGAAACATAAAGAGAATATAGCTTGTAGCTTCTGCAACATTTTTCAGACAAAATGGTATTTCAGTTAGAAAGGGATGCGTGATAGGCTGTAATTTACTTTTACGGTTTTCTGTATGTGGAATTACAGTAATGCAACCTGAGGGCACTGCAGCAGTTTCCAGTATGCTGTTGATAGTCTCCAAAAGCACCATCTACTAGAAGAATTGGTATTGGTATTCCCATAGAGAAATGTTTGTTGCCCATAACATTTAAAGGATGACTTCTGCTTTATTTAAAATCCTTTCTTATGGTTACTGCATTCAGTAAAAGGGCAGGAAAAAGTGATTTTGCGACCTGTTCAAACAGGTAATGCTACAATTGTCATAAATACTGTTTTTATTAACTCATTGCAGTAATAAGTAAAGCCCTGCCTAGGTTCTTTCACGTTACCCAGGAAATTATTCTACACAAACTTTGTATTAGAAGTGGAGGCAGAAATCAAGTAATCAAATTGTCTGTTTAGTGCCTGCAGAAACCAGATCTCACCAGTGACACAAAGGACAAGGAATATAAGCCCCATGATATTCCACAGAGACAGTCTGTTCAGCCATCTGAGACTTGTCCACCCGCTCGTCGAGCAAAACGCCTGAGAGCAGAGGTGAGAGGATCTGTCTTTATGAGGGCAAGTGCTCTGCCGTGGCCGAGCTTGAAACCATAGTGCAGTGATAGTTTGCCCAGCCGCGTGGCACGACTTTTAAGTTAAGTTACAGGACAAATGTTATTTCGATCGGATTGCTAAATGTATATGCATAATAAACAGCTGTTTTATCTCTTTCTTTGTAATTGTTACACATACCTAAATGTTCATAAATTCACAGATAATGAATAGTATGGTAAGGATTGTGTGATACTTCTCTAAAGTGTGTTACTGAGGTTTGGAGTGCTGAGAGGCTCTTCTACTGACGCTGTTCCACTTACACATTAGTTATAAGTGTGTACACTATAATAATGTTTTTAGCATGATTATAAATAATAGGGAGCTCAGACACAAATACAGGTGACAAATTCTAGAAGTGAAGCATATCTTTTGCAGCTTTGATCTCTGTCATTTCCTCAAAGAACAGGCAGCGAACAGTAGTTATTCTCTAAACATGTTGGGAGGTTTCTGTAAATCTTTCATGAGTTGAAGCCAGATGTTACAGCAAAGAAGGTTTTTCTTACATTAGTGCTATTACATTTCATTTTTTCCTCTGAGTTCTATCAATTTGCGATACTTTGACCATGCAATAGAAGGAAAAAATTGCATAACGTTAAGTCGGTATGGTTTTGTACAATCAAACAAGCTTATTCTTGCATGTGCTTAAGAAATATTATCTATTTGGATAAACAGACAAATGTATTGATTATATCTGCATGGAGTTCTCCTGTGAAGGCGTATTTTAGGCGATCATTGATGTGTCTCCTTCACTGCTGGAAAACTGTAATACTGTGACTTCAGCCTTTCCAGGCTGATGTTCCTGCCTTCAGAGATTACTGTTTCTTTTGTTTGAGCAGATGAAGAGTCGGAGAGGCTTGTTCCCGGGAGACTGTCCTATTAGTGGTGACATCATGAGTTAGGAAGGTCATGATTGACTCTTTGTTTATAATCCAGATTTCTATTTAAGTTTGTTTCAGCGTCTCTATTAACTCCATTATTGTAGTCTTGGTGTTTGTTACAACCAAGTAGTACAGCTTCACTGTTACAAATTCTGCCTACAAAGTCTGCTAATTCTTAAGATGGCTTTAAAAAACCTTAATTGTTTTCTAATCAAATACCTGGTTACAAGCAGACTTACAATTCTGAGAAGAGCGCAGTAGTTTGATCTGAAACTTTCCATTTGAAGTATCTGCCTGTGGTTGAAAGATGCTAGCTCTCATATATCCTTTAAAGATTAACAGCAAGGCAAACACATGCTAAAATTTTAGCTGTTCCTCTGAGAGGGGTGACAGATGACACTGACTAACAAAGAGTGCACATTTCTGTCATTTCTGTGGAAACTAACTGCCCATACTTAGCCAAAATGCAAGGCTACCCTCTCAGCTCTTTTCCCTGAGCACTGATGTCATGCACCTAGTTTTTGTGGAAAGAATATACTTGATTAAGAATAGAATTGAAACGTGCAAAGCTAAGGCTGAGTTAGGCAGCATGTACCCACTCTGTTAGCAAGGAGCTGTAGTGTTTTAAGGTAATAATTTCCAAAAATTAAGATTTGTTAATGTGTTTCTGTTCCATTTCAGTGCAAAGTCCGGTAGTCTGATTAAATCCATTTTATTCTAGATCAAAGCTACAAGCAATTGGTTTTTGCCCAGACCTGATGCAAATTAGTAATGTTTGGTTAATGTGTCTCAACTTTTTGCTCTAATGAGATATACAAGGGTTTGTAAATGTCTTAAATTGTAGAACCTAGGTTCATTCTCATGTTTAGCATTTCCTGCTTTTCAAAGGTTAACCATCTAGTGTAAACCTTTAAAATAAGTGAACTACAGGAAAGTACTGTAAATCGTTCTTACTAGCAAAAAATACAGCCTGTGGGATAAGTGTTAGTTTGCAATTGCAAGACGCATACAGTTTTGCCTTGCCTTTTCCTACTTGGTGAGTAAACACTGAAGAGATGATGTTCATAATTAGAAAGGAAAAAAGCAATAACAGTCATAGGCTGGTTTTGAAATGCAGAGTGTTCACATGCTCGGTGTAGAAAAGGTAAGTGTAAAAGACCAGAATAATATTGTGGAAGTGACAGTGAGATACATTGGTATGATAAAAGGCTCAGGCAAAAAAAAAAAAAAAATGCTCTTGTGAAGCTAAATATAGCCCTAAGCACAGAATACGGATGCAATTCATAGAAGTTAAAGGTGCAGAAGATGGGACATCTATTATTGCATTGCTTGAGGATTGGTGCAAACTCATCCTGATTCAGTATTACTAAATATAATGAACAGTAATATTTTTTTGGCATATCTTAAGCCATGGGACCTCTGCCTGATCTCATAAAGGCATAAAGAACACAAAAAGTGAAAGGAAAATAATGTTAAAACCACCTCTATAAAAATCCAAACCAACCAAACAAAAAAGCCTACCAAAACCTCCCCAAACAGAGCAATGACAAACCCTGCCCCTTCAGATACCCGCTGATGGATTCAGCTGGCAGTCACGCTTGCATAGCTGGGGCAGCAAGTCCCGTTATTTGGGGTTCAGGGGGTGGCTGGTAGTGGACTGGCTTGTGTGAGTAGCAAGGGTGGCCGCATGACCCCATTGCCTTAAATTAGGCTTAAAAAACAGCAGTATTGGAGAAACCCATCTTTATGCTGAGACATTTGGGAATATTCTCCCACAGTCTCAAAACTTCAGGGAAGAAATAAAAAAATTAAATGGAAAAACTTTATTCTGTCTTGAAAGTTCCACAACACACTTGAGTTCCCTGCTTAGAAGATCAGAGCATGTTCTGCTTCTCAAGAGAAAAAGAAAATCTATGAAAACCCGCAAGTTCCTTGCTCCTTTGTTTCTTATCAAGTTCCACTAAAATAAAACTAAACCCATGGTATCGTTACTGGCACAGGCTGTTTGTAGGATTTCATTTCAAACAGTTTGTTCTCTATGTTATTTCTCTCTGAACCCTTTTTTTTTAAAAAAAAAAAATGGAATACAAGCATTTCAGAAAGTCAGGTTGCCTTTTTAGATATATTCATTTGTAAGTAAATGAAGTTGTCAGAGTTGTTATCTGGCTTCCATCTGCCTGGCTTTTTCCTTGAACAAGTCGGGTTACAAGGTTTAAGACCTCCGTTGTACCTCTGCGAAGTGTTTGTGTCTCACATCAGCTGGTGCTCTGAACCTTTGCAGTCCTCTCAGCACTGATCAGAGTGGATTAAGAATCGTATGCAGAATTATTATTTTTTTTTAATTTGGAAGATGAAATTGTCTTTTTTTTTTTTTCACAGCTCTTGTGAGTATTGAAATATGTACTTTAAAACCTTGCAGCATCGGCCACCAGAGTTACTCAACTGTAGGGAGTTGCAGAGTATTAATTAGGTGGGAATGGGCATCAGAGTGCTGGACTTTCTCCCTTCCTGAGACTCCCAGCAGCTGCGGGGTGCAGGATGGATCCCTGGGTGCGCAGCCTTTCCTGCAGCACCAGCTGCACATGCTAGAACCCTCTGCCCCTGCTTGGGTGAGCAGCTGTGACTTCAGGTGGCAGTGAACGCTTTCCCCAATACAGGTGTGAAATAAAGGTGTTCCATCTAGGGGCATTACTGATTTTTTTTTTTTTCCTTTTTTGTTTCCTTTCTTTCAGGCAACCAATATTAAAACTGAATCTGACCCTCCAGAAGCCAGAACTCACAATCTGAGACGTAGAATGGGATGTGCACCTCCAAAATGTGAAAACGGTGAGTGGCAAGTGGGGAGCGAAACAAAATGTGAATGCGATTTCTGTTACTTTGTATAAATTCATTTTAAGACCTGAGTTGAATTCAGCAGTAGGAACAATTCAAAGTATTTAACAAAAAATACATTACTTCTGTTAACTTCATTTTAAAATTGGAATTTATTGTAAAAGTTCTTTTTTGGCTTTGAAATCTTTTTGTTTGTTTTGTAAGTGGTTTCTTAAGAAAACGTAAGATGTTTTCTAAGTTTTCTTGAAGATATTTTCAGTTGAAAAAAATTCTACTTTTTGAAACTTCACTATCTCTTATGGAGCAATCATAAATGAGATTTGAGCCACGTTTCTAATCCGTATTTTAAATAGCTAGCATCAATCCACTATCTTTAAATAGAGGAAACACTTTTAAGAATGTACTGAACTTCAGATATTTTTAGGAAAGAATTTGAAATCGGGAAATGAAGGCAAAAGATAGTATGTTGAGAACTGAACAATAAGGTTCCCATAATATGACTTCTAAATTGTGTCTATCAAAAGTCCTGAGTCTGTTGTTATCTGACCTTAAGAAATAATAATTTCAGACTGAGAAGAAATGTTTAATGTCACCAAACAGAAGAATAAGCTTGTTGACAAATAATTTGGCAAAGCAAATATAGCAACCATTTACAACTAATCAATAATTAGTTAGTTTCTTTTGTTCATTCAAAATATTTTGTCTTTCCAAGTATTCATGTAGATTGTGGTCTTTTTTTAAAATTTTATAGTTTTTTTTTTCTTGTTAGGAGTATCTCTAGGCATTAACCTCTTACTTTCTCCTCCTGAAGAGTAGAAGGAAAAAGCTCTGGACAGTTTTTTAATGCTTAAATTTCTGATAGATGTAGACATTCTTCTCTTTAGTATCTTTTTTAGCTCTTGGACTCCGAGAAATGCTTGGGACTGTCTCATGTCCAGGTGCAAAGGCCTCTAGCTCACTTGTAACTTCAGCTAAGAACTTCATTGCTCCCTTGTCTTCAGCACCAGCACCCTGGGGTTCTCCACATTCTGTTGTATGGGTTTTCTGGGTCTTTATAACGTCAGGAATGAAGACTTGATTAGGGACGTTAGATAGTAGGAGTGTAAGACTGTAGAGGAACTGCTTTGTCTGGCCTGTTCTGCTGCATGCTCGTCTTTTGATGATACGTTTTCATGAAAGCTATCACTAGAAGAAACTAAAGTGTGAAGATTGTCGTAGGAAGCTGGAGTGTTGTTTCATGTCTCCATGTGACATGCTGCTGTAAAATGGATGGAGTAATTCAACCACATTTTTTTAACATCACGTGGAAACAAAAACTTAGCTTATGAAGATACTCATAATTTAAATTAATTTAAATGGGATTTAAAACACCCACTCAAAAAATGTGAGCTGTAATAGTCATTGCTAGCTCGTGATTGTGTGCTTGGGTTTTCTGATAATACTGGCTTCTTGTAGGCATTGGAGGTGTTCAAATCAAAGTGTGTGTATGAGACAACAAATAATTCAACAAATAACTCCGCGTTATGCTGCCTAACAAGAAATAACAAATCAATAAACAATAGCAAGTAATGCTAAGCATTAAAACATTTTGTAATATCCTCATGGATTTTTTTTCTGTTGCACCAGAAAAAGAAATGCATAGCGCAGTGAAACCTCCTGAGAAGAGGGAACATGCTGGGGAGCCAGAGAAAGACAAATCCAAAGTCCGATCTAAAAAACCCACTAATGCTGTGAGTATTTTCTGCCTTCCTGCTGCTTTGTACTGATTGCAGGTGTTTCTGGGTTTCCTTTAGGTGTGCACTGAAATCTCATGTCATTTATGTCATAGTAAGGACTCTTGTATTCTTCATGTAACCCTGTGCTTGAAACAAAGCAGTATCTGTGCCGGCTGGGATAGACATACTCAGAATGCTTCATGCTGTTACAAAGCTGAAAATGACAGGATAGTTAAGTTTCATTATCTATAACTGAAGTAAGTTGTTTTCTGTCTCCAAGGTAGAGTCTCAAAATTTTGAAAGAAGAGTCCAAATAAAGTGGTGGTTCTGTGAGCTGATCTCTCCCCATTCCCTTTAACCTCAAGTGAGCTTTGGCACCTGGCTCTCGGGCAGACCCGACACCCACAATTTCAGCACTATCTTGGAAGCTTTGTTGTTCAAATGTTTCTTAAAAAAACCCTGTTCCTACTCAAACTCTCCAGACACCACCACTCCCCCTCCAAAAAAATGCCAAACTGAAAGCAATGGTAGTTTGTCCCACTCTTGAGAAGATAATACGGAGATTCTTTCTGTCCCTGCCACCTCTTGGGTCCTTCCTAAAACCAGAAGTGTTCTTTGTTTAATCCACGTCTATGGCTAGATACCTGAGAATGAAATGTGCGAATACAAGAAGCCTTGACCACCCCACCCCCCAAACAAAAACATGCTTGTGGGGAGAAGCAGGAGATGCTGCCGCGTTTTTTAACAACATAAGACGACAGGGTCCGCTTGCCCTTGTGGTTCTGTTCTGCATTTGAGAAGAGCCTTCCAGCCCGTCACTAGCGAAGGCGCAGGACAGGCAGCAGACAGCCCTGCTCATGTTTGGGGTGCCTGTGCCTTTTCTTGGGGCTCGGCAGAGCCCACACCTGTAACACCTGCCCCCTGCCCAAGGCACAAGGCTCCGCTGGGAGGCTGCTGTCCTTCCAGATCAAAATGAAGGTCTTGGCCAGTGTCTCTGGGGGAAAAGAGGAACACTCGCGTCAAGAGGAACCCCCTTCTTTCTTCTGAGGCTCCAGACAGTTGGGCTCGGGGCGGGGAGGTGGAACATCTGTGCATACATGCTGCATGTGAGAGCAACCAGAAAAAGGCTTTGTGAGCCATGGGCTGGGCTGGGTTGCCCCTGCGGAATCCACAGCGCTGCTGGGTTAAATCAAGTCTTCTGTCTTTTTCCAGGGGGGGGGGAAAAAAATACATGGAAGAGCTTGCAATTCATGCGGTCCTCCCTTAAATTACAGAAGGGGGTTATTTAAACTTTTTATGTAAATGTTTTGTGTTTGCTTGTCTCATTTCCACTTCAGAGATGAGGTAAAAATAATCTTTGGCAAATGCCACAGATGACCAAGTTACCAAACTGCTCTTCTACCATGAGTTACCGTAAGTGCTCACATTCCCTCTCCGGCAATTTTTTGTTGCAGGTGGACTTGTATGTATGCCTGTTATGTGGCAGCGGTAACGATGAGGACCGTCTCCTGCTGTGTGATGGCTGTGATGACAGTTACCATACTTTTTGTTTAATTCCACCCCTTCATGATGTTCCCAAAGGAGACTGGAGGTGTCCCCAGTGTTTGGCTCAGGTAATCCAACAAAGCCTAAAAGTTAGGCTGAAGGTTACTTTTTTTGTTTTGTGGGTGTTTTTTACACTTTATCCTAGGGGTTGGAAATACAGTTTGTTAATTAAGGTAGTGCAAGCAAGGTGATAGAGGGTAAAGCTAAAATGAAGACTGGGCATGCCTCAGATTGGAAGGCTATTACTTGATACTTTGGAGCCAAAAATGGCTATGCCTTTAAAGAATATGTTGGGCTTTAATCGGCACCTTTCCTCTGTATTGAAAATTGGGAGTCTCACTGGGTGCTTCATTGTGGGGGTCTGTGTATCTTCTTTTTTTTTTTTTTGCTTAGCTCTAGAGGAAGGAGGAATTGAGCATGTTACTTCACTAATGTTTATGCAGATTTGTAAGTGTATACTGAATAGTGAATTAAGCAGTACTTTCTTCTTCTGACTGTGCAACTTGGGGAAGTAATCTTGTTTTGGTCAGGTGTCCTGCCTTCTTGCCCATCAGATGCTGTAATAGTAGCCCATTTGTGTAAAATCTGAGCTCAGATTGTCTTGTATCACAGAAATAATTATATTTTTAATTGCAGGAGTGTAATAAGCCTCAAGAAGCATTTGGTTTTGAACAAGCAGCAAGAGACTATACACTTCGTACATTTGGAGAAATGGCAGATGCATTCAAGTCGGACTATTTTAACATGCCCGTACATGTATGTTCCTGTATTTACTCTGATGACGTGATGTAATCTAAGGTTTTTGTGCTTAGTTAAAATACATAACTTTTGAGGGGGAGAGGGGAATTGCAGTTTTCAATGGGACAAAATCGCAAATCAGGGGTTCTCATTTACATCGGTGAATCCTTGTTCTTGCTGGTGTCATGGTTTCTTGTTCCACTGACTTCTTGTTCTGGTTTGGGTTTTTTTTCACTTCTGAGGAAGTTCTTGTAAGGAAGGGAATACTCTCCATCACCCATTCCTGAGAGAGCAGAGCAGCAGCATGTCCTGGGTGGAACCACATTTCTGCTACATTTTCTTTTCTTTTGTTGAAATGGTTTTGAAATGGGGAAATGCTTCAAGCTAATGGAGGTTCCTCTCTGAGAGAGTTTTCATGTACATGCTTTTTATATAGTGATTCCCCAGTATATACTCCTTGTTTTCCTTCTTATGCCTAGATGGTCCCCACCGAGCTGGTTGAAAAGGAATTCTGGAGACTCGTTAGTACCATTGAAGAGGATGTGACAGTAGAATATGGAGCTGATATTGCTTCAAAGGAATTTGGCAGTGGTTTCCCAGTTAGGGGTGGGAAGTTTAAAGTTAGACCAGAAGAGGAGGTAGGTCTTTATTAGTTCACCGTGTATTCTTGTGTTGCAGTTTTTCATCAAATAAGTTTCTTTGGTTCAAAGGACAATAATGGAACTGGGTCACAAAGTGTTTGTTTTGTGTAGCTGGCACAGTATTTGAAGAGAAGAATTACATCAGAGTTTTGAATAAATAAAATTTGCCGTGATGAGATATGAAAAGTCACAGGTTTATCCTAGAAGTTATTTATTAACTTCTGAACTTAAAAAAAAAAATAATAATACATTTTAACAAAGCAGGTCAGAATCAGGTGCGTGAAAGGAGCAAAGACAATGGAGGTTTTGTTCTTTGATTCATTGACCCATTTCATAAATTTTTCAGTTGGGAAAGACACTTATTTTTCTGCTTCTCTTTTGATAGTTTTTCTCTCTTTGTTTTTTTTGCTTCATGTTGTATAAACCTGTGGCTGTTGTGTTCATTTTTCAGGAATACCTTGATAGCGGCTGGAATTTAAACAACATGCCTGTGATGGAGCAATCTGTTCTTGCTCACATCACTGCAGACATATGTGGAATGAAATTACCCTGGCTATATGTAGGAATGTGCTTTTCTTCATTTTGTTGGCATATTGAAGACCACTGGAGCTATTCGATTAACTATCTGCATTGGTGAGTTTGAGGAATAAACAGCCTGAGAAGCAGTCTCCCTCTCATTCCCCCTTCCCCTTTTTAATTAGAGGACTAAAACCAGATTCATAGAGTTTGGGCCAGGATAACCCTTGCAGTCCTGTAGCAGCAGGGTTAAATCTGACAGTGTGGTTCCTGCATTGATTTGCTTTTGGACAAGAGGTCATATTTTGGAAAGAGACATCCATTCCCAGTTTTAAAAAAATCCATGAGAGGTGCAGCAGATACTCCATCAAATGTTTTATTAAGCTCAATGCAAAACTAAAAACCATGCAAGTTATTTTAAAAATCATCTAGCTTCAACTAACAATCTTAGGATCCTGCACATATTTTTTTTTTTTTTTGTCTCTTAGATAGACCCATTCTATCATAAATCCTCTCATCAAGTGAACACTTGTCAGCTGTAATCAGGACAGATCTTTACCATCTCTTCGATATTCTAAATAGATTGAACTTCTTAAACTTCTCACCTCACAACAGCTTTTCTAGAGTTGAATTATTCTTGTCGCTCTTCCTGAAACCTGTCAAGCTCCTTCACCGTTCCTGTTTGTATAAGTATTCCAGCAAAATGGTGAAATTGTGTCTCGGCTTTCAGTAGGTTGTCTTTTTGGTTATTCAATTGCTGCTGCTTGAAGTAGCTGCCACTGTAGCCCAGTCCAAGTAGTCAGTGACTTAATTCACTTGCTTTGTTAGTACTTGTCATAGAACAAATGTTTGAGTGAGGCTAAGTAAACAGGATTACATTGTAGAAATGATCTTCCTTGTCATTTGTTGCTTTTTTTGGTCTGGGCCTTCAGTCAGGCTAAAAACTGTGGGAAGGAGAGGAGTCTTTCTGTTTGCAGTAGAAACTTCCTTTCTCCTAGGAGAGCTTCCCTCACTGTTGTTAGAATGACATTATTTCCTCCATAATTAGCCCAGATTGCATTGGTGTTTGCAGTCAAGGCTGGAAGGATGCAGAAGTGCATACGTGTGTCTGTGCACACCCATGCACATACGTTCACAGACACGGGTGAGAGTTGCCCTACCTGCTTGTAATTTATTTCTCTGCCAGCATGCAAGTCTTGACATCCTTTTTATTTGCAGATACTCTGTATTTCCCTTCAACTTAAAGGCTCAAGTCTGGGGGGGTTTACCTATTTGAGAGCAGTGTGTAGGTGAGGTTAATACTGTTCTTGGCCAGAGTCAATCTTAATGACCTGCTGCTGAAGAGACAATGAAACTCTGAAAAGACTTCAGAAGGCAGGACTCATTCTTGTGAAATACTAGGGATGGCATGTTGGGCTTCAGTGTCCCGTGTGCCTTGAAGGAGCTTGTATCCTGGTACGGTGTTTTAAGTGGATAATTCCAAGTGAACCAGGCTAACAGCAGCAGACCTTTCATAGGGTTGAAGGCAATAGTTCTCCTGCATGACTCTAAATCCTGTTAGTTCTTGAAGTGGTGAAAGGAGAAAAAACCAAACCTTTGCTTCTAAAGACGCTGGCAAGTAACTAAACAAGTAACAATTATGTCAGTCTTGATCAGAGGAAGAATTACCATCATTGATGCTAGGATTTGTAAAGGTAGGAATGTGGAGCTGTCAGGTAGCAGTGCAAGAATTTATCCATTCTGCAGCTTGCTGCCTTCATAAGGCTGACAACTTGACTCATCCATTAGGATTGTTATCTTTCTGTTACCTGTTTTCCTGAAGTCCGCAGAGAGCCCTGGTACCAGTATCCTGGTCCAAGTTTAGCATAGTTCATAACTGCTGTCATCCATTCCTTGGCCCTGACACGTATCAAGGAGCAGAATTCTTGACTAACCCAGTACTGGGTCAGGAAACAGGATAGATTCTGCATCTCCAGAATTGTTCCAAAGTGATGACGAGGTCCAAGGCTGCATAGCTGTCCAACACTGCATAGTGACAACTCTGCTATTCCTTGTGATACCAGTGTAACTGCTCTTCCACAGTCCCTGCTAGCTGTCCCCTTCGCCATGACAGAGGTGCTGTTCTGATACAGGAATAAGCTTCTAGGTATGAGGGCTGATAAGCTTTTGGATTGACACTTCACTCTTCTCTTCCGGAATCTTCCCAATTGCTTCATGGTTTATGGAAAAAAAGAACACTGTTGGGTCAGCTTTACTCTGCCATCTCTTCAGGAGTCTTGTGATAAGGTGACTTGTCTGTTATCTTCTTTCCTAATACCCTTTCTAACATCATTCTTCATAAGGGATTGGAAGACATTTTCATCTTTGGTGCAGTGAGCCAGCTTCATTGGAAACCTGAAATAGTATCTACTGGAACTTGTCTGTGTAATCTTAGTTTTCTCAACTGGCTTGCATTGGGTTGAGCTGTTGCTAAAAGTTCTTTGTTCCTACTCTGGATGTGGATTATTTTTTTCTTGATACCTTTTGCATATTTAGAACTTTAGTTTCTACTTACTGTATGCTGCTCTTACGGCCGTTACGCGCAAGACAGAGAACTGTCTGTGGTTGGTAGATCCAAGAGGGCATTTGTGTTCATGGTAAAAGACAAACAGCTTGTTTTGAAGTTGTGCTGGAATCAGCAGAACTTCACTGAGAACTTCTTCAGTCTTTTAAGTATGTGCTCAGAAATGTAGGCAGTTAAAAACTTAGTTCTGGAGGAGGGACCTGTGTAAAATGTGAAGATTCAGGAAGGTACATAATTTTTGCATTCCTTCCTGGTGATAAACCCTTCTTTTGAAATGGTGTATTTTAAAGCAGAAGACTGAAAATGTAACTTACAAGATTGCTTATATTTAACTTTTTTTAATAATCTTGCAGGGGGGAGCCTAAAACGTGGTATGGAGCCCCAGGGTATGCAGCTGAACAGCTGGAGGATGTAATGAAGAAGCTTGCTCCAGAGCTATTTGAATCTCAGCCAGATCTCTTGCACCAACTTGTCACCATAATGAACCCGAATACTTTGATGGCCCACGGAGTGCCTGTATGTTGTTGGACTCCTGTGCTACTCCCCCAAACCCAACCCTCTCATTTGCGCTGAATTCTACTTCAAAGCTGATAATTTAAGCCACTTTCATTACAGAGATGGTGTGGTAGTTTCCGTGTGTGTGGTATCTTCCTCGTCTAGTGTAACATGCCAATATGAACAGATGGGCAGTGGAGTCATTGCTTTTGGAATTGCTTGGCAAACTCTTCTCTGGAGATCCACCTTAGTGTATTTCTGTTTCTGTATCTCAGCTGGAAAGTTTAGTCTCGACCTGTGAAACAATGGCAGGAGCTCTTCATATGTCTGTTTAATCAGACACAAATTTTTTTGGCAGAGTTTTGGCAAGGGGCCAAAACCCGGTCTTCCTTTGTCATCCACATCCTCTTATTTTTCCTGGTTAAATTCTTAGGTATTTAAAAACATTTTTCATCAGTCTCCATCATACTCCATACTAGATTATTCATGGGAATTATGTCCCTTTACAACTTAATTAGCTTTTGACTAGCTGACCTTGGGACTTGAAGGAAAATCTGGAAAAAGCAGCAAAATTTGAGGTCCCTGCTACGGTTTGAGAGACTCTAAAACGGAAAGATGCAGGAAGACCTGCCTGCTTTTGTGTTGATTGTATAGCACCAAAAGTATTAGATTTACAACAGTATAAACTTTTGATTAGGTTCCAAATTTCACTTCTCCTTCAGCTGCTAATTGAAGAGAGCCTTGCCTGTGTGCTACCTGTAGGGCTAGCAAAGTGCAAAAGGCACAGACAGCTGACCTAAAATGGCTTGGAGCGCGGGTATGGCTGAATGAAACCCTTTTGCTTTCTAGGGTTTTGTATGACAAGTTACCAAATGCCAGTTGTAATTTTTGGGCTTGTGTTTTAAAACTATCTGAAGTTGACATAGAAGTTAATAGGAACTGGAAATCCGTATTCGCTTCACAGACTTCAGTTCTGTTTAGGCTTGGCCTAATGCTTGTCTGCCTTTTCTCCTAGGTGTATCGAACCAATCAGTGCGCTGGAGAGTTCGTGATCACCTTTCCGAGAGCTTACCACAGCGGCTTCAATCAGGGTTTCAATTTTGCTGAAGCTGTGAACTTTTGCACAGTTGATTGGGTACGTTCCAAAACCTGTTTTTCATTAAGTCTGCAGTTCCAAAGTTGTGCCTAGCTAATGTACAGCTCTTACTGCTGACACACAAATCTAGTCCACAGATCAGAAGGAGCCTGTTGCTGGAAGCTGAAGGTCTTTCTTTCCTGTAGTGAACTGTGGGCTTTCTCTGGTCCGTAAGGTTTAGTTTGAAATTGTACACTGGGGCTGAGTGATGTATCTTTTACAGCAGGAGGTAAGTACGGTCCTGTGCATGCCTAGAATATGAGAAGCACCACTGCTCCTAGAATCTACTCTTTTTGTGTCCCCAAATTCCATTTAAATCATCAAGAGCTGGAATGGGATTTTTCTGTTCATTGCACTGGGATTTTTCTGGGAGGTGCTTTCTAGAGCTGAAAAACAAAGCCAACTTGGACTTCTTTTCTACTTTCCCTTCTGTGATTAAACTGGATGACACATTTAAACACCCATTAAAAAAAAAACAATTAAAGACTTTGATAGTCTTCCTGGGGAGAAAATAATAATTGCAACTGATGTGAGTACATCCTCTTGGATAGCAGAGGTCCTGTAGGTTTTTAGGGAAGAATACTTAATGAGAAGGGAACAGAACATTTTTGTGTTCAAACAAGAGGTTTACAGACCAGTACTTTATTTCCAGTAACCTTCACTCAGCCCATTGAAACAACAGAGGCAGGCACACATGACACTTGTTAGGTTATAATAATTTATGAAGGTTTTTGTCTTTTTTCTTAAGTAAAAACAAATGGAGGGTAGTTGCTCCAAATTTACAAGTAATCATTTCTCCTTCCCAGCAAATTTGTCCAACACAGTGTTGCCTGATCTTAGAAAGATCCTTTGAAGCTACTGATATTTCAGATTACTCCTCTTCTGTTCCCCCCCCCCCTCCAAGAACAGTCTTAGCTATTTGTAAAAGTAGCCCATCTAAAAATGTTGCTAGATTTAGAAAACATCACTTAGAAGTAGATGACTAAAACTGGAGGGAAGCTTTTTGCATTGCGACTGTGTTCAGATATCAGTTGGTTTGGTTTTGCTTTTCCTCTTGTCCTTCCATGAATTTCATACTGGACTCACACGTAACCTCGTTGTAACCTGAGCATCGCTATCCACTTGGCCAGTGACAGCCTTAAAGTAAAGCTAGGAGTAACCTGCCCAGCTCAGAATTAATTGTTCACGCTGCCTGGGGCTAGTTAGGGACTCTAATGGTTCATGGAGTCAGCAGTCTCTCCTGCTGCAGCGTAGTTCATGTCCTACATAAACCAGCCATATCATTTGAGAAGGTCCAGCGTGCCCTGCAACTGCCTTCAGGGCATCCCTCCCGGTAAGAAGGGGCAAGTGTCTGTACTCTTCCCTTTGACGCTTCCCCAGCTTCTGTGTGTTCTGAGCTTGGGTATTCTTGAGATTGCCGTGGTTTAGTGACCTCGTTCCCCTGACCTGTGGTCTCTTTGGACCGTGTGTTCCCCCCATGAACCCAGCGAAACAGCCTGCATCCACAGTGCTGCTGTAACGGAGCTGTACACCGGCCTGCTTGACAAGAACTCAAGAGTCTTGATTTCTCCGGTTTTACATTCTGAACTATGAATATTGTTGCTAGAAGGTTTTGTCTTGGGCCTTTCATTTGGATAGTTTTTGCTCAGTAGAAAAAAAAGTTAAGTGTCTTAATGTAATTTTCAAAATAACTCTTCATTTATTTCACGGTTTTCCGTGCAGTTACCTTTGGGTCGCCAGTGTGTGGAACATTACCGTCTGCTAAACCGTTACTGTGTGTTTTCTCATGACGAGATGATCTGTAAAATGGCTTCCAAAGCAGATGTTCTTGATGTTGTGGTAGCATCTACGGTTCAGAAAGACATGGCTATTATGATTGAAGATGAGAAGAGGTTGCGTGAGAAGGTTGATAAACTGGTGAGTTGTAGGAAATAATATTGTAATGAATGATGGAAAGAGTGGTGTGAAAACACGCTGGCACTTGTGCTGTGTTGTCAATAGAGCTCTGTGTAGTACCTTCCTGAGTAGCACTGTTGATTTTAGAGAGACCACTTGGGTAAAGAATCATTCGTTGTGCATCCTGTGTTATCATATGCCTTTTAATATTGTTCAGAATGTCTCTTTTAAAGTAATGATTCTTCTTCCAGTAAGTTAGTCAGAATAGCTGATTTTTCATTAACCAAGATTTCTGTCTATCTGGTTTTAATATCTTATTTCTAAACTTCGTTATTCCTTTAATGAATTTAGCTTCTGATGTTTTAGCTTGAAATAATCACCTCTTCATTAGACTTTGAAGTGATGTAACCGACTCTTTGCAGGGAGTGACTGACTCGGAGAGAGTGGCTTTTGAGCTGTTCCCTGATGATGAGCGGCAGTGCTTAAAGTGTAAAACCACCTGTTTCATGTCTGCTGTTTATTGTCCCTGTAAACCTGGATTATTGGTATGCTTGTACCATGTTGAGGATCTCTGTTCCTGTCCCACCTACAAATATAAATTGGGGTAAGCTTTAGATGGCAAACAATACTGTGTTCTGGAGATATTTATGGTATGTGTAGATATTGCAGTAGTCTAGTGCCTGCTTTGTAATGGTGCTAGTCCTGGTATGCTGTTTTTCTCAGTCCTTTGCAAATATAGTGCCCCCAAAACAAAGTGCCTTTTTTTCCCGCTCATGTACAAAGACTTCCTTTCCAGCATTCAGCTCTTCTTGCTCTGTAATAGCAGATGTTGCTGCATAAGTTAGTTTGCTTTTTTATTTGTAGCAGCAAGGTCATCATCCCTTACATCCAGTCTTTGCTGAGTAGTATTTTTAGCTTTTGTTAGCTTTCCTTCCTGTTGTCATCTTTCCTTTCCTGTTGTTTGTTTCGTCTTTGTTATACATGAGTGTAGCTTGTCCTAAGAATTTCACAGTTGTTTCCATTGTAATGCTGAAATTGCTTTTTGAAGCAATTGCAACATTGCAGTTGTCTTAGGAGGAACGTGGTGTGCTTGTAGGTCTCAATTACATAACCCTGGGTGCGTAGTAGATGGTTTGTGTTTTATGGGTCAGTACATCTTGATGCCTCTCCCTTCCACCCCCCTGCTCCCCCTGGTTTTTGCTGAAGAGCTTGAATTCTGTGCTGCTTGCAGGTACCGCTATACCCTGGAGGAACTCTATCCAATGATGAACGCGCTGAAGATGCGTGCAGAGTCATACAACGAATGGGCTTCCAATGTTAACGAAGCTCTGGAAGCAAAAATTAACAATAAAAAAAGTAAGTATCTTTTTTGTCTGCAATGTGTAATTTTAAATGGCTAATTTTTCATTTTTTAGTTTCTGAACCTTAACAACTTTTGTCTTATGTGACGCTCAAAAGAAATCATATATTTTACTTTAAAACATGGAATTGTATTTTAGCTGTTATAGTCCCAGAAATTATGCTAAGCTGTCCCTGCGTGAGAAGATTGTAGATCACTTTGACACAAAATATAACTGAAGTTGAAATAGAAATATATGTAATATGTTGTGTTATTCAGCTGTACCATTTAAAATCCATCACAAAGGGAGACTTTTGTTAATTTAGTATCTTTCCCAAAAGGTCTCATCAGTTTTAAGGCTTTGATAGAAGAATCAGAAATGAAAAAGTTTCCAGACAATGATCTACTGCGACACCTCAGACTGGTTACACAGGATGCAGACAAATGTGCCTCAGTTGCACAGCAGCTGCTTAATGGCAAAAGGCAAACCAGGTAAATGTTCCTGTACGTGTTTGCAACACGATGGCGTCACTGAAGATGGATGCCAGTGGCCAGTGATAGATGCTGATGTTCTGTAAGACTTAAAAAATGAAAGTAATCTTTTTGTCTTCTCAAGAGAGCCATCTTTTACAGGGAGATTCACCTTTACTACATGTAACAAGTTAAGCATCCTGAGCTTTCAGTCTCCTCTTCCTCTCTGTTTGACAGTGGGGCAGTAAATCCATTCTAATGTTACCCAAATGGAAAAATTGGAGTGGTATTTGCAGACAAAGTAACACCCAACAAGATACAGTCCACTTGTCTTTGTGGCATGGGGACTGAAAATCTGTCAGTGGTGCATATGGCATTATATTCATTACACTTCATGCCTTGTGGAAAAGTGTCTTAACCTCCTGAGCCGATGATGATGGGAATACTGGAAGGGAACAGTATGACAGCAGGACAGGTACAAAGGGATATTTTCCCTATCCATCCCCTTCCTCCTCCAAGCCTCGGGATACCTTTTCTGCTGCTTACAGTCTGCAAGAGTTTAGAGACCTTGTGCTTGGAGATCTTTGCCATCAATAACCCTGAATGGACATGAGCTTTTCTCCTGCAAATGCTGGTTTTTTTTTTTTTTTTAGGCTTGTGTAATTTCTGGTTATCAAAAACATCTTGTGACAGGCAATGTTGCAATTAAGGGGTGTGTGTCTATATGTATATGTACATAAATACTAATTTATTTTTAAAACTTGTGCCTCTTCCTGGAAGATACTGCAGAACTTCCACAAAAAATAGTAAAGCTTTGTAGAACGTAAAGCAGCCTGTGTTTTACCTGAGACTTTGAAGTAATATTTTGTTCAGCTTGCTATGGATTTTGGAACTCCTAATGTGATCTTACATATTCTTTAAAAACACCTATTTTTAACACAGAATGGTAAATTAAAATTTATTTTGTAGTGTTCGCATTCCAGTCATGCTGGCATATCCTGCTGGCATGTTGTTTTCCTCTTTTGTTTAAATGACATATTGTGGATGAAATTGGAGCCAGCGTTGTATGAGACTTTTTTCCTTTTCTATCCAAGATTCTCAGACCTAGTTAATATTGGCTTGAGTTTAGAGATGTTTTTAATATTAGCCGATTTGTTAACACTTATAAGCCACTCATTTGATGCAAAGCTTTTAGATAAAAATGAGAATGATGATTTCAGCGTAAAGAGGATTTTTCAGAAGTGCCTACACGACCTGTAAATATAAAACCCATTCAAAATTGGGATTTGTTCCCTTTTGCTATGGGCATGGGGAGAGCTTACTACAATAGCTGTTGCAACATTACTGAATAGTTTATCCACAATTGCTTTGTGTTCTGGAAAAAAGCCTAATTTTATTCCATAATAACCAGTGCTCTTCCAAGGCTGAGTAGATGTTCCAGAATACTATTTAATATGAAAGAGTATTTTCAACAATAGCTTATTCTGCTGTAGCTAACTGAAGTTTTCCCATGTATGTAAAGCCCCAGGCTGCTTGGATGCTTTTGAATATTCTATTATTTGTGAGTAAAGCTTGAGTTACAAAAAATTGTAAGCAGATGTTTGAGAGGTTTGGATTTTATTTTATTTCCTTAGTGGCATCAGACAAAGCTGAATTGTGTGTAATTGCAGGTACCGCTCTGGAGGAGGAAAGTGTCAAAATCAACTGACTGTGAATGAGCTCCGGTTGTTCGTGAGGCAGCTGTATGCTCTGCCCTGCGTCCTCAGTCAGACACCCTTACTGAAGGTAACTGGGAAAGCTCTAGGGGAAGGAACGTGAGCGTTTGTCACAGGATCAGTGCAGTGCAAACACATCGCTATCTTAGTGTTTACTCCAAGAATAAATACGTTCAGACTGGCAGGCCTGGGTAACTTGGGCGCAAGTTGCTTAAGAATGGAGCTGTCTGACCTGCCAGGGTTCATGGTTAGCAGATTTTTATACCACACGGGGGAATCAAAATGCTCATGTTGTACAAAGTAATGTGAAAGAAACAGCAGGATGACCTGGGTAACTACAGATTAAAAATTTGGGGTCAGTTAACTAGTCTGCTCTTAAGAATGAAGCTGTGTTTATCTGAGAATGTTCAAAACTCCATAATGCTCTGAGGGACAGTTCTCCCATTCACATCGCTTTCCTTCTTTGTTCATCCAGAATCAGCTTTCTCATAGCCTTGTAATTAGAGACTTCCTCATGCTATCAACCCGCTCCAGGAAGCAACGCTGATAACCCTAGCCAAAGCTACCAGCCTAGGCTACCGAAATGCTTGTTCTAGCAGCCTGCTGCTGATGGGGAGGCAGATCGCTTTGTCTCCCACGACCATCAGCTAATGCTGATTATTTGCTCACCAGATGGTCGACCCTCAGACAAGTTGAAAGTAATTCAAGATTTGGTTTCAGAATTTGCCAAAATGTTGCGTATCATACCGAGAGGTGATTAAAAAACAAACAACAAGAAGGAAACAAACCCACCCCCCAGATTCTGGGCAGCTGCAGTTCCTGTCTTAAAGGCTTTGCATATTTGGGACTCTCAGAACCAGGAGATGCAGGGACCAGCTCCTGAACTATTTCCTAAGTGACCAGACAGTATTGTGCGACTTTGAATCAGAATAGGCCAGTTCAGCTCAGCTTTATGACTCTTGATTTTGAAGCTTTATCAGAGCTGGAATATTTGAATCAGAGTTTATGTAATCCTATTTACAGTGATTTGTTTATAGCATTGTAACTCTGAAGTTATCTTACTATTTAAAAAGCAGAAGTTGAGAAATGCCAGACATGCAAATAGTTCTCCATCTGGCATTCTTGAACAGGGAAATATCAAACACATATGGTCATTCTTTTATATCCTTCTCAACAATCCTAAATTATATATAGTCATGCAAATTAGGCTGTTAATATAAATGACCAACGGTTACTGGCGATCAGTTCACAATTTAATGTATCTCTAAAAAGGCTTTACTTCCGTTATGGGTGAGATTGCCTACCCTGGCAAACAACCTCGTTGGCAAAATACCAAGATGTCAGCTGTGAAGGGAGAATGTGCTGCTGGAATAGCATTTCAGGCAGTACTAGGAGCGTTGGGCAGGATGACTACATACAGGATCAGTCCAGCCTTTGCAGTGAGGTTACTCTGGCTTTCCATTATCCTGGGTGAAATGCAGACAGCCACTGAGGTACATTTTGAGGGTAATTAGCTGTTGAACATACGGAGAGAGAAAGAGAGGAGTTGCACTGCATGGAAGGGTAAAATGCCTGTGGCTTACTGGGACTATGTGGTCTAGCTCAAAAACCTTAATAACACAGCGGAAACAAACCCCAGAAGCTCCATGCCCTTCCCAGCGTTCTTCAAAGCTGCCTTAACCTTAAGCTTGATGTTCTTCAGCCGCCTTAACCACGCCAGAACAAAGCCAGAAAACAGCACTGATGAAACACTTAAAATTTCCCTTGGGATCCTTGCTATTTTTGAGACCTCTTTTTGACACCTGTCTTTTAGTTCAAAGGAGTTTGGAGTGGAATTCCCTTGTCTGATGATCCTCAAGCTTGTGGACACATTATGTATGAGGAGATGCTGATACACTGTGTGTTGAAGACACAGTGTCATGATTTCAGTGTCATGATAATTTGCCATGCGCATGGTGTGCGTGTGTGGTGTTTGCCAGGAGGCTTGCACTTAAATGTTTAAGCTTGCACTTAAATGTTTGAAGAGATTTGTCAGTGGGTTTTCTTTTGATTTATTGTTGTATTTGCATATTTCAGGATCTTCTTGACCGTGTGGAAGCTTTTCAACAGCAAAGCCAAAAACTCCTTTCTGAAGAAATGCCTAGTGCTGCAGAACTTCAGGAGCTGTTGGATGTCAGCTTTGACTTTGACGTTGATCTACCCCAACTAGCTGAGTTGCGGATACGTCTGGAACAGGCACGCTGGCTCGAGGACGTGCAGCTGGCTTCCTCGGACCAAAACTCTCTCACTCTAGATGATATGAGGCGTCTTATAGACTCAGGTGTTGGACTTGCTCCCTACCCAGCAGTTGAGAAAGCAATGGCGAAGCTGCAGGAGCTCCTTACTGTATCTGAACACTGGGATGACAAAGCCAGAAATCTGATAAAGGCCAGGTAGAAGCTAAATCTTAGTGTTACGTTTTGTAGTTCTGTAAGCTGTTCGAGATGGAAATAGTTGGCTTTACATCTGAAGGGGCTCTCTTTTGATCATCCAGTTCATAACGTGAAAGCAAAACTTGTGCTGTCCAGAAGGGAAAGGGATAGAGAAGGGGCATGAGTGACAGAGCAATTTTAAACGTTGGTGTTGGCTTGCAGCGCTTGTGGTTCTCCACTGTCACTGTGCAAGTTCTCCTTTTGCTACGAGGGAGGGTTTTAAAACACCTCTCCATTCCTTTCAATCTCCTTCCCTCCCCCAGTGTCAGACTGGAGGATGCATGTCCCGATAGAGCGTAGATGTATACCACCAACCGGTAAAATTTTACTGCATAGACTGTTTCTAACATGGAGGAGATTTCTTCCAGGTTAGTTGGTGCAGGAGAGAAGGAAGTAAGCCAAATACATCTGTTCTGAGAAAAATCTTCTTGCTCATTGCTTTGACCTTCTGATTTACAAAGTAAAATGGGGGAGAGCGCACTCTGCTTCAAGTTTAGAAAGGTGGCACAAACTTGTATGCAAGGCTTCTTCCCACAGAATTAATAGGTTTTTTTTAAAATTCCTCCCCCCCAGCCTCATAATTGTGAAAGCATTTGAGTGTTCCTTACCCATTAGTAACTATACAGTTTTAAACTGGTAACTACATAGAGCATAAAACTGGAATAAGCTTGGGTTTAACCTGCAAAATGGAGATTCAGTTGTGTTTGTACCTTTCTAAAATGTCAGAATCAAATGGTGAAATACAGAACGGCCATCCTCAGGTATTTTTTTAACCTTCTAATATAACATCTCTGAGCTGGTGCTGCTTAAGGGCTCAGCGTGCATTTGAGGATCCAAGATTCTATTACTCAGAAGTTTAATAAATGTTAAATCTCCCTTAAGCCCGAATGTTTGAATATTTCTAGTTACAGTCTATGGCAAGCAAGTACACATTTTTTAAAAGCATACCTGCATTACGGATGCCCTGGTTGTACAGTATGTGTCTCTAGTACTGGACATAATGTCATTTTTTGGTATAACCCTTAGGTTTTAATAAGCCCTGTGAGTGGAAGAACCCTCACTGTATTGCAGTGCTTTACATTCTGAGATGTTTTGTTTACACAGACCACGCCAGTCACTGAGCAGTCTTGTAGCAGCAGTGAAAGAAATAGAGGAGATCCCAGCCTATCTCCCAAATGGTGTTGCACTGAAGGATGCGGTACAGAAGGCCAAAGACTGGCTGCAGGAGGTGGAAGCTTTGCAGGTACGTAAAGTGTGCTCTGAGGGAGCCCCTGGCGTGTTAACAGAGCCACGCTGCGCTCTGTTGTGTGCCCTTGGTGCTTCAGTGTCACGCTGGATTAAGAGCGCTTGATCTGTAACATCTATTGCCTGAGTCATGGTGCAGTTATGCTGTCGTGAATGCTGTTCTTTTTGGTTTCTGGTCCTGATTTGTATTCTTGCACCTTTGCAATTAACTGACTGCAATAAATCTATAAAGGAACTATTAACAAAAATCTGAAGTTAAAAAGACATTATGTTAGGGAACTTTACCTTAAGGTAAGCTTTGCTCAGTCGCTTAGTAACAGTTACCTGGTAATCGTGGTTTTGTGTGCCATTCTGCATCTTGCTCCACTCCTGTAACAGATAGTATGCAGCAGGTGACACACAGTTCTGCTTGCTGACTCCTGAATAAACAACCCCCCTGAAATATGTCAAAGTCAGCAATAGTATTTTTTCACAGCCTTCATTTGCTTGACTAAACAAATAACCTTCCTCTAGCATCTGCTAAAGAAAAGCAACAAACCCACAGATTTCCTGATCCAGGAATATTCCTCATCAGACAAGTCTCCTGTCCTTGTATTTTCTCCAGTTTTGAATGCACCTTTCTGGAGCGTATCTCATGTACTGTACTGCAGGTAGTGTCACGCCAAGGTTGGATGACACAAGGACATTAATACTTTCTGGTGGCGGAATTGCCTCTTCTGAGGCCCCATAGAATTAATTTGCTGTTTCCACATCTGTATCGTTAGTGATGTTTCAGACATCCTGTGATTGAGAGGTATTGTTAGCCATTGAGCATGGCCAGTCTCAAGGCTGTTTCTTGTTCTGCTGCTGTATGGGTCAGCCTTTGATTTCATAGGTTAAAATACTTGTAATTTTGCAGTAGTTCTGTCTGAATTTTGAGGTGGAAGTTACTTGATTTCTTCCTTCTCTCTTCCCTCCATCCTCTTCTACTTTTAAGGTTCCTTCCAGCTTTCTGTGATTTCCATTTCCATGGTCACAAGTCTGAAATAAGTCTTCAACTCCGCAAAAAGTTGATGGCAGAGAATGAAAACAGGAGCCTGATAAAGACCTGTACGGGTTTTCACCTTGGCTCCTGGCACTTCCCAATCAATTTTTTTCTTTCTCTTTTTAACTTTCAGACAGTGTTATCTCTGGATCCAGTTTCCTTTACCCTTTTTTTAGGTTCTTTGCTTCTTTCACAGTTCAATGGCATCTTAACTCTCCCCTCTTCTCTCTTCCCACTTCCCCCCATGTCAGCACGATTGCTCGTGCAACTGGACACTGCACTAGTTCAAGCCCAAGTGAGTAAACGTAGCCTGGGCCTGACCCTTGGAAGTGTTTGTGGCTCAGCCTCGTGTGCACCCGAGCCAGGGATCAGTGGGATGCACAGTTTGGGAGGGGGTGCAACAGGGATAGCCCTGATTCGCATTTGGATATAAGTTGCCAAATATTTTTCTTGTATTTTAGGTTGTCCTCATGTTTTTTCCAGAAAGTAAATTCCCATCTGCCTTACTAGGATTTGCGGACCTATCTGACCTAAATTATTTTAATAAACTCCTTTTGAGTTCAAGAGGCTTTTATTAAAAACAGTAGTTTTCCTGGGCTTCAAAATTTTGAAGAAATAAAGTCCATGTAATACTAGCGTTTGTTTGAGGGCTATCTTGAGAGGATTTAAGCGAATTGTTCTTGGCATTTGCTAATTTCTTGGTTTGGATTCTGAAATGCTGCCTCCTGAATATGGAAAAATGTGTCTGTATGTGCCAAGAATTTTTGCTTTGGTTCTGCGAGGATTTTAGTAAATGCCCACAGCTGTTGTGACTTGTAGGCAGGTCTTGGTATCAGTGCTTTGAGGTTCGCTGCTGGAGATGCTGGGATTGTTGGGGATGAATAGTTCCGGAGTCCCATGTCACTGCCTGTTGCAGAAATTCCCTCTGGGTGCTGCGTGGCTGCCGGGCTCCTGGTGGCTGGGCTGCCTTAGGCACACGCAGCTGGGCGAGCCAACATCTCGCCTTCAAACCCACCGTGCGTCCTTGAGATGGTTCCTTGCTCTTGGCGTGTGGCAGGGGTGGGGTTAGACTTGCCTTCTGGGCCTATTTCAAAATTATTTTGATTTTACGTTGCAAATGCAGATTGTTAGATTGGAGGTCTGCTTACACTGTTGGCTCTCATGTGCTGCCCACCCCCCCCCCTCCCCCCCCCCCCCCCCCCCCCCACGTGTTCTATTAGTTTTCTCTGTCCTTAAGCACAGAATGAGAAGCACGAGTCTTAGGATGACGGCTGTGGAAGTGACCAAAGTGTCTGTTTGCTTTTACAAGCTCTACCTTTAGTTAATCGAAATGACTTGCTGGGATTCAAGGAAGTGGTATGTTTTATACACATCAGATATTTCTTAATTTCTAATCAAACAGGTCGGAGGACGTGTGCCTGTACTGGACACGCTAGCAGAGCTTGTCGTGAGAGGCCGGTCTATTCCGGTGCATCTGGACTACCTGCCGAGGCTGGAGTCCTTGGTGTCAGAAGTTCAAGCGTGGAAGGAGTGTGCAGCTAACACGTTTCTGTGCGAGAACTCCCCTTACTCACTTTTGGAGGTAAGACTTCTCGGCTCTGGAGAAAACCATCCATACCACCGCAAAAGCACATCAGAGTTACAGTATTAACTCGTGATGTAGCAGTAAATATAAAGTATATTTGCAGGACTGCTTTAGGATTACCTTACTAGTTTTAACATAATTTTTCTTAGGTTGACGTATACTTTTAATGATCATTTTACTTGTAAAATGCTTAAGATTTAGCTATACTTCTCTGTTCTTTTTAATCAGCGGCTAACGAGAGCATGCTGTGCCACAATTTTACATTTTCAGTATGAATTTGGGAGTATTGACATTTGGCACTGAATCTCCTTCAGTGCGTCAGGCTGCAGCCACGGAGCGTAGGTCCCAGGCCACTGTGGGTGTAGCTGTGTAAGGGTGAGCCTGTAGCTGCCTTGGCTGGCCCTCTGGGCTGTGCTGCTCTGAGTGAGCAGCTTCCTGAGCAATCCACACTCTCCAGGCTACGCTGAGCCCCCCTTACACCCCCAGCCCTCCTCTCTCCGTTAGGACAGACAGGAGTGCAGGGCAGCCCCTGGATCCTCTGCTGTTTGCCAGGGCTTCCAGCTTGAGTCACACGGAGGCTGTTCAGTGTATTGGCTGTCTGTACGCCAGCACCCTGAGTGAAACGTGGAGGTCTTTGTGATCTGCTGTTTTATAAAATTGAATCTTTAACCTCTCCCCATCTTCCAGATAACCTCATCCTAGTCCCCCAGACCTTTGGTGGAAGAAACAGCAGGAATCCCTGTTCTAATCAGTCATGGCTGTCCCTAGGGCAGGATGAATGCATCCAAAATGTTGCAGGCAACATTTGATGGAGGCTTTTCTCTCCATCAGGTGTTATGTCCCCGGTGTGATATTGGAATACTGAATCTGAAGAGAAAGCAGAAGAAGCTGAAGGAGCCCGTGCCAAGTGGAAAGAAGAAAAGTGCTAAGCTAGAGACTCTGAGTGACTTAGAAAGAGCGCTCTCTGAGAGCAAAGATACTGCATCTGCGGTATGTGCTTTAAGCTTTTTTTTTTTTTGACCTGGAGTTTCTTCTCAGTTCTTTAAATCTTTGTTTATGTTTGCCTCTCATGTAGAAATGTTACCTCCCACTCTTTTCTGCTTGCTGGGCTGTTGTGCAGAAGGACTTCTTCCACCATGCTTTTCTGTGCTTGCTTTAGACTTCCCAAAATTGCTTTTAGTGGAAAAAATTCGTTGCCTTTGTGCATGAAGTAGCCTTACAGTTTACCAGGCAATGCCTGCAGGCTAACAAAGCATAGGCAAATAAAAAATTGAGATCTATTTTCCACCACCATACCAAAACCTTATTAAAGATAGGATAGGGGTTTCCCAAGTCTAATCCTTTCAAAGAACACAATAACCCAATGCCATTTATAATTAAAACAAACACCATAAATAATTAAAGAAAACCTCATGCATTATGGAGTCAATAAAACACTAGTTCTGGATGATGCAGACTTTGGTGGTGGTGTAGTGCTTCATCCCAAAAGACCTATTTCAGAGCCTTCACCATGGTCAGATTAAACAATGTCCCATGATTAACAAGGAGCACCAGACCAGGTGGGGTTTGAAGTGTGGGACATTTAAGTTTTAACCTCCAGAAACTGCTTGAATCCTGTAGGTTCAGTGCTTGGTTTTGGCCTCCCTTGTCTGAAAAGCCAGACTTCCAGACTGTGTCCCTGTGAGTGATGTATGGAGAAGAGACCGGGTCCCTTGAACCACACACCCTTCTTCTCTGATTAGACAGTATTTCATTAAGGGTTGGGGTATTGAAAGAGAAGGACACTCACATGGACTGCACCCAGGAAAATGCATTCATTTAGTGTGGCAGGTTTTGCTTCTGACATGTGAGGGGAAGAGGAATCTCCTTACGGTGAAGGTTTGGATGCTTTCCCAGCCCAGTGCTGTAGCTGCAGGGCTCGGCACCTGCAGCAGTTCCATAAAAGCTATTGACCTTCATGAAACTGAACTATATTGCTATCTTCAATAGCAGCTAATGCGAAAGAGTCCTGAAAAAAAGGATCATGAGCAGGTGCAGAAAGGGCAAATGCCACATTCAGGGGTACACCTGAATTTCACAGGGTGGTTACAAACCCCAGAGTGAGCACACAGGTCAGGGTACAGCCCGATGCACTTGGGGAGTGCAAGGTGGGTATCAAGAGATGCATTTGACCTTCTGAAAACTGCCCAGCTGTGTTTTAAGGTTATACGGTGTCAGGCTACATACTTGAGAGACGTTGTTCACAGAGAAGTACCTGCAAGCCAAATCTGTACTTGTTTCAGAATTTAAGCTGCTTTAATATGAAGGTAATGTTTTTGTAGTACAAAACACAAAGGATTTGGAACAGAGAGGAAGGAGGGAGGGAGGAGGTTACTTTTTGCAAAGGAATGAGCTTTGTATTTCAGCCTGATGAGAAAATGGAAGGAGACTGAAGTCATGTTGCTGCACGTTCTCATAACAGCTTTGCTTCAAACATTCAAAGCCTTGAAAGGCATATGGGGGTGAGGAGCTCCTCAAAGATCTGAAATACTCCCTGGTGTATTTTAAAGAGTGTGATTGTGCAGCGGTCACCCTGCTTCTAATGAGTGATGTTCCTTTTGAGTTACGCTCCTTTCTTTGAACTCGCTTTTAGATGGCTACGCTTGGGGAAGCCCGATTGAAGGAGATGGAAGCGTTGCGTTCTCTGCGAGCAGCAAACGAATTGAAGGTGCTGTCTAGTGAAGAGGATGCAGAACTGAAAGTCTGTCTGTGCCAGGAGGAGCCGGCTGCTCCCATGATACAGTGTGAACTCTGCAGAGGGTTCTTCCATACCGGCTGCGTTTCTGTGCCCAACGTTTTGCAGGGACCTCGTGTGTGGCTCTGTCCACACTGTCATCGATCAGAAAAGCCACCTTTAGAAAAGATCTTGCCATTGCTGGCCTCCTTGCAGCGTATCCGTGTGAGGCTTCCCGAGGGGGATGCCTTACGGTATATGATCGAGAGAACTGTGAACTGGCAGCACAGAGCGCAACAAATGTTATATTCAGGGAATCTAAAACTCATACAAGACAAAGTTGGCTCAGGATTATTGTACAACAGATGGCAAGCCACAGCAGGCCAGTTGCCAGAGACAAACAAGGTGAGGCTGAGCTGCATTTCCTTGCAGCGGGTGGTGTGCGGTCAGCGAGAACAGTCTCTAACACCTCTCTGAGCTCGTGGCGCCCATATACAAACACTGGCAAGGCAGGCTGTTTGTGTGTCACTTTACTGATATGAGGAGTTTGGGTTCTGCCGTGACAGCCAGGGTATGAGTGTCCTCCAGCAACAGCTTCATGTTCTCCTGCTGCTGGAGTCCTGGGAACAATGACTCCTGAAGGGCCTATTTCCCCTTCTCCTCCCAGCTCCTGCACTCTCAAGTGATGCTATTAATGACAGCTGCTGAAGTATTGTTTCTGGAGTGCTTAGTATTCAATTAGTCTTTATAGTCTGTTTTTACAAGTATTTCAATATAGTGTTAAATCTTCAGAATTAGTAACAGAGGCACGAACTGTCCAGTCTGTTACCAGCTTAGCTCTCAGATGAGGTGGTTTTCAACAGGGTATTTTCATCCATTACTGCTCCTCCTCTTATCACTTACACTACAACTCCCAAGCTGAATATTTTGCTAACATTACTGAGTTAAGCTACAGCAACAGTTTCAGATGTGGTCATGAGGGAGTTTCACATGTCCTCCAGTAAAGACCTTTCAGCAAAAAGCGTGGGGAAAGTGGGAAATGGGTTAAGCATTTCTAGCTTTCATGAGATGATAAATGCAGAAAAAATCTGAGACAACAGGTCTGTGCAGCACAAAAAAACATAGAGCACCCCAAAATGAAATGCACTCTATTGCTTTTACTTTTTGATTGAAACACCTTAATTTTGCTAGTCCAACCCTGTTATACAGTTAGCCTGTGTGTTTGTGTTTTCACGCTCAGTTATGATAAAATACAGAATGTGCCACATGTGCTTGACGAGGTATTGTAGCTGCTTCTCAGGTAACTCAGCTGTACCAAGTTGCTTGTGTTGACCAAATTTTTCAAACAGGCAAACCTAGTTTTAGAAATCAAAACCATATTTAGGCATCTAAGAGAGTTTTCCTGATAACTCAGCTTCAAAAATATATTTTTGCTAGACCTACTAGTGTAACTCAAAAAAGCCGGACAAGATTTTGAGCATGTAAGTTGATGTTTGGGCCAGAAATGGAAACAGTAAGTTTAGTTTTATTAGCTCAGTGAGGTGCTGTGGGGTTCCTCCAACCTGAAAACAGTCTCACCGGGGTTTTTTTTTTTTGGTGTAGAGCTCAAGTCAGTAAATCTCTAAATCAAGGTAACTAGCAGAGCTAGTTCAGGTCCTGTGACTGCATTTCCCAAATCAGAAGTCCCTGGGAAGCTCAGTGCAAGAGCGTCTGACCACAAGCACCAGCTCTGGTCCCTTGCTGTGCCTGGGCCACGGAGCCTTCCTGGAGACAGTGGCACTGGGGTGGCTCAGAGGTGGCCTCCAGAGCCATCTCAGCACAGCAGCCAAGCTGAAACTCTGGTCTCAAGGGGATTTGAGGTGTTTTTTTGGTGAATTCAGTGTCTCGGCATTGCTGTCCTGTCGTGTAACAGTTCTATTTTCCCTGTAATCTGGGGTGATCCAACACTCTCCTTCCTCCAGAGAAGTGCGTAGCAGTAACTGCTGGAGTTGGGCTGCTTTGGCACTGGCCAAAGTGAAGAATGTGGAGCATTTAGATGAGTTGGGGAAAATTCACTTGAAAAACAGTTGTGAGAACTGATGAGAGCCAGATTTTTGAAAGGGTCCAGACACTTGAATTAGTGAGGTAGTGGGTATTTTGGAAAGCATCTGGTGAGACACCTTTCTGACACTCATGAGTCCAAAACTGACACTTGCTGGCTTGTGTGAGTGGCCTTTGCATATGTAAGCACACGTTTTGCCGTTGGCATGTCTGCTGTGCGTGCTGGGGTAAGGAGAAGTCTTCCAAGCAGTTTGGCGTTTCAGCAGAGCAAGGTAGTGAGCAATCACTTCTTTTATTGTGAACAAAAGGAGGAAACTAATATTTTACCGTGAGTCAATCCTAGAGGTGAAGCCCTCGCTTCCCAGTCCGGGCTTATCCTGCAGTGACTGCCTGTGCCAGGGCCGGTTCCTGAGCTCTGTGGAAATGATAATTTATACCTAAGAATTCTGGCAGTAAAGTTGGTTTTGCCTGTTTCCAGTGTAGGATGAAGGATTTGGGTTTACTAGATTGAACAGTTTCTAGGAATATAAGATTTAAGCAATTGTAGGAGAAACAAGTATTGATTCTATTGCAGTTATTTGACACTTCAAAACTACGTTTAGTGAAAATATCGATGCGCTTTGTTTTCTAGGTTTCCCAGACAATTGGAGCAATGTCATTCTCCATGCCTCATGACTGGGATAACAGAACCATATATTTACATTCTCCATTTTCTACAGGACAGCACTGCATCCCACTTCATGGTTTGTAATCGTTACTTTGTGGTGGGTTTCCCCCCCTTCCTTTCTCCCGTGTTTGGTGGTGGAGAAGAGAGTGTGTCCTGGCCAACAGGAGATGGCTGAGGCAGGGAGGCACGTGGCTGCACTCTGCATCTGGTTGCTTCTCCATCCCCTCAGCAGCTTTGGAACTTAATGTCTCCAGCTTTGGCAAAGGGGTAAATTTCTCAACAATACAGATTCCCACATGTAATGAAACGACGTGGTGTGATAGGACAAGAGGTATCAGTTGAGAACTGGCCTCTTCCAACTTGACAACGTGCTGCAGCCAGCCACGTGGGCTGCAGGAGGGGGAGGGGAGAGACCATTGAAATTGTAGGAAGTGGATGGGAATAAGTAGTGCTGGAGGCCATGGGGGACTTAATCCACAGGACACGAGTCAATGTAAGTTTTGCAGCTGCGTAACTGTCACAGACACTTAAGTTTTCATAGGTGCTGCGGCTGCTGCTGTGCTCCAGGTCGCTCTGTGCAGGTTTTCCATGCTCCCTAACTCAGACGTGTTTTTTGGACTAACACTGACACGCTATAAATTGCATCATTTTACAACTGTAAAAGAAATTCTTTCCTCCTGATGCATAATGATCCAGGGACACAGGTCTAGTCTTATCTTCATGTTTTCAAGTTAGTGCAGCTTAGTCTGTACTAATATTACACAAGACGCTTCAGTTTAATGTTACAGTTAAAATCCAACAAGGCAGGCCTTTGTTCTGCAGGGTTTATTTTTCAGGCTATATTTGAGTTGTACTGAACACTATATTAAAAAGCTGTTACTTACACAGTGGTTTCAGTCTCCCCTAGCTGTGACTGTTTGAAAAGCCCAGTGCAAGTTCTGAAGCTCGATAGCAGCGCTGGGTGATGACTGTACAGCAGGACTCAGTTGCAAGCCTTGTCCTCTTGGCTCTTCCTCCTCTCCTCTCTCTGCTTCACTTACGATTTCACTCAGTTTGTTCACCTTACCCACTTATTACATAGCGAGGGGATCATCATGCTTCTTGTAGCTTCAGAAGCAGGAGAAATGGCCAAAAATGATGGCAATTGCTTATGCTCAAATCAGTAAAAAACGCAAGCCAGGAAGGATGCTGAGCCAAGTGCAGTAACGTCTGTGCAAGCCTTTATCTTTTTAACCCTGCTGTTAAAAGTGAGCGATGAAGAGGGAACAGATAAGAGTTAATTCATACAGTTGCAGATTTAAAGTCTGTTGCAGTTGTGGTTTGGTTTTCTGTGGGTTTGGGGTTTTTTTGTTTGTTTTTTTTTTCAAATGTGCTACCAGAGAAGAATTTTCATTATCTGTGCAGTTCTCATTAGTGCTGACACTGAAGAATTCCTTTTCTCCTCTCTCCGTCTTTCATAATAGTCATTAGCACAGAGCTGGATGAGCTGATGATGGAAGCCCAGCTGCTACAGGTTTCTCTGCCGGAAATACAGGAGCTGTACCAGATCCTATTCACAAAGCAAAGCCCTGTTTTGCAGACAGAGCAGAGGTCATCCGTTGGACCGACAAATGAAAAGGCAAGTGTCTGACAGCAGCAGTGAGCTTGGGGTCACTTCGGCGTGGAGGCTCTGCCTGAACCCATAAGCTTTACAAAGAGGTTTGTCTGTGTGGCTGTACTTCCATGAAAATACATTTTCCTCATTCAAAAGGAGTCAGGAAGTCAATAACTTAACAAATCTGTTACAAACTATTGAATAAACTTGTGGCCTAATATGTTTTTGCAGTTTGAATCTGGTTTTTGTGGTCACTCTGTATTTTAAATTGTTGTGGGACAACCAGGACCTAAATACACCTATCCTCGTTTGTCTCTTGTCCTGTATTGTAGAGGCTTTCAGAGAGAGCTGCCTTTGAAGCAGTGGACTCAGGGGAAGGAAAGGAGAATCCTTTTTTCTATAAGTTCTGTTACTGGGGTGTGACCCTATCCTATCCTTTGCTTCTCTCATGCATCCCACTTCTGGTGAAAAGGCAGTGCTCTGTCAAATGCTGCTCTCTTACTTAAGCCTATTTCTAAAAGCAGGGTTTGGAACAACAGGATAATGAGTGTTAGTTGCATGCTTAAAATTTTGCCAAAATATCTTTCCAACAGAATGAGTGTTGCCGAGGAAAAAAGGATGGAATTAGTTACATGGAGAGAAAACTAAAGCGTCGTTTTGAGAGAGAGAGCTTCTGTGATGAGAAGAGAGCAAGAGTAAAAAAGATGAGAACACCCAAGAAGAAGAAACTAAAACTGAATCACTCAAAGGATCTCTGTACTAACAAACTGGAGAGAGAGCGGGAGCGTCTCTTTGAGATGCAGCGTTCCAGTGAAAGCCACTTGCTTCCCTCAGATGTGTCATTCTCTGAGCAGGAGGACTCGGAGGATGACGATGCCATCTGCCCTGCTGTGAATTGTCTGCAGCCTGAGGGAGATGAGGTCAGTAGAAGCAGACCTCCTGTGGTGGTCTGAATGCTGGGATCTGGGGCGTTTGGCTGCCCTGAAACTGTTTGCCGAAATACTAGTTAAAAAGAGAGCATGAGGCACTTGAGAACCCAGAGACAGTGTCTGCTGCTGCAGGGACACATCTAGTTAATGACCCTTCTCATCTCCTCCCAGAGCAGCCATGCAGCTGGGACTGGGGAAGGCAGGTGAACATCTAAACGTCTGCATGGAATCGGGAGATGGGCTGTGCAGACACTGCACTCATCTCTGCCCTTGAAGTAGAGATGTAGGTAGATTTTGTGGGTTGCAGCCTTTCTGTGGATGGGGGCAGTGCCGTGGGGCTGACTGGAGTCCATCCTGACTGGAGAGTGGAGATGAGGGACATCTGATGCCTGTGAGCCTGTGGTGAAGTTGCCTTCCATAATCATGCTATCAGTGGGAGAGCAACAGGAGAGGGATAAGGGAAGTGTGCCCTCCTCTCTCCTTCAGAGGAGCTGGACTGCAGGAGTCCAGAGAACAGTGAGCACGGTTGAATATCCAGCACTAACCAGGTCATAGAACAGGACATTTCTCACTCAGATGGATTAATCCCCAAAATGACTTAATGCTCTGTGTGTTGGCTTGGTCCTTCGCTGAACACCAGTGTGTCTGTTCCCCATTAGGTGGATTGGGTCCAGTGCGATGGCAGCTGCAACCAGTGGTTCCACCAGGTGTGTGTGGGCATCTCTCCAGAAATGGCAGAGAAGGAGGACTACATCTGCATCAGCTGCACTGGGAAGGACTCTCAATATCGGAAGTAAAACTCCCCATAAACCCTTCAGGACTTGAATAAAGAAGGTTATCAGTTTTCCAATAAAGCCACAGGGGCTGGTTTAAGAACCAGATTGCAAATGGTGCTACTTCTATCCTTATGGGATCATTTTCCAGAACTCAAAACAGTTTTTGACACTTTTGTATTTTCCCTTGATCTGTTTGTGGTTGTTGAGGTTTGAGATGCTGACTGTTTAGCAGGGGTTTCCACCAATTTGGAAGGCATTTGAAACATGCACCTTTTATTGTACAGCGTTAAATTACCTCTCTGGGATCTACCGGCGTATTTAATTCAGCTTGGGTTAGGTGCAAAACAACCTGCACCACGAATTTTCCAATAAATCCTCTTGTGAGGAAATCCCTGTTTACTCTGTTTAACTCCTTGGAGACTTTAGGTTTTTTCCACTTTGTTTTTCGTAGGCTAGGTTTATTTATCTGAGCAATAACTTCTATGTCTGGTTTCAGTGACTGGAATGACAATTCTGAACAGCGTGTTGCTTCTAGCATTGGTTGATGTACAGAAAGCAAATGTTAGATCCTAGTGTCACTGATGGCCCAGTGATGTAGAAGACAGGAAAAAAAAAAAGGTCTGTAAAGTAATTGCCACAGCTGTATTTTGGCTTTCTCCTTTTTTGGGTAGCTTGTATCAAATGTTGCAGTTTATATTGTGGAATAAACCCCTGGTTATGTTATAAAATTAAATGTTGGTGTTTTTAGAGAGCTTGAACTGCAGTTTCATTTCCCTCTGGATCCATATTGATTGCATTGATGGGTTCTCTTATTCAAGAGAAATGCATCTTTAAAAAAAAAAAAAGCAAAATCAGTGATATTTTCTTACTTGTATATTCAGCTTTGGAAGGAGAAGGCAGAGCAAAACATTTTGCATACCAAAAAAAAACCCCAAACACAGACCTTTTAAAGTTTTTTTTGCAGAGCTTTTCCAAAACTGAAGTGACCTGCCTGTTAGGTGAATTAACAGGATTAAAATAAAAAGGTTTGAAATGATGATTTGTGGTTTGGCAGGGGCAGGAATGGGGAATTCAGGCAGGGGCAGCTCCTTTGGCTTCGGAAGGAGAAACTTGCCTTGCGGCGTGCGCTGCCGCTGGCTCTGCAAGCGTGTCCTGGTGGCCCCCAGAGCGTCTGCCTGGCCGTGGGCAGGCTCCCTTCAGCCGCTGCTGCTTGCATTGAGGCTGAAAGCCTGAAGAATAAGGAAGGTTCTGGACTGGTTACAGTTCTATCAAAGACTGTTTAGGGACCGTAGCCTGGTGGGTATCGGGGCAGTGCAGGTGGTGGCGGAGCAGTGCTGCCTTGGAAGGTACAGGATCTCTGAGGAGGTGAGGTGGTTTGTTTAAGCCCGTGAGGTGCTCCACGTGGGGCTGCACCTGAAATCCTTTGGGGAACAATTGCTCACGCAGAACATAGCTTTGGAAGTGGCCTGGCGACAGTGGGGTGGTTCTGTGGCCTGCTAAGAAGTGGAACTTCTGGAGCCCTGGAAGATGGGAGGTCTAGAAGATCTGTGTATCAGGGTAAGCGCTATCCTTATGACATCCTGCCATCACCAAAACCGTGGCAGTATTGGTATTCCCTCCGTTCATCATCAAGAAGAATTTGCTGGTAGATTTTTTTTTTTTCCTGATGGTTTGAGACCTTTCCCATGAGCAGCTACAGGGCGTTGGGCAGAGCCTTTAAGCCATATGTAGCGGCTACCGACGTGGTGGATTTGTGTGGTGAATCAGAACTGTGCAAGAATTCTGGTGTCCCAGGGGGGTGGGTTTGGAGTTTGTTTTTTGAACATTGAGCGTGCTTTTTAGTCTCACGTTGGTTTTTTAACTGTTAAAAAGAATTTTCAGCCTGGCACAGATGATTTGTCTAAAAGTGGTGTTGGTGGGCGAAGACGACCTTGACCACATGTACATCACTGATCTGTAATTCCCTTTCAAAAGGGGCAGATGAACAAACCTGAAATACAAAGAGCTTGCACAGTGTTTTGATGTAGCTGAAAATGTTTACAGAAGTTTCTCTCCCAGTATCCCTTTTTTTTTTTCCCCCCCCCCCATTGAATGAATTGCTGTCTAACAAAAAGTGCTAGAGGAAATACGATGCAGTTAAGTTTAGCCTGATGATTCAGTACAGGACCAAGGGAAAGTTGTCATGTTGTGGACTGTAGGGGCCAGAGGAGACCTTTGTGGTCCTGACAAGAAAATCTAGCATCAGGATTAAGAATGCAATAGAATTATAGCATGATGTTCTGGAAACTACCACATCATTGCTTGAAAATTTTCAAGAAATGGAAACCCCCGTCCCTGGGTGACCTGTGCCTAAAATACAAGATCTGCTTGAGGATTTGTATTTTATTTCCTGCTGGAATTGTGACCTTGGGAACAGGTGGCTGGAGGTTGCTGCAGAGATGGTGGTGCCTGCTGTGCCACGGGGCCTTAGATTTCAACCCCATGTAGATACTGCGAACTTGATTAGGTTAGGGTTTGATTTTTGTCAAACTAAATAAGCAAGAGATTTGTTGCTTGCTTCAGGGTGGGTTCTTCTGTGAGCATCCCTTGCACATTCCTAATCAGGGAAGATGATGAGGGCAGAACATCCCCAGCAGCAGGGTCTGTTGGGGTTAGCCATCCCTTTCACCCCTCCTCTTGTCCATCCTAGATTGTCAGAGGCTAAACTAAAACAAACAAACAAACAAGTCCTTCCCATCCCATTCTGCTTTTTTTTTTTCTTTTTTAGAACAAAGCAACAAAGTACATCTCCCTAGGTTGTTCAGATCCTAATTCTTTAATAAGAATAGCTTATGGCCTCTACATTAGTTTAATTATAAAATAGGAAAAAAACCAAATTAGTTACCCTACCTTTTATTTAAAGCCTGCCTGTACCATCCATCAAGACATTAGGATTGTGTTTGTTGTGCCACATTTAATCTGCTTGATGGGCACTTTCTTCGCCTCATAAGGAGCAGACTAATACGTGCCCTCCTGCGTCAGTGGTGGTCACGTACGGCACCAGGAAGGCAACTGATCTGAAGGAGAGGCAAGGTTTTGGTTCCATCTGTTCCTGGTCTTAAACTGAAGCCCACAGTGCTCCAGGATTTAGTTCCTGAAGTTTCTAAATTGTTTGAATTGGGCTTTCCAGCACTCTGACCCCCGTCTGCAGGGCAGCCCTTCGGGCCTGGCCCTGGTTTCAGAAGCCAACGCAGGATGAAGGGGCTTCGTGACTCCCAGCACAGGTTGGGGGTGCCTCGAGTCCAGTCACCGAGCACTGCAGAACTGACCACAGGAGGCAGGAAGACTGGAAATGATGGCTGCTGCACTGTGACCCACAGCGGTAGCCAGGTATCCACACAGATCTGCAGCCTTGGATGGATCCCTGCAGAAGGTGGGAAAAGAAATTTTAGGTAGTCATGTCGGCACTTGCCTAAATGAAGGTGTCTGAAGCAGTGCTGGTTTTCTTAACACTCTTCTTACACCACCGCGTACCGTCTTTTCTCTACCCGCACCCAGGCAATGCGCACACGGCATTTATTTCCACAGGCAGAAACCACTGCTGGAATTGCGCTATTGGTGTGATCGGTGGTCAGCCCGACTGGCCTCCATCAAAGACAAAAATGTGTGGAACAAAGTGGAGAAAAGAAGGATTTGATACAAACTTCTTGTCTCAAACAGTAATCAAGTCCATCCCTTCCCCAGCACCTTCTGGCTGATGGCCCGTGCTGACACCTCTGCGATGGGAAGACGGGCAAGGTATGCTATTGAGGGATTAAAATGGGTTCCAGAGAAAAGGATGTAATTTCTTAGGGACAACACATCAGTCTCTAATATTCTGTATACAGTTGAAATTCAGGTGTACAAACGATTGATTCGGGGAGGGGGAATGTCCCCTTTCCAGCTGTGGAGCCACATGTTTGCATGTTAAATGGCACCGAGAGGGGAAAACCAGAACTGAAATGTTGTCTGTGCATCGTGGGACTTCAGCAGTCACTTGTTAGCCTGACCCAGGGACGGGAAGGGGAGATGTCTAATTCTGACTAAATACATAGTAACAGTGAATTTTACAGCTTGACGCAAAAGATGCTCTTTGCTCCAGCTGGCCGTGTGTGGAGGACCGTTTATGCGCTAGTGCACTTCAGGGAAAGGGGAATTCCAGCGAGGGACTTCAGCTGCAGCCAGAGCCCTGCCAGGGCAGAGACCGGATCAACAAAGAGAAAAGCAATGATGAGAGTTTCAGCTGCTGTATCTGCAGCAGATGTATCTGTGGGACACAGCTACATGTCACAGGGGATTTAGGAAGGGAAGATCTCCAGAATATACACACAGGCAGCAGCTACCTGGAAGCAACATGAAGGAGCAGAGATGACTCTTCTGTGAGTCTAGAAATGAATGTGCTTTTCCAAGAGAAGAGTTGAGTTTACAGCGTTGAAGAATAGATTTATCCTTTCTTCAGAAGTGAACAAGCCACATATTGAGAGTTCTCCTCTAGGACATAAACATGCCAGACTCTGAAGGCAACAGCCCCACACTGAGAAGAGCATTAATAAAAATAAAAGCTGCGTCTGAAGAGGAGATAAAACAGTCACGCTAGACTAATAGCACGCAGGTTCAACACTCAGCTTCTATTCAAGACAGACAAAAAAGGTATCAGTGGGTTCCATAAAAAGATCGTGGGTAGAAGGAACAAATATTTTATGGGGGGAAAAAAAAAAAGCAGCATGTGTGATGATGTGATATGCTGCTGGGTCCAAAACTCCCAAGTGCCGAGAGGAGGGTTTGCCAAAAGGCGGTTGAAAAGAAATAGGTGCAGCTTCATGAAGGTACCTTATGTACCTCAGTTTTTCAAGTTCTGAAATGTTTCTTAATCCTACTACTTATGGTAATGTTTTTAAAGGTATTTGGCTGTTTAATCACAATACTGGGCCAGATTTTGTGTGTGTATGTGTGTGTGCTTGCATCCAGATCTATGTGAGCTAGGCATCTAAAATCGTATGAGTATTTTATAAAAGCTAGTAAAAACAGTAGCTCCCTGTCTACAGAACACCTAATTTGCTCAAAGAATATTTCCACACCCAGGGTTTGTTGAGGATAAAACCAGTGTTGAAGAGTATTTGTAGCGTGTTTGGGCTGCTTTGGTGTCTGTTGGGCTTTGGGGGTTTCATGTTTGTGTTGCTGCCTGGAGTTAAATTTTAATCAGGTGGGGACAGGTCAGGCACGTCCCATGTTATGTCCCTGGTAACTTGGGTTGATGCTGTGCCTGTTCCTTGTGCTGGCCCCCATGTCTCTGGGAGGGTTTTTGCTGTTAACACCAGTCCCCTGTCCGCTGCACATCCTTCTGTGGGGTCTTCCTTGGCGCAGGTTCACAGGGGAGCTCAAGGGCTTGTGTCCCTCACCTGTGAGTTGAAACATCACAGGAGGAAACAAGGAGTTCATCATAAAATATCTTTTCGTGATGAGAATATAATATTTTGTGGTGACTGAATTTTCTTCCCTAAAGCATGTCAAAAGAAAGATGAATGTCAGAACCCATTTGGCTTTGAGGCAAAATGGATGGCATTTGAAAGACGAGCTCCGAGTCCACTGGCTTTGCAGGAAGCATCTATGCAGAAAATATGTGAAAAGACCATGCAGTGTACAAAACACATGGGAATTCAAACCTGAAAAAGCCTGGCAGATTCAAATAAATGTAACTTCTACAAATACAGAAGGATAAGTTGGAGCATTCAGGGCAGTTGTATGGTCACTTGAGCAAAAAAGTATGTATGGGCCAGACAAGCATTGCTGTGGGATACCTACCCCTCCTCTCCCTAAAGCGCATCCTTGTTTTCTGCGAGATGTTAGGAAGTGCAAAGAAAACAGCTCTGACTTGTGATCATTTTTGTCACTTCTTAACAAATACTTGCACAGATGTGTCTTGTTCTGACGTGAGCCAGCCAGCACTGGGTGCCAGCGGGAAGTCTGGTGTGATAGTCCTGGGCCTGTCTCACTGATTTCAGGGCGGTAGGAATTTGCTTGTGTCTTCCACTAAGCCAAAATACTAGAACAGTGCAAAGATGAGCAGATGACCCCCGGCTAGCAAGAGTTACACCCTGTACAAACATATGTTTGTTCCTCCAGCAGAAGCAGTGTTTTGGATTGGGAAGAAGAGAGAAAAGTCATCTTTATATTCACCCTGTAGAGAACCCGGGTGCTCGCCGCGAGCAGGCAGCCCCAAGGGATGGGGGTGTGCGTGCCCTGGCCGTGCTGTCAGGTGCCAAGACCCAGTCTTCGCCTTTGGGTGCAAGCAGCACGGCTGAAGCCTGCTCTCCTGCTCCTCTCCCCGCAAAAATACCAACCTAACTTGGTTGTACCTGCGCCACTGATCGGGAATGACCTCTGCTGTCCCCAGCCTGCTGCCAGGGAGTGTGGCGTGGCTCGGCATGGGCTGTGGGGAGTGCTGGGCATTGCCTGAGCTGTGGCCCTGTTCAGTTCAGGGGGAAAGATCTGCCCCACTTCCCTAACTTTAGCAGAAGAAAATCTAACTTGGTGGTGCGGGTGATGTTTTTATAACTGTCATGGTGGACTGATTTCACTTAACTGCAGCTGTCTGGAGAGCATCTAGTGTAAGCACAGAGGCGCTTCTGGAGAGCCGTTCTTGCCCCCTCACTGCCTGCTTTGGCCGTGAAATTGCCTTCTGAAGAGCTGTTGCTGCCGCCGGGAGCCCAGGCAGGGCTGGGGTGGGCACAGGACGGGCCCCAGCCACCATCAGGGCTCCCCTGAAAGGGGGAGCTGCGGCCAAGGGGGTTCCTGCCCGGTCAGCAGTTTGTCTGTCCGGCCTTGCCTGGCGCAGGGGAAGGGCTGGAGCGAGGCGGGGAGGGGGTGGCTGTGGGACAGGGACAGTGCTGCTGTGCAGTGGGACACTTGCCTCTGAGCTGTGGCTGTAGGGAGCTGAACGCAGCCTGCTGTTTCTGCAGTATTTTGAGTTGCTCTTTCTACTTGTAGAGATCTTGAACTTGGGTTGCAAAAGTCACATGCATGATTTATAGGAGCATTTGCTTGCATCACTCTTGACAAGAATGTTTAAAAATATATTGGTGGGAAGGAATGTGACTGGACACGTTATCCCAGAGGAATGGACTCTGAAGAGGCTGGCAAAGCTGGCTTGGAGTAAAACACAATACAGAGAGCGATGAGTGGGCAGGGAAAGGAGCAACACTAGTGCACAAGTGGTGAGGGATGCTTAATTGTTAAACAGCACCATGACGTGAAAACCAAATACTCCTAGTGGTAGCCCATCTATTACTAGGTAATCACTTGATACTCAGGTAGTTGCTTGAGTAGGGACAGGGACCGGGACCAGCTACTACTCAAGTAGCTTTCAAGCAGAAAGTGGCGTGGGCAAGGAGATCGCCCCCCCCAGTGCCTGGAAGAAGGACAGGCTTCCTCGGGAAAGAGCAGCTCCTCGCGGCTGGAGGGAGGCTGAAGGCACAAGAGACCTGTCGGGAAGGAGTAAGAAGTGTGTACCGCAGCCGGTGGCACCGCGGGGATGTCCGAGCGCGGCTGCCGTCCGTGCCGCCTCCCGGCTCGGCCCTGGCACCGGCCCATGTTCGCACACAAACCGCTCCGGGGCCGGGTCCGCGCCGCGGGGGGGCCGCGGGATCCCGGCAGCGCCGCGGCCCCAGCGGGACCCGCTTACGGGTGCCCCTCGCCGCCGCCCGGGCTGCCCGTGCCAGCGCCGCTTGCTCGCGGCGATCTGTGCAGCCGCCCGAGGAACGGCCGTACAAAACGGAGCGGGAAGCGGCGCGGCGCCCCCCGGCGTGCCCGGGGCTGGAGCAGCTGCGCCGCCCGGCCCCCGCCTCACACAGCGTCGCTCGAACGGGAACCGGGAGCCTGAGGCCTCGCTGACCGCCCGGGGCCGCGGGGTCCTGAGCAGCTGCCCGGGAGCGCGGCCCGGCCCGGCCCCGCACAGAACGCGGCAGCGGGGCGGGCAGGACCCAGCCCCCGGCGCCCCCGTGGGGAACCCTCGTGCCCCTCGAAGGCGAAACTGAGCCGGGTCGGCCCAGGCGGCTGCGCCCCGCGGCGGGAGCCCGAGGCCCTCAGCGCTTTCCCCGGGCTCCCACCCACCCCCGGCGCCCGCTGCCGCGGGAACACGCCGGCTGCGAGGCCCCGCCCGGCCCCGCCGCCAGGGTCCCGCCGCGCCGCCGGGGGGCGCTGTGAGCGGCGCGCGGAGCCCCGGCGTCCCCTCTGCCCGGCGGGACGCTCTGCGCCGCTTCCGCGCGTGCGTGCGTGCCGTGCGTTTGGCGCGCGCGGCGGCCCGGAGCCCGCGCGCGGCGGCGGAGCTGGGGGGGGGGGGGGGTCGATGGCGGGCGCGGCGGCGGCGGGCGGCGGCGGGGGGCCGGGGCCCGGGCCCGGGCCGGGGCCGGTGGCGCAGGGGCTGAAGGAGGCGCTGGTGGAGACGCTGACGGGGATCCTGTGCCCGGTGCAGGCGGTGCGCGCCGCCGCCGAGGAGCAGGTGAAGGTGCTGGAGGTGACGGAGGGTGAGTGAGGCCGGGCCGCGCTGAGCGGAGCGGGGCGGGGCCGTCCTCCCCGGTACCGGCGCCTCGTGGCCGCGCCTTGGCCTCGGCCAAACTTGCAGCTGCAGCGCTCGGGCCGGCGGGGAGCAGGCGGCGGCGGCGGGCCCGTGCCCGGCGCCCCCGAGCAGCCCCTGCCCCACCCGGAGGCCGGTGCCGCTCGGCGGGGCCGCCTGGGGCCTGCGGCGGGGCCTCCGAGGCGGGGCGGGCGGGACGGCGGCTGTCGGTGCCGGCGCTGCCCGGGGGGCGCTCGGAGCGCGCTAATGGCAGGACGGGGAGCGGGCGCCGAAGCAGCGACCCCGCTGCGCTGGGCACCTCTCCCGCCTGGGCCGAGGCCCCGGGGCCGGTCGCACGGCGGGCGGGGCGGTCTCCCCGCTGCACGTTGTCTGCGGGCCCTGTCCCGCCGCGGCGGTGGCCCCCTCCGCCTCTGGCCCTGCGAGCCATTGTGCGGGCCCCGGTCCCGCAGGCGGGCGGCCGTGCGTGGCGTGGTTTGGGCTGAGCACGGTCTGGGCACAGCTGTACCCTCATCTTGTGTGAAACCCTTACACCGGTGCTCCGTTCTGTTGTGGAGAGCTACGGAGATGCAGGACAGTGGAGCTGGATGGCAGCTGGCCTACGGCTTTGAAAAAAATACAGCTTACAAGAGCAAGCACCTCAAATTCAAACAGTCTCTCTAATTATTCCATTACTCATCTGGCCTTTTTATGGTGGCCCTAAGCTGGTTTACGCACTTGATGCTTTTCCTGGGTGGAAGCTACCGTTAAAAAACCTATTGATGGTAATGTTTAATTTTACTTCAGCTTAAATTTTATGACCCATCCCAAAGAACTGGAATGTGCGGAAACCACTGGAAGATTTGCAGGTGATGTGCTGTGACGGGAGCTGGGCACTGGAGAATACAGCCCTCAGATGTACCTGTGGCCTGGCAGCTTGATGGGCTGGCTGTACATGTACCCTCTGGGAAATTTTGCCTTACCTTTGTCTGATTGTGCCATTTGGAAAGTGTTTTGTGAAGTGTTTTAAAGTCTTTCTCTACCTGAACTATAGGTCAGAATGTTATTGGAGGTTTATAGTAAAGAGAAGGAAGGTGTAACGCCGTGACGGGGTCGAGGATAGTGTTGTGATGAACGCATGTGATGAGACTGGGAATGAGACTGGGGTGATGAGGAGAAGGCAGGTTGTTTGATGAAATGTTTCATGTTGTGTGGTCCCTTAACATGTGCTTGTAACACTCTCAGGTTAAGTCTTCCTTGATGATTACCAGGAAACATGGGTTGCCAGTGCAGCTATTGGAGGTTTTAATGAGTGATTTCCTGGCATTGCGATGGTACAAGTCTGGAAGTCTTTGAGGTTTGTTGACCCATAGAGCCTTTGCCTTGCAAAGCTACCGCGGTCAGCGTGCTCTTCACTGGCAACTTTTTTTTCCCCCGAAACATGAGTTTGTGTGAGATTTCCAGAAGAGAGTATTTTTGAGGGCTCTAGGTGATGGATGTCCGTAAGGTCCCTTTGAGAGCCCAGGAATGCAGCAGAAATATATTTGGTGGATAACGTTAAGGGCAAGAGGAGTGGAGTCATCTATGTTTCTGTTTTTTCACGGTTTTACAAATATCCTAAAGTCACCCAATACTTGTCTGCAGTTGCAGTCCCAGAACAGCGCAGGTCTCTTGCAGGACCTGTACCCATGGCCTGGAGGAGGCTACAGAGCACCCTCTCATGCAGTTTGCAGGTGGCACCAAACTGGAGGGGAAGCGGTTGATGTCCTTGAGGGCAAGGCTGCCACCCAGAGACCCGCTGCCGGAATGGACTGAGAGGAACCTCCCGAAATTCAGCAACAACAGATCGCAAGTTCTGCACCTGAAATAGGAGAACCCACCACAAGGATGTGGTTCAGGCACTGCCTGGCTGGGGAATAGCTTTGTGGCAAAGAGCCTGGAAATCATGGTGGCCGCTGAGCTGGACAGGGCCAGCAGCGTGGCCTGGAGGCCACCTGCATCTGGGCTGCATGAACAGGATCAGAGGCAGTGATCAGCCCTCTCTAGTCAGCACTTGTTAGACCACACTGATAATACTTGTCTGGTCTTGCTCCCAGCCCCCCAGTACAGGAAGGACGGTGACGAGCAGGAGTTCAGCAAAGGGCTGTCAAACCCGCTGGGGAACTGCAGCACTTGACAACATGAGGAGAGCTGGGGCAGAGGGGTTTTCCTGTATGGAGATAAGAGGGGGTTTTGGGTGGATCTGACAGCAGCTTCTGGTAGCTATGAGGAGGTTGTCAAGGTGCTGAGGGAATGGAAGGAAGAGGATAAAGGAAAACAGGAGCAAACTGAAGCAAGAGTTCAGACTGGGTATAAGGAGAATTTTTTTCACTGTGAGGAGAGCCAAGCTTTGGAGCAGGTTGTCTGTAGAAGCTGTGCCGTTTCCATCCTTGAGTATGATCTACCTAGAAAATGCTCTGAGCAACCTGATTTGGTGCTGCTTTGATCGGAGGGGTTGGACTAGAGATGTCCTGAGGTCTCTTTCAGCTGAATTATTCTGTGCTTCTGTGATTCCTCTTCTCTTGTCCTAGTCAAGCAGCATGCGAGGGAGTCTCCTTTCTGTGCTTTCTTAGGTATGGAAAGACTTGCAAAAACCAAGAGGAGGAACTAAAGGAATAGTGTTTGCCAACACTGTATTACTGAGGTAAAGAAATGTAGATCATATGTGTCAGAAGTACTTTAAAGAAACAAAAGATGTGGCAATGTGAAGAAGCTGAAAGTAAAAGTGAGGGCAGTGAAAAAGAGCACAAGTGTTGGCACTTTTAGTGCAAAATAAATGAAGGTAGGGCAAAAAAAAAAAGGAACCTGTTGAAGACATAAAACTTGCGATGCTTTCGAATGTTGCAGAGGCAGAAAGCATTTCAGAGGTGTTCATAGCCACCAGGTGATGTGATGTGCAAGACACATTAAAGGAGCATAGGGCTGCAGGAAAGCTGAATTCCTTGTGCTGGTGTTGACTTAACTTGCCCCATTGAAGGGCCTCTACAGGAGTCACATGGGAGAATCCATGTCACGTTAAAGCATGAGTAGAAGCACTTTCACTTGCCGGTTTACTTTAGACAGCAAGCGCTACAGGATGGATCTCCCAAGAGTTTTAAAGGGACTCAAACATTACATTACTGTGCTCCAAATTATGCTGTAAAAATTGCCACTTAAGGTCATTTAGGGACCAGATAAATTTAAGTTGGTAAACACAGGACAGCTTTTAGTAAGGGCGCTAAGGTGAGGAGTGGAGAGGTGAATGTTGGGGTGGTTACAGGTGAGTTGGCATGGCTTTTGTACTGCCTGTAATAGTTAACGTTATGGCAAGAGTTGGAATGAGTAGAGCAGAGTACATGAGATTGTTGTGGCAGAGTTGATCTGTGTTTAATAGAGGAACTGTTGAAGAAGTCCTGGAACTACCAAAAAGCTTTTAAAAAATTCGCTTACTGAAACTTGTTGAAGAAACTAAACTGCTGTTGACACCTCTTGAATTAATAACTGATTAAAAGCTTGAAGAAAAGAGGTAGCAGTGACTGGTCATGTTTCACACTGCAGGGGGGTAATCTAGGGTCCCACATGAAGCTGGACTGCACAGCACATCTGTAAATGATGTGGAAAAGAGTCAGTAATTGTGTGGCGAAGTTGCTGATAGTGCTGTTCGGTCTGGCCAGAGTGAGAATCGATGGCAAAAATTACAGAATGATTTCACAAGAGTAAGTCGAGTGTGCAAACGGTATGTGTGGGTCAGTGTTGGTCAGCGAAGTAATGCTGGGAGAGGAGGACACAGCCCAGATGATACCTTAAAAAGTAAGGGGCTGTCCTCACTATTGTCACTGGGAGAAGAAATCCCATTGTCAGTGTGGAGAGTTTCCCGAAAATACCCATTCACGAAAATACCCATTCACGGCTCTGCCCGTGCTCAGAAAGCCAAATGGACCATTAAGGAGGGAACAGAGAACAAAGCGCGACATAAATTCCTCATGCTTCTGCAGTCTGAGCGCTGCATGCATTACTGGCTTGCTGCTCTCAGGAGGGGTAAAGCAGTGCGGTAAAAAAGCAGCACGGAGACATTCACAGGCGTGTGGAAAAGCTGCTGTTCTCAGAAGGAGCGAATGCATTGACTTTTCTGCCTGTGAAAGACTTAGCAGAATTGGAGGCTCTAAAATCATAAGCAACAGAGGTGAGTGGGAAGTGATCATTTATGACTTCTCATAAAGCTGAGGTGAGGTGAAAATGAGTCTGAAACAAGCAGAAGGAATTAGGTTGTTTCCCCCCCGTGTGCAAAATGTGGAACTCGTTGCTGTTGGATGTTAGAGGTAGAAATGGTTTAAAAGTGTTTTGACATTCCTGGAGGGGAAAAACCTCCTCACCAACCATTGAACACGGTGGCTGGATACAAACTTGCTTTCAGGCGGTTCCTAATGCCAAGATTTCTCAGGAGGTGTGTTGGGGGAAGTGTTGCTCTGCCCTCACCTTTTTTGTAGGCTGTTTGCAGGTAGGGGTTTGTAATGCAGTTAAGCCCATACAGCAGTTAGCTCTCCCTGGGTGCTGTGGGCTGCCCCGTGCTAGCCCCCGCTCTCTTCCATGCAGGTTTTAGCCAGGTTGAGATGGTTCGGGTTTTTGTGAGGATGTAGTTTGCTCCCTGGAGCAGGTTGATAGTGGATCTGGCTGGTGCTTGTACAAGGGGATGGGCAGAAATGCAGTCAGAGGTGAGCCTCTGGAGCAGGCTGAACTGTCCAGGAGAGGCTCCTGTCTCACTCGATACAGCTGTTCTGGAGGAATATGGGATGTCAGCTTTGGGGTAGGGGATGTGTGGTGGCAGTTTCTTCCTGCCATGTCACCCTTCAACAACTTCCAAACATGTCCCCAGAAACTCAGCTTCTTTCCTGCTTCTGCATCTTCTGTCTGCTGAGAAAGTGTAGGAATAGGCACCACCTGACAGCTTGGGGATGGGAGATGTGTTATTGTCAGCTTCCAGAAAGGTGGAAGTTCACCTGGTGACCTTTGTTGTCTCTAGGTTTTAATGGAACATAAATAAAAGCGTTGCCTGGACTGTTCAGGGAGAAGGTGGGGGAAATGAGGGCTCCAGGCTGTGGAGTGGTGCTGCTGTCTGTGTGTCTAACTTGGCTTGACTCCACCGTTAACTTGTTCCCAGTGAAATGGGAATGGTGTTTCCATTCCCCCTTTATTTAGTCTGTCCAGGTAACATCATACACCATCTCTGACGGTATATGTGTGCGCACTACGGCTGATGTCATTATGACAACTTGAGGATAATTCTGTAATGTGCAAAAATAATCTCTTGCTCTAGGTCTTCCTGTATTGGAGAACAGGTATGGAGGCCAAGCCATCTGCAGGAATGTCAGAGCAAGGACAGTGTCGCTCTGCAGGAGGTGCACGTCCACCAGAAGGGATCACACTTTGACCCTATGAAGAGGAGCAGTGTCTGTAACGGAGTCCTAAATTATGCTGATAAGGAGATTTAATGCCAACTTCTTATACAGCTGAAAAATACTGCTACCAGCTTTCCTGGTTAGATAACGGGTTTGATGGTGATGGTGTTAAGTCTCTGAGCTATCAGATCCTGTGCTCTGGAAGTGTGGTGGTCACTCCAGGCTCCAGGCTGCAGAATTGCTTTTTTTTTGCCTGTCTACATTACCTGTTTGTTTGCCATTTTTGCAGGTAGAAAAGGCATTTATAAGGCTGTCTTCAGCGTGGCTTGTGTTGTGATATCCTGTGTATGGAAAGGCATCTTCAGCTCAGTCCCTTGTGCGGTTTGTTGCCAGAAGCCAAGATATGCAGGTGGCTCTGAAGACGGTGCTGACCTTAGCAAACTGATTCATGTCAGCCTGGGCACTCTGACCCTCTTTAAAGTTTCTTGTCCATCTTGTTTGAGACTAGTCCCAATGCTTTGATTGGAATGTCATCTCAGTTTTGAATATTGGCTTTACAGGTCTTGTAATTGTTCTTTAAGTATCTTTCAGAGTAGGTGGCTCCACACATTTAGATCAATGGTTTAAAACTCCACTGAATCTCTGATGATATTTGCATGATACAGCTTGCTGTCCATTTGTATCAGGAGAGCAGCTATAGGTACAATGATAGCATGAAACTCGTAGCATCACTTGTGCTTCACCAGTTCAGCGTGCTTTTGCTGATGGTCGGCTCCTTCCCAACATAAGTGTGTTAATGCATATGGCTTTGAGAGTAATTTCTGTATTGCATTGGGTACCTCCTTGAATACATGATTTTGTGCCATAAAACCAGAGTATTGTGTGGAAGAAGGGATTCTGGAGACTTGACTGTAACACGTGGTTGTATGGTGGTCTCTTGGCTGTAACTTGAATCGTGGTAGAGTGGATGATGGGCAGAACTGGGTGGAAATCTGTGTATGGATAAACTGAGCTGGATTTGTAACAGAAGTTAACATTTTAATATTAAACTGAATTTTTAACAGGGAAATTGAAACAATCTGACTTTCAGGAAGAAGGGTTATTCACAGCAGTAAATGCCATTATTTGCACTGTGAAATGCTGCAGACATGCTGAGTGTAGTGCGAAGTTGTGAAAAAGACATTTCAAGTGAGATGCCTAAAGCCATCGCAGATGCTGGAGAGAAGTGGCCTTAATCTTTCTGTCCTTTACTGAGAAAATACAAAAATACAGTTGTAGTTTTCAGGGGTGTCCTGAAGAAGAGAGAGCTTTTGGAGTAGTTGTTGAGCATCATGATGGATGCTGAAGAAGTTCCTCAAAGAAGCACGTTTGTAGCATGTAAAAACTATGGCTGGGCTTCAGGTACTTGCTTGGCATTTCTCCCTAGTCTGTCTGCAGATGCTCTCCATGTTCTGCACTGGTCTGACCCCATGACTGACCCTACTTTGAGCAGGAGGTTGGACAGGATGACCTCCCGAGGTCCCTTTCAACCCAAATTACTTTATGGTTATGTTATTGAAAACCAGTCCTGTGGAAAACATTGCCTGCGTAGCTGAAGACTGATGCACAAGGAGTGGGCAGATGTTGGGTGAAGGGAGTGGTCTGTTTCTGACGCTGCTGCGGTTGCGAGGTCTGGTCTCTGCAAACTGTATGATGTTTTAGTTTGGAGTGTTGGTGCCCATGGTGCAGTGGATTCACCTGGGTTGGCTGCAGCAACTACCAGGGCCTCTGCTGCTGCCTGTCTCTGTTGGCAGCAGAGGCTACTCCAAGGGACCTGTAGCAGCTCCCGAACGAGCTCTGTGTGGACGTGCTGAGCTGGACTTGGTCAGTGCTGACCCACTTCAGCAAGGCAGGATGTGAACTGCAGTGATTCAGTAGAAAGTCCTGTTCATTTGTTTCTCCTTGCTTGCTTAATACTGTTTGGTTTGGTTCGGTCTCACTTAATTTCTCCAAAAAGCTGGAGATGAAGAGGTTGCATGAACTGGTTGTGTGGTAGATGGAGCTTGTTTGTGAAGGAGGAGAGTTGGATTTCGCTAATATTGAGGTTAATGGAGGAGAAGCAGAGCTGGGAGGAAAAGTGTTTGCTAAGTGTTCCCTATGCCAGCCCCTTCATTAAAAGTTTCTAATCTTTTGGTTTTACAGACTTCTATCTTGGGAAGAAGACTTGGTGCTTCTGATATCTCAAATCTACAAAATATAAGTGGAAGAAACACCAAGGGATGCGTTTTAACTGCAGTTATCCATGATAAAGACACAAAGTTCCTAGCCAACTGGGAAAAAACCAATAATAAACCAATTCTTTGAGAATAGAGGAGCCAATGTAATTTCAGTCCCCAGAAAGATTCTTGGACCAGGTCATTAAACAGCTCGCCAGTGTCTGCAACATAACAGGATAAATAGGTGCTATGCAGCAAATGCTGTTTTATATGATCTTTTCTTGATAAATCCATGTAATTTTTCTTTGATGGGAGAGCTGGCTTATTGCTTAAACAAGCAAGCGCTGTGCGTGAATGATGTGAGTTCAGTGGGGTTCCTGATATGATTTTGCCACAACGGTTATTTATCAGTTAAGAGATGCAGTTTTGTAATATTTTTAAGATACACAGTTGGCTGAAAGCCTGTGTGTAGAGTAGTTATCAGTGGGTTATTGTCAAACCCAAGGGGCTTTTAAGACAGCTCTTGGTCGCTGCAGTAGTGAGTATGCCTGTAGTTACCAACAGTGGCACCGCAGTCTGCTTGGGAAGCAGAATTAAAAAGATGTTGGAAAACTGGAGAGATGGCCTAAAATCAGAAACAAAATATTGTAAATCAAGTGCAGAGTACCATATGTAAAGGGAAAAAATCAAATGCAGATATGCAAAGAGATGTAAAGATGGCAAAATAGTCATGTTAGTGAGTTACAACTATGTGAAACCATTGCATTTATTCTGGCTTCTTAGTTCATACACACCCTTTAAAAATGTGGCTGTAATGCAATGCCATACTCAAGTCTGGAATATTGCAGACAGATAGAAGAATAATTACTGCTACTAGTTAAGAGGAGTATTATGTTAAGAACTCCAAATGAGGCTCCCTGCTTTTGCAGCTAGGATAAGAGGGGTTTTTTCTCCTTTTTTAAGGAGATCTATGATGAAAGGTTGAAAGAGCATGTTCAGTGTAAGCATGGAAAAGTGAGAGGCAATTCTCTCCCAACACAGAAAAGCCTTTACAAGTGAGGTGGATGTTAGGAGAAACTCAGATAACTGCATTTGTGAAGCACTCAAAAATGCTGCTAAGGAGAGTTGCAGAACTCCTTTGAGAAGAATTTTCTGTACATTTTTGTTGGGGATGCTGTCAGCACGTTTAACCTATCCACAGTAGTCAGGTTGTGCTAAAGGGACCTCAGGGCATACCTTCTGCTCCACAGTTTCTAGAACTAAAATCTTAAACATTTCTTAAGAAGACTAGTGACATTAAATGAAATGTTTAGTCCAGTTGTCAGCTACCCGGAACTTAAAGTTGCAGTTTTAAGCTCATGTATCATGGCATATGGATTTACCATACTAGAACAGCTGCTCTTCCTGCTTTTTATTTCCTGTGCTCAGTCATGAACAGAACTGTTACAAGCATTTTAATTTTGCCTTTGTTACAGAGCTTGTTTGGCAATTGAAAGAAGCTCTTGCTTTTTCTGGATAAATTTCTGGCTGGAGAATGTCCCACAGCCTGAACGATTGTACAGGCAGTTCCTGGTGTCAGTGTGCTTGGGCAGGGTTTGCTCGGGAAGGCGCTTGGTTCGTTCTCAGCTGTCTGAGGGTGTGATTTGGGACAGCTGAAGTGATCTTCCCAAAGCACTCTCTGGATGAACCCGGCTTGTCCGAAAAGGGACTGCTCGCTGATGGTCTTACTCCATCCTAGATCTTATCCATGCATTCTTCATGTAGGAGCTTGACTAATGATGTTACATTGTAGATATGATTTTATTTTAATTTGTTTTAAGTTGCAAATAATTTGCTTGTTACCAGCCTGCACTGCGAAACTTTTCGCCTGCAAGAGAAAAGAATAAGCTGAAAAAATAAATGAAGTTTGTGCAGAGAGCATAGGGGAGAGTTAATGCTCATGATTCATTTGAGTAGCTACACTATGGAATTGTGTTCTTCCCACATATGAGTCATTCAATTGGTATGATGTCTTTCTCCAAAAATCTTGATGAATTTTGCTGTGTGGGAATAGAAGTTATGATACTAACAATTTTTTTTCTTTTCTTGCAGAATTTGGTGTTCATTTAGCAGAACTGACTGTAGATCCCCAGGGAGCTTTGGCCATCCGTCAGGTGAGTTTTCCTGGAACTGCAGAAAAAATTTGGGTGGTATTTTCCTTGGTATTTAAAATATTCTCTCATGTTTCTAGGTGAAAAATTTGAGGTAGTTTTCTATTACTGCTTCTCTAGAAGAGCTTTACATCTCTCTAGAGTTGTTACTTTCTTTATCAACACTATTCAAGTGTTAACCTTCATTATAAATAGAGCTTTTTTTGGACTTAATAAGCCTGGTGCTGAGACAGTACTGTACTGGGAACGGGCACGACTTATTACGTGGATGGTAGGCATCAGCAAGCTGAAGTGTGGCTTCTTTGCAGCAGCTTTTGCTGTAGGTGTTTTCCTCCTTGAAAAGCAAGTTTAGGTTCAGTATTTCTTTAGTTAACTTGTGGCCTGTATCTTGGGCCTTTGTAGAGGTGAGTAAATGAAGCTGACCCGCCTTGGGTCAGTGTTGTACAGGCCATCATTGCTCAGTGAACAGTCATCAGTTCATCTTTCTACTGTGGTAGCTTTTTTCTGTCTGTTTCACAAAGATTTTTTGTGTTTTTGGCAAGCCCTGTTGCCTCCCTAAAAGCAGCGTGGTGGGACAAGGGGCTGAGCAAATGGGTCAGGGGTGACGCTTGCCATGGTTGCAAGATTTGTTGGTGATTCTTGACCTCTCTTCTAATGCAGCTAGCATCTGTCATTTTGAAACAGTATGTGGAAACTCACTGGTGTTCTCAGTCAGAAAAGTTTAGACCTCCCGAGACCACAGAAAGGGTAAGATTTGGTTTCATGTTGTCTACTTTGAGACACTTTATCCATCAAGAATATTGATTTTGTAGGTGGTTTAAAAAGTGCCAGTGCACTTGTGTATTTGAGGATTAATGGCTTCAGTTAAGGTTTTCTGACATTTTCCACTTCGAAAATCTGTTCTCAGTTGCTTAAAACAACACTAGACTTGGGAAGCTTGGGCTAATTTCTGTAGGAAAAAGTCAGCTGTAATGTTTCTGCTGCTCTAAAAGCAAGACTAGAAGGAAATTGCTTTGTAAGTTTTACAAATACTGATTCTGGCAGTCCTTTTTCAGAGATTTGCCAAAACTTGTGGGTTTTGGTTTGGGACTTAGAGACTATTTTCCCGTGACAAATTTCAGTTTAAAGGTCTGCTGGGTTTCATTAAAAACCTGTTCAGTAGGAGTATCTAACAGCTAAAATGGCCAGAGATTCTAGCCCTTTACTGCTTTGACTGGACTCTCTCTTGCATCTAAGGTATGATTCATCCCATTCAGAGATAATTGCTTGAAATAAATCTTGTGAATTATGCCCCAGAAGGGCTGTCTTTTTTTCCTGTCCCTTCAGGGTTGGGTGACTAGTTCTTGTTTACTAAAATCTTCCAAAGTAAGCAAACATAGTCCCTGACACTGGAGCTGGGATTTATCTCTGCTAACTCTGGATGTCTTCCATGTAGCTATCTACATCCTGTCTAGTTGCAGCTGTGGGCTATTTACTGTATGCTTGACCAAGTGCTCTGTGTGAGAAGAATGCTATGTTAAAACACACCATGCACTTTTCTGTAAAAAAAATTATGGGGTGTAGTGTGCAAGTTTTGTTGTCTCGAGTGGTTTTGTAAAACCAAAGTTGAATCAATATCAATACCTATGACAATCAAAAGTCATAGGTATAAATTATTTTTTTTATTAAATTGTTTTATGACTGGGGATCTGTTCTGCTAAATAATGTTATTCTCTACAGGCAAAAGTTGCTATTAGGGAGCTCCTGCCCAATGGGCTGAGAGAATCCATCAGCAAAGTGCGCTCGAGTGTCGCTTATGCAGTTTCAGCAATAGCCCATTGGGACTGGCCTGAAGCCTGGCCTGAGCTTTTCAATCTCTTGATGGAGATGCTGGTTAGTGGAGATGTGAATGCAGTGCATGGAGCCATGAGAGTGCTTACAGGTACGTGTATGCGAGAGCTTTGGCCAGGCTCATGTGGGAAGTGGTTTGAGCTTTTCCTTATGCTAGTATTCTGTCATTTTTCACTCCAAATCAAAGAATTTTCTGCTTCTCTTCTCCGGGGCGTGATGCTTGTTGGTCACTGTTGAATTGCGTGTTCATTATATGTCGTGAAAGCTGAGGAAGAATGTGTGTGCTACAAGTTATAGCTCAGGAGGAACTTTGATTGTAACACCGTGCTTTCCAGATACCTGCAATTTTTAGTGTGATATTTTTCTGCTTGCCTTCAAGGATTGCCATGGGTAGGCCAGATGACACTGGTGTAAAGTACAAATCAACAGGTTTCCAGTATGCTTAGTGTTTCCCAAAGATTCTGTTGTTGCTGTTGCCTATGAATTTGTTTTCTTATAAGAACTTCCCTTCTGTTTCCATTTTGTAGAATTTACACGGGAAGTGACAGACACACAGATGCCACTTGTTGCTCCTGTTATTCTTCCAGAGATGTACAAAATTTTCACAATGGCAGAGGTACAATCTTCACTACTAAGATGGTACTGGATGGTATTGGTGGGGTTGTTTCTTGGAGCAGAGAAGCTCCAGATTTAATGCTTAAGCTGTACTGTAATATGAGTTAGACTTAAGGAATTTTCTTGATGGTGTGATAGTTGATGGCAGCTAATGTTTCAACAAAAATGTTGAAGCCAATGATAAAATGAGAGAATCAAGTTAAAGGAAAAAATAAATGCAATTAAAAGAAAACTAAAGGAAATATCTGTGTCCCTGATCTATTATTTAAATTTTTTTCTAGGTGTATGGTATCCGCACAAGGTCACGTGCAGTGGAGATATTTACCACATGTGCCCACATGATCTGTAACATGGAGGAACTGGAAAAGGCAAGAGTTTAACCTACCATACAAAATATATTGAATTCAAACTGCATGAGGTTCTAAACATTGATATGAAAACAAAACATTGGAGAATTACATACTCTTGTCAGCTGTAATTCTGGGGAAGAGGGATTAATTTAATACATGTAAAGTGGCCAGCTCCCCCCTCTACGTGCATGCCTTGATACTGGGACTTAGTTTCCATAATTAAGTTTAACTTGTGACGTATCAGCGCACGTGCTCATAACAGCTCAGAGAAAGGGCAGTCAGCATGGGGAGTATCATCCCTTTGTCTGGAGATCCCTGTTGTAGCTTCCAGTCTCCAGGTGAACCTGGATAAATTGCCTGTGTGTCCTGATAAACTGCCAGGCCTTGGCCATCTGGGTTATGATGTGCAGTTTTCCGGCCCTTGGGCAAGGCGTTGGGTTACAAGCTCCTGGAACTTCATCAGTTGCTTTAGCACGCATCTTAACCTTTTGTTCTGAAACGAGTGGTGGAAACCAAACCAAATTTTTGAAAGAGTAGCTGTTAAGAAAAAAATGCTATGCAGTTAAGCAGCTTAATACAGGAGTCTCCTGTCTGGCTCTGGGCACATCTGCATTTTATATGGCCTTTGACAAGTGGGTTTCCCACCACTTCCCAGGCAATAAATTGGTTTTTTAAAACTTTTGGGAGGTGAGGACAGGAAAGGGTGACTCTCAGTCTAGTGGCTGGTTGTTGCTGAGTGGCTATAGCTTTTGCTTCCTCCCTGTTTGCACAGGCAGCGATTCAGCGCAGGTTTTTGGGAAGTTCTGATAATTACAGCATATCTGTACTGCACTGACAAGGATACTTATGCAATATACCATGCAGCTATACCTGTATCCAAAGTATAGTAGTAGCTCCCCACTGTCTTATTCTGGAGAAGGGCTGAAAGTATCCTTTATATTGCATATGAAACATTTTCTTATTGAAATTTGACTTTTTTTAAAAAAAAGCAATCTTTTTATAAATTGCTAAGGTGATATTTTGTAGTTGGCTTAAACATACAATTTTGCTGTCTTAGCTATGGAGTTATGAGGGATATTTTCAATCAAATTATTTTTGTCCAATATTACTTGCTGTGCCAAACGCCGCTTATGGAGTGCTTTGACATCTGGAAAAATACTTGCTGCATTTTCTGAGGTAGAATCATCATGGTAATCTTCAGGCCAGCTGTTGATACTCAGCTCACAAAGAGCTTGCTTGGTTTGGGGTAGTGTGGCTCAGGAGGAGATAAATGCCATCCGCAGGGTTCAATGTAATTGCTCATGTGCGATGTAGTCACCCCAGATTTCTTTAATAGCTTGAGGCGGGGGGTGGTGATGGGGTGCAGGGCATGATTCATCTAATCAAATGAAAGTGCCTCTTTAGGAGGATGTGCTCCTGAGACTCTCTGAACTGGATTGTCTGGATCTCTTTTTAGAGTCTGAAGTGATTAGCTTAGATGTAGGTGTGTGTTTTGTAGCAGTCTGTGCTGTGCAGTTTTGAAAGGTGAGATTCAACTGAGCTTAGTTTCCAACATGAGGAGAGGGCCAAAGTGATGTCTGAAACAAGTATTTCATGTGACTTTGCAATGTTCTGCAGTTGCCTTAAGTCCCTCTTGGGTTTTGTAGCAGAAAAGTGCAATTTCCACTGCTTCTCATGCTTTACTTGTTGGATGTGGGGGTTCTGTATCTAGTTTTCACCTGTGTTTGCATTTATTATAACTAGGGTGCGGCCAAAGTCCTGATTTTTCCGGTGGTGCAGCAGTTCACTGAGGCCTTTGTTCAGGCCCTGCAAATGCCTGATGGACCTACATCAGACAGCGGGTTTAAGATGGAAGTATTAAAGGTAAGTCACTCCAGACTGATCAGATGAAGAATTGAATACCAATAAGACTGTCAGATGTGCTGGAAAGCAGAGAAGCATGAGTGCATGTCACCTCTGCTAGTATTGCTCATGGTATCAATAATGAAGTGTTTTGTCTCACAGTACCATGCAACATTGAAATAAATAGGTCTGCCTGTACTGAAGGTGTCTGTGATGAGATCCATAGGCATCTGTCCATAAAAAGATCCATAGGGATCGATCTATTGGACAGCCTGTCTTTGTCATTTGCTGATCTAAGACATCTTGTTGGAACACCATACTCTGTAGTTAAATATCTCTTTTCTAAAGATGCTGCAGAATTCTGCTGCAATGAAGTTTTAAAAATATACTATGTGCACGTGCTTTTCTAGAACTTGCCTCTTCTTTAATGATTATCTCTGCAAAAGAGAGAAAATCTTTGCATTCTTCTGGTTTGCTGGAGAAAGATCGGATTGCAGAGTGCTGTGTACATGTAGCTCGGTGCGTGGGGAGAAGGGTGCCAGTGTAGGTGTGGAGAGCCCTTCAACAGCTGGGAAAGCACTGGAGTTCTAGGGTGCGCTGCCTGCAGCATAGGAGAGAAAAGAGCTCAAAAACATAAGCTGCAGAATCAAATCCAGATCTTCCATTTGCTTAGCCCAGCCAAGACTTGGCTCACAGTGTACAGCTTTCTGAAGATGCATGGCAGAGACGCATTCAGCCACATTCCCTGAAGAAAATAATGAAGAAGAGTTATTGAAAACAAGCATCAAAAGTTTTTTGTAAACCAGCTTTGCGCTGAAGCATGAAAATGAGTGCTGGGAGGGTGCTATCATATTATACAAACTAGAAACTGCCGAGTTCTGTGTTGTAGAACTTGTTTTCTTAGTCCTGTTCAAGGCAGCAGTACCCTGGTTATGGCATCCTGTCACTTCTCCGTAAGAGGTTACAGGTATTGTACACCTGTATTGAAACACCAGGAGGTTATTTTTTGCTGTGCAGCATCAAATGGAAGGGAGTTTGGGGCAGAACGTTGGCAAGTTTTCTTGAGAGAGAATCTCTTGTGGGGTTATTTTTTTTCCTTTTTATTGGCTGTGCTGCAATTCCTGGGGCAGTAACATACAGGAGCACTGACATGAAGGGAATACTCTGCAGGGTGTAATTTTGATTTGAACAGGCTGCCCCTCAGGTATGTTTGGATCTTTGATTCCAGATACATACATTCAGATCTTTAATGAGTAGAAATAGTTTTCAGCCTACACAGAAAGCAGTTGTAATATAGTTTCACTCTAACCATAGACCAGTTCTGTTCTTGTTACATTCATACATTCTGCAGCCTTTTTTATTTATGTAACAGTGCTTACTGGAATTGGAGCTATTTGTACTTGTATGTCTGCATTGATACGCAGCAGTAGTCTCTTAAAAAGATGTGATGGACTGCGAAGGTATTTGAGATGTCATCATGTTCTTGCTCTGTTCCTTAATTGTGTGTGGGCATCTGCTTTTGGCCACTGCTAGGTGGGTGCAATACAAGAGAGGATTTCAGTCTGAATGCGCTATTGTATGTTGGGTGGCACTGATGGCCGCAGAAAATCAGTCAGTTCAGGAGATCTGTTGCTGACAAGTGGTTTGTAGGAGGCTTTTTGTGAAGGGATGAGTATTCTGGCTGTTGGCTCAGGGCAGTTCATGATTTTGTTGCTTAAGGTTTCTAAGCTGATGATACCAGTTTTGTAAGGGAGGAAGGATTCAGGTGAAAGACTTACAAATTGCTTTCAATTCCAGAAAAGTGGATTTTATAGTCATTGTAATGCAGAAGTAAGAGACCTCAAGGGATTAGTTAAGCCAGCTCTACAGATGAGATCATTACAGGAACCCCTTGAAGTGCTGATGCAATGGAGGAGGAAATTGAGCCTTTTTTTATAGTACATATTCAACCAGATGCAAACTCAATCCTGTCTTTTTTTTTTTTTTTCTTAATGAAGTGCTGTGCAGCAAATGACAGAAAGATTTCCCCCTCCCCCTGACTCTTGAGAGCTTTGTACTCCAAGGTTTGTGGAGTTCTCTGGAAATCTGAGGCAGCTTTGACCTAAAATGTCTTGTTTTCCATCTAAGAACGTTATGCAGGACAGTGTCAAAAGCTTTAACAAGTAATGCTGAAGCATACACATCTGTCTGATCCGCTAGGACGGTTATCCTGTTTAAGAAAGTAAGTAGGTTGGATCGCATCATGGCGAGCCACTGATTGTTAATTTGTCCCCAATCTTTCCTGGTTTAGAGTTTAAATTACAAGTTTAGAAGCACTTGCTCAGCAGGAAAGTTAGTGCCTTTAACCCTTGGAGGACAGTGTGGAGGTTTGGCCACAATAAATATGTTTTCAACTGAGGACTAGAATGAAATACCAGTGGTGTAATTTATGGTTTTGTTGTTTGATGGTTTAGCATGAATCAAATCGGTATCCCTGAGGATGAATGAGCTGCAACTAAATGATTCTTGAATCCTAATTCCAGTGTTGTTGAACATGCCGCTATTGATTGTTTTGAGAGAAACAGTGTGATTAAACATGACAAGTAACAGAGATAAGGCAAATTTGATAGCAAGGGAATACAAATATGATATACTTAGTGTGCAGTAATTATATCAAGAGCACCAATTAACCAACAGTCTAAAGTGTCTTACTACCTTGATGTAGTGCTTCTTTGCTTACACTTAAAATCTGTTCTTTCAACACCTGTATATTAGGTGGGTCAGTGAAGTTATGCTTATATTTTTTTCTGCTGTTGGAACAAATAATTAGTTATGAAAAATAATCATACCCTCTTTGTTCTTGGATGATGATAGCCGTGTTTTGGCAAATTTCCTAAGTTTATGAGCAAAGTACATAACCTGCACCGGCTGTACTCTTACTGAGCATTTAGCTCTAGTGTGCTTTTCTGCTGCTGGCTAGAATACATTGTAAGCTTTTTATCCACAAATTTAGGGATTCCTTCTCCATCTAAAAGCACAAGTATGAGGTGAAAGAAGAAGAAGGTTTACTACAGAGTGACTGTAAGGAGCTGCTGAGCATCTAGTCAAGATGTGGATGGATGTTTGCTTGCAGAATAGCTGGAAGGGGTTCAGGAGCTGTTGTGTTGCTTCCCCAGCGGTGATTTTGGTGGGTCTGTGTGGTGAGTCAGGCTACAGGTGTGGGTGCCGTCAGTTATTGCCTGGCTTGGCCATTAAAAGTCCTGCTTGGGGAGCAGCTTGACTTTGCTCTGAAGAGGTGGATAAGGATTTTCTATGGGAATTTACATGCTGGTGGAGCAGTACATGGGGACTGGCAGAGGAGGAGATCTGTGAAGTAGTTCTTTTAGCTCAAACAAGCAGTGGGAATTGGCAGAATGAGAGGACAGGGGTTGAAGTACAACATTTGACAGGAGAGAGTGCTCTTTTTTTAATGACTTGCTCTGCAGGAAAGTGGTGAACTTGCAAATGCAGTCTTCTGTTGTTAGAACTGCAGAGCTATTGAATTGAAGAACTTTTACCCACTCCAGCAATGCTTCCTGCAAGATTTTCTTGGCACATAGCTTAGAAAAACTTGCATAGGGTTCATAAGCAGTGGCATATGGAACAAGTCCCTTTAGATGCTACTGTGGCTATAGTCAGGGTGTTGAGTTTGCAGCAGTCCTGCAGAATCAGGTTCAGATCCTCTGCCAGCACTTGCATAAACTTGCCAGAGGCTTCAACAGGTCTTTTCTGTAATGCTTCTAGCACCTACCTGACTCATTCTCAAACTTAAGTACCTGGATTATCTCTGGCTGCCTGTTCATCTCTAATACTGATACTAAAATGCTGAGGTTTTTTTCTGAAAGGTGAATTTTTTTATTTCTATTAATGTATCCAGTGCTACAAACAAACTGGACAAAGTGTTTTGTATTGGCTAAGAAGAAACAAACTGATATCCATATGTCTCGTAGCAGCCACCAGTCAGGCAGTTTGTGAGGGGCTCTTCTGTATCCAAAAAAAGATAACTGGAGCTGTGCCCCTGCATGAGGAGACAGTGTCTGTTCAGTGGAGTGAGAGTTCTTTGACTCCTGGAGGCTCCCAAAAGCTTTTTGGCAAGCATCAGTGAAAGGGCTCCCCTAAATCAGGGTGATCAACTTCATGAAACTCCAGGCATAATCTCCTGTAGACCTGCTCCCAAAACAGCCCCTCTGTTGGACTGGCACAGCTGCCTCTGTCTGCAGCTGAAATGGGTGAGAGAATTGATCTGAGTGGGTGTTTTCTACTGCAGCTATTTCCTGGATGTGCGAACAGATGTGTTGCTTGCATGTGTAGAAGTGTGGGAAATAGGCTGTGGTCTGATTTTACTTGATATTAGAGTTTTCTGGGACATGATAGCTCCCAGGTGGTAATCGTATGCAGGCAGTGCTGTACTTCTGATTGGAGACTGTACCTCACCACCCAAATATTGCATTGTCTCCATTTCCAGAGTTGTACCTGTTGCCTTATCCCTTTGCTCCCCTGCAAAATAGCAGATATGGGGAGAGGTCTGTTTGTCAGTCTGTGCAGGAGAGGGGACCACCTGGTCAGGAGTGAGAAGAGGAGACCTTTGTGGCAGGAAGACACTGCGTTATCTCAATTGTTAATGAAACAGTGCCCATGATTTGAGTGTTTGTTGATGGTTTTCCCCAGTTATGCTCCTGATTGATAATCCTTTTTGTTGCAGGCTGTGACAGCACTTGTGAAAAACTATCCGAAGCACATGATTTCGTCAATGCAGCAGATCCTGCCCATTGTCTGGAACACCCTTACAGAAAGTGCCGCCTTATATCCTCTGTAGTGAATGGTTTTACCTCAAATAGAACAAGACAAACTGTTTCTCATACACAACAATGACCTGAACACAGCTGAAGAGTGTGGTAGCTGGAGTAGTCTGCCATGACAGAACACAGGCATCTGCTGTGTAGATGTACCGGATATTTCTGTTACTTCAGTAGGCTCCATTAAGTTTCTCTTAGCTTAAAAGTCATATATGATATATTATGTGAGTGCCCATGTTACACTGGCTGCAGGGTTGTGGCTGATCTCTGTACTGTTTCTGGCACTCTTCAGTGAAGATTGTCTTCTTAAAAAGATGTCTAGTTGCAATGTAAAGACTTCAGGCAAAGCAGAATCTACAGTAGCCCTTGCTACAGCAGTACTAATGTCTGGTTACACTTGCTGCTAAGGTTGAAGTTGGTTTGCCTTTGGAATTTTATAACAGTCATTGCTTCACTGCACAATCAGGCACATTAGAGGTGTTCTGTTGGTAGTTTTCCCAGTAAGTGCAAACTGATAAGTCAAACCTTTCCATGTTGTTAATTCCAGAGTTGCTTTTTTAGCCTTTTATAATGAGACTGTAATTGTAGAATACTGGGCCTTCTTGTAGCTTTTTCTGAATTTTTGATATAAACACCAGAATTGGACACTGTATTGTGATAATAGTGTAAGGGGTGACTGAGCTTTTCCTTTGTGATTCAATAAGAAAGACTGTTCTGGAGATCATAGATCTGGACCTTTTTATATCAAAGCTGCTTGCATATTTTGTTTGTGTTCTGTGTTTCAGAATCCTGCTGCATACTGGGTGATAGGCTCTTGTAGAGTCAAAATGGGCAAGGACACCATAAAAGTAGCCATAGTGCTGGAGCAAGTAGGGGCTGTCTGGTTTTGTTTGACTTTTTTTAGACACCCATTAAAATACAAGTTGCTGTTTGTTAAATTTTTGATGGTGCATTTCCCCCTTTTCTGTCCTGATTCCCACTGCAGTCCTGCTGGCATCTGAGCTGACCAAAATAGTTTGTTGTTTGCAAAAGGGGAGAGTCTTGTCCTTCCTTCCCTTGTGTTTGCTCTGGCACTTGTTGGACTTAAAATTTACCATCCCCAAAGAAATGTCCTTCCTCTCCACCCCCAGGGTAGTTCTCTGTCACGTCCCAGGGCTGGAGGCTCGTGGGGAGGCCTGACGGGGAGCAGGGACAGCTTAGGGAGCTTGTGGAGCTTGGGGTGGCTCCTCACCCTTCAGTAGCAGTGAAGCGTTGGCTGGCTCAGAGTGAGTCTGAGTGATTCCATTCTTACAGAATTTTAACATAAATGAAGTTTTGTGTTACCTGGGTGGATTTGGTTTAAGGTAATCAAATGATCTGAAGGATGTGCTGAAGTGATGTGGAAGTGGTCTTTGCAGCCAGGCAGTGCACAAAGCCAGGAGCTTCTGGGGTTTGTCCTCTCAGAAACACAGGACTGTGCATAAAGTCAAAGATTTTTTTTAAAAAAGAAAACTTCCATAGTTATCAGGAATTTTAAGACGAACAGATTAGTTCCTAAATAGATTTAGTTTTTCAGAAACACGCAAATTTACTTAACTCCATCCACTTATGTGAGAACAGAAGTAAATTACACAGAGGAGGTGGAGGACCCTGTGGATTCTGATGGTAAGAACTTGTTAAACGGCACTTCTGCCTTCTCTTTTGAGAACGTTATTGTTGTCAAAACAGTGACTGAAACACGGTAGGAGATTGTGCTTAAAGGTACACTTCTGGTGTTAGACCAATGTCCCATCAGTTCTTTGCAAGCTACATGTGATTGTGATCGATGCAGCAACGTAATTTAAGTTTTCTAATGATTCAAGGAGTGAGTCCTGCAACAATTTTGAGGTAAAACTAATGGGACAAAAGAAAACAAAACAGGTTTTATGTTGCTTGAGTTTTAACGAGGAATGTGCAGTGAGGTGGGAAGAGAGCAGAAAGTGGTGAGGTCAGACATCCTCCTGAGGCTGCCGCCGCCCTTGCTAGTCCAGGAGTAAGAATAAACATTATCTCTGCAGACAAGCTAACAGTTTGTGATTATATTTGACATCCATTTACATCTTTCTGTATGTTAGCATATTCGGTCATGGGTTTTGTTTTTACTTCTGCCTTTCTGTATCTTGGCATATTCAGTCATGTTCTTTTTTTTTCTCCACTTCTTTGTTCAGGTGAAGTATTGGGCTTTGAAAATCTAGTGTTCAGTATATTTGAATTTGTTCATGCCTTGTTGGAAAACAACAAATTTAAGAGCACAGTGAAGAAGGCTTTGCCAGAGCTGATCTATTACATCCTCCTTTATATGCAGATCACAGAGGAGCAGGTGAGCATGCTTGTCTTGTGTAGGAAGCAAATGAAATTATTTCAAACAGCTGATGTTCTATGAAGTTTCAATGTGTGAAAGCTGCTGTGTTCTAATAGGCTGTTCTGTCACTTTGTTGTGCCAGAACTTAGGGCAATAGCATCCAAATGTTCCTAAGTGGTGTAATGTGGACAGCAAATCACAGAATCATAGGATGGTTTGGGTTGGAAGGCACCTTAAAGATCATCTAGTCCAACCCCCTGCCATGGATAGGGATATCTTTAACTAGAAGTTGCTCAAAGCCTTGTCCAACCTGACCTTGAATACTTCCAATGATGGGGCATCCACAACTTCTCCGAGCAATGTTTCCAGTGTCTCAACACCTTCATGGTAAATTACTTCTTCTATATATCTATCGTGAATCTACGCTCTTTCAGTTTAAATCTGTTGCCCCTTGTCCTGTCACAGCAGGGCCTGGTAAAAAGTCTCCATCTTTAAGGCTGCAATAACGTCTCCCCAGTGCCTTCTCTTCTCCAGGCTGAACAACCCCAACTCCTCCCAAGCTTTCTTCCTTCATTCCTTCATGAAGTATTATGCTGTGAAAATGAGGATTATCATGTTGAAAAGGATAGCCAGGCTTCTGTGATAGTGAAAAGATCGTGCTAGTAGTGTAAAATAATTTGTGCTGAAATTCTACGTGGCTCCTGGCCTTCCGAGCCTGACAGCCGTTGTCTTTGTTCAGGTAGGCGTGCGTGAGAATGGGCACTGTTAAAGATTCATCTGCTTCTCTCTTTCCTCGTCTAGAAATAAAACTGTAGTGTTCATTCCAGGTTGAACATTAGTGCTGTCAAATTTGAATCTCAAATAAGGAGCAGAAGAGCAAGGTGAATTCTGGACAAAAAGAGAGAGAGAGAGAGAGTCTCTTATTTTCAAAGGTTTCTCCAATAGAATATAAGAAAAATCAGTTGAAGATGACAACTTCTGATGGCAGAGAAAAATTCTGAAAGTAGTTTTGCAAAACTGGTTACTAGCAACAGAAAAGCTCCTTTTTACCCATGGCATTCTGAGTTCATCATCTACCCTACCTTTTTTTGTCTCCTTTCTGTTTTAGATAAAAGTTTGGACTGCAAATCCACAACAGTTTGTGGAGGATGAAGACGATGATACTTTTTCCTATACAGTGAGGATTGCTGCACAGGATCTGTTGCTGGTATGCAATGTGTTCCACATCTAGATGCAACCAAAATAATTCTAACAAATAATAAACCTAGCTTCATGAAGGGCATTTGCAGAAAAGGCCAACTTTTAAAAGTCTATACAAATGAGTGTTATCACTTCCTTCTGTGCAGGCTGTGGCTGCTGATTTCCAGAATGAGAGTGCAACTGCTTTGGCTGCAGCAGCTACAAGACATTTACAAGAAGCTGAGCAGGCTAAAAACAATGGTGCTGAGCACTGGTAAGGAGATGGGGCAGCGGGAAAGAACACTGATGCAAATACCAAGCTGTTCTGCAGCATTGGGTGCAGCACAATTTAATCACATTTTTTTGGTGGCACATGGGCAAGGATGAAATTTGAGAAATCTGGTTAGAGGGAAAGAAAAGGAATTCCAGCAGGTCTTGAGCCAGATGGCAGAATCCTTTTGTGGAATACTTTCAGCAATTCCTAGCACGAGTTAGCTGTCCCCAGACTCTTGACAATTCCTTAAAATGTCTAATTGGAAATGTTAATTACTATACATAATCTGAAGAGAAATTGGCAGCACTTTCATTTTGTGTCCAGTTAATCAAGCTCAAAATTTTAGGGTTTGTTTGGTTTTTTTCCACTTGGATGTGAGGAAGAGATTAGGTGCTATATGCAGATGTATGTTTTAATTTCAGAACTTCAGAGTTGTGTTCTTTAATGTTACTTGGCGATAGGAGAAGAGACCTCAATTGTAGAAGTACCTCATTGCTTTTTTATAACTATTCTCTCTTGGTTTTTCAGTGCATTAGTTCAGTGTTTGTGTGTGTTTTGATTATTCATGTCAGAGTAGCCACTCCGTTATAGTGAGCAGCAACTGAATGTCTGCAGAATCAGACATTTGAGTCCCTGTCTGCCTTAATTGTGATAAGTTTTAAAGTAGGTTATTTGCTTCACAAATAAAACCAGGAAACGGTATTTACACACAACTCCATTTCATCATAATTAACAAAATGTAATGCAAGAATAGACATTTTTAAATCTTTAAATGTACTGGGTATCACAGTGCTTCTGCACACAGAGTAATCAAGCATGGTGCTATTTCTTGAGGCGATGATGAAGGAAAAACTTAAAGGCATCCTAATTCTTTTGCAGGTGGAAAATACATGAAGCTTGTATGCTGGCCCTGGGCTCTGTGAAGTCTATTATTACAGACAGTGTGAAGAATGGTAGGATACATTTTGATATGCACGGCTTCCTGACAAATGTTGTTCTTGCAGATCTCAACATTTCAGGTATGTTGGACCTTGCCATTGCTCAGAGTAACTGCTGAGTGCCAGACCTTGAAAATCTCTCTCAAACAGAAGTGTCTGATGAATCAGGTTGCTGTGTGCACATGGTGGTGTGAAATGCAGTTGTGCACATTGTACATGTGAAAGGGCATAAATCTTATGCTGTGAGTTCACACATGCAACCAGGGCTAATATAAGTCCTTGAAGTGGGACACTGCTTTCAGTTGAAACTCACTGTTAGCTGGGTGCTTGAGCCTATAGGGCTTGGAGGTGGAAGGGCAATTGCTTAGGGAACTTCATGGAAAAATAGTTGTTCTGTTGTATTGTATCTGTTTCTGGGAAGGACACCAGCAGTGTTTAACAGGCTTCAGAACTTCTGCAGCACCATACCACGCCATTCTCTTTATGCTGAGGCTGATGGTAGTCATAGCCCATAAATTCAAATAATATTCCTAGCTGAGCGGGATCCTATTATTGGGAACTGTGCGGGCTTCTGCTTTCTATGTTATCTTACATCAGTGTGCAAGAAACTCAAAGGAGTTGTTGGCAGTCACACCTCAGAAGTCCTTGCAAGTAATTAAAATTTGAGAAGTTTAAGCCAATGTGAGCATTATTGGTGAGTCCACATTAAGCTGCTTAAGTGCAGAAAAACCAAATTGTTGGATGCTTTCATCAAAGAAATATGTTTAACCTATTACAAAGAAGGTTTTTTCTATTTTTGTCTTAATTTTGAATGAAGAAATAGTGTGCAATGCCTGTAAATAAACAACCTCAGCTATTTACATGTATTTACACACATGTACAGATTTGATATTGGGTTGTAGATGAGCTATTGTGCTCAAGAAAGAGCTCCTGCAGTCAGTATGTATGTAGTTCTCAGAGGATATCATTTACTGCTCAGTAATGGTAATAAGACAAAGAAATCTTGTGGTTTATAATGCTAGCTTAGAAAATAAAGCTTTTCTCTTGCTGTACATCTTGCGTGGAGTTTTTCATGTTCTCATCTTAAAATTAATACTTGCAGAAGTATAAATAATGGCAGTAAAGATGCTGAGAAATAGACAGCATCATCTGTTTGAGGGTAGCCTAAATAGTTAAGGACACTTTGAGCCTGAAAAGGCAGAAGGGTTAAGTGTGATAAAGATACATCATACCTTGATAAGTGTAAACAGGTGAGTAGATAATGAGTATTCACTAGTGCTGTTGAACATTACGTTCTGTGATTGCAAGGTGATGGCTGGAAACTAGAAGAATCTGTGAAAGATCCCTGAGTACATTTTCTGTTCCTCTAATTCTTTTTCCTAAGCTGCTGCTGTTTGCTGCTCTTGGGGACAAAATACTGAGCTAGATGAATAGGAATTACTGAAGAAGCCTTTGTTACTTTTGTTCCAGTGATCAGTAAAGCATGTATTGCTGTATTGATGAACAAATTAAAGTGTAACTAGTTGAGGGAAGAAGGTGGTTGTTTGTTTGGTTGGGTTTTTTTGTTTAAAGAAATGAGAAATTATTCTTTGAAATAACTAAGGAAATAAACTGAATTCTGCCTATGAACAGAAATTATTTGTATGCCTGCATACTTGTCTTCACTGTAACATCTTGCCATTTTCTTGTCAGGATGACAAGATTTTGAATAATGGATAGAAGCAGTTGTAATTTTAAACTCAGAAAACTTACTGTAAAACCACTATGGTTTTTTGTTTTGCTTCAGTGTCTCCTTTTCTCCTGGGCCGTGCTCTGTGGGCCGCCAGCCGTTTTACAGTGGCTATGTCTCCAGAGCTAATCCAGCAGTTCCTGCAAGCTACTGTCAGTGGTCTACATGAAACCCAGCCTCCTTCTGTCCGCATCTCTGCAGTCAGAGCTATCTGGGGGTAAGTAAACCCTAAGGTATTCCAAAGCCGCAGGGATAGCTGGTATAAATTACGCTTACAAGACCAGTATGTTAAAATACTAATACTATTTCTGTGTAGGCTGTGGAAATACTTGCTTTGAATGAAACACATGTCAACTTAAAAAGTGTAAGCAATCAGGTTCAAAATAGAATAACTCCAATGAGGACTGTGAAACTGAGATTCAAGGTTGGCTACAGTAGTAGTAATGGATACAGTCCCAAGGAGAAGCAGAACTCGATAGCGATGAGAAGCATCGAGATGAAACCCAGATGACTCCTGTTCAGTCACAAGGGTGGCTGAAGGACATAGTACGGGCTTGTGAAGCAGGTCCTAGTAACAAGGAATGTTTGTTTTTCCAATCCTTTCTTTGTAAGTTGCAAGAAGGAAAAAGGGAGATCTGCTGTATTGATTCTAAAGTGAAAAATGAACATTTGTCTAAAACCAGAAAATGACCAACCACAAAAAAACTTGTGAAAACCCTACTCTTCCCCACTCTCTTCCTCCAAAAAAATACCTTGTCTTCTGTTTGCACTGAAATGTTACTGAATAAGTGAAGGCAGAGACTTAGAACTTAGTTATTCCTGAAATTGTTTTATCATTCCCCAGGTCACTTGTAGAACATAGTAATTAAACATTTTGTAAGCAGTGAGTGTCTGTCTTGGACTACTTCTGTCCTCAAGGTTTATTTTCTCTATCCATCGATGCGCAGCTCTTAAGAGAGAACTCTTAGTAAGAGGTGGTAGAAGCTTTTAATATCACTTAACTCTGCTTCTGTGAACCTCCAGGGGTGCAGTGAGGAGGAAAGATAGCTGAGCTGTTGAGAGATCAAGGGAAAAGTCCTAGAGGAGTGAACTTGAGGAATAAGAATCAGAGGGTGAAATATCATCTAGAGTTAAATGTATAAATCACTTTAATATATTACGTATGTATTTTTGTATCATGAATTTCTTGTCTAGCTACTGTGACCAGCTGAAGATCTCTGAGAGCACCCATGTGTTGCAGCCTTTCCTTCCTAGCATTCTTGATGGACTGATCCACTTGGCAACTCAGTTCAGTTCCGAGGTCCTAAACCTTGTGATGGAGACGCTGTGCATTGTCTGTACGGTAGACCCAGCATTTACAGCAAGTGTGGAGAACAAAATCTGCCCCTTCACGATTGCAATATTTTTGAAGTACAGTAACGGTATGCCTTCAAGTTACATTCTCAAACTACAGTTGTTTTTGCTACTGAATCCTGGTGGTGAAAACTTAATAAATGGTAATTGAATTAACATTGAGTCATGTGGTAAAGCTAGAAGGGAAACTTGCTGCTTTGCCTATTCAAAATAGTGGTAGCAAACATTGAGATGTGTTTGTTAGTATATTTCAGTAAATGGTGCTTTCTCTCTCCAGATCCAGTTGTTGCTTCTCTTGCCCAAGATATCTTTAAGGAGCTAGCTCAGATAGAAGCCTGCCAGGGTCCAATGCAGATGAGGCTAATACCAACTCTTGTCAGCATCATGCAAGCCCCTGCTGACAAGATCCCAGCAGGGCTTTGTGCAGTAAGTGCTACAGTGGTACATGGTCTTAGCTGGAGATGATTCCTTGTTCTTGAATGGATGGCTGGTCTGCAAAGAATAGAAAAGTTGCTTTTAAACTGCTTTTGAACGATGACTTTGGTCATTGGTAGAGGTTTCTCTGTGGAGAGAAGGCGGCAAATCTGCAGATGAGGGAAGATGCTTCCAAAAGTTAACTTTAAACTGCTCCTCTGGACTTCTTCCAGTTTCTGCAGCATATCCCTCGTGGTTTCACTTTGAGATAGCCATCTTTCACCAGTAACAGTCTCCTCTTTTTGGTGGAATGTTCTCCAGTAGGCTACACGGCTATTTCTTGCACTTTCTTCTAAGGCTTTTTCTGATTTGTGTGTCACATGTATAAATTGCTGGAGACATAGGAAGGACAAGCCTGTATAATTTTAAAAGTACCCTTATAAAAGGTTAAGCATTGACTGTGTGGAATGATTATATGTAATTAAACCCATAAATATCTTTATCAACATGCTTATAATCTCCCTATTGATTGGTATGACAGTTACAATTCCTCATGGGTAATTAAAATAGATCTATAATCAATATAAACAAAATGGAACAAGTCAGCTAGAACAGTTCTCTGGCTGTACTGATTAGCATGCGTCAGGGTACCGTGAAACTGTTTGCCATATTTAAGGGGTTACACTGCTTTTAGTGTCTGAACTGCCTTGGAAACTTTTACAGTGCTCACCACATATTTGTGTCAAACACAGTGATGCTTGGGTGCATGACTCCAAGGGCCTCTGATTTAAAAAATATTCTAGACTTTATGCCTTTGATGTTTGCACCAGTGATGGGTAATTCTGACTTGGCGTACTATGGCTGCTGCTGTAACAGTGCCTTCATTTGTGTTTTCCTTTCAGACTTCTATTGATATATTGACCACAGTTGTGAGGAATACAAAACCTCCTCTGTCTCAGCTCCTGATCTGCCAAGCATTTCCTGCAGTGGCTCAGTGCAGCTTGAACACAGATGACAATGCTACTATGCAGGTAACGTTGTGGGGAGTACTGAGAATTGCAGGGCTATTGCAGTCCAAGAGGTGACCGAGTAAGATGGGTGACATAGCCTTTAAGGGAGCCCAGGCTTTGCTTGTCAACAGCTGTATTGGCATCTCCTCAGGAGTCTCTGCCACCTCCTGTTTATCCTGAAAGTACTGCTGTTCAAGGCCCTGGAATGACTTTTACTGATCGTTCCTTAATTTGGAGGACTGGTGTGAGTAAAGCAGCAGCCTTGATAGTTTTTCTGTTTTAGGGCTCTAGAGCGCACAAAAAAAAAACCCCACCACAAAAACCAAAACCCAAACAAAAACCCAAAACATTGCATTTCTTCCCCCATTAACTTTCATCGCAGCTAGGAATGGCAGAGGGTGTTCTCAGGAACACTCTTGGGCATAGGGAAGAAAAAGACCTGTGCAGAAGCCTTTCTAGACCTCCTCCTCCTCCTGGCTGTTTTCTCCTGTACTCATTTAAGTGGGAAGGGGAGGGCAAACTTGTTTTTGATGGAGCCATGTATGCAATGGAGGGAGAGCGTGGATTAATCCCAAAAGCAGTTCTGCCTGAGCTGTGCTGGCAGGCTCTTCTATTACCTGATCATGTCTTTAGAGTATTTAAGCAAGAAGGAAAAAGCATCAGAGGCTACAAGCGCAGGCTGCCTTTTCATTCCAGCTACTAGGTGGCATATAAATAAAAAGCTGGTTTCGTTCCTTATGTAAGAAGTTTTATAGTGCCAGCTACCCTTTGCCACATGAATACAGACCATAGAAATGGCTTTCCTTAAACAGCATACCAGTAAGAATAGATTGGAGACCAGCATGCTGGTCACTCTGCTGGATCTTTGTTTTCAGAAGAATGCAAAACAATTGCAGCTTGGCTGTTAGTGAGCTTCATTAACAACAAAGTGCTACACTTTGCTGTCTTCATTTCTCACTTGTTAGAAACTCTTGGAATTTCTCTGGGTAACAAGACTGGCCCAAAACTGCAACTAATTTAGGTTGTCTTTGTATTTACTAGATGATCTTGAGACCTGCCTGGGCATAGAAGAGTTTTGTACTTGAAAATGCACTGAAGTCTGTAGAAATTATTTTTAAATTTAAACACTGATTTTACTGCTCTAATAGAGCTTGGATCTTTTACAGATGTCACCAGTTTGCCCATTGTTTTCATCTTGGTTAAGGGTCTTTTGGGAGTGATGACAGGAGATGACTTCCCATGCTTCCCACTCCCTTATCTGGAAAGGGAAATTCTAACATGATTATTTTCTTTTTTAGAATGGTGGTGAGTGTCTGCGTGCCTACGTCTCAGTAGCGCTGGAACAAATTGCACAATGGCATGATGAGCAAGGCCACAATGGACTGTGGTATGTGATGCAGGTGGTGAGCCAACTTCTAGATCCAAGGACCTCAGAATTCACTGCTGCCTTTGTGGGCAGGCTGGTCTCCACTTTAATTTCGAAAGCAGGAAGTGAGCTGGGAGAGAATCTGGACCAGATCCTGAGAGCTATCCTGAGCAAAATGCAGCAAGCAGAGACACTCAGTGTAATGCAGGTGAGCAGGCTGGGCACCCAGGAAAGCAAGTAGAAGTGTCAGGAAAAGAAATTGTAATTTTTTTTTTAAATTGTTTTATAAAACAAAACATATATATATTTTATTGTATATATTTTTCTATAATATATAAAAATTATACTTATATATAGATATATATTTAATATATAATGTATAATAGAAATATAATATGTTTCTATTATATATATAAAAAACAAATTACTGTAAGAAAGTAATAAAAACCCTGATTATTTATAGCTAGTACAATTGAAGGGTCTACGTATCACCTTGAAGTAGTCGTGAAAATGCCGACTTTGCTCATACAGAGTTATCCAGATTATGGATTTTGTGGGTAAGCTTTAATGCACCTTAAATAATGCCTCATGGCTTTGTGCTTGCAAGCAGTGAATGTTTAGAGGGGCCAGGAGTTGCCTAAGTAGGGATGCTATGGCAAAGGCAGCACATGTTTTCAAGCGGTTTTGTGCTGTATTCATAGGATAAATGCCTGGGAGTTCAGACAAGGTGAACTTTTGGTGAGTTGGAGGTGTGGTTGGCCTGCATCAGGTGAGAGGCCAGACAAAAAGCATCGTGATCTCTTCTAGCCTTGACCTACTTCTAGTGGCACAGTTTTATGGAATGATTTTATTTCAGTCATCTTCATTCTCTCTCCCGTCTTTCTTGTCAGTGCCCTTAATGTAGAACATGGTGATGGGCCCCCTGGTTCCTCAGCAGCAGCTGGGGGAAGATGTTTTGCTGGCACTGTTGAGTAAAATCCCACCTTTGCCCTCAGTGCAGCACTTGGCTGAGGCTCACTGTGCTCTAAGCCTTTTATCTTTCTTGTGTATTTCTCTGGTTTTTGTATGTGCATTTTTCAAGCCAGCATATGCTGAGTCAAGAAGGCCATTCGGATGTCTGCACAGATTTCATCTTAAAGCCGTGATTTTAACACACCCCACCACCACCACCCACCCCTTCAGATACACTGCTGATTCTTAACTCTTCCGAGTTAGAATCGGTTCCAAGTTAGAAGATCTGGAAGCTGTCAACATGAGGTCCTGTAGCCAGGGAAGGAGAAATGAGCCTTTCACAAGGCTGAATCTCTTCCCTGTGTTAGCCTGGAAGATGGGCCTCTGGAGGTGGGCAGCTTTTCACCAAGGAAGCCTGCAGAGATGCCTTCAGACTTGGAGACTGACATTTAGAAATATGCAGGGTGTGAATTCTACCCCAGGTCTTTAGGAGTCAGACTGTAAAACTGCATCTTGTTAAAAAAAAAAAAACAAACCAACCAACCCACACCCAAAACAAAACACAACAAAAAAACCCAAAAACCTTTCTAAAATTGCAATTCTTTCTCTGAAACTTGTGTTCAAAGTGCACTTGGAATTGGAAAAGGCCCGAATGATGATGTGTGGTCCTGTGACAGAGGTGGTGATGGAAAACCCCTGTCATGAAAGGGGAGGAGAATATGGGTTGTGGCTCTGGCCCAGTAACTTCTGTTCCTTAACTTGATGATGAGATGCATTTCTGCTAGATATGCCTAGATTTGGAGCTCTGTGTATAGAGCCATGTGTACAGCTTCTGGTCCATTGAGCAAACTAGGGCACTTGCAATGTCTTGAGTGTTGCCATGTGATATTTTTGCTAGTCAGAAGTCAAATGCAGCCGCTGATATTTTTTAAATAGCCTTTTCATCTTTGCTTTAAGGTTTGTTAGTTTGGGGCATGGTTGTGAGTAAATTTATTCCTTCTGTGTGATTTTGGGGTGGTTAAAACATATTGCTGTTGACTGTAGTAGTTTATTGCCTGCTTTTGTAGCAGACAGTGTCTCGCAGATGCTAACACTTTCTCTTCCTCTTGGGGCTGGTAATCACAGTCTGCACTTCTGCAGGGAGCTCAGTTACTTGAATATTTGATAAAACATTTTCAGCTATTAAATTATGTACAGCTAACATTTCCTTTCTCCTCCTGTAGTCCTTGATTATGGTGTTTGCTCACTTGGTTCACTCGCAACTGGAGCCACTCCTGGAGTTCCTGTGTAGTCTCCCCGGACCAACTGGGAAGCCTGCTCTGGAGTTTGTAATGGCCGAATGGATGAGCCGGCAGCACTTGTTCTATGGGCAGTACGAAGGCAAAGTCAGGTGGGATGTTTCATAAGCAGGATCTGTGCGTTAACGTTAGCTGACTGATCATCCCATTGTAATTAAACACACTGGGTGTGAGGGAAGGGGGAGCTGGTTCAGGCTTGGATTAGTGTGTGCCAGCACTGGACAGAATTGTTTCCTGCACTGTCAGTTCAGCTCAGGAGAGCTGTGATATCTGGGGCAATCTCTGATCTTCCTCTAAGTGCTGCTCTTGGTGCCTGGTGTTTCTGTACTGGAACAGGGTGACCCAAGGGGGAAGGGGGTGACTCTTGCAAGCACAGGAGTGCTTTTGAGATTGAACTTCTGTGAATGGGATGAGAATAGCTTCCAGACATGATGTTTTCTTTGTAGAACATTGTAGAGTTTCAGGACATTGTAGAGAGTTTCCTAAGAGAATCTGGTGATTTCTTGTTGATTTAGTGACCTCTTAAAAGTCAGTAAAGAAATCAGCTGAAACCGTTTTCTCCCCCTTTTGCTGTAGGAGCACATTTGTCTTCCGGTGGAGGCTGAGAACTATATTCCAAAGCACAAAATGCCCTATATTAATTTAAATTTTACCGAAGCTGCTGTCTTTGATTTTTCTGGAAATGGGAAGCCTAACAGACCACCCTTAGGGGTCTTACCAGCTGTTAACTCACTTCTTAGTATCTGTTGGTGTGGGTTTTTTTTATTAAGGCAGTCACATGGCCTGTGAAATAAATACTGAGAAAAAGCATGTTTGAAGTGGAATTTTGTGAATGATCATGCAGAACAAGAGGCAGTCTGATTTGGGGATCTGGTGCTGGTTTTGGTCACACTTGGTCTGTTTCATCCTTAAAAGCAGTGGTTTATCCCCATTTTGACAGAACAGCGTTGTCTGCAGGATTCCATGTGACTGCTTATGGCCACAGGAAAAAGCCGAAGCAGATGCCGATGGGGAGAGCAAGGTCAAACTGTTGTTCAGAGCTGTCTCCACAATGTCTGAGACTAGAGCTGTTTGTGTACCAAGACTTGGCAAGGCTCTACAGTATATTAAACACTTTGATCTGTGTTGTTTACAGTGATGCTTATTGTGCATTAGAAAATGCTAAATGTTTTTGTGCATATTGAAGAAAAGCAATGCCTGCTCAGGGGACCCTCGTGTATAGAGTTAGTAAAAGGAACGTGAATATAGCTGGTACCTTCTGTGTGCATCAGTCCCCATCCCTGTGAGTGGCAGGTTGAAGAAGTGGCTGTTTGCTCTTGACCAGCATGGTGAAAGGATGGGAAAATTTTGAGCAACTGAAGGGTGGCATCTTAAGATCTGGGTCCAAACCAGCAGTATGGGTATTGAGAGCCATAGTGTGGGAGGAAAGGACAGTGTGAAGTGAAAGCACAAAAAGAGTGAGTTTCACAGAGCTCCAAAACTTCAGTTTGAGACTTGTGGAGCCAGGAGAGAGGTTTAAGAGTGCCAAGCATAAACTGGCGTCCTTAACCTGTAGTCACGGTCTCGGTATGATCTGGAAATGGAGAAGGCTTGAAAGTGTGGAGCAGAAATCTGAGTAGCAGAGATGGAATGAACACATGAAGATACCAAAGGAGCAAATTAGAAGGTCTGACTGTAGCAGAGCTGTGAAGGACCAAAGTGAAAAAGAGCTTTGAGACTGGAGAAGAGTAGAAGAAATGTTCATAGCTGCAGATCAACCAAATTACTACTTTCTTACCACTGCTTTCCTCTTAATTCCATCATCATCTGCATGTGATGCCTCAGGAGTGTGTTTAACCTTGTGGCCCTTCTGAACTGGAAAAACCTTTTATGTGTGTATGCAGGGTCTCTTAGTGTTTAATCCAAAGCTTTGTCAGTGTTCAGCTTGCTGTGCAAATCAGGATATGAGTCGCGTATCAGATGCTGGCATAGATCAGGAGAAACAGGAAAATTCTGTAATGTTCGTTCTTGGCAAACGTGTAGTAAAAAGGGCATCTGAATGTCTGCTCTGGAGATGTGTTCCCTATTAATAGTTCACTGAAGGGCTACAGTTTAGGAAAATTCTGATTTGTAATTTTCCTATTCCCCGCTCTCCAGCTCTGTAGCATTGTGTAAACTCCTTCAGTACGGCATCAACACAGACGACAAGCGACTTCAGGACATCAGGGTAAAGGGAGAAGAAATATTTAATATGGATGAGGGAATACGGACACGATCAAAGTCAGCCAAAAGTAAGTAATCGTTTTGCTGTATTTAACAGGTTTTTTTTCCCATGTTAGTATATGCTATGAAAGGCCTTAAAATAGATCTTGTAGATCACACAAAGCTGTGGGAGATATTTCCTACAGAAGGTGCATGTTGGTTTTTTAGAGCTAATCCGTACATCATGTACTTACGTATCCATTACTTGCCTTAATTCTGCCAACAACTGATTTGGAAGACTTCTGATGTCTCTGATTTAATACAAATGGATGAGGTGATTATAGAATTGAGAGTTATTCACTGCTATTTTGCGTCATCCTGTTCCATCTGATGAGAGAGAATGGTAATTGCTGGCATTTGAGTTAAACTAAGATTAATGCTAATATCAATAGGAATTAAAACCAGTGCTCCCAGTTTCTTTGATAGGATCTTTCCTTTTGTAATTAAGGACAAATACACTAGCTATCCCATGGAATAATTAAGCCCTGCAGGAACACTGATGAGGAAAAGCTGGAGCTTACAGTGTCTCAGAAAGGGTAGAGGCATGCATGGGAGTGCTGTGCTGCTCATTTGCTTGAAAGCACTGCTAGATGTGTAAACATACTTCAGAGAAGAATGCTTAATGAAGTCATCTGTGACTATGATTTCATTGAGTAGACTCACCAATTCATCCAGCTGTGGAGATTTTAACTATGCCTTCTCTTCATTCAAACTATGCAATATTTGATACTGCCATTAAGGTCTTTGGGAACCTAGCTGTGGAGGTATATGGGAAGAACATTTAAGGTTTTTATGTCAGTTCCTTTTTCCTCCCAACCTGGAAGTTTTGCTTGTATGTGAGCATGTTAAATGTATGGTATAATTTAAAAAAAAAACAACCAAAAAAACCAAAACACACCACAAAACAAAACCAAAACCAGCCAACCAAAAAAACACCCAGAAGCAAACAACACCCCTCAAAGCCTCTCCCAACAAACCCCAAAACCACCACGATAAAAAAAGGCCTGGTTTTAACGTTTTCTTAAAAGCAGTGTGAATATATATTTTTATTCTCTTACAGATCCTGAACGCTGGACAAACATTCCTTTGTTAGTAAAAATCTTAAAGTTAATAATAAATGAACTCTCTAATGCAATGGAAGCAAATGCATCTAGACAGACAACTGCAGATTGGAGCCAAGGTAAAATACTAGGTTTGCTTTGTCTCTTTGCATGGCTTAAATCTACTTTGTAATCTCTTCAGTAATTAAGAAACTCACAATAGTAAATAATATACCTGTAATTACAAAGGCTTAAATAGTGAGCCAAAGGTTAAGATCAGTATTGTGTATTCTTATACCTGAAAATTGTTTTGAGCTAGTTTGGAAGATGGGATCTGACCGTATGCCAATAAAATCATCCTTTCTTGGTATATCTGGTCTACCTTTCTTCCTCTCTGATTCAAGCATCCATTCTTGCTGCTGCTTGTTGCTTGGCTCCAATTCCTGAGTTACTCATTCCAAAAGGATAGTAAAGGTTGCAGGTGTTTCCCTTCATCTGCCTACACAAGCAGGATGTTTGCCTGAAAATTAGCAGTCCTCTTTAGAGTGGTCAACAGGCTGGACCTCTTGCATTTGGATTATTTTTGGAAGAATTATTTTTTTTCTTAAACAGATGATTCAAATGATATGTGGGAGGATCAGGAAGAGGATGAGGATGAAGATGAAGGCTTAGCAGGACAGTTCTTATCAGATATTCTTTCCACAAACAAGTATGGTAAGTAGTAACAGCTTTAAAGTGCTTACTCAAAGCAAAAACAGAGTAGGTGACATCCTAGTCAAAGTTTTTTTTCCTTGACAGCAGCTCAACAAAGGCTGTGGGCAAGGGGAAGGAAACACTACACTGGGATTTTGAATAAGGACCTTCTGTAAGAGGGACATGTCTTTGATTAACACGATGATTAAATAACTGCATTTTTCACCTGAGTTCAAATGCTGCGTAGGCTTCATGTTGCTGTGAGATGTGTGCAGGTATTTCTTCTAAAGAGAAAACTGATGTTCAAAGATGTAGACATGACCTTGAAATGACAGTGTAGTAGAAATGGACGAGCTTGTTTGTGGAGTGATGTTGAGAAATAATTGCTGCATAAAGATGATGGAATGGGTGTATCATCTCCTTTCCTCTGCTCTCCAGTTTGCATATAGTCTTAGAAGGGAGAACCTTACAGGCAAATACAATAAGGGAGACTACTTACATTAGCACAGAATTGGAAATGGGTCACTGTGACATAAGATCAAGGCATAAGACTATAGTGCACGTAACTAACAAACCTGCTTGTCTAGTATCCCTTGTATGCTTGTCTCACCTGTGTGTTCCTTGAGGCTCCTGCTATGACCCATCTTGTTCTGGGATTTTCTCGTCATGTGAGCTCAAGCGGATATTCTGGATACAATTTTTATTTTTTTTTTTACCCAGCAGTGCTGAAACAATTACTATTTTTTTTTAATCTTTGGATTTCAACAGTAGTCTAATAGATTACTTCCTGAGATATTTTGCTCTGTTTAATGTTAAAACCTGCTGATTTGCCTCTGACAGATGAGGATTACTACGAAGATGATGAAGAGGACGATCCAGATGCATTAAAGGACCCTCTTTACCAAATAGATCTCCAGGTGATGCTATAGAATGAGGGGGTTTTAATCAGATTTCTATCATTCTTTATAAACCTTTTTTTTTTAATGTTGTACTTTAAGAAGACTGCAAACCACCAGTTACTGATTGTTGTCCTGAAGGTACTCAGTTCATTGAAATTACTTTGGAAAGTGCTGAGTATCCAAGGAATGCCTGGAGCTGTTTTTCTTTATTGGATCAATATCAGTAACTTGCAAATGTGAATGAACAAAGCTTTTTGAACAGAGGGATTTGAAACTTTTGTACCCGTGACTTCACAGCTATTTGCTGAAGTCAGAAATAGGTTGGAGACCGAACATGACAGAATTTCATGCTCCACTTGGAGGTGCTCCCATCCAGTCAGCCCCTGTATGATACTTTGCTCCTGCTTTTTACCACCACCTGGCAGCTGTGTATTAGCCCTTCCCCCCTGCTGCCACCCTTCCTTCTGCATCGCCTGTCTGTTCCCTGCAGTCCCTTTGGCTTACTTGATGCGTGTTGAGGTTTATCTTCCAATATGTGAAAGAAACAGAATTTCCAAAGTGACATGATGCTAACTGGGTCTTTCTGTCTTCCTTTCAGGCCTATCTCACTGACTTCCTCTGTCAGTTTGCACAGCAGCCCTGCTATGCAATGTTTTCAGACCATCTCAATGAGAATGAAAAGCGAGTGTTACAGGCCATTGGTATATAAACCCGTGCAAGAGACCACACTGATCATATCTGAACAATTATTTTTTTTTTGCTTATTCCACGTTTTATGATTCAACATAAAACATTTTCCAGTGTCTGCCTGCTTGTTACAGGTGGATGATGGCCTCGTTGCAATGTATTGAGCCTCATCTTCACATGAATCTGCTAAGGGATGGAATACTAAGAAAGCAACAAGGACAGAAGTCTGTAGAGCTTTGCACATTTCGTCTCACCATGGGAGCACTTTCATTTTCCACAGTAACTTTCCAGGAAGTTCTTAAAGATTAAAAAAAAAAAATTTGTTCTTAATATTTTTAAAAGCAAACTGTACCTGTGAAGAGGCACTTAACTGAGTTTCCCACAGCACAGTTGGACAGAGAAAGGAATTGGGTCACTTACAGATTGCTTGGATGTATCTTGAGAAATTGGAAGGTTGTTCCTCTTTGCGCTCACATAACACATACAGGGTAAATATCTTGATCTTACAGCGTGACTTTTTATAGAACTATAGACTCTTCTATCAGAGATGCCTAAATGGTATGGAAACTGTTTACAGGAGTTTGGATGGGAAGCTGAGATAATAAAACTGAATGCATATCTTCTTTCCTGTTGTGGATGGGGCTTTGTTGCTCACATCTGCTGCCTAGTCCCATGGGAGCAGTTCTTTACTAACGCTTTTGTGTGCACATGCTCAAAGGAAGCTACCACTTAAATTTCTGTTCCTGTGGCACGTGGCTACTAAAGACTTTGGGTTTATGGAACATAAGAAGCCACAATTTTTAGGGGAAAAAGACCTGACTGTATTTAACATATTTGCTCCATGACAGCCACTCTGAACTACTTTGCTTCCTTCACACTCCTGTGTGTATTTTTATAGAGTGGTAAAATAACATTTGCAAATTGATTTACCCATAAGAACAGTGTGATGTATCTCACAACACCTCTCTGCCTTTGGTTCCCCCTTGGGGAAAATGAAAATAAAACTATTAAAATGTACATTGGTATCCTCCTTATAAAACAGATTTAAAAGAAACTTGCACTTGTTTCCTGAAGTCACTTTTTTTAAGACTTATTTCTCCTTAGGAAACTTTCTGTATGTGCTGCCTGGAGGATGTTAGGGTATTTCACAGGAGTCGTCTGGACAGAAAGGGAGTCCTGTAATGGATACATCTTCTTCTGCGTAAAAGAAAAGGCTGACCCATTATAGAGTTTCCTTTCTTAAGAAAGGTACTTGCTGTTCCTTTGTGGAACAATATGCTTTGAAGTTGTATCTAAAAACCTCCAAAGAGCTGGAGTGATTCTGTATCTTACTGGTCTAACAGAGTATAGCTTTTCACTTTTTTACCAGGAGGGGATAATAAATTAACTTTTTAACAGCCAAAGATGGCATAATTTGTTTAGCAAGTGTGGGGAAAATGGTAAAATAACTCTGAATTCTAAAGCAGACCTTGCTCCCCTCTCCCACCCAAACCCCTCATGTTGTGTCTGAGAGTGGGCACAACTAGCGGGGCATCCCCACCATTCGCTGCAGACTGATCTGAATGGTCCTTGGGTTCTCAGCGGTTTTGTATGAATAGCTCTGTGAGAGGCAGGATTGGAAGCCTGATGTTTGTGTGTGTGCATGTGTGTGTGTGTCTCTAATAAGGTATATTAAGCTCTGATTTCCAAGCAGTTGTGTCGCGGTGTCTTTCTTCCCTGTGGATTCTCTGGTGTATAAGAATATATAATTAAACGTGCTATGGCCTTCCCTTCAGTGGGGATGCTGTGGTTCTTTCTTCTACCTAAACATTATTTTAATTTTTTTTTAAAGTCTATTAGGAATTTTGTTGTGAGGAATTTGTCTCTCTCAACTTTCACTGAAAAGGGCCAACAAGTTAAACTAAACAGTGCAGTCTCTTGAGGAAACCCAACTAGAAGCAGATGGCCGCAGTGGTGTATCCTGATAGCTGTACAGGAAGGATCGAGTGTCTTCAAAGTGACTGATCCCCGCCCTGGGAGGAGGTAGAACCATCCTTCTTTGCCCTGTGTGTTAGCAGCAAAGCTCAAAGCAGTCATCCATTCTTGGAGGTAAGAATACCAAACATCTGGAAGCATCAAGGTGTGTTTTGGGGTGTCAGCAGTAAATGGAACACATTCAGGTCTAGCTCGTGGAGAGGTGCTGGTGGGGTTCACTGCTTTCCAGTGGGAGTTGGCTGCTGTGTGCCTTAGGGGAGCTCACTTTAGTTTAAGTTGGATGGTGGGTTTAAATAAGACCATGAAAAATGAGACCGGCTTAATACTACTGATACTGTTCCTCATCCTGAACTGAGAAATCCAAGGATTTCTTTGCAGTTGCAAGGTCCAAAAAGTAGATGGGCCAGTGTCGTGTAGAGTTCCTGTTGGAGCTTGTTGGTGTGTTGGTTAGAAACTATTGGTTTGCAGGGGTTAATGGTTTTTCCAGGAGGGTATCTGTTGAGAAGGGAAGGACTGGGGGAGAAGTGGCCTTTGGGGACCAGTGCTCTGTTCTGTCCCTCCTGCAGCATATAGCTGGCGCGTAGCCTGAGCTGGGCGGGCACGACGTGGCAGTGTGCCACACTCCGTCGCAAGCAGAGTGGTGGTGTGCAGGATGGGTTTTGGCAAGTAGTACTGTGATTCAAGCTCCCCCCTAGAGAAAGGCCAAGTAGGGTGTGAGAGCAGCCGTCTGCAGGGGAGGTGGCCTGGGGGAGCTCCTGTGCCCCTCTGTCCTGCATCACACGATGCTGGACTCTGGGTGAGGAATCCGTAGGCAAGAGCTGTGTTTGGTGTGAGGCTGCCGGCGGCAGGTGCTGCAGCAGCCACCCAGGAACGTGGCATTCGCGGAGGGCGAGGAACGCTGGGCTCCACCGCCATGTGCCAGGGCTGCTGCCGGCGCAGGGCACCCCTCTGGCTCCTTTTCTACGGTTGAGAAGAATCTAAAGCAATAGTCTTAAAGGTTACCAACGCCGTCCCAGGAGGTACAAGCTGCCTGTTAAACTAGAACCAGACGGTGGGATGGTGGCTGCCACCCTCGCGGGCTGCGTTGTCACCAGCCAGCAGAGCAGCTGGGCTGAGGCTCTGCAACGAGACTTTATGCACATTCATGAGTATTGGTCATGGGGGACTTTGTTAGTTTACTTGTGGGGCGGGTTTTTTTGTATTGACAAATCAACGCTTTTCATGTATAAACCCGCCTGCCTTCCGAGTCTTTGCGGAGGCGGCCCCGGTGCCGCTGAGGGCGGGCGCGGGACTCGAACCCACGGCCTTCCCCTGCGCGGCCGGCAGCGAGCGGTGCATGCTGGGTCCGTGCGGCGAGGGGGCGCGGGGCACGCCGGGAGCCGTAGTCCGCCTGGCAGCGCCGCGGGCGCTGGGCCGGGCCATGGCGGCGGCCGGGGCCCCGGCGGGCGGCGCGGGGCGCTCGAAGGTGGCGCCGAGCGTAGACTTCGACCACAGCTGCTCGGACAGTGTCGAGTACCTCACGCTCAACTTCGGGCCCTTCGAGACGGTGCACCGGTGGCGCCGTCTCCCGCCCTGCGACGAGTTCGTGGGGGCCAGGTGAGTGAGGGGCGTAGGGGGGAGGGAGGGAGGGGAGGGCGAGTGTCCCGGCGGCAGCTGACCGCCGCTCTCTGCCGCCCGCAGGCGCAGCAAGCACACCGTGGTGGCCTACCGCGACGCCATCTACGTCTTCGGTGGGGACAACGGGTAAGGCCGCGGCGGGCCTGGGGGGAGCAGGCCTGGGCCTGCGGGGCGTCAGGCCCGAGGGGCCGGGGGCCGAGGTCAGCGGGCTCAGCCGCCTCCCGTTCCTCCCCGCAGGAAGACGATGCTGAACGACCTGCTGCGCTTCGACGTTAAGGACTGCTCGTGGTGCAGGTGGGCCGCGCTGTGCGCTCCAGGCTCTGCCCCGCTGCTGGCAGCACCGGGCGATGCCTCTTCTGTCTGCAGCTCCTCGGGCCCGGGTGTAAAAGCTGGGGGCTCTACCAGAGCACGCGAGGGGAAGTGTCACCCCCAGCCCTGGGGCTGTCCCAGCTGAGCTCTGCAGGCTGCTGTGCAGCTGAGCTGTCCGGGAGGTTACTGAGTGCCCCCACACAGCTCCTGCCAGCGAGCGGGTGCTGAGCACCACAGGGATGGGCAGTGACACGGGTGCCGCTGTTTGTACAGGCTGTGAGAGCACTGGGAGGATGCGCAGGCAGAGGGACTGGGTTACTGCAGACCCTCAGGGCAGGAGAGGTGCGGGGGGGGGGGGGCGGGGGGGGCGGGGCTCACAGGTGTCTTTGCTTTGCTCCTTTGCTCTGGAATGTGCAGTCTGTTGTCTTACCTGTGCCTCGCTCTCTCTGCCAAACAGCATCATGTTTGTAACGGTTTATGCTTATAGTAATAAGTCTGTCACAAAATCTTAGTATAATTAGGAAACCAAAACTGTGAAAACACTCAGGAACAGTAGAGTAACTTTTCACTATTGGGGTTTTTTGAATCTGCAAGATAGCTTTGAGTGCCTGAAGCATGACAGGAATGTTTGATTGCTGCTGTTCTAAATGTTGTGCAGGGCTTTTACCACGGGGACCCCGCCAGCACCACGGTATCACCACTCAGCTGTGGTCTATGGGAGCAGCATGTTTGTGTTTGGTAAGACAGCAGCAGATTACAGTTGTGCGTGTTCAGAATGATAAATGTGCTGGTACTATTGTTTTGAAAAAAGAATGAGATATTTTTAGGAAGTATAAAAAGAACTTATTCAGTAGCAAATCCAGTACTTTTTATGGCTGACTGTGATTTCAACTTTAGCTTAGAAATACTTTTGCTGTTTTGTCTAAAGTAAAGAAGGCTTGGAACTCATTACCATAGTGTTTCTTTAAGGGTAGGAGTAGAGGAGAAGTCTCCCACCTGTAGTAGTCCATTAGCCAAGTACCTTCTCCTTCTGCTATCTAAACTTAAGTTTTCTTCTAATATAATGAGTAGAAGTGCGTATGCTCTATTGCACTTGAGTCTGATGGAATTATTGTTGCCCAGGTGGCTATACTGGAGACATTTATTCCAATTCCAACCTGAAGAATAAAAATGATCTCTTTGAATATAAGTTTGCAACTGGGCAGTGGACGGAGTGGAAGACTGAAGGAAGGTAAGGAGCTGGCATCATTACCACACTCTTCAAGGGGACTTGAGCGTAGTTCAGGAGACATTTAAAACTGCATCGTTAGAATTAGGTACAGTGCTAATAGTAAGGCTGCAGGACAATTTCTGCTGTACTTTCTTGATTAATTTTTTCTGAAAACTATCTTCTGTTCTGAAGGAGTTTTTTTGCAAGGCCTCCATTCTGTAGTGTACCACCTTGGGAATTTGACCAAAATTTATTCCCCATGTTTCTTTTCTGTGACAGAAGGGATGAGAGGAAATGGAATTTTTTCTTTTGAATTGTTTCTTTTTCAAGGATAGCATAAAATCTGTTGATACCTCATAGTTAACAATTTAGTTTTATCAGAAACCGATTTGAAGCCTGTTTATAGTTAAAGCTACACATTCTTTTCTGATTAAAGTTGGACTTGGAGTGCTCTGAAATGCACACACTGCCTTCAGGCACCTTAAGGTGATGTGTGTTCACACAAATTCAGAAGCGGATGAATAAATTGATGAGATCTGTTTGGATCCTGTTGACAGGTTCCTGAGTTCCAGCTTTCCAAGGCAAAATCAAAACCAGTAATGTGTTGTGCCCATTTCAGGATGTTATCTGTGACACTGATTTTGACCCAACTACTCAATGTTTACCACACCCACATACGGGACATACTGTGTCTTTACCCACAAGTTCATTGTGTATTTGAAGTTTCTCAAATGCTGATTTTAGTGGGGAGAGGTACAGGAACATTTATTTCTGTGATTTGTAGAAAGGGATGAGGAATGCACAATCCATTCTTAAGTTACCGTTGCTCGCCGCTGATGAGCACATGCTATGTTTTAGAATGGAGGCAACGTGAGTAATTTCTCTTTCTCGTTATTGTCTGACTTTGGACATTTAGGAGAGTAGTTCTTACTCATATTTTCAAACTCAAATGTCCTTGTCTTTGCCTGTAGTTACAGGTGTGCATACTGCACAAATGACCTCAGACAAGCTAACATTACGTCTACTGGATGTAATAGCATGAGTGGATTGCCACGTTGCCGTAATGATAGTGCTGTTAATTGTCCCGCTACTTAGCTACTTTCCATAAAATACTTTTAAGGGTATTTAAGGCTTGGCAAGGGATTAGTTGGGCTTTTTTTCCCCAGTTGGTTTTTTTCTGTATTCATTAAGGTAATTTTTATTTAATTAAGGAAGCAGAGTGTAAAATTCTAAAACATACCCGTCGGAGGCTTGCTTTGTGTTTTGAGGATGAATGACAGAAGCGATTTCCTGACTTGAAGCCATTTTGTGTAGGGGACTTTATTCTTCTTACACGTGCATTTTACTTGTCATGCAGATCTTCTTCTGATAGCACCTCTGCAGGCAATTTAAGAATTTTTTAATTTTCTCAATTGCAGATTGCCAGTTGCGAGGTCAGCTCATGGCGCAACAGTGTATAGTGACAAGCTGTGGATCTTTGCAGGATACGATGGCAATGCACGGTATGTGGTGGGATCACTCTCTCCTTTGGTGCTTTTGTAAAATCCCAGTCCCTTGCTTTTCAACTTTACAGAGATGTTTTCATATACCAAGTGCTTTAATACATAACTGTAGCTTTGCAAATCCCCCCCCCTGTTGTTAAGCATTACATTTTTGCAATTCACTGTTTCATGTTCAAAATAAGTATGTGTTTAAAACCTAAAAATATGGTGGCTCAGAATGGCTATAGGGTGTATAATTTGACACTCTTCTTGGCTGTAAAGATGCTAAAGGATCTTTGAAATTTGGCAAATGAGCATTTCTCAAAAGATAGCCACCATGGGTCTTTTGATGTTGCTGATGGCTTACAGAACAGAGCATGTATTTTCTTTGAAGTTGTATGACAGAACTAAGAGCAACACGTCAGCTTTTTCTCTGATAGTATGTCATATTATTTAGGTGGAAGGGTGATGAGATTTTGGATAAGAAAAGACTGGAAATGAGTGATACTGAGAAGTTAGGAGAGTCTGGTGCTTTGTCCCAGATGGCATCTCTTTGCATTTTCTGTTAGTCTATCAGGGAAGAATCAATTTTGAGTACATAATATTTTTTTGTCTTGATGAACTTGAGAAGTACTTTGTGTTGGTGCACAATATTTGCATTGTGAGAGCATACAGAGATTGCCACAAACTAGGAGCTGCCTCAGTGTGCTGGGTTGCCTCCTCTTCAAAGGAGAATCTGCAGAAAAGTTACCAGCTCCTCAGAGTCTCTGGGAGAACTGCTGTTAATTGGAAAAACAGATAGGATGTTTTCTTTATTTCTGGGGGAGGAATTGGAGAAAGATGCATAACGCTGTGGGATTGCTCAGTTCCAGCTTAGGGGGTTCCCCAAGGACCCTGGGTAGCTGGAAGGAGGGACTGGATGAGAGGAGCTGTCTAATTTACATTAAATATGTCTAATCACATCAAAAAATGTCTTTTTGTGGAACATGAGCCTCCCGGCAGATTTGAACAAAGGAAGCATCTGTAGTTACTGTGAGTAACTTGTACTGGGAAAAGCATTGTCAGATACATAGTAGTCAGCAATGTGTCAGGTTACCCACTTTGTCCTCTATGTATTTAAGGTAGGATTCAGCCACATAAATGATTACTGTGGTCAGTCTCGGGGGTTAGCAGGGATGAGTAGAAGGCAGCAGGGTAATAAGGGGTATTTCTGTAAAAATCCTAAAGGTTAAATAGTTCAAATCCTTAAGCTCCAGGCAGAGTTGCTGTGTGCAGCTGTTAACTATAGTGTACTTGTAACCAGAAGATGCTAAAGCCAGCTGGTGTGGTGTATAGAATTCAGGTATAGGGCAAAAAGATTCTAATAGGTTTTTTTCTGCTAGTGAAGTAGGAGATTCTTCCTGTGCAGAAGAAGGAAAGCCAGTAAAATAGGGTCTCGGTCCTTTCAACACCACGAGCTAAAAATTACTGAAAATAAACTGTTTCAAATAATGCATTTTTTGTGTTATAACATAGGTTAAATGATATGTGGACTATTGGGCTACAGGATAGAGAGCTAACATGCTGGGAAGAGGTAAGAAGTTTTAATTCCAACTAACACATAGAATTTTCCTGTTTGGTTTTCATGCACAATTATTTAAAATTTCCTATGCTGGACTGCAGTGCTTTCTCTTCATAATGTATTTGTCACACAGGTGAAAAGAAACAGTTCAAATTTGATTTTATTTGTGTATATGGAAAACCAAGTGTATATTAAAGTGTGACTTTTCGCTTGTGAATCTGTGAACTGGACCTGGACTGCCCACGGTGGCTTTGCTGTGTCCCCTATAAAGAGGGACTGCATTTCCCACTTTAACCGCTGCCGCAGGCTGGGAGCTTTGCTGGCTGGCTATCAAGATGAGGGTCCTGACCCTTACAGTAGCAGGGGCTTTAGAAATGTGACCTCCCATCCTTTTCATCCATGATAAAATTAGTCTGTGCAGACATTTAAGCACAGCATTAGTTGATTACCTGTAGCCAGATTTACAGGGACTTGGTTGTCTGCACACATTGCTGCCATGTGGTCTGTCTTATCTGCTGATGCATGGTCCTGCAGCGTACTGAGCATGCATAGCTGCGCACTACTGTAAGACATTCGTAATTTTGAACTTCATTATCTTTCAGATTGAACAAAGTGGTGAAATTCCTCCTTCATGCTGTAATTTTCCCGTGGCTGTTTGCAAAGACAAGATGTTTGTTTTCTCTGGCCAGAGTGGAGCAAAGATTACCAATAATCTCTTTCAGTTTGAATTCAAAGAAAAGATGTAAGTGTAGACAGTTAAGTTGTGCAAAATCCAGATAATCCTTGACTACTTGAGTTGAGAAATGCACATACCTAAGGGTATTGAGGAAGAATACTGCATCTCATGATGAGGAAGGGTGGATAAGGTAAAATATGGACTGTTTTAATGAGATGTTTTCTCACATGCATCAGGTTGGTCTTTTTCAGCAGATGAAAATAGAGTAGATTAAACAGTGAGTACGAATCTTAGTGTATTCAGAATGGGATGCCGAATACTACCTTACTGAAAGTTGTTCTATAAATACCTGACTAGAACCAGAGATCCTGTGAAATACCAGTTCATAGTGAAATCACTTGGAAATGTAAAATGCATAGTATTTTTTAAAATCTTGAGTATTCAATTTGAGATGGTTGGTGTGGCTTTCTCAGAATGTCAGCCATTGCTCTGAAAATGTGGCCCCTCTGATGGGTTAAAAATGCTATAAAGTGGGAATGCAGATGCACTGGCCTGTTTTGACAGCCTGGTCTGTCTGGTTACTGGCTGGAGTGGAACCACAACTGCAACAACGACCTTGGCTGAAATCGTGCTGTCGTAGTGAGTAAGTGATACCAAAATGGGGTATATGGTATCAGGACGGTGCCCTTTACTTAGAAGGGGTAGCTGTTAACATGTGTTAAAAAGATCACTGATTCCTCCCTGAGTTGTGGTCTTTGAGCTGCTGGGTTTTACATAAATACATCTGGGTCAGGGAATCATACTGCCTTTATCACATTTTCAGTTAGAAGTTTAGCAACATGGAGCTGACATAAATCTCTGGGAATCCTGCAGGATTAGTCGTTGTCTGTCTCATGCAGGTTCAGTAATTACTGTAATAGAGCTCCTCTTCTTTATTCATGCAATCTGAGTGTTGGAAAACTTACTTTGCAGAAAAGAATTGTAAAAAAATACACTGTTTCATGTTTAATGTCTCAGTTGGACACGAATTCCTACCGAGCACTTACTTCGAGGCTCCCCTCCTCCTCCACAACGGAGGTACGGCCACACAATGGTTGCATTCGACCGGCATCTCTATGTGTTTGGTGGTGCTGCAGACAACACGCTGCCCAACGAGCTTCACTGCTACGATGTGGACTCTCAGACCTGGGAAGTTATCCAGCCCAGCCCAGACAGCGAGGTAAAACTTTCTGGTCTTGATTTTTCCTTTTATGTTCCGTCTCTTTTTGACGTGGTTTTACTGTCAGGCTACGGACGTGTTTTTGACAAGGACATTGACATTTAGCTAAATGGTAGTAGTTCCTTCCCACCAGTGGTTAAACAGATGGAATACTGTGGGCCATAGTTTAAAAGCTAGTCAGTGTCGACACATCTAAAACTTTGCTTAGTACTGTTAAAAGCAATGCCATAAAGCACTTGTAATTCAAGTTATGAGTCAATCGTTATTTGACAAAGATTAGTAATGAATTCACTGTGCGGGCCAGTGGTTGTGTGGCTGACTTTGTGATGCTGTTGAAGCAGAGTTCAAAACTAGACAAGGTTTTGATTATTTCACGGTAATAATGCCTGTGTGCGTAAAATCTTAGAAATTCTGTAATTATACAGAATAGCATTTCCCTTTTAGGTCAAGTGTAAAGTGCTTATAGAGGTACGACTGTAAAATAATAATAGCGATCATAGGGAGGCTCAGAAATGGCTTTTTGGAACATATTTGTGTTAAGAAGGTAGATAAATTAAAAAATGTAGGTTCTTTACATGAACATAAAAAGGCAGTAGACCACAAAGGGCCAAGTAAAACCCCAAATGAGAAAATACTGGGGGGGGGGGGGGGGGGGAAGTTAATGGTTGTTAATATATTTCTCTTGGGCTACTCATTACAATTAAGTGATTGTGTGATAAAATGTAATTTTTTTTTTTCATAGCGCACTCATACATACCATCTCTGGGATATCCTGGTACTTCAAGTTGAAGTGCTGAGGTTTTGCAAGCTTTCAGTACACGTTTCAGTTCACATTTCAGTAAATGTGGTTTCAGTGGCCTCTGGTCATTTCATTCCCAGAATGCACAAAAAAGTAGGTTTCTTGAAGCCTGTACAGCTATGCATATGTCCTGAATTTAGAATGGTCATGTTGACTGTATTTGTTAATTTTGATAGATTTTACCTTAAACCATGTTAAAGTACTAGCTGATTTAATAGTAGGTTTAGTGTGTTAGCTACATCTGCAGGGTAGAAATACTTGATCTTTGTGTGTTGTTTAAACTGCCAAGATCAAGGTTATAACTTAGAGATTAATATTATGTGTATTATAATCAAATGCAGATTTACTAATTTTTCTAGAATTGGTATGACAAGTGCTCACATCCTTGACTGTCGCACCGTATTTTAGTTTGTTTGCAAAGACATGTAACTCGGCATTTGATGAATAGGAAAATACCATTTATCCACTGCTCTTAAATTAACAAAGCACGTGGGCCTCATTTGAAAAAAATATTTGACAAAGTATTTCATAGTAGCCTATTTTATCTTTGACAAAGCTGCTTTATTTTCACATGAAATTAATAAAACTGCATCTCCAACTTTTTAAAGATACAGCTGCCTGCAGGAATACAGATCCCGTTCTGATCCTAGCAACATTGTCATTTGACACTTGACTTCCTCACTCATTGGCTCTTCCTCATATGATTGCTTATTGCTTTCAAGAGCAAAACTACTCCTGACGGTGTTGTAAAACAGCATTATTACCTGACTTATCCCTTGCTAAATTTCATTTCATACTTCAGAGCTCTTTTCTTGGGCTGTCTGTAATCCAGGCAGGTGTCTGTTAGCTGCATGTGTGGTGTTTTGAAGTTTCTTTCACAGTTATAGCATTTAGAGACTCATTTTGTAGAAATAAAAAGTAAGATTGAAGCTCACCTGAGACACGTGAGAATAAATTTTCTTCAAAACTGATTAACTGCAAGATCTGAGAGAGCTTTGGCGATTTAAGTAAGTTTTAAATGATTTTGTGTGTTCTGGAGTGATAACTGGATCATTTCATAGAATTGTTTTCCTGAAGTTTCTATGAGCTTTTGACAGACTTTTAACAGTGGCGATGAGTCTGTAATACTGTACTTACTATTCCCAGGACACTTTGAACTTGAAATTTCCTCTTGTCCGTGTCTATGAATGTAATTATTCACATTAAGTTGAAGCAAAATAGAAGATGATGAGTGCAGTGCTGTCTCAGCGCTTGAAGGATTCTGCTTGTGTGTGAGGTGATGGTGACCTGTGTTACTGTGCAGCAGGATAATCTGTCTTGGCTCTTGATACAGTCAGGGGGTTTCCCCTTTTTCTAATGGATGGATTGTATAGCATGTGTTCTTTGTGTGTTTTTCTGTATTATGTTACATGATCTTAGAAATGCCACGATACGGCTTTGCTTAACTGTAGCTAGGTTAACTTTCATACTTATCATCATGTGATGTATTTCCATAATTCTTAATTCTTTTGGAGTTTAGCGTTGAGTGGGTAAAGCCTCTGGAGTCCAAAATAAGAAGGCCTGGTGCTGATTCAGCTGTTAATTCAGCAGTGATTTTTACAGTGCTTTGCAGAAGAGATTTCTTATGCTGAAGGAGAGTGACTGCTGCCATTCCAGTCCTTCCCATCCTCTGAACTAAGATTAAGCCAGCCCCGAGACGCTTTTTTCCAGGTAGTGGCTTGGACTTGTCAGACCTGTGCATGCCAGTGACAGAAATAGGCTGTCAGGTAGAAAAGGCATTTCCCCCTGCTACCCTGTTATGGGCAGTGTGGAAGGTGACAAGTTGCATGAGACTGAAAAATCTTGAGGTTTTTACCTGGAAAAGGTGGCACAATTTGAGCATCAATAGCAGTGGTACAGGGTGGGTTCTGGGAAGGTTGTAGAAGCAGTTCTGGAGGACAGGCAGCAGTCAAGTATTAGGCACTGCAGGTGGACTGAGGCAGTCCTGCATTTTCTGGATTTGGGGTAAACAGGTAGAACAAAAACCTGGAAACAAGTCTGGCAATGGACCTGTTCTAATTCTTTGCCCAGGTCTCTCAAAATTGTTCACAGTGCCACGCTGTGTCGTGGAGGATCGGAAAATGGCTTAGTTGGTAGAAGAGGGGAAACTAACGTGGAACAGGTCGGTACTTAAAAATAAACCAGGAACTCCTATTTTATGCTTTTAGGATGTCTCCAAAATGAATATCAAGACAGGCTTTTTGAACTGCACAGTTGCAATCCATAGCTTCTCATACTGTCATCTTGACACTGTAATATATGTGCATATATTTTACAGAGCACACAGAGCTATTCTGCATCTTTACTGTTAGATGATCTTCACAGTTGGGGGTTCTACTTTTCTAAGGCAGCCAGAGGAGTATCACGTCTGAGTCCATGCCTCCTGCATAACACTGCCAGAGCTTCCTGAGGTGCTGGATTTCCTTTTCACAGAGCTATCAGAGGATTTAAAAAATAATTTAAATAGATTTTTCTTTTTATTGGCCTCGAGTTTTCGTATTGAACTCAAAATATCCTTGGCTTTCTAAAGGTGGTTGGAACGGCATAAAAAAATCAGCAGGCAGTAAGAGGGAAAATGCCCCATCTTGCACAGTTGCTCCCCAGCAGACAGACACGCATGCATGCAGCAGTTACGGTTTGTGCTACAGCAGAGGAGTGTTCTGCAGGGAGTGATGGAGGAGCTGGAGGTCTAGGAGGGGTGCACATCTGCGAACACAGTCCTGCAGAATCAAAAGTGATGTTTGGAAACAGCTGCTGCCTCATAGGGGACCAGGTGTCACAGGAAGAGGAAGAAAATTCTTATTCCTTGCAATGCTTGAAGGAGGTTGGTGGGTAGTGACACTGTGAATCACTCCCTTGTTACCAGGTGAGTTGCCGTTACATTCCCCCTGACTGCAGGTACTAGTGAGCAAGCAGGTACTAGTGAGCAAACTGTCTTTGCTTGTCTCAAACTTGGCCAGTGAAACATTTTAGTCTCACAATTAGGCCTTTCAATGCCAAGAGCAGTAAAAGTTTCTAACTTTCAAAGCTCTTAATTTTTCTTTTAATAAGCAAAAATGGAGGTTAATGTGTTGGTAATCTTCTCTTGGCTTACTTTGAGGCACAGTTCTGGAGTTTTTCAGATGGATTACAGTGCTGTGGTTTGTGGGCAGCTAGGAAGGATTAAAAGGACTTAGTCATCCTACTGTGGATGAGTCTGCCACAGTCTCCCTGTGCAGAGATCAGTTACGCCTGTTGAGGTATCTTCAGGCAAAAGAAACGTCATTATTATGTGAACAAAACCCTGAATTCCTGCAGTGAGGCCCCTAACAAGATCTGCCTCCAGATGTGTAGCTGTCAGGGTATCATGTTTTGCTAGGAGAGATAAAATTTAGCATTTCACAGTCCAAAGAGAAGACTGGTACTTTTTATGTCTATAAATAATAGATAGTGTTCAGACTTGCATCCTTTTTAGAAAATATTTGTTAAAAATTTAGAATCTTCATACCAGTGACCTTTTTAAATTTGTGCTTGGTAAGTTGGAGAGAGACATCTTGAAAATGTTGGTATTTATAAAAATCTGGTTGTCACTGTAACTATAGTTAATATTGTTGCACAACTCGATTTATGTTTGTCAGGTCTACATTCATAACCTTTCCAAGGGATGTATATTACATGCTTTTATTGAATTCTCCTAGAATAAGCAAAATGGAGACTTAGTGGATGATAGGCAGAAGGAATGTATTTCTGTAGCTCACTCACTGGTAAGAAATTAGAACAATACAGCATTAACATGACTCACATTAAATGGGTATGAAGTTGGATAACTGAAAGATATGAAATACAGTTTCGAATGAGGAGTAGTTACTCTGCTTACGTCCTTTAGGGACTGGTTGTTATCCTTGCATTGCCATAAACTTTTGTCAGTGACCTTAAGAAAACAAAAAATCACAGCTTTCCCCTATTATTTACTATTTGTCCAGAGTTTTGCCAATTAACAGCTAAAGGAACAGTCCACTCGGTGTGATTTGGATTTCCTCTTAAGGTGTGCACAAACAAGATGTATTTCAGTATGTGTGTAAAGCAATACATCTAAGAACAGGGTGTGTGGTCTGTGCTTAATGGTTTCCCTTAGAGTATCCCTGGAAACAATGACTTCAAAACTTCAGTAATTGTGGGAAGCTGAGAACAAGCTCCCTGCAATGTAAAATGGCTGGAAGTGCTGATGATATTCTTGGCTCCAGAAGCCGACATAGCATAATATCATTTAGTACCATAAATACATTACCCCTATGTTTATTAGCTAGATCTTCCAGTATAATATCTCACCATCTTGTGTCCGCAAATCGAGGAGCTTATTCAGAGAAGAAACCTGAAAATGACTGAAGATTGGGAAGCACAGTGACCAGCTGTGAAGCACAGCCTCTTTTAGGGAAGGTTTAGGAAATTAATTCTTCACTGGTTACCTGGGGAACAGAGGCTTTTTAATCTATTGACAGAAGATAAAGCAGGATCCAGTGGCTTAAAGTTGAAACTAGAAACATTCAGACTAAAAAAGAAAAGGAAATAGAAGTTTACAAATTGTGAATAATGAGGCTAACGAACATTTTATCAGAGCTTTTTGGTAGATTCTTCACTATGTCTAAACCAGGATTTGCTATTTTCTAAAAAGAAAGCTTTTCTAAAAGAACGGCTCCGTTTCAGTACTACTTCAAGGAAGTCTCATAGATTGTTCTGTGCAGGAAGTCAGATTTAAGATCCCTAAAGTACTATTATGGTAACCTGATTTTTGAATATACACGATGGTGCCAAAAAGGAGGAAATGGCTGGTCACTTGATTTTTGTCATCTGTTGTTAGATTTCAGTGTGTGATCTTTTGAGATGTGTTCATTGGATTTGGCAATACTCGCTCTTTCAACTGTGTGTAATCCTTTCTGATGAATTATACATGAACACTGCTTTTTAAATTTGCAACTGGTATATTAGAATGATTTTAAGGGAAAGAGCATTTACTGTTTTTCAGTAAGTTACAGATTGTCTCATATTCTGACCTTTGCAGTTATAACAGCATGTGTTTGAATATCATTGTTAAAGAATTTAACTCCCTGTTTCCATGCTGTATTCTCCAGTGAATGTCAAATGGAAAAATCTCATCTTCAGTGTAGAGCAGAATGTCAGATGGTGTCCACTGTCCCAGCCACTATTATTTACCGTAACCAGAAGTGCAAAATCTCTGGAAGAGCTGATATGGCAACAAACTTGTTATTGTGACTTTGCTTTTGTATCTAGTGATTTATTCTGTGTTGTAGGTTTCTTCGTCGTGGTCTCTAACTTTCTGTGCCCTGCCACAATCCATGACAGTCCCTTTTCTGTATTAACTGATTCATATGAGGAACTTCAGACAATTTGGTTTCAGCCACAGACTTGCTGAGAACACAGTGCCTTCCTCTAATCTGTGTAGCCGTTCAGTATCTTGTGGGAGGTGATCAGGTTAGTCAGGAAAAATTTACTCTTGGTAAATCCTTGCTGGCTGCTCCTAGTCACCCCCTTCATGTGGTGGATGTAGCTTCCAGGAGGCTTCACTCCGTAACCTTCTTGGGATGGAGGTGTGGTTGACTGGCTATGGCTGGCTGGATGCTCCTCCTCACAGGTGGAAGAAGCCTTTGCCTAGGCTGTGTTGCTAGGTTCATATCGTGCCAGATTTTTAACAGTAATAGGTGCTTCGTGGATTATAAGCAGCCCTTTGTTTGCTCTCAGGTAGCTACAGCCGTAAGCCGGGATGGATGAGTCCGTTGCCATAATTTCAAAGGAGTAACTGTCTAAGGAAAGGCATAATAAAGTCCTTCAGCATTTGCCTTCTCTTTGTTCATTTGCAGAGCTGTATGTCTTGGAAATTCACTCTAAAATGAGGCTGTTCCAATTTTGTCTGAAAAGCATATAGATTTTCTGCACCCAGCACGTGAAAACATTTTAAATCCTTAAACCTCCTTGAACTTAAGGAATATCCAAAGCTCGTGTCTGCCCATCTGTTTGAGAGTTTTATGCTGTTGCCTGGTATGATATTCTGGAAGCATTTCTTTATAAACAGCTACCAGTAGTGACATCTCATTTGGACCTTTTTTTTCTAAACCATAAGGTTTTTTTCTAGTTTCAGAGGAAAAATAGATTATTATTTTTTTAACCTTTGAGTTTATGTTGCTTCATCAGGTTTGTTTGTTGATGGCTTTAGGTCTTTTTATTTCATTTTGGCTTAGAGTTTTCAGTGGTATTGGAGGGTAGAGATGCTCATCAGTATTCCTAGATTGTGAAAGAGATCCGAGTGCATCTTTTACTAGCTTCGGAGTTCAGTGCAACAGTCAGCTTCCTTAATACCTACTCATTCATATATGACTGTGAGGAGAGTTAAATTTATACAATTAAAAATGTATTCTGTAAATATAAGGCGGCTTCTGAGAAGCTAAAAGAATGAGAAAAAGAGCCTTGAAACAACTGCAGTGGATTTGATTTTAGCCATTCCCTAGTGTTGCCAATATTGTTGAAATTTCAATCTGAAAAAGCACTGAGAACATGTTAGAATACTTTGAGAAATTAGTAAGAGGTAGAAGATAAGCACCAAAACCAACAACAAGTAGTCACAGCCTGCAGTAGTAGTATAGCTAGTACGTTCTTGAGAGCTAAGAGAATAAATCTCGCTACAGAAAAGATAGATTTTTGTAACTGACCCAGATCTCTTGACAGAGGTACAGAAGAGTTGTGTCTGGACCATGAACAGAGCCAGCTAAAGCTTGGCCCTTGAGGAGCGCACGGCTCTCCAGCGGAGCAGCGGCGGCTGCATTAGCTCTGTGCACATTGCCTGTTCTCACACCGCGCTGTAACCTGTCAGCCGTAGGAAAGGTTGTACTGCATCAGCTTCCAAGGATGTTAGTCAGCCTTGACATACAGTACGGGTTGTCACTTTGCAGTGGTCCAGCTGCCCTGGTTTTTCGTCAAGCCAAAACATGGGAAGTCTGCCTCAGGATTGTGGGAATAGCTGACAGATACTACCTCTTTGCCTTCCTTGTTCATGGCCTCCGTTCTTCCTGCTTGCAGTAAACAAAACCCTCGGCTTCTCATGAAGAACCGCGGGAGGAAGAGGGCAGACAAAAAGCAATAAGTGCATAAGATTTTAATTGCCATATACCTCTGTCATTGTAAAAAACGTAAGAAAATTAGACAACTAATTTGTGAGATTGTTCAGTCACAGTGGTAGGCTCCAAGCAAGACCGCAGTGCTTCTTCTGGACTGATTCTGAATGTTCTGGATACAAGGGCATGATCTTCTGGAGCTTCAGCTGCAGGGGGGCTCCTGCTGCTCCCTATCCAGTCTCTCATGCCTCCCATCTATACTTTTACATACTATTGTTTTTAAATCTTGTAACCAGGTGTCCTATCCAGAAGTGGCTGAGAGAGTATCTGCCCCAGAAGGAGCTCCTTCCTTGCCCTTGGAAGAATGTGGTTTAAAAAAATCTCAGGATGTATTTGGTTTAGATTTCAGCATAACAACAGTTAAACAACCACCTACAGCAGACTTGGAGGTAAAGAAACACTGGGAAGTGAAAAAGACTTCAAAAATGCAAATTAAATTTATTTCAGGAAAGAGAAATAAATTCCAGCCTTGTTTACGCTTTTTCTCCTCCTCTCCTTTTTTCTCTCCTTGAAATATATCTTGAGCTATTTCAGCTTGAACTCTAATCTAAGACCCATTTAAGCCTTGACTCTGCACATGCCGAGTTCTAAATTGCATATAGGAAACTAGTATTGACTTCTGAGTGGGAACTATTCATTTGATTTAATTTTACTTACACACTGATTCAGCTTTATTAAGGACTTCAAGTGAAGCTGAATGTATTCCTGGTGAGGTCAAAATTTAAATCAATGAGTTTAGGGGTTTGCACAGATTTAACTAAGTTTATTTCAAAGTATGTGGAATCAGCCCCAGAGATGATGCTCAGGGCTGTAATCTCAACTATTTGAATGATTGCTCGGCACTCTAGCACAGGGAGAAGCAACACTAATGCACAGCTTTGTAAGTCAAATCAGAACCCTGATGAGCATCACAGGACAAACTCAATTTGTGCTGTCTAGACAGGATATGGACTGAATTTGGGCACAAGAAATGCAAAACTAAAACCCCACCCCACTTCTGAAATACTTGAATTTTGAAAATGATGGCTCAAACCATGCTGGTGGTGTGGAAAGGTGTACTGAAAGGGGAAGCAAAGGTAACTGATGAGATCTTTTCAAAGCAAAGATTCCAGCTTGAAAAGAGCCTCAGATTGCAAATCTCATTAACCTTAAATAGAGAAAACACTTCAACAGATGAAACAGGGGAGTGCAGCTCACAGAGGGGTGCCAGCCTGGATCATGAGAGGTGTCAGGATTGAATCTAAAATTCTTTTTGTCAGAGACGGCTAATAAAGTAAGGAGATCACCTTGATTGAGAGGTAAGTATAGGATCTAGAGCTGACAAATACGTTCAGACTGGCAGTGCACCATCATCTGTGATTTTTAGCATTCCCATATGCACTGGGAATGAGAAGGACAATAGCTGTTTGGATTCACATGTGACCATCTGGAGTTGTGCCAGCAGAAACCCTTACTGAAATTGCAGTTACTGCAAATCAAAAGTGTAGTTTTGCACAGATTATCTCACCTGCCAGACTCAAGTTACATTTGCACAGTGATGGTTTTAGGTAGCAGTTGTTACTATATCAGGAGGACTTTACTGGTAGGTGCACTGGTTTGCCTTTAGTGTTAGGCATACCTGACAGGCCTGGCTCTGCAGCGCAATGGCTCTGTTCCGCGCTACAATCGGAGTAATACTGAGTGCAGTTCTCACCCTGTTATCTGGAATATTTACACTAAGGTGCGTCAGGGAAGGATTGCCATCGCCTCAAGAGAAGTGAAGGTGTGGGAGGAGGCATCTGGTGGACAACAGGATTGGGAAGGCTCTTGCTCTCCCCTTGTGAAAACAGCTCATCTCAGCTACCTCTCCCAAGCACATTTGGCTTAGGAGGCAGGAGGAGTTAGAAGATCGTGCACAGTCGCAGAGCTGTGACCCTGTTGGACATGGGTGAGATAGTTCACTTGACCAGAAAGACAGGCTGGGAAGGTGAGGAGAAGCAGTTGTGCTCCATACAAAGGAGTGCCTGGAGCTTTGCCTTGGGATGGGTGCGGAGCTGGCTGGGAGCTGATGGGTAAGGATCAAAGGATAGACCAACAGGGATGGCACTGGAGGGATTTTAGCTTCAAGTGAAACAGTAAGCAGCAGGAATAGTGTGCTGACTTCGAGCAATTCAGGACATGCCACATCAAAACAAAGTTTTGTGGGACTGTGAAGGGAATATGTGATAAGCGTATTTAAAAAGTTGAGTTGTTTGATTGCTTAAGTTACTGGTAAGTGGCAAAGCTCTGGTTCCTTGACCACTCTGGTACCAAACATTGCAAATTAAAAATCATCCTTATAAGGTTCCTAAACAGATTGAGTTAAATACGATGCGACGAGCAAGTATTGTGTTAACTTGGTTAAGTGTTCAGATGATTCATGTTTTCTTTCTGGCACCAGTTGTTAAAATGCTTTAAGGATTTTTGATAGAAAAAAATATGGTTGTTCAAATACAGTGGCTGATTTTTTAAAAGCAAATACTAGAGAATACTCGGAATTATTTCAATGAAAAGCAAAGCTACAGTATTTTTTTTAAAAAAAAAAAAAAAAGACAGGGATAGTGACCTGAATAAGTATAAATCAGGTGGCCTGCATTTGATCTCTGACAGAGTAGTTCTGTTTAATTTTTATTATTTTTTTGTTGTTGTTTGGAGAGTTAGTTGTAAGAAAGGTATTGTAACACAGCCCATCTAGTTGTGTAGAAATAGGTCTCAGCAAGAAACTTTATATTTTGGGATGAGGTTGGAGGTCTGGTTGATAAAGGTCACTGATGTATTTTTAAACTACTATAATATGTTTGATTTTTTCAGTCAGTAAATCTTATTTAATTAATGAGATTACTACTAAGAACAAATAGAAGCCATCTAAAATAGATTATATTTGACATTAATCTCATTGTCTTTTGGAGGGGTATCAAACAGGAGCCCAGCAGTAATGTACTAATAAATCAATATTATTTCATAATCTTCCCATCATAGTATTTGTTAGCACCAATTTTAAAGTTTCTTGGCTAAAGTAGCCATGAAGTGTGGCGTGGACAGAAGGTATCTTGTTTACCCAGAGGAATCTGGATGGCTTGTTAAACTGGCACAGGCAAGTGTGCATTTTAAGGTGACCAAATCTGTAGTTTGTACATCTGAGAAAAAAAATATCATTAAACAGGTCCTAGTTACTGCATGGGGGATTGTACCCTTAAAAGCTGTAGTCCGAAGAAAAGAAAAAGTCATGGAAAGTCTGGTGAGTAACAAGCTAAATGAGACCATTGTGTGATGCTGCGGTAAAAGGGGTAAGTTGGTGGTAATGAAAAATGCCAGTCAGCATGGTTTCCTGGAAAATATGTCTCGCCAGATAAACATAATCTTGTTTCGTGTCTGAGTTTACTTGAGTGGTGTCTATAAATATGTACAAGAAGAGAAGATTTCTTATACTGGAGGGCTTCTTGTTTTGTAGGCAAAGATTTAATGAGATTCGCTGCCTGGAAGACAAAACAAGCCTGATCAAACTAGGAAAAAAAAAAAAAAGTTACTATCACCACTTGAAGATGTTATGTGAGATATCTCAGTGATGCTAATTTAATCAGATACCTTATGTGTAACCTCCAGAGAAAATGATGTGGTCTGTCCCATGCAGGAGGGTCATGGCAGCTTTGCCTGGCAGTGACTCCTTCGCTTCAAAATCATCTGATTTTGCAGTTCCCTGGTGAAGTGTGTTGCATGGACTGATGGGATCACCCAGCCCTATAAATAGCTGAGGCTTCCTACAGTGTGGGGTGGCTTTATTTTCAGTGGATCTGGCATGATGGAGAAAGGAGACTTGACTCTGTGGTGCCAACTCTGTAAACATCTCCAGCCTTGGGCTTCTGTGCAGATCCTGGCGTTGCTGGAGGGGCTCCTTGGCCAGGTGGTTCAGCCCCAGGCAGCCCTGAGGAACGCATGCATTTACAGCCTGGAGTTCAGCATCCTGCTGAGTCAGATGATCCTGTGCCTTTCAAGTTCCCCACAATATTCAGAATAAGGTCTGAGTTTGCTTGGTGATAACATTTGCAGAATCTTTGTTTCTAGAAGTGCGTTTTATTTTTCTATGTCAGTGTTGAGTCTGAGTTTGGTAAATGATATATTCTGTAGCTATCATGATATGTAGAGCGCTGTGTACATAGCCTTCTGATTAGAAGGTGCAACGAACGGGTCTTTTTAAATATGACTGTAAAGTGTGTTCTAGATACACCAGGAAACAATCCTATAACATAATAAATGTCAATCTTAGAATGCAAGCATTTGCGTCACTTCAGACTACGTTTATTTTCCCTTCTCACTGTTGATCTGTTGCAGGTCATTTTTCTTGGGAGAAGGCAGCGGCTTTTATTTATTCTCTCACCTATTTTGTCCTTTTCTTTCCCTAGTTACCCAGTGGGAGACTCTTCCATGCTGCAGCTGTTATCTCAGACGCTATGTACATCTTTGGTGGCACAGTCGACAATAACATTAGAAGTGGAGAAATGTACAGGTTCCAGGTAATTCACTGATAAACACGCTCAAACTTCCACACCAATTCTGTGTGAATCCTTCTGTCTCTGGGTGTGACAGTCTCTGGTTTGGCTCACCATGAGCTTGATGGCTTTTGTTTCACGTCCTTCCTGCAGGCAGCCTTTGCATTACAGATTCGGCTGCCAAAGATTAATGTGTTATCTTTAAAGTCTTTGGAGAAATGTTATCTGGACAGAAATTTTGGTAAGGCCAAGCTCTCCAGTGCCTTCTAAAGTCCTAGCAGAGGTCATGACAACCTAATTTGACAGATTATTGAAAAATGTATTAGACAGGATTTGCCAGAATGTTTAACTGAACACTGACTGTTGCTCTTCGTGTACTGTCACGTTCAGGGTTCCTGGGTCAGAGCATTTTGTATTGAAGTTTTACCTTCGTGCAACACTCCCACTCCCACCGCCCTGGAAACTATGGGAATTTTAAATTTTAAATTTCAGGATACTCACATCAGGTCAAATCCCCCCTATACTCAAGTTTATTTTTATTGTGTGGGACTCTCAGACAAGTCCTGAGAGCAGGTGAGACTCCTGCTCTCCCAAGAACACCAAATCTTGAAACCTGCAAGTTGTGATGAGACACAATTCTTCCCTGTTATCTTTCATTACCCTTACTATAGAGGAAACCCTTGCATGTGTTTTGTTTGCTTGTTATTTTCTACTTTATATACTATAGTGAGGTTGAGTTAAATAAGAAAATCCAGTGACAGTGTATATAGCTACAGTGCTGTTGGATATAGCCGTTTGAAATTAATTCTGCTTCTGTGGGGCTTTATTTTTTTAGTTTTCTTGTTACCCTAAATGCACTCTACATGAAGATTATGGAAGGCTATGGGAAAACAGGCAGTTCAGTGACTTGGAGTTTGTTTTGGGAGAGGTGAGTAGAATTTATTGAAAAGGTGCCAATGGGGGTGTTACTGCATGTGTAGCATGTTTGCCAGGGAAAAGCAAATTGTGCAATGATTGTGCCAGAAACCCTGGGCATGAAGTTTTAAGAGCAGTGTCACTGGTGAAAATTGTGTCTGATTTAGTAAGTTACACTAACCCAGATAAATTTCTAATGCTGCAAAGGAGAAGAAACTTTTAAACTGTGAAGAGCTATTGATCACTGAGACATAACCTGAATTTATCAGAGCACATTATATATAGTGAAAAATTATACATATATGAAAAAGATACTAACGACCTCTGTACTCTGAGGTCCCAACTGTGTCCTGGAAAGAGCAGGTCAGTGGTTTGCAGATCCATGTATCATTTCAAGAGCCATTTTTAATTACTAAAATAAAACAGAATGAGAAAAAGCAGCACAGGGAAATGATTCTCTGGTAATGAGAACAGCTATAAAATTTTAAAAAGAACATATTTTCTGAAGAAAAACATGAGAAATTTGAACTTGCCTGCATTCCTTTTGCAAAAAAAAAAAGTTACAAAACACTTTACAGAGATCAGACAACAGATCCTCAACAACAGATGAAGTAGATTATGAAGAACTATAGCAAAAAACCATACTGTTGTTTTGAAAAGAAAATTAAACCAAAAATCAGATGCAACAATAAGAAGTGGTATCTGTGACACTGAACCCACACAACGGCTTCCACTCAGTGAACATAACAAAGACTTTCCAAATGGTGTTTGCTGTTAGCCTTTAGAGAAAATAGGTGTTGAATTTCATCTGTACGTGCAGAGCAGATGCAAAGTTGCCTTTGATTCTAACTTCAACTAAATGTGTTAGTAACCCGGAGTTCAGCCCAGGTTTCTACAACTCCTGCCATCTCCCACTACCGTGTGATTTGGGTATAAAGTTTCATATGTATTCTTCCTTTGCCTTTGACAGAAGGAAGAACGAGTCCGAGGGCATACCGCAATTGTTACAGCTCGCTGCAAGTGGCTGAAAAAGAAAATCATACAGGCAAGGGAGAGGTTGAAACAGGTGAGTGTTTTAGAAAAGTAATCTTGTGGCAAGGTAACATGTATTCTGCCCAATTTTGGAAATAAAGTTGTCAGGAAAAAAAACATCTGCTGAGACAGACGTAGGGCTGGAGCAGCATCTGGTGATAAGGTGCTCCTGAGCAAGTAAAAGAAGGAGGATAATTAGTATTAGCGTAGGCTCCTGGATGTGTATCAGGCCAGGCAAGGAGTGTAACAGAGAGGAGCCAAAGTTAATCCAGTTATCTGGATTTGGCAGTATGGTTCTTGGGAGCTCTCATAGCAGAATACCCCTGGGGAGGAACGCCTGTCCCTCCCTCAGGGGAGGGTAAAAACTGCATGTCATTGTGGATGGCCAGCAAGATCAGACAGATCAGAGGGAAGGCAGTGTTAAGGTTTTGAGGCTGGCTCTGTTCCCTTTACTTTAGCATTTCCTGACTTTTTCCAGAGTTGAAGGTCTGGTGCCTCTGGTTCATTGTCTATTAATTTTAACTTCTTACAGCTTTTCAGCAGCAAACATTTTATTGCTCTTGAGGAAGTGGTAGCACACAACCTGCAGTAAGACATATGGATGCCTCATTGCCCTTTAGTGAATTGCTTTGCTGCCCCACAGCCCTCCATCTTCACTGAAAAAGGCTGTAGGGAAAGGCTGTCAAAGTGAAACTTGAAAATGCTTCTGTGCAGCACTGAGCTCTGACTTTGCAAGGCAGGGGACTGTGGAACCTGCTCCTACATCTTCCTCCTCCAAGGAAAGGTGCTGTTCCTGCTGAGGGCAGATTTGTGAGCTCAGTGGAATTCATTCTCCCCTTTTTCTGAGGTCCTGCTTTTGAGCTTTATCCAGGGGCTCATGTTCATTCTGATCCGTGTTTGTCACAGGATATGGAACAGTAAGTCTAAGACTGTGAATTCCTTGTTGTTTTGAAGATAATCTTGAAGATAAAGAAATCTTGGGTCTTGAAGAGCATGCAGTCATGAGAAGGATCTTTCCGCTAGTTTGATAATAATGTGTGTGAGCGGACACAGCCTTGTTGCCACATTACAAGTGTGTTTTTCTGTCTCATTAGAAATCAAAGCAAGATATTGAAGATGAGGGACATGCGACATGTCAGAAGGATGGGATTGGTGGGAATGTCAAGTTGTGCCGCCTGCAGCCGCTGCTGGAAGTACCCATCCGAGAGGCTGAGGCACAGCCCTTCGAGGTGCTCATGCAGTTCCTGTATACGGATAAAATAAAATACCCTCGCAAAGGTAGAATAGCAGGATACAAAAAAAATACTAGCAACTGGGCAGCAAACATTTATTTTGCTACAGAGCAGGATTGAGCGTTTGCAGATGCTCTTAATTACTTACCTGAGATTAAAAAAAAAGCAGATTTTTATCAGAGTATACTAACAGTGCTTTGTTTTTTCCAAATTCTTTTCAAACGTGAAGGAAAAGCAGGTTTTTGGTCATTCCAAAAGATGTAACACCCCCCCCCCCCCCAGCCAACCAACCAACCAACCAAAAGTCTTGTGGTATTTTGAACATTACAGCAACCTGCCTGGAAGGAGTGTGTATCCTGGGTTGGCTTATTTCCTTTTTCTGGTATTATTTTGATTCATTGCAAACTGAGCCCATGCAGAAAGGCAGAGCAAGCTAGGATTTATCTTCTTTTCAAAATACCAACCCAAAGGAATGCCTCAAGAAAGGAAAAATCCATTTGATGCATTCATTGAAGATCCCTGAGTTAAAAACACTTGCAGGCTGGGAGGTTATAGGCAGAGATCTCGGCTCCCACACAGCAGATCTAACTCAGGGCTGTGCTTGAGCGATGGGGTCTGTTGGGCCGTGGGAGTCAGCCTGGATAGCCGGGGGCAGCTCCAGCTGGGGGGCCCGGGGGGGCTGCAGATATATGGCACAGCAAGGTAGAGTGAGCTGCGTCTGTCAGCACACTGCAGGCTTTGCTTCAGCTACGGTCCAGGATCTTTCCTTTCTGTAAAAGGTAGTTCTAAGGAAAATAGTGATTTGTATGCAGTTATCCCAAGGATTTCCTCCAAGGCAGCGTGTCTGAGAGCAAGCCTAATTAGTGGGGACGAGGGAACCTTCTCATTGGTGTCTGCTGACATCGCCAGATCCCGTTGTCAGCTGGTCCGCTGATCCTCAGCACGCTCACTTCAGGACAGGATCAGACCAAGGAAAGGATTATCATGCTGAGCTCTTCTCTTTGTTACAGGCTTTCCAGGCAGCCTGCTACCCTTCCCCCAGCCCATCAAATATTCTCCCTGGTGCTTACCTTTCTGCTGGGATCCTCCAATGGCCCCGCCCTGTCCTGACCATTTGTATTCCTAGTTGCTCCTCATAGTTCAGAGAGCAGCACCTTGGGGATCCATCCAGAGGCTGAGATAATAGAATTGGGCATGCTTATCAAACAGGATTTTCTGATTAGACACAGGGAGGGCACATGACATGCAAGAAGGCTTCTCTCTGTCAAGGAGTAGTTACAGCAGATGGCTAGAGATCTCCTGCGAGGAAAGCAAAGGCTATGGAGGATTGATGATTCCTTGAGCTGGTGTGCCAGTAGCCCCACTGCAGTGGCCTGTGAGAGTCCACGCTGCCCCTCTTTTTATGCCAGCCCTCTTTTCTAGACGAGCCTCAGATCTGTACACGGACAAGCACAGAGTGCAGTCATAAGGGTCTGTCAAAATCAGGGAGCTGATTGCTAATACTGCGTAAAAAGCAAGGAATTCAGGAGAGCTGTTAGCAGCTGAGCACTTTGGAAAATCGGGCTGCTAGTTTTGGAGCTTGTTGGTGTTTTTAGGGACTTCACTTTATTTTGAGGGTTTTAAAAAATTGTGATCCAGATTGTCACAAAATCTTTGTCCAAAAAATCTTTTTGAGTGGCTGTTTCATGCCAAAATTCTGAAACTCCTTTTATTAATCTTAATTCAGAATTTGTCTAACCAGCACTGGAACATTTTTCTCCATAAGAATACTCCAGTTGCTGCCCATTCTACCATTCTGAATGCCCAGGCTGATGTAAAAATAAACACTTTGAGAAAGATTCCTCTCTTTCTTCTGTAAGCTCTCCAGCATTTTTATCTCCTGTCATTTCAGGCCATGTGCAGGATGTGTTGCTTATTATGGATGTGTACAAACTAGCCCTAAACTTCAAGCTCTCTCGACTGGAACAGCTCTGCCTGCAATATATTGAAGCATCCGTAGATCTGCAGAATGTGCTCATCGTGTGTGAAAATGCTAACAAGCTTCAGCTGGATCAGCTAAAGGTAATCACATCCTGCATACAAAGTAACTGATAAGGAATTTTTTAAAATAAAATTTATGCAATTAATATTTTGGAAAAGCTATCGGCTTTTGCAAATCCAGTTCTTTCCTGTAATTACAGTTGCTTGAGTATATGTTCATGTGGATTGTCCTGCAGTTGCTCATGGTTATTATGTAGGGTTTTTTCACTAAATGTTTGATATTTTTGTGTATCTGCCCTGTAGGATGTAAAGGGCAGAGTGACTTTGGCTCTTCATCAATTCACTCTTGCTGCAGCAAGATGGAACCAGTGCATTTTGTAGTCCCACTGTTTTATGCAGAGACTGCAAACAGGTTCCTTGACCTGGTCTGATGAAAATAACGAAATTCGGTTCTCACGCCTTTGATCTGAAAAGCAAAATGGTGTCTGCGACTCTCTGTTTCTTTGTAGTGGGTCAAGGGCTTTTACGCATTTGCCAAAAGTCATGATAGAGTTGATAGCCCCAGGCTTCAGACCATGATTTGCTGTGATGGTCTGATTCCCACCAACAGTGGCCAGAGCCAATTCTGCTTGAAGCAGCTCCCCCACCCAAGTGCAGGAGTCAGTGCTAGATCACAGAATGCCTATTGGAGCAGCCTGTGCACGTCCATTGGCCACGCTGCAGCGCTGATGGTTGCAGTCAGAGTGAGGCTAGAGAAACCAGTATGCCCCAGCACTTCTTCAGGCACTCTGTGCAATGGATTTGGGTAAAGAAAAGGCATCCAGGAGGGCAGCAGCAGAGTCAGCAGCAAGTCTGTAAATGCTGGCACAGCCTTGGGTGCACAGGACTGTGATTCCATTAGCTGCCCAGAAGCTCAAGCAAGTATCTCAGCATTGGTGGATCTAGTGCCAGTAATTTCAGATCAGCCAACTCCTCCGCCTGCCTTAACTACCAGCAGGGTGACAGGGGCTCTTCCACGCAACTCCATGTGGTCAGGATCACCTTGGGTTGGCATCCTGTCTTCTTAAGTGCGCGTTAGTCCTCATGCGTAGGTGCCATCTGCAGAAGGCTGCTCTTCCTGGCATCCTAGTCATTGTTTAAAATGTTTTACAGATGGGTCCTTGACACATCACTTTGGATCCCAGGTGAAATAACTTGGCAGAAAATGGACAAGAATAATTATTCTTTGGGTGAATTTTGTACTCACCTTATGGTGAGCTGGTATAGATGATATTTTTTGCTTATTCAAGTGTCCTGAGGGAAAGCCTTGGTTCACAGTGGCAAATGAAGTGCTTTTTTGTCCCTTTAGCTGTTTAGCATTAGGTCTAGTTCATTTTTCACCTTTCCACCACTTCAATTTTTCTATCATACAGAAACCTACAAGAGCCCTTTCAGACTGCTTGCAACCTTTACAGCAAAGGTTACAGCAAAATCCACACAAGGAAATCCTACAAACTGTTTGTACCCTTAATGGAGAGTGTTAAGAGTTAAGATCTCTTCATGCTTCTAATTAACTTTTGATATCTAATTGTATAAAGAATTATTTTGAGATAGCAGTCAGTCTTCGTTCACTCCATGAAGTTTTTGGTGTCTCCTGACATTGCCATTTTGGAAAGCTTCAGAGAAGGTAGATGGGAGACAATTAATCTTTTCCTTGTTATTATTTCTTAGTCAGGTTTTTCTAGATGCTTAGAATTGTCCTGAATTTCCTGTTCAAGTAGGAGCCTAAACAGTCACTTAGTAAGGAGGTCACTGTTCCATAATACCAGCTGCAGGATCCATGTGTGGAGGGTCATAAGAAAAGGATGTCTGTTTCAGTGTGACATGGTAACAGTGTGATGCTGTAGGATGACTTCATAAAGTGTAATTTTTTTATTAATACTGTTTTCTTTTTAAGGAGCATTGCCTGAACTTTGTGGTGAAGGAATCACATTTTAATCAGGTAATAATGATGAAGGAATTTGAGCATCTTTCTTCATCCCTCATAGTGGAGATTGTACGGAGAAAACAGCAACCTCCTGTTCGAACACATTCCGATCAGCCACTTGACATCGGTAACTTTTATGCTTTATAAAGTAATTAGTTGTACTGGTTTTGCATTGCTAATAGTTTGTTTAGTGTAGGAAACAGCCTAGGAAGTAGACCAGTGCAGACCACCGATTCTCCAGCTGGTGTAACTGTGCTTCGCCTGTTTCCAAGACTCAGACAGGGCATGCCGGTTCTTTTTCCAGTGAGCTTCAATCAGAACAGTATCCCCGTCGAAATACATGAAAGGTCTTGTTAAATTTAGTCATTTTCTTCTTGCAATAAAATATCCTGATTCTATTCTGAGAGAGATGAGGCAGGAGGTGCAGAAGGGTGTAAAGAATGATTCAAAGAAGAGGCAGTGGACGTTCAGTTTAAGTGGACTGCAAGGTAACAAAGCTGAGGAGGGAGTTGGCTTGCCCCATAGGTTTTAACCAAAGAGGAGCAGGAGTAAGGAAGAAGATCTTGTGAGTAAGCCGCTGCTGGCAAGGCTGACCTCAGCTGCAGAGGGGAAGGAATAGAAGATAGGGAGGCAGGGAAGAGGAGACTGAGAAGATAAATAACCTGCGCTAATGGTCATGTCTTTCATTTTCATTCTGTGAGTGTGCTGGAAGAAGATTTGATATACAATTCTATTATGGAATTCATCAAGGACTGATTTGGGACTAGTCTTATTCAAGATTTTATCATCCTAACACACAAAAAATGTAACAGTGAAGTTCACTGAGGCCACAAAGTTCAGAGGCGTTGGCAGTGTTGATTTGGAATACTGCACAAAAATGACTGGGGACTGGAGAGAAAGATGGGGAAGCCAGTCCTGGAAGGTCAAGTAGAAAGCCTTTGGCTGGCATCTTTCCCAGGGAGAAGAGGGATACGCCATTGAGGAAGATGGCATAGCCAGCTTCTATATCCGGAGCTGGAACAGTGTGAGACACCCAAACGTCAAAAAGTTGAAAGATAAACTTTGAAAATATGAGTGAATTTGGATCAGACTTGAATGTGCTCTGTTTCTCAGTTTCTGTGTATTTTCAAAGGTTTGTTAAAATGTTGGTTAAAAGAAGCCTTTATTGAGGATGTGGGAAAGCTTTTTCATTAAGATACAAAATTTTGTATCCCTGGTGGTTGGAAATTAATAAAAAGAGTGGGAGAAGATCAGATTTCTTTATCTATAGAGAAGACCTTTCAATGTGGCTACTGCTGGCATTTGCTGTCAGCAGTTTGAAAGCAGAGCAGAGTTTGAAAGTGAGGTTTGTTTCTGGGATGGACAGTAGGTACTGGACTGTGATGGGGAAGGATGAAGCTCATTTTGCTCTAAGGTTGTGAGGAGGGGCCACCCTCAAACTCACCCCACAGGTCCCAAGGGAAAGAGGGGCTGGAGCTATGGCTTGGCCCTATATTAGTTTGGCCCTATACCTGGTCACCTGTAACTTACCATTTCTTTAACTGTTTCATTATGTTAACTTTCAGGAACATCTTTAATTCAAGACATGAAGGCTTACCTAGAAGGAGCCGGGACTGAATTCTGTGATATCATCCTTCTCTTAGACGGCCACCCACGGCCAGCCCATAAAGCAATCCTAGCTGCCCGCTCCAGGTGAGTCATTGTTTACTAAAACTATAATAAATACTGTATGTGTGAAATGCAGTCTGAGAGTCCTCTTGCCTTTTTTAGATGACAGGGAGGAACTTTGTTTCTGCATAAAGTGTAAGATACAGCTTTGCTCAATGAGTGTAATAGACCTTTAAGCAACAGTGATTAAATATTTTTTTTTTTCAATTTGATACCCAGCAAGGAAAGATAGGAAGAAATTAAAACTGTGGAGATTCTCTAGAGGATGTGTAAAAAGCTGCATTGCAAGGCAAAGAATCTGTAAAATCATAGGAAGGGGAAAAGGGTGTACAGCATAGGTGGGTTCAGTGCAGTTGAAAGCAACAGGTGTCCTCTGAGGTGAGAAAGTCTTCGGATAGTGAGTGTGTGTTTTGAATGATGAGAAACTTGAATCTCTCTCTACCTTGCTGATACTTAAGACTGGATATGAATAAGCACAACACAAAATGGTGTGTCATGGAGAGTAGATTGTTCCCATACTTTGTTGCAGGGGCAAGTAGTTCACCCTTCTGAAGATGGTACTGTTCTCCCTCCTCAGTATATGGGTGCAGCGTGTTTGTCCCTTGCTTCTGTGTTCTGTGTACCTGCACCTTTTATGTCCTGCCAAACATTAAGTGTTTGCATAAAATTTCTATTTCAAATACTGTCACAGTTTTTGCCCAATCCCAGTAATAATATTCAGCATTAGTTACCGTGGTATTCTACCAGCAGCATTTCATAGCTCTTAAAACAACCCTGCATGATTGGCAGCCTGGAGATACCAAGGAAATTCATAATGCTTTAAGCTCTCTACTGGGTCTTATGCAAATTAGGTGAAAATCAAAGCACCGTGTGTCCTAATTTTCAAGAAACACACAAATTTCAGGTAGTGCTGATGGAAATTAGGGGGATTATATTTGGAGTTCTCTCACAGGCAGAATGAACACAGGCACATATATGAAACAATAATTTAGCGGTGTTTTTGCCAAGGTTGTCACCTGAATTTGCTTCTTTGGAAGCTGGCCTTTGAACAATACTGGGTTAAACCATCTGTCTGCAGAATGTTACATCGGTTTTATTTCCTTTTCCAGTTACTTTGAAGCCATGTTCCGTTCTTTCATGCCAGAAGATGGGCAAGTGAACATTTCTATAGGTGAAATGGTTCCCAGCAAGCAAGCATTTGAATCTATGCTTAGATATATTTATTATGGAGAAGTAAACATGCCTCCTGAAGACTCCCTGTATCCTTAAATCTGAAATAATTGAAGTATCTGTCTAGTACAGCAGCTTACCTTCCTTTTGCTCTAGGTTGCCAGGGCCAGCCTGGGAGGATTGTTTGTCCAGGGCTGCATTAACAGGTACTGCATTTTAACTTCTGTTGCTGAAGTTACCCTGCCCTGGTGAGGCTGCATCTGCAGTGCTGGGTCCGGTGCTGGGCTCCCCGGTTCAGGAGGAGCTGGGAACTGCTGGAGAGGGGCCAGCAGAGGCTACAAAGCCGATGAGGGGGCTGGAGCATCTCCCTTGTGAGGACAGGCTGCGAGAGCTGGGGCTGTTCAGCCTGGAGAAGACTGAGAGGGATCTTATCGACGTCTACAAAGAGCTTAAGGGCCAGTGTCAGGAGGACGGGGCCAGGCTCTTTTCAGTGGTGCCCAGGGACAGGGGCAACGGGCACAAACTGACACACAAGAAGTCTGAATTTCCTCTGAAGACGAGGAAAAACTTCTTTCCTTTGCAGGTGACACAGCACTGGGACAGGCCGCCCAGAGGGGCTGTGCAGGCTCCTTCTCTGGACACATTCCAAACCTGCTGGACATCACTCTGTGCAGCCTGCTCAAGGACAACCTGCTTTAGCGGGGGGTTGGACTAGATGATCTCTCCCGAGACCCCTTCCGACCCGGACCAGTCTGGGATTCTGTGATTTGTGTTCGCAGTCAGTGCTGTTACCTTTGCTTTATGGTTTTTTCCCTTAACGAGATTAATAGCTACCTCTTTGCTGCACCTTACTATTACGGCTTCTCCAACAACAGACTACAAGCCTATTGTAAGCAGAATCTAGAAATGAATGTCACAGTGGAGAATGTACTCCAGGTAATTGTCCCCAAGCATCTTTAATTAGTCGCTTGACTTAGGTACAGGAAAGCCAAAGAGTCTAGTCAAGTGGGTGCCCCCAGCACCAGGTTCACTGAGTTACTTCCAAACTGGCATCCACTGAGACTGCATAAACCCTGCTGATGACAGTGGCCCTGCGTGGTTAATGCATGTGTAGGAGTGTGACCTTCAGCAGCGCTTTTCCTTACCTGCTTTCTGTGTCACTAGTGCTCCTGTGCTGAAGTGTTTGCTCAGCTGGCCAACAGCATGTTCCTTTTGAGCTCCTCATCCCCATTGTAGACCAGTGTTTCTAACTGTCTTTTTAAATGTGCCATGTGCTCAGCACTCAGCTCCAAACCCTTTTTCGGTAGACATCTGTACCAGGACAAATGGGGATGTGCAGGTAACATTAGTCTTGTTTTATCAGTAATGCTGATAGGACCTGGCAATGAAGTTTAAGCTAGCAAAAAATACTCTGTGATAAGAAAGCCTAAAATGCCATCTATTAGGTAGGCAGACCAATCCCTCAGCAACACGAGCAGAATCAATTCCAGCATTAACTGCTTTTGGCTCTTGCCAGTCTCAGCTGGGGCACGTGAGGGAACCCGGCTCTGAAACAGATCTGCAGTTTCCTACTGATTATCTCCTGAGGACTCCATATGTTTTAAATCCAAAGCTTATTTTTTGATAGTTCAAAAAAGATTCAGGTTTGTCATGAAAAATTGAGATGTTTCCCTAGCTCAGAGGAATTACCTCCCCTGAGTGAGAACAGTGTTTGTGCGCTGCACATCTGAGCTATGCAGAAAGAAAATCACATTCTTGCTTTTGCTCTAGATTTTAGAGGCAGCTGACAAAACCCAAGCCCTGGACATGAAGAGGCACTGCCTGCACATAATTGTTCACCAGTTCACCAAGGTTGGTTGCATCTTTTCTGGGGCTTTTGAGAGCTGCTGTCCTCTGTCGCTGTGTTGGTAAAAGATGCATTAATGTAGGAATCTGTCTCATTCTTTCTCGTCTGAGACAGCTGAGAGCTGGCTGCATGTTACTGACACTGGCAAATCTGCTAGGCATACTTTTCACACCGAAAATAAATGAAAGACTAGAACAGCCTAGTTTGGAAGCGTGAAGACCTTCCAAAACAGAAGTTACCCAGAATTGCTTCCATTTGCACTTATTCCAGCTGTTAATTTTGTGCCATGCCATCGTTGGGTTCTCATGTATATAGCAAGATAAGTTTGTTATGTATTGAGGGCACAGATCACACTTTCTCTAGCAGTCATGAGTGTGCTGTTCATATTTCTCTTGAACTATTCTCTTTCATAGACGTTATGTTGTCATGTGCTCAAAAGGTGAATTACCATATTGTGGCTGGGCTTTCTGTAATTTCCATGTTTTGATACGTAGGATTTTGCATTAGTGATAGGAAAGGTCAAGAGCCTGATGTGCTGGTATTCCTGTCCTCACTCAAGAGAGTAAGGGTATTGTCATTTAGTTGTTCCTGTGATATATGATCCCTCCATGAGAGTTCCCCAGCATGGCACCAGCTCATTGCACAACTTACTAGCATTGTTGAAATCGGTAGGTAAATCACAGGAATTGGAATTTCTGGACGCTACGTACTTGCTGTTAATAATTCTGTAGTTCGTACTCAGGTAGCTCACACTATTTTGTGTATCTAAACTCACGGTCCCTCCCGTTGCTGCCCATAGAGAAGGAAAGCGCTGCTAAGTCCCATTTGTATCTAGAGGTGAGACAGAGGGAGGTATTCAGGCTCTATTAAATGCCTGAGTTCCCAAGCATAATGTGTTTTGCATTCAGAAGTAACTGAAGATACATCAAAAGCTTTGAGAGTGGAGCCAGCATGCAGGAGTCATGCTTCTGGTGGAGAGTCCCCAGCGTGAGGTTACAGCCTCTGCCTTCATTTTATTTTTTTTTTTCTGGCCTTGCGGATCCTGCAGAGCGACCCATCGTCAGCAGGGGACAGAGAGTGGTCCCACCGTGGGTTACAGCATAGCCTGGCAGCTGGGACAGCTCCTGGGGTTTGAGGTCAATGCATTACAGTCCCCGAGAGCAGATAGTCTGGTCTCAACTTCCCAGTGGAGACCACAGGAAGACAAACAGTTTGGCACGTTTCTCACCAGAACGTATAGGGGGGAGATGAATATTGCAACATTTCAGAAAAAGAGATTTGAACTGAAGGGTATTACTCAATTGTACTCCACTAACCAGAATATGTGGAACGTTTTATATTTAAACTGTTGACTGTTAGAACAGTTTCCATCAAAATGTGGCTGGAAAACTGTCAAGCAGATGTGAACGAAGAAATCTTAATTATGCAATGTTTTTCTTCGGTCTGAGAGGCTTCAGTGTGTGATTTTTGGCCCAGCACTGGGTGGCTCTATGTGTGGCTGGGCACGAATGCTTGCCATTCTCCCTCTCTGCAAGCCACAGGCTCTGAAGGGTGATTTGTTCTAGCTGTGCAAGCCTGGTGGGTCACCAAGGCTTAGGCAGGCTGGGTGTACGGCTGTTGGGATCTCCTGTTCTTCCAGCTTGATTAATGCTGATCTTGATTTGGACTGTTAAGTTTTCCCCGCAATAAGAACGTGAACTGAAGAGCTGTTCCCACAGGTTCACTTAGTTTGGACAACGTGTTTTTAGGCTCTTGTGTGTCAGTGTTGTGCAAAAGCCCTAATAAAACTGTTGTTCTGAAGTGTTTGAACTGACACCCTGCTCTGTTCTCTGCAGTGCGTGCCTCAGTGCAGGGGCAGGATTCCCAGCGGTGTTACGGGGCTCTCTCCCTCCCAGTCCTCACAGACCCGTATTTTGGGGTTATTACTTCAAGCATGTGTCCTGAGCTCTTTCTGAAAGCATACTCAGCCATTTCCTTCCTGGATTTCAAAAGATGCTCAGGACATTGTTATTCTTTATCACAGTCAAGCTTCTTAAGAGTGAGGTGATAATCTTTTATTGGATCAGTTAACACAGGCTGGGTAAGGCTTTTAGGCAGAGGCTGCCTTCAAGGCTGGGCATGCGTGTTAATAAAGCTAGGAGGGAATACTGGCTCATTACTAGAGGTTGTGGAGAAGGAAGGAATGTGTGGAGCTCCTTTTTGATAACAGTTGAGCTTCTGAACAGTCTAAGAGCATAAAGTTCGTTGCAGGTTCCCAAATATCTGATGTGGTGAAGGTTTTTGTTGGCTAGTGCTCCAGTGACCCACTTTGACTGCAGGAGGCATGCCAGCAAAGCCACCGTGGACACTGAGCACGAGCTGTCCTTAGGAGCATGCAGGAGTGGAGAGATCAGGTCCTAAGTCATGTTCTTAGTAGAAACAGACTTCAAAGTTCAGGGTTGTGCTGGAGCCCAGCTTTGCTTTTAGCAGAGTGCTTAGCTGGCATCCATTAGCAGTAGAGTTGTCAATATAAACAGTAATTACACTGCTTTCTCAGAGAGGCGGTGCTGGAGTCAGCATTTCTGCTCTTCTCCATCCCCATCCCCTCCATGCAGCACTCGAAATCGGGTTATGGGCGCAGGAGGTCATGACTGGAGCCCCTGCAGGCCATTCTCTGCAGCCCAGCTCCACGACTGCGATTTCAGGCAGTTTGCGCCCAGCCTTTGACTTGCCTGACCTGCCTGTTTCACGCAGGATGGCAGGGGTAAAATGGGGATACGTCAGCTATGATGGGGAGGGGTTTAATTTCTTTGTTTTTTTTCTGTTCTGTTTTTCTTTTCCTTGAAGGTCTCCAAGTTGCCAAATCTCCGCTCCCTAAGTCAGCTGCTCCTCCTTGACATCATAGAGTCGTTAGCTAACCACATATCAGACAAGCAGTGTGCAGAGCTGGGCTCAGACATATGACATGCTTTGGTAATCAAACTTCTCATTTGCTCCTCCAAAAAAACTAGCACTTTACAGCTGATGCTTTTTTACCATTCCATACTGAGCTGCTCAGAGCGTCTGCACAATATAGCAGGAGGCCCAGAGGAGCACGGACAGCTGACTTGCTCTGCCGTGGATTTGCTTGGTTTGTACCTTTGTGGAGAAGGGTTTGGTCTCTGTTACGCAAATGTAAAATTGAAACCATTACAGGAATGAATTTATTCTGTGTGGGTTTGGGAGTAACTTAAGTTCAGAATCAAGCCCATTATTACTTTTATACTGTAAAATAAAGCAGTCATGAGTAAGAGAGTCATTAATACTTTGAAACACAATATTTAAACAACTTCAGCTGACACAGCCAGGGGCTGTAAGGGGAAGTCAGTTACAACAAAACTGGAAACAGACTGTGGTGTTTGCAGTGAGGCTGATCACTGGACCAGAATGTAGTGACTTTTCAGAGACTCTTTGCGGTGTGGATTAAAAAGATACCCTTTTGCAGCTGCCTAGATTGGTGGACTGCAGGAAGTCCAGACCTGTGTTCTGCAGCAGGTCAGACTAGAAGGTTACAGGAGTCCTTTCTGCCCATCAGATCCATTAATCCTGCCTCGCTAAGCCATTCTAAATCAATTTATTAATAAAGAGTTAACATCATCTCCTGGCATTTCATGATTGACTTGGCTTTCATTTTGGAAAAAATTAAGCAAAAAGATCTCTGAGCTTGATGAAGGTCACTTTGTTAAAAATAAGTGTGCTACATCTTGTTACTAATTTTATGCTGAAGTGTCTTCGTTAGTCATTGCCTTTGCAGGGAAGTGGATAAAGGCAGAGTGCCCTTCCCAGCCAGTTCAGAAGCAGCTGCTGTTCCCTCCCGGTGGCAGCCCCGCAGCTCCCTGCCATGCTGGATGCTTCCCACACTGCAGAGGGGAGAGGAGCTTCACCTCTCCCTGGCTGCTGCACGGTGCAGCTTGGTTGGGGCGTGTTGGAGATCAGCTGGTGTCACGGTGGCAGAACAGCTCCCCAGCGCTGCCGGGAGCCACCAGCACAGCCCAGAGGGAGTGAGTGGCACAGAAGCTGGGAGCCAAACTCTTGTCCTGCCTTAAGCTGCACCAGCTCACAGAGGTGATGCAGAAGGCGGCGCTGATGTGGTGCTGCTCTGCTTGGCTGTTTGGAATGGCAAGAGCTGGCTTGAGCAGGAGCCGTGGAAGGTCCCTCCCGCCCCTGTGTTTCCACCCTTGCAGCCATGTTTAATTGGGGCCAGTAAGTGTCCCCAGTGTGGTGTGAGTTGTGAGCTCCTGTTCAGCACCCTGTAGCGTGACATGCCCGTGCCTGCGTTGGTGTGCTGCAGTCTCTGTGCAGTGGAGAATGTGTCGTGTCAGTTGATCCAAGCAAAGTGCTTTAGGGACCACTGATCTGTCTCCCAGCTGATGGCTTGCTCAGGTGAGTCAGACCAGAGGTGGCAGATGCATCTGAGAGCCAAGGGCTCATTTTCACGTGGAGGGATTATTTCCAGATGCCTCATAGGTAATGAAGTCTCTTATCAGGGGTTATCAGCCTGCATGTCCCCTGGGAACACAGATCATCTGCAAATGGAGAAAGGTTGTACACTACAACCTGTAAGAATACTGCAAGTTATTTTCAGCCATGCTGACTCCACTAGAGGACACCCATTTCCCAAACGTGCAGCCTTGTTCCCTCAGTAAGGAACAACGCGCTGATTCCACCCATGCCATAACCCTTTGGGTCTGTTTTCTCAAACTGTTTGGGGTTTGGATCTTACTCCTGAGCCCGTCTGGGAGGAAATGCGCAGCCTCTGCACCCCCCGAGCCGGGGCACTGCGGCCATCTTCACTTTGCAGGGGTTTTGGCGTAGCTGTGGCTCTAGTGACTGGGGTGCTTAGTCAGTTGCATCCGTGGGATTTATCGTCTGAAAAAACCGCGGGCCGTGGCACCGTTACGTCATTGTTGTGATTTGCCTCTGGGCCGCTGTTGTGCAGGGTGCTGGGGTCGTGCGCTACTCCGAGGGCAGCTGGGGACCTGCCCGGTGCCTGTGGCCAGAGCTGTGCCCCCCGCAGCCGGGAGCGCGGCAGCCAGTCCCCCCACAGCTTGGCCCTGCGGGGCCGGGCCGCGTCTCGGGAGAAGTGCCAGGGCTGCTGGGGGAAACGGGCCGACCGTCCTGTGGGGGCAGGTGGGCACCCGGCGCCGCCAGCCCGGGTGTCCGAAGGGGTCTGGGGATGGGTGCGCTCATCGCGCCTCGGCGGGCCACGCCAGCAGCTCCCCGGGGTTACTGGTGTTAGTGCAGCCTTGGGGCAGTTTTGTACAGGAATTTCGGGGAGTGTGCTCATACGCCTGCGTTTGGTGAGGAGTAAGTGACAGTACGGCTGTGCAGCTTTGTCTTGCAGTCTCTGCCATAGTAGGTCGTGCTGGCTCTTCAAAGCCCTGGAGTCGTGCTTTACTCGCACCACTGTCCGCACTGGGATTTATGCTGCGAGGGAGGTAAGCGTGTGGCACCGCCTCTGTGTGCACCCGCGTCCCCCACCCCAGAGTGAGCCCCAGTGCGACGGGGGCAGACGTGTCGTCGTGTGAAGAGGGAAGAGGTGCGCTCCCCAACTTGCCCCCTGCCTCCTGCAGCACCCAGGGGTGCTGAGGCTGTGTGGGACCTGTGACAGTGTGGCAGGAGCCGGGCAGGATGGGTGCGGGTTGGGGCCGTGGGTGGGGCCAGCGCCAGGCCCCTTCACCTGGGGGGACCGGCGAGGTCCCCTCCCGCCCCAGCCCCGTTCCCGGGCGGCGGGAGCAGGGAGTCACGCTAAGGCTGCCCGTGGGTTGCTGGGAATGGGAAAAGCACAACAAGAGACATTAAAAATTCCCCATGTTTAATGAGGTGTGCAGCGAGGGAGCGCAGCCCGGCCGAGGGGAGCCCTGGCTGTGCTAAGCCTCTGCCCCCCCCAGCCCCAGGACCTTCCTGACATAGTTCTGGACGTTGACGTGGAGCTGCGGGGCCGTAGCGGAGAAGGTCTCCATGGCCAGGGCCCGCGCCGCCTCTGAGCCGCCCCACATGGCGCGGTAGAGGGGCAGGGTGTACTTCTGCTTGCCCTGCAGTGATGGAGCAGGGGGTTACACCCAGGACCCCCCCCCAGCCCCAGGCACAGCACCTCCAGCATCACCCTGCTGGGGGACAGGGTGAACAATGCCACCATGGGCAGCCCCTGGCACTGGGAGAGGGGAGCCCGTGACCCTGGAGGAGGAGGGGGCCCCGAGAAGCTCCTGAAGTCCCCACTGTCAGCACAGGCTGGGGGGGGAGGGCTTGGTGATTACTGGTGGGTGACAAACTGGCCACAAGTGCTCACAGCCCGGAGAGCTGGCCCTGTCCTGGGTGTCCCTGCCCAGGGCGGGGGGTGGGAACGGGCTGGTTGGTCTTTTAGGTCCCATCCAACCCAGACCGTTCGGTGGGGCTACCAAGAGAATAACCAGCCCCCGGCCCTCTGGCACAGGAGGTCCTGTGCCCCGAACCCATCCCGAACCAACCTGGCTGTGGAGGAAGTCCTTGACCTTGCTGTACTCGGCCTCCAGGTTGTTCTTGAGAACGATCTGGCACCAGCGGAGCCGCAGCTCGGCGTTCTGGGCCTTGGAGATCTTTGGGTACGCTGCGCTCAGCCTTTCCACGTTGCCTGCAAGATGGGGATGGTCACCATCCCCCAGGGGGCTCAACCTCCAGCTCCCAGCCCCTGCGCCGGGGGGGCCCTGCCAGCTCCTCCTGACTGCGCTGCAGCTCCTCGGGGATCCTGCCCTCCTCCAGCCAGACCTGCGTCCCCCGACCCTGCCAGCACCCCCAGCTCTGGGCGCGCCTGGGGCCAGGCAGCCCCCCAGAACCTCGTGCCCAGCTCAGGGCGCCAGCACAAAGGGTGGGCAGGTCCCTCAGCAGAGTGCAAGGAATGAGGAGGTGACACAGGGAGGTGACAACCCGGATGAGCCAGCCTGGGGACAGTAGGGCTCCTTCCTGCCACTGCACATGTCCCCATGCGCCTGGGGACACGCTTCCCCCTGCTGCACTGATCAAGGCTTCCAAGACACCAGGATCCACACTGCTGCACTGTGGCGGAGGTGGGCTGATGGCCACGCACCCATGTGTCCCACCAACGTGCCCTCAGATCCCCAGGCAGTGGGCTGGACCTGGACACATCACCCGGCACCTCCTGCAGGCACCAGGGCCCCGGGCATCCTGGCCCTCACCTTCTGGCAGGGGGGATTTCTGCAGGACCTGATCCAAGAAGTAGACCAGCTGGTATGTCCTCCAGGCCATGATGTCCACAGCTTCGATCGCCTCCATGTCCAAGCCATCAGCAGCCCAAAGCTCTGCCAGCTCATCCGCCGGCTTCATCAGCTGCTCCCCCGGCGAGAGGTCGGGCAGGTAGGGCGGCCAGCCCGGCGTGTTCAGCCAGCGGTCAAACTCGAAGCCTGTGGCAAGGAAAAGGGGGGAAGAGCTGGGACTGGTTTTCTGAACCCCACACCAGGTGCTGCTGCCCATACATCCCACCGCCTCCTCCGAGGGTGTCCCCAGCACCCCAGCTTGGGGATGGTGACAAGCAGAACTAATGGGGTAAGGCCGTTGAGCCACCCTGGGCTCGGTGTGTGCTTGTGCAGCAACAGCCCTGCCACCAGCACGGAAAGCTCCTGCCAAGCCTGGATCTCCGCAGCCAGGCCGCACCAAGCCTGGGGCGCAGGCTCAGCCTGATCCCAGCACTCGCCAGCGGTTCCGCCGGCAAACATCAGAGACTCGCTGGGAAACGGCACCCGAGCGCGAAGCATGGGCTGGATTTGTGCAGGGGAAAAAATCATCAGTCTGAGCAGGTGAGCACCCAAGCCCAGGTTAGTGCCTGATGCTGGGCCAGCCGGTGCTGAGCCCCTGCTGCTGTAGCCGAGGCGAGCGGTGGTGGCAGTGTCTCCAGGAAAACGCACAAACCAGCATGCACAGGGTCTGCGGGGGACGGGGACAGCTCCGGTGCCCATGGGCGTCTGGTTTGCAAAGCGACACCCTGTGCCCTGGCCAGGAGGGCGCCGTGCTGACCTGGGGTGGAGTCCACGCCTTTCTCCTTCAGCTCCGGGAAATACTCCAGGAAGAAACCCAGGGCATCATCGGATGTGATGCTCTGGAACTTGAACCGGTTCACATAGGCCTGCAGGGACGGCCAGGGCGTGTTGACACGTGCCCACCCCGGCAGTGCTGCCCGGCCCTCCCCATGCTCCATCTCACAGGATGCTGCTGAGCCCCCACCAGCCCCCTGCATCCCCTGGACACCTCCGAGTGCTGCCACCGCCTGCTGCCAGCACTGGCCGAGCTCTGTGTCCTGCTTTCAGCTGGGATACAGCAAATTCTCTTCAGTATCCAGTGCAGTGCCGTGTTTTGGGGTTGGTGTGAGAACAACGTTGGTAACTCACTGATGTTTTCAGTTGTTGCTAAGTAATCTTTATATTCACTCAGAGACTTTTCCATTTCTCAGGCCCTGCCAGCAGGAAGGCTGGTGGGGCAGAAGAAACTGAGCGGGGCCACAGCCAGGACAGCTGCCCCGAACTAGCCAGAGGGATGTTCCATACCACAGGACATCATGCTGGGCGTATGAACTGGAGGGAGTTGGCCGGGGCCAGCGGATCACTGGCCGTCAGTCAGCAGAGGGTGAGAAACTGTACTGTGCATCACTTTGTTTCTGTTCTCCCTTCTCTTCAGATTTTGTTCCTCTCCCCTTTCCCTCCTTTTCATTATAATGGTTTAACTACTATTATTATTATTATTATATATGTGTTATTATTAGTAGTAGTGGTATTTGGTTTATTTTATTACAACTATTAAATTGTTCTTATCTCAATCCTTGAGTTTTACATTCCTTCCTGATTCTCCTCCCCCTCCCTCGGGGTAGGGGGGTGACAAGCAGCTGCACGGGACTCAGTTACCAGCTGGGGTTAAACCATGACACTGCCCTCATCTCATTCCCCCCAGGACCCCATTTCCCATCTCTTCCTCTCCTGAGCCACCCTGCTCAGCCCGTCCTTCCCAGGGTCCCGCTGCGCTCCAGCCTCCCACCGCAGGCACCTGCACCCCACAGCTCCTCGCACCAACCTGGAGGAAGGCGTCAAACTTGCTCTGGTCCCCCACGAGATGGGCCAAGTAGCTCACGAAGCAGTACCCCTTCTCGTAGGGCGTTTCGTTGTACGTGTCATCTGGATTGACACCTAGAAAAAGGGAAAACCCTCAGGAATTGGCTGTGCATCTGCAAAACAAACCAGCTCCCCTGTGTGCCCAGATTTCTGCTTTCCGTGCCAGCTGCAAGCCTGGTGCATCCCTCCTGGAGCCATCGCCTCGCTCGGGTCCCACCACCAGTGCCAGTTTTATTGCAAGCCATGAAACACCTCAGTGGCAGGGCTTCCTCCCCCCAGCACCACACCTCACCCCCCCCCCGCTCCCCCCCAGCCAGCTGCGGGAGGACAGGGACACCCCACGGACCTGGCTCGATGACCACCCGCAGCTTGTTGAGCGGATGGTCCTCCCCGGTGCTGTCCATGTGCTGGCGCAGGAGGGCCCTTCCCGTCGCAGCCTCCAGGCAGGTGTACGCCAGACCTGGGCAGAGACAACCAGGAGGCATTCAGAGACCCCCAGCAGACCCCTGCACGCCTCGGGCACACTGATGTGCTGCAGGAGGGAAACAGCATTAGTGTATGAGCTGGGAGAGGAGAAAACCGATAACCAAGGCATTGGGGTGGTAGAAGTGCAAAGAGGCACGACAACCCAGCTCTCAGCAGGAGGTTTTTAGAGCCATTTAAGTTTATCTGACAACAGGAACCGATGCCGGGAGTGCCGGAGCTGCTGGATGCGCCTGCGTGTCCAGGGGGAGCTCAGGGCAGCTGGTATCAGCTCCACCAGGGAGCTGCGGGAGCAAGAGGACGGTGAGGGTGGGCAGGATCGCAGCGCCCACGGCCCTGGCAGGGCTGCAGGGGCTCCTTCCATGTCAGAGCACAGGGGGGGGGTGGCTGCTGACACCAAACCCCTGGGGTGTCGCAGGCTGCTGCTCCTCCCCTCTTCCGAGGTGCAGCACAGGCTCCATCCCTGCAAGCAGCGCGCGGAGGGATGCGCTGAGCTGCAGCACGTGGAGCCCGGACCCATGCGGGTCCCGCTGCGACAGCACGGCTGCACGCGGGGACTCGGCAACCCGCAGCCAGGCAAGGCCACGCACCATAGACCTCGGTGGAAATGCGCCGCTGGGCGTACATGGTGAAGCCCTCATTGAGCCAAAACTCGCCCCAGGTGGCGTTGGTGACCAAGTTGCCAAACCAGCTGTGGGAGATCTCGTGGATGATGACGTCCGCCAAGGAGCGGTCCCCGGCCAGCAGGCAGGGTGTCACAAAGGTGAGGCAGGGATTCTCCATCCCGCCAAAGGGGAAGGAGGGCGGCATGAACAGGACGTCGTACCTGCCGGGGAAGCGCAGACACTTGGGTCAGAGCCACCTCCGGCCCTGGATGCGACTGGGGACGGGGGGGGGGCTCCCTCCCCAGCCCTGGAGAACCAGGTCCGCCAGGGCCAGGAGGCCATACCTGCCCCACACATAAGGCCCAAAGAGCTTCTCCCCAACTGCCAGGAACTCCTCAATCACCCCACTGTACTCCGTCTTCGCAGCCTCGATCAGGCAGGGCTCGGCCCAGACACGGCTCCTGGCCAAGTGGCAAAAGAGGAACTTTTAACCGCGAGCAGACTTTCACCCTATTGCTCCACCAGACAAAACCTGCACACATTTATACTGCACACACAGCAAAATAAAAGCCTGCTGATAAAGGAAGCTGATGAGGCTGACAGTGCAAACTGCTGTAATTTCTTCCCTTGTCCAAATGTCAAAGGGCTTTTATATGGCTGCTGTGACAGCTGGGAGCCCAAGCACACCAGCGGCCTTGGGAAGGGACGCGGGACCCTCCATGAATGGGGACCCGCTGCTTTCATTCACGTGCACGGGGGTAAAACGAGCAGAGCCAGGGACACCCTCGAAGGCGAGGGGACCTAGCATGGAGGCTGCTCCTCTCTCAAGAGCGAGAACCCTCACCCCGCAGGGCCCGCAGCCTGACGAGCAGCGCCACGCGCACAGCAGGCACAGGACTGACCAGGTCACGCCTACGGCAGCATCCCTGCACTGCCTGCTCTCCAGAGACCGCGGAGCAGGGAGAGGCAGCAGGTAGCTGTCACAGGGCCGCACAGCAACAGAACTTCACCGTGTGGCTCCCACAGCCAGGCCTTAACGCTCAGGTCTCCTCCAGAGCCACTTACCTTGGGCCAACTTCAGCAGACACGATGTCCCCGACAGCCAGAGCGATCAGGTAGGAGGGGATCGGATGGGACATCTTGAAGACGAAGGTGTTATCCTCCTGCTTCTCCCAGCTTGTGGCACTCATCACAGCCGTGAAACCCTCGGGGACCTGGACACATAGATAAAAACATCTATTAGACCCATACCGTATGGAGCGGGACATCAGTTAACCCAGCCAGGGACGCCGCAATGTCTGATGGTGAACAAGTCCCAGCGCGCTGAAGGTGGCCAGGTCCGTGGGCACTGCAGGTTTTGGGGCGCAGAGCAGTAAAGCCCCAAGCTCCAGCGCGGGATCACAGCCACATCCCTGTGACAGCGTCACTCAGCACTTGGGCTCAGACATCAGCTGGGTGCAACACCGGGACAGCCGGAGCTGCGTGCGAGATAAACGCTGGAGTCACAGGTGCTGGAAGGGCAGAGGACGCAGGCCCTTCAGACGCTGGCTCTCCTCCCGTTTCTTACACAACTTGTTTTTCCCATTCTCAATCCAAAGTAGAACCTGCAGCCGACCCAGTGGCCGGGGCCAAGCCCTGGGAGGCTGATCCAGTCTCTCCTCTTCCGAACACGGGGCAAGCCCCTGCGGTGCCGTGGGGAGGACGGGTCTCTTGGCACAGAGCATCACTCCGGGGCTGTACAACAGCCGAGCCCCGTGCTCGCCCTTTGGCGAGGGCACTGTGCCGAAACTTTGAAGGGTGGAAGTCGGAGCAAGAGGCAAAATAATCAGATACATTCCGGCCTCACCAGCTGATGCCACTACGTGCCATCGGCACTGGCTTGGTGTCACAGCGACATGCAGCTTCCCTCGCCCGTGGCCAGCCAGCATGCTGGGGCAGCCCAGTGCCGGTGCCGCCGCATGCCTGCCTGCACACACGCAAGAGGGAATCTGGATTATTTATCCCGTTTCTGTACAAAACCTGGGGACCAGCGGCTGTTTCTTCCATCCTGGAAGCTCATCAGCCCCGGCACCACCGCCAGGACCCAGCACAGCCCAGTGTCACCCACACCCACCGGCTGTGGCCCCCCAGACTCAGCTCGTCCCAGTTGCCCTCCTGCTGATACACACACCAAGAGCATCTCGCTGCCCTCAGCCGCCACGGGGCAAACCCGGGGTTTTCTCCGGTAACTGGAGGAATTACTCAGAGAAACGCAGCAGCAGGAGCAGAGCGGGGAGGTTCACACGATGCGCTGATCCCGACAGTTAGCCAGTATTTTGGCCTCAAGCACCGAGTATTTCGGCCACCTCCCACGGGGAGAGAAGAGCCTTCAGCGGTGCCGGCACGTGCTCCGGGCTCACAAGCCAGCGTGGGGCTGGGGAGCAGCCAGGGCCACCGTGGCAGGCTGCTGGCACCCGTCTGGAGGCGAACGTACAAACAGGAGCACAAATGAATTATTTCTGGGTGCCTTCGCTGCCGGGGGCCCGTGGTGGAGGATTTGAGGTGAGCATGACGAGGATCGCCTCCGATGTGCTGGTGTCGTGGGCCCGGGTGGCATCACTGCCGCGACGCCCAGTGTTTTGGGACACCCTGGGAGGGACCCGGTGGGTTTCGCTGCCGCTGGGCGCGGGGGGCCGGGGGCACCGCTTACCTTCACGGTGGCCGAGTAGGTGCATTTGACGGCGGGGGTGTCGAAGCCGGGGAAGAAGGACCTGTTGAGGACGGCCTGGCCCTGCGTGTACATGAAGGGCTTCCGCCTGCCCGCCGTCTGCTCGGGGGCCAGCCAGCACACCTGCGGGGGGGGGCGGTCAGGCGGCCGCCCCCCGCGCCTGGCGGAGCCGCGAGGGGGCTCCTCCCGGGGGAGGGTGGGTGCGACCCCCCGCCTCGCTCACCCCGGGCCCCCCGCCCGCCTCGTATTCGATCTCGAGGGCGACGCGCTGCCCGGCGGGGGGGGCGCTCGGCAGGGCGACGTGCAGGGCGCTGCCGTAGCTGGCGAAGGGGCGGCTCTCCACCGGCACCGGCTGCGGGCCGCGGCCCGGGGGGGCGCCGGGGGGCGGCAGGAGCACGGCGCGGCGCACGGCCAAGCTGGGGTGCGCGTCCAGCCGCAGCGGCCCCGGCCCCGCGCCCCCGGCCCGCGGCTCCAGCTCCAGCCGCGCCGCCCCCCGCAGCCGCCCCGCGCCCCCCGCCCCGAAGGCCACGTGCAGGTCCAGGTGCAGGTGCCGCAGCGCCCAGAGCGCCGCGCTGCTGGCCGAGCCCGCGTCCGCCGCCATGCCGGGCCGAGCCGGGCCGCCCGGGCTGAGCTGGGCTGCGCCGGGCCGAGCGGTGCCGGGCTGAGCCGCGCCGGGCCGGGCCGGGCTGAGCTGGGCTGCGCCGGGCCGAGCGGTGCCGGGCTGAGCCGCGCCGGGCCGAGCCGGGCTGGGCCGGGCTGAGCTGGGCTGCGCCGGGCCGAGCGGTGCCGGGCTGAGCTGGGCTGCGCCGGGCCGAGCGGTGCCGGGCTGTTCCGAGCCGGGCCGGGCCGGGCTGAGCTGGGCTGCGCCGGGCCGAGCGGTGCCGGGCTGTTCCGAGCCGGGCCGGGCCGGGCTGAGCTGGGCTGCGCCGGGCCGAGCGGTGCCGGGCTGTTCCGAGCCGGGCCGGGCCGGGCTGAGCTGGGCTGCGCCGGGCCGAGCGGTGCCGGGCTGTTCCGAGCCGGGCCGGGCCGGGCTGAGCTGGGCTGCGCCGGGCTGAGCCGCGCCGGGCCAGGCCGGGCCGCGCCGTGCCGGAAGGGGCAGGCCGGGGCCGGGGCCGGGGCCGGGGCCGGGCACAGGGACAGGGACAGGGCGGGGCGAGGGGCGGTGGCGGGCGGGCCCCGGGGCGGGATCCCTGGGGCGGGGGGGTCCCTGGGGAAGCCCAGCGGGATCCCTGGGAGGGTCCACGCCGAGATCCATAGGGAGGGGATCCGCGGGTGGGTCTATAAGGGGTCCGGAGAGAGATCCGTGATGGGGGTCCATGGAGAGGGATCCGTCGGAGGAATCCACGGGCCGGGGGGGTCCGGGGGCTCCGGGGCGCCCTCGGCTCCGGCTTCGCCCCCGTCTCCGGGCGCCGCGCCGGGGCGGCAGCGGGGGGGCTGAAGGCGGGCGGGGCCGGCCCGCGGGGAGCGGGGGGCAGGGGCGGGCACCCCCGGGCGGCGGGGCCGGGCAGGGGCCTGCGTGACTCCTCCCCGGGGCGGCCCGGCCCTGCGCGGGGTCCCGCGGCCGCTCTGCCGGGCTGACACCGGCGGCGGCACCGGGCGCTGCCCGCGGCGGGGCGGGACGGGACGGGACGGGACGGGACGGGACGGGGCGCAGCGAGCGGTGAGTGCCGCGCCGGCCGCCTGGCTCTGCCCCGGGGGCACGGCGGGGGGGACGCCCCGAGGGGGACCGGGGAGACACGGGGGGCACCCCGCCGGGGACATGGGGTGATGGAGGGCACCCCGGTGGGGACCGGGGAGACACGGGGGGCAACCTGCTGGGGACGGCAGATGATGGGGGGCACCCCCGTGCGGACCGAGGTGATGGGGCCACCCTGAGGGGACCAGCGGTGACACGGGGGATGCCCTGGCAGGGACTGGGGTGACAGGCAGCGGCTCCGGGGGCTGTCACTGCCTGACACTGGCGGCAGCCCCCCGCGTCCCCTCCCCTGTGCCCCCCAATGTCCCCACCTCTCCGCCGGGGCCCCGTTTCAGCAGTGGGAGCCCCAGCACGGGCAGCCCCAGCACGGGCAGCCCCAAGAGCAGCCTGGCCCGGCCAGTTCCCGTGTCCCAGAGCCCCTCGTGTCCCCCAGACACCCCCGGTCCCGGCCCCGGCAGAGGGGGTCTGTGGGGAGCCGCTGCGGTGCTGGGGCCGGTGCCGGTGCTGCCTGCTGCTGCCTTGCCTCCCCGAACCGGCCCCGGCGAGGACCGCAGCGCCAGCGAAGGGCGATGGGGGAAACTGAGGCAGGGGGGCTGCCCGAAGGGGTGGCGGCTCTCCAGAGAGCTGGCCTGTGCTGCTGCCCCACATCTCCTCTCTGCAGGCAGCACGGGTTGGTGCCAGCAGCTTGTGGTGTCTGCCCTCATTTCGGGTACGGGAAGGTGCTCCCTGGATGGCTGCTCCCTGGATGGTGCCCAGGGCCGTGCAGCTCCAGATGTTCCATGTCCCCATGCTGGCGTGGGGTCAGCAAGGAGGGCAGTGGAGACTTGGGCTTTTTTGAAGTGCTGGTTTCACCAGTAGTGAAGGGGCTTGGGAGCCCGATGGCTTCTCCCTGCTGGGTGCTCGGCCACCCTAGGGGTGCTCCACCACCCCGGAGATGCTCGGCCACCCCGAAGAACATCCGCAGGCCCCGTGTGGGATGGCTCCCGTGGAGCCGGTGGTGTCACAGCCCGGCTTTGCTCGGCACTGCAGCCAAACTGGGATGGCACAGGGGGAAATCTTAGAGGTGACTTCAGCATGGGCTGTGTCCCCCACGGGACATTAACGTGCCATCACCTCGTGGGAGGGCAGCAGTGAAGACCTGCAGTGTGCATGTGCTGGGGCTTCTGTTTCCCTGGGTTTCACCTAGGAAAAAAACAACTGGGAGGAAAGCCAGAGAGCCTGGGTGTGCCGGGCTGCCGGTGCCACGGTGGTCCTGCTGGTGCCATGGCTGGCCCGCAGCGGTGAGCACGTGTCCCGCATGCCAGCAGGGTTTGCCCACAGTTGCTGGGGTGCTGCCTCTGCTCCCCAGGGCTTTGCCGTAACTGCTCATGCCGTCATTCCTGGTGCCAGCAAATGTCCAGGTGCTCCCAGGGGGGTCACAGGGATGGGGGGAGCCCCCTGCACCCCGTGACAGGATGTGTTGGTGTCTGTGTTGTTGCAAGGTGGGGTTAGACCCCCCCAGTTTTGCAGCCAGGGAAGCTGAGTCAGGAAATCCCGGCTGGCCTGGCCGGATCCTGGCTGAGTCATTTCTCAGGCGCTGAGTAACTGCCCATGCGGTGCTGGGGGGGTGCAGGGCTGCCCGCGGCCTCTCTGGTGGGCAGGAGCTGCCGGCACATGGCCCGTCCACTCCCCATGGCCCTGGCCTCATCCAGCTCACAGCCTGCGCCACCTCAGTGCCCTCCTCGCCCTGCCAGCCCTGTGCCTCAGCTCCCCCCACAGTGGCTTCCCGGGACCAGATGGGGCAAAATGCTCCTGGGCCATGGGCATGGGCTGGATCCAGCCCCACCACGTGTCCTGGGCACGGAACCGGCTCCTGGGGGGCCAGGGCAGGTCTGAACTGGGGGAAATGTGGTGGGATGGGGAGTGTGGGGCTGGGTGAGCCCTGGTGTTTGCTGGGAGAGGAAGGACGTCCCTGGGGCAGGATTTGGTCCCTGAGGCAGGATTTGGGCTGCCTGCTTCTGCCGAGGGATCTCCAGGCTGAGTCTTGGTGTGTGGGGAGAGGGATGGGGATGACGTCTGGGGTGGGATGGGAATGGGGACAGGGCTGGGGCTGGCAGGGGCTGGGGCAGGGCTCGGGGTGCAGGCAGGGATTCTGGGGGGCCATCAGGCCAGCCTCGCTGGCGGCAGGTTATAAATAACCCGCGAGACACGAGGTGTTTTCCTGCCCCTCCCCGGCCCGCTGCAGCCCCACGGACAGGAAAAAGGTGTTTCCTGCTGCGGCCGGGAGCGGGGCCGGGGGGGCGCAGGGCCAGGCCACGGCAAGGGGTACGGGGCTGCTGCTTGGGGGGCAGCCGCTGAGCCGGGGGCTGGTGGGACCCCTGTCCCCGCTGGGGCTGCTGCAGCCCCCGGGCCCCAGCCCGGCTGCAGGACCCCTGGGCTGAGCCACCCACCAGCCACGTCCCTGCTTCCCGGCTGGACCAGGATCCGTGTGGAGCTGGGAGAGCTGGAGCTGGTGCTGTGGGGAGGAGGGTGCCTCGCCATGCCTGCGGCCCTCGCAGAACCACTCTTGCTCGCTGACCCACGGGGTGTCCCCTCACCTGCGCTCCCTCCCCTGGGAGGTCTCACACACTCCAGCACCAGCTAAGTGACCAGGGGACACCAACGTGGGATGGGGACACCAGCCTGGGATGGGAGCACTCAGCATCCGTTCCCACCACTGTGGTGACCCCACTTCACCATGCTGCTGGCAAATGGGTGACAGTCCCCTGTCACCTGGGTGGGGTGTCCCTTGGGTGGCAGCTGGGGACAGCACCCCCTGTCCTGCAGCCCTTTGTACCTGGTGCAGGGGGGAGACCAGGCAGTGCCAGGGATGGGTCCCCAGGGATGGGGCAGCTGGGACCATGCTGGCTCTGCCTGCCACCAGTGTGTCCCCAGGGAAACCCCAGCTCCTGTCACCAGCCTGTCCCTGCTGGGCAGGGTCAGCCCCCAGGCCGTAGCCAAGCCCAGAGCAGTGCCAGCCTCAGCAACACTCTGGGGAGCTGGGACCTGTCAGTCAGTGGCTGCAGGTGGTGACAAGGACGATGGGAGCACATGGGGAAACTGAGGCACGGGCTGCAGGAAAGTGGCAAACTGCCAACACCTGTGGGTCCTCCTCAAACCCTTCCAGGTGACAGATCAACCAGCAACTGGTCCCAGCTGGCTCCAGCATTTTTGCATTTGCCTCCACCCCGAGCCCTGCTCATTAACAAGTGAGCTCTAACAAGCTTTGCCTGGCCATGCTGCAGGGTCTGCGTGGTGTTATGGTCATTGGGCACAGCTGCTGGATTAACTGCCTGGATTAAAAGGTGTTGGGGGGGGGGGGGGGGGGGGGGCTGGAGGAGCCCTCAGCACTTGGCACCCACTGCCACTGGAAGTGACAATAATTGGAGAAAGCAGGATTTTCATTATCCAGGGGGAGAGGTCCTGGCTGAGTGGCGCAGAGCAGGTTTGGAGCTTTGCTCTGTCCCAGAGCGCTGGTGGGGATGGGAGGGGCAGCAGCTGGGGTGAAGCCACTTCTGGTTTAGGGACTTGGCATCCTGGCACCCTCTCACTGCCAGGATGTGGGAACTGGGCTCCGGAGGTCTCAGCTGTGCTGCAGGGAACAGGTTTGGGTGGGAGCCAGCGCCCGAGTTAAAGCCTCCCAGTATTTGCCTGGATTCCCTGGGTTCCCCCACTCTCACGGAGGAGCGGAGTGGGGAGCTGGAGGAACTGGGTTGTGCTCATCCCCCCATCCTCATCCTCAGCTCCCACTGGACATGGCCGCTGGGCCCATGCGGATGTGGCCAGGCAGCATCACCGCCAGCAGCGCAAACTCCCCCTGCTCAGGGCTGGGTGATAAGTCACGGCTTCTCCTTCGCCCCTTCCCCCTCTGGTACCCTGCCCCTTGCTCCACTGGGCTCTGTGCCCTCCCCCACTGCTGGCCCCTGGGGAGTTGGCTCCCCACGGGGGTGTCCATCTCAAGGGACACACACCGCAGGGTGGGCGAGGGGGAAGACAGGAGTGCTGCCATCCTCACATGGACTACTCGCTGTGGGCAGGCGGGATGTTCAAGAGGTGCTCCAGGCATGCTTGAGGGATGCTCGGGCTGTTCAAGGGGTGCTGGGGTTCCCCTCCAGGAAAGCCAGGCATCCTCTGGGAGTGATGGACCCACTGTGGCTCCATTAGCCGCATCCCTTGGAGGCAGGAGGTTGATTTTCAGGTGTAAGAGAGTGGTGGGACCAGAGCTGCTGCCTGTTCTGGGGTGCTTGGGGGGTGGCATTGCCAGTCCCCGAGTGGCAGTCCTCAGCTCTTTGGGGATGTTAGCATCAGGGACACACTTAGAGTTGTTCCAATAAACGTCAGGGGGATGTGGCTTCCCCTGGGCTGCCGGTCACTGAGTCTGGCATTGGTGGCAGGGGGGCAGCCTGCCTGCTTGTGCTTGGAGCAGAGGCCGCTGCAACCCCCAAGACCCAAACAGGGAGGTATTTGCCAGCAGCCACTGAGGATTTGCAGCTCACTGGAAAATCCACTCATCCCATTAAGGGCTCCCTGTGGTGTTCGCTTTCCACTGTAAATACCTGGTTGTCCCAAGGGAAACTCCCTTGGGGTGCCACTGGGCGTCTGGGGCTTTCGGGGCAAACGTTGCCAGGAAGAGTCCTGGCTGCAAGAGCAGCGGATTTATTTATTATATGAGGGATAATCAGGCTGAGGGGAGATTTGTCCCACTTGCCCAGGTAAGGCCAGACCGGGGAGTTTTGCTTATGGTGGGAATGGTCTGTACCAGGGGGATTCAGCTGGGAATTGGAGGCTTTCCCTCACCTCATCACCCGAAGCAGACTGGGCACCTAAAAACGCCCCAGCTTGAGCTCAACTGCTTTGCAGGGGGGATGTGGTGATGGCACATCCCCACCCCAGGCACTGTCTCTGCTCTTGGGGTTAAAGCTCCCGCTTTGGGCAATGTTTATGGCCAGCTCTTTGCTGTGTCCCCAGTGTTACCCACCCCACACTCCCTGCAGCATTTTCTAAATCCTTAACCTGTTTTTTTTGGGGAAAAAATACTTTTTTGGGTAGCCTGAAGGCCCTGCTCAACCCACTGTGGGCTTGGAGAGCCAAGTGCTGGGAGGAGCAGACAGGCAGTGAGGGTCTGGGGATGCCGGGGAGGGAGTGCATGTGCCGGGATGGGGGAAGACAAGCCCAGCCCCCCCTCCCCCGACCATCCCACACGTACTCAACAGCATCTGCTGAGTTAATGCATTTTGCAGCCCCGCTGTGCAGCTGCCTCTCTCCACCACCCTGTCAGCAAAGCTAAAACATGTCGAGGGCTTCCAGGTTTCAGGGGTTGAGGACCAGGGAGGGGGGCTGTTTCCACATGGCAGCAGCAGAGGCGAATGCAGACGCTGCGACATCTGCTCTTGCTCAAAAGTCCCAGGAGCAAAGGGCCAGGTCCGTGATGCAGCAGGAACACGGGGCTAAATACATGATGCAATTGGCTTCGCAGAGTTTTGGCCCAGGCAGAAGTTCATCTGAATGTCACCCATCTGAGCACCTGCACCTGGGCCGCGGGATGACCCCTGGCCAAGGGCTTGCTCTGGCCGGGACATGGTGCTGTGGGATCAGTGGCCCCGTGGTGATGCTGAGGTTCTGGGGAGATTTGGGGGAGGTTTTGAAGCCCTCGGGAGGTGCAATGGGAGATGTTGCTTTTTGGCTGTGGTGCTGGATGCTGGAGCGGCCCTGGGCTCTGTGGTGTCCGGTGGCTCCAGCGGTGTGCTGGGACGAGCTGGCCACAGGGCTGCTGACAGCTTCATGGCTTTTCTTGCTGGACGGCACGGGGGAGCGGGGAGGCCAGGTGGAGTGGGAGACCCCCAAGCACAACCCAAAGTCTCCTCCCAGGTGGACCTTGGCCATGGGGGCATCGGGAGAAGGTTCAGGGGGGTGTCACCTCGTGGAGGGGCAGCCCTATCTTGGTCCCCAAGGGTGCTGCGGACGCTGGGGGATGGCAGGCAGCACTTCTGGGGGGACAGATGGCACCAGGCTTCAGACAGATGGTACCTGCCCCCAGCAGGCAGCTGCAGGACCGAGGGGCTATGGTGGGTCCCTGGGGACTCTCTCTGCTGGCCCCAGGCGGGTGGTGGTGACCCAAAGGGGACAGGCTCCCCCTGGCCATGGGCAAGGTGGCGCTGCCGGCACTGGGGGCACGGACTGTCGTAGGCGGTACCGGCCGGGGATGGCGGCACCGGTCCGGGAAGGCGGCACCGGCTCCGAGGGGGCACCGCCCGGGGTGGGTGACAGGGGCCGGGGGGTGACAGCGGGCGGGGGGCGGTGCCGGGCTGGGGGGTAACCCGGGGTGTGTGTGTGTGTGACAGGGCCGGAGGGTGACCCCGCGGGGGGAGTGACAGCGGGCGGGGGGCAGGGGCGGCTCCGGGGGGTGACCCCGGGGAGTGACAGCGGGTGGGGGGTGGTGCCTGCACTTGGAGGGGTGACAGGGCCGGGGGTGACCCCGGGGGGGTGACAGCGGGCGGGGGGCAGTGGCGGCTCCGGGGGGGGCCGGGCGGTGACCCCGGGGGTGACAGCGGGCGGGGGGCGGTGCCGGGCCAGGGGTGCCAGGGCCGGGGGGCGGCGCCGCGGGCGCGGGGCGGAGCTGTCCAGCACCGGCGCCTCCTGAACGTCCCCAGCGCCGCGGGGCAGCGCCGCCCCGCTGCCCGCCGGCTGCCCCCGCGGGATGGGGCCGGGGTCGGGGCTGGCTCCTCCGCCCCGCCCCGGCCCCGCCAGCCCTGATGACCCTCCTCGGGGGCTCCTGCCCGGCGGAGGTGACACCTTTGCCCGAGCCGGCCCCGCGAGGCGGGGGCGGGATGGCGGAACACGGGGGGGCCGTGGGGAGCCGGGGGTCCCCACGTGCTGTGGCCAGGGAGACCTTCGGCATCGGGGCTCCTTGCACAGACCCTCGTGCAGCCCCTTGCGCAGCGCCCGGCGTCTGTCCCAGCCCCGGAGCACCCAACCTGGTCCCCGCAGCAGGATTTGTGCCAGCAAAGCCCAGCCTGGGCAGAGCTTGGTCACACATGCCGTGTGTGGGGCTTTTAGTGGCAGAGGCTTCTGCAGTCTGCCCAGCTGAGAGCTAAACTTTGCTCGAGCAGGGTTTATTAAAGCGGGTTAACCCTAATGTGCCTAATGGGATTGCCGTGGAGTAGCTAAAGCAGAGATTAGCACAGTGGTTACGGCACTGGGCACCCCTGCTCTGGCAACAGGCAGTTCTGTCCTTCTCCTGCCCTGGCCCACAGCTTGTCTCCCACAGCTCCCTGAGCACCCAGCACGGTGCGTGGGGAAGCAGCCAGCAGGGTGGGCAGAGCTGCCCAGGCCTCCCCTCCCACCCGCTTGCCCATCTGCTGTCCGTCCCCAGACCCCCCTGCCTGCACCCAGCCCACTGAGCCAGCCACCCCGGCATTGCCCCTCCGGAGGGGCACAGAGCAGGGAGACCTCCCTGGGAAAGGACCCAGCCCAGGGCCCCAGAGTGCAGGCGGTGGCAATGTCCCAGGCAGTGACACTAGCTGGCGGACAGGCCAAGTCCTGGCCAGGGTGTGGGGGCTGGAGGGATGGGGCTGGTGGCTGAATTGGCAGCTTGTTCTCCTCTGAAGGCTCTTTTCTGCCCCTGCTCCCTCTGTTTCTCTTAGGAAAGTTTTATGTCCCTTGTGTCACAAGGAGCCTTTTCTTTGTCATCCTTCCCAAGCGTGCCGGGGAGGAGGCTGCGCTGGAGCACAGCCATCCCCAAAGGCAGCTCGGGGCTGGATCCCATGCTGGGCTGCAAGGTGCGTGCAGCAGTTCTGAGTGGCAGCCACGTCACAGCCCAGGATCTGTCCCTTGGCATGGGCTCGGCTCCTCAGGCTGTCTACCCCCTGGGGTTCACCCCTGGGCTGCCCCCCTCCATCCTCACCCTTAGGAAGAGGGGATGCTTTGCAGCCCCCGAGCATCTCCCCAGGGACACGTGGTACAGCCAGCTCTGCCCCAGTCCCTGGCATCCCCATGCTGCTGGTCCTGCAAGTGTCTCAAGGACGGCTCCCAAATTACAGAGCTTCTCTGCAGCCCAGTACATCCAGCAAAGGATCCATCCTCCTCTATTCCTATTTATCAGCCTGGTTTCAGCTCCCTGACCCCTAGTAGAGGCTGTGTCAGGGTGGGGAAACTGAGGAACAGAGCAGCAGCAGGACACCAGCACAGGCTGAAGGGTTTAATACCACCTGCCACCAATTATCCCAGGGGCACGGGGTGGAGTTTCATCCCCAGCAGGGATGTCTCAGCTGTGAGAGGTAAGAGAGAAGCAAGTTTACTCTGGTTTATAAAAGCCACCCCCAAATGCTTCAGAAACAGAGCAAAATGCTTGCAGAGCCATTAGCTGTTCTCTTTATACCATGGAAGAGCCAGAGGCTGGATCTTTCCAAAGCATTGCAGGGGAGCCAGGGGCTTCAGCCACTTGGTGTAGCCCCAGCACAGGGTCAGAAGGGCCAAGAGCCAGGGGGAGCAGCTGTTTCCAGCTCTGCTCAGGTGATGGATGGCTCCAAAATGGATCTGCTTTGGTGCTGGGGATGCTCCAGTGACCCCTTACAGGCAGAATGAGGACATGATATGAGGCTGGGGCTCCAGGTCCCTGTATTCATTTCTGGCTGCTAAAATGGCATGTGAGATGCATTTGGACACTGGGCCAAGGAAGTAGCTTGACCTCAGAGCATAACAGACGCCTCTTTGAAGGAGATGCCTTGAGGGATGTGCTGGGTTGTGTTTGTCCTGGGATGAAGGACACAGCTCAGCCAAGGCTGTTTAATTTTTCTTCAGTGTGAACACCCATGTCTCTGTAGATGGCTTAATCCGAAGGGATCAGAAACAACCTTGTCTCTGGGCTTAAAAGTCTTTAATTTAGGGGAAAACTTGTGTTCAGCTCCAGACCTGAGTTCTGGAGGTAGCTGGGATGAGCATCTTTCCCCTGGCTGGGAGACAAGCATCTCTGGCTGCTCAGGGAGGCCCAGTCCTGGCACTCAGGTAGCGCTGTGCCGCTCACAGCACTGCTGTGGCTTCTGCAAAATACCCCCTGGTGCTAAAATACCTTGTGTCTATTTGCTGCTTTCCACCACCACAGGATCCAGTGATCCCAAGCCAGTACCCAGGGAAGGGACAGGGCCAAAGACCCACCTGGCTGGAAACTGCAAAATTAAAGCATTGGGTGCAAATGTCTGGCACTCACATTACCCGGGGGGCAAGTGGGAGCTGGTTCCCAAGAGCTGCTTTGTGGATATGGAGGCCTTGTGGCCAGGTTGCATTAAAGGAGAAAGTGTTTCCCTTTCGAGCTAATTGCAAAGGAGCCACCTGTGTCTATGTAGGTCAAGCCGTAACCCACTTTACCTGGGCAAAGCAGCGGCAGGGTGCCAGCGTGACACAGCGCGTGCTGGTCCCCTGCCACCACAGCACGTGGGGCATGTGCCAGGGGGGAGCCGGTCCTTGGGGACAGAGTTTGGATGGTCTAGAAATCAGTCTGGAGGCAAATGAAGAATTTGTTTTGAAGAAGAATGAGCCAGATCTCTCCCAGGAATGGTTTTAGTTTGCTCATGCTAATAAAATGATGGGATGAGTAGGAGGGCTGCTTGGTGCAGGAGCGGCTCCTCCTGGGGCTAATGGGGGGAAATTGGGACTTGGTGGGAGTTGCTTTGGTTTAGCCCTTCGGTGGCATCTGTGGGTACAGGGCCACATCCCAAGGGTCCAGCTGGTGTTATGGCCCAGGGGAGCAGGGCCGCATCCACATCTCCCCTGGCCCAGCCCCAGGAAAGCCCTCGGCATCTCTAAAGCAGGGGAAGCCTGAGGAGGGGTCCCCTATGCTTAGCTGGGTGCAACAGAGTGATGGATCTCCTCAGAGATCCCTGAGCTTTGTGCTGTGGAGGGGGGACAGCTCCAGACCCTGGCTCCCAGCAGGGATTGGCATCTCTTGGGAAACCTCAGCCCTGTGAGCACAAGAGGAGGACTGATTTTTTTGGTGCCTGATGTGGCAGCTTTGGCTTCTGCTGCACCGTGGTATCACAGAAAAGTGGCTGCTGATGGGCTCAGAGGGGAGAAATTGAAGTTGGGTCCAAAGAGAGAAATCCAAAGTGAATTGATTGGGAAAAAGAATCTATAAAACCTGGTTCCAGCCCTCATGCTAGATGCCTGATAGGCAGGAGGGGCTGAAGGGATGTTGCATGCTGTGATGATGCTCAGAGGGTGCTGGTGAAGGTAAGGTCACAGCATAAACCTAGATGAGTTTGTTTCACCTCTGAGCTGGTTGAAGAAGAGCCCGGAACCAGGTTTACAGAGGCCGTGGCAGATGATCTTCCTCCGCATTAGGAGAAAACCCAGCAGCAGCAGCCCTGGGGCTGGAGGTATTTGTGCAAGGGACCTCAAGGGTGAAATATGTGGGTTGGGGCCAGTGGTTTAACCACTCCTGTCCATGAGGCTGGAGCTTTGCTTGCTCTTGGCCCCATCCTAGGCATCCTCACATTTACTGGGAAGAAGGTCAGCACAACTGTGTTTGCACAAGGTATTTTGCAGCTCAATGCTGTGAACTGCTCTGCCCCCAGGCACAGCGATCCTGGGGCAAGGGACTGGGTTAAAGAGAGTGAAAAAAAAGTGAAAAATTGGGGTTTGTAAGTGTGGGTTGTGGGGCACAACCTGAGAAACGGGGGAAGGGCTGAGGAGAACTGGTTGTTGCTGATACTGACTGCGGGGTGGTCTGCAAAGGAGAGGTTGGGAGCATTGTACCCCCAGGGATGGTTGGTCTTCAGCTCTTGGCTGGTGCTGGGTGCTGAGCCCTGGCCACTGTGCTCCCTGGAATGGCCTTTGGTGCGAGGAAATCCCACGGGTGCAGGGGAAGCCCTGCAGGGCCCCTGCTGCCTGCCCCGCAGCACCTGTGGGTGCAGGCTGGTGCCAGCACAGGGCCCCTTGCTGGGGGCTGTGGCTGCCCACTGGAGCCGGGCCCAGACCTGTTTGCCAGCACGGGGGTGGCAGAGCCCCAGTGCATGTCTCCACCCCACCCCATGCGGTGGCTCGGGGATGGATCTGTCCCAGAGACCCCCCAGGCGCCTTGTCCCAGGGCTTCCTCCATCCACCGGTGCCATGACGTGGGGCCATGGCCACAGCGAGTGGAGGCAGAGACATCTCAGGACGCAGGGAGAGGGAACATCTCCCTGGCCATTTCAAAGGCTTCAGCAAGCGCAAGCCCAGAGCTGTGTGTGTCGGTTCCCTCTTCCCCTTGGCTAAAACTGTCTTGAAAAGGCCGTTGTAGCTGCTGGCTGGCACTGGAGTCAGCGCTGTGATGCCTAGATCTCGTTTGCTGCATCAGCCCTTCTCCCCGTGACCCACGGCTCTGTTGATCAAGTGATCCAGCTCATGTGGTTGGCAAAAGGTTATTTGGGTGTGTTCACCGGAGCGCTGCCTGTGGCAGGGACATGGCCCCCCACCCTGGGGGTGCTCACTGGGGGGGATATGGGGCAAGGCTTGGTCCTTGCAGACTTGCTGAAGCCCGAGGGGAGCAGGGCTCAGGGCAGCTGTAGGTTGGGGAAGAGGCAAAACAGGGCAGTTTGGGTCATTTTTGGACCTTGCTCATGCAACACCCTCCAGTGGGAGATGCAAAGGGTGCAGGGCTGAGGCTGGGTGCTGTTCCCATTGGGGTGATGGGAGCCACCCCCCTGTACCCCACGGCTTACCAAGAAACCTTCTCCAGCTCCGGAGAAGCTCTGTCTTGGTTGGGTGGGTTGAAAGGTGGCCAGACTGCTGGCCCCGGGCTGCAAAAAGAGCGACTTGTGTGCAGCCCTGTACCTGGGCAGCAGCGTTCCCCCATCCCGCTGGGAATGGCTTCAGTTGGCTCCAGCGTGGCTCTGAACGTGCTTGCTGGAGCTGCTGCACAAAGACCCACTTGTGCTCGCTGCGCCCACCCGGCTCCGAGCCAGCACCGGGGGAGAGGGACCCCCCTCGTGGACGGTGACCGCGGATGGCCAGCCTGGAGCTGATAGTCTCCCCTAGGATGTTCAGGGACCCCAAAAAGCTTCTGTTTCCCTCCCCAGAGGTTCTCCTTCAAGGAGGCTGAGTGAAATGTGCTGGAGCAACCCATGAAATGTGCATCCCGGGAGATTTGTGGCATCCGGGGCCTGTTTGCCTTTTGGTTTGCTGCAGCTGTACTGGGACAAGGGGCAGAGGTTGGCACAGGTGCCCCTGGAGCCACATCTGCCCATCTTTCTAGAGACCACTCCAGCCCCTTGGAGAAAACCTTTTTGTTGTTTGAGTTTTGAGGATTTTTTCCTGGAGAGCTGCTAGCAGGAGGTGGTTGGAGATGGAGCTTTGCTCTACAGCTGATTTTCTTGCTGAGCTCTGCTCTACCAGCCCGGGCAAAGCCTGCCGGAGGGATGAGCTTCTCTACTCACTGTGACTGTGCTGATGTCCCTGTCACCAGTGGTGACAAAGACAGACCTGCCTGCCCATGGGTACTTTGGGTGGGATGGGGTTGTGCGCCGAGTCCCTGTCCTCATCCACATGGAGTGAAATGTCAAGGCAAGGGGACACAGGGCACCGTCTGGGGGGTGGTGCCAGGGAGAGTCACCGTGGGGTGAGATGAGAGCAGGAGCGTGGAGAGGTGGGGTAGCTGGCACCATGTAGGCACATTTGGGTATGGGGAGGGCAGAGATGGGGCCCAGACACCAGCAACGGCCTGAGGGATGGAGTGACAGAGCTGGTCCTTGTGGCACTGGAAGGTGGTCTTGGGTGACCAGGAGATGGTCTTAGGTGGCCAGGAGTGGCCTTGGGTGTCTGGGAGATGGTTTTGGGCAGCCAGGAGTTGGTCCTGGATGACAAGGACACAGTCTCGGTTGACCAGGAGGTAGTTTTGGGGATCAGGAGAAGGTTTTGTGTGGCCAGGAGGGGCCCAGCCTGCCTGTGGTGCAACCCTACCTGGTGAGGGTCTGTGACCATGCAGCCTTGCTGCAGGGACCTGCCATAGGGACCTGGAGACACAGGGATGGGGTTGCATGGGGTCCCTGGGACCCATGTGCCTGTGGAGGGACATCATGTGTGTCCTCACCCTGGGTCATGGGATGCAGTGACCTCTTCCCAGTATAGGGACATTGAGCACCTATGGTCAATGGGGGCCAAGACCAGGGTCTGGTGCGGCTGAGGGGATGCAGATGCCCCCCATGCCTACCCCTTCGTCATGCCAGGCCCTGCTCAACCCTCCTCTCCCCCCACAGCCTCGCCGGCAGCCACCTTGCCAGGATGAACGGGACAGCCAATGTCAACCCTGCTGGCCGCAGCCACTACGTCTCCGCCATCCCGGTGCCCCGTGCTGTGGCCCATGGCAAGCCACACACTGCAGCCCCCCCAAGCATACCGGGGTCCCCCATTCCCCACAGGGCTCCATCCCCACAGCCAGGAAAGGCACCAACCCCCGGCCCCAAGACCCTCAAGCCCAAAGATGCTGGCAGAGCTGCCAGCCATGAGCTGTCCAAGGGCAGGGAGGGCAGCCCTGGCAGCCCCCACCGCAGGGGGCAGAAAGCCCTGGCAAGACCCCTGGTGTCCCCCGGGAGGTGGCCAGAGGCAGCAGGCTGTGGGAGGAGAGGGGCAGGCAGGGGTGGGGAGCCCACCGGGCTGCCCAAAGCTCCCCCAACACAAGGCAGGGGTGGGGGGCGGCCGGGGAAGGGCATCAGAGCGGCCATAGTAGGGACAGGGGATGAGCCCCATGGCAGCTCGCAGGGCAGAGGCCCAGTATTTGGATCGGGGGCCAACAACTTCTCCTCGGGCCTGCCCCATAGCCACCCTGTCACCGCCACCGTGGCACCCTTCCAGTACCGGTGAGTCCCTGGGGATGGGGGGCATGGGGCTGTGGTGGGCATGGTGACGAGGGGCCACGTGGACAGGGGAAGCAGTTGGGCGCTGTGGGGTTGGCCGTGGGGAATGGTGGGGTTGGGTCTGGGGTGTCTGCCCTGGAAGGAGAGTTCCTGATGGGTTTGGGGTGCTGGGGGTTCCTGGAGCACCCACGGGAGGAGCCAGTGTGGGGCAGGGGATGGGCTCAATGGGGGACAGGGTGCCCTGGGACCCCCTCTGCCATGAAAATAGTGTTCCTAAACCCTGGCAGAGCCCAGGGTGCTGTATTCCTGTCTCCTGGAAGTCCCCAGCTGGCTGCTCCCCCACCCTCACTCCCCTCTGCCCGCAGGCTGCAGGACCAGGAGGAGGAGAGGGCCACGTCCCCGGGTGACAAGTGCTCTGATCCTGCGGAGGGACCTGACCCCAACTGCAAACCCAGAGGCCTGAGTGAGTCCAAAGGGGTTGCTGAGGATGGGGGTGTCTTGCTGGGGGGCTGCCATGATGGTGCCAGGGGGCTGAGGCTCATGCCGGAGCTCAGACCCCCATAGCCCCATGCTGGAATGAGAGCCAGGGTGGGAGGCTGGTGGCGTGGTGGGGGGAACCCCCACACTGGAGGTGCCCCAGCTCCCCAGGAGCAGCAGGGCTGCAGCTGCTGCATCTGGTGAGCCCCCCAGCCAAAAACCTTCCTCCAGCGGGGCGGCATCACCCGGGCGCAGGAGCTGTGTCAGCATCCCCCACAGTGGCTCTGGCACAGGGGGACCGTCCCCTCTGGTGCTGCTGCTGCGACATCACCCTGCTTGGCTCCTTTCCCTCCTCTTCCCAGTTTCCCAGCGAGCTCCAGGAATGACCCATTTCCAGGGAGCCAGCAGAGAGCCGGCGCGGAGGCGGGTGCCGAGGCACCACTGGCTCCACACACCCGCCGCGGGGTCACTCCCTTTCTCGGGGGCCGAACAAACCCCAAGACGAGCTCCCCACTGCAGTGCCGGGGACACCCCGGTCCCCTCCGGTCTTGCTTTGGGGGGAGATTTTGGGGGGGGCGGCTGCTGGAGAGGGTGCTGGGGCGGCGGTTGCCAGGGCAGCGGCAGCGGAGGATGGTGGGATGCTCCAGGGATGTGCAGGGAAGGGGAAAAAAACAGAGCCGGGAGCTTTGCCGAGTGATTTGAAGGGACAGAAGTCGGTCAGAGCCACGGTGGCTGCCGGCACAGCCCGGCTTTGCAGCGGGGTCCCAGCGCTGCTGCCACACAGCCAGAGGGTAGTGGTGTTCAGCACTGAGCCCCGATTTTGGAAGTGCTGAAACTGGCAGCGAGCAGGAGGATTTTCCGGGAGAAAGCGGGAGGGGAGCAGCAGGGCTGGCATGCTCCCAGCGCAGCTGCCCGCTTCCCTTGCGGGAGGTTTTGGGACGAGGCCGAGCGGGTTCAGTGCTGGGGAAGGGGCCGGATCCTTCCCCTTGCTCCTCGCCTCCCCCAGCCACCAGCCTCTGACACCTTCTGCAGCTCCATCGGGCCCAGCCAGAGGGGACAGGGGACACTGGAAGGCCCCAAGAGTCACCTTGCCAGCCCCAGAATGACATGACATCCCAGATTCGACCCCTGCAGTGGGCCCTACTCCCAGGCAATAGCCTTGTAACTTGGCGAGGACTGTAACAGCCCCCCAACCTCAGAGCAGCTTTGGGGTGCAGTGGGGTGCCCTGTGCACCCATCCCACACCAGCAGCACCTTTTGGTGCAGAACACCTTTTTTTGGCCACCTTTTGCTGTCCCATCCAGGCCGGGTTATTTTGGGGCTCTTCGGCATCACCACGGGCTGAACCCCAAAGCAGCGGGGCGGCCAGGCCAGCGTGGGGGACTGGGCTGGGGGGCTTGCGCCGCCCCTGGCCCTCCCAGCTCCGTATCGCGGCACATAGTGATGGGCTCTAATGCAATATTTTCTGGCGGTTGCCATGGCAGCCCGCGTGAGGTCACCAAATAGACTTAATTCACCCCTCCCAAGGGACGGGTAATTAATGAAAAATGATGATAACCAGATCCTGCTCCCCCTCTTTTTCTCCCCCCTTAATTCCCCCGGATCACTGGAGAGGCTCCGCTGGGTTTGGGGGCCGCCACAGCGTCCCTCGGGGGGCTCCCGGGGCCACCCCGGGTGAGGAAGTTTTGACGCCCCTGGGGCCGGGTGTGCGGTGTCGGGGCTGCGGGTGGGGGCCGCGGCGGGCGGGACGGGCTGCAGGGTGCTGGGCCCTGGCCCCCTGCCGGCTGCAGCCCCCTCCCAGCCAGCCCCCGGCCCGGCCCTGCCTGCAAGGGGCCGCGGGCCGGCGTGACGTGGGGGGCAGCGCCCCGGCACCGTGGGGTGCACGCAGCACCGGCTTCACCCCTCGCTCCCGGGGTCCCGCGGGGTCCCGCAGCCCGGGGGTTCCGCATCGCCCCGGGGTCCCGCAGCCCGGGCGTCCCGCGGGGTCCCGCTCCCCGTGCTCGGCGCTGCAGGTCCTCGCGCGCGGCGAGCGCCCCCGCCTCGCCCCGCCCCGCGGCGCGCGCCCCCTCCCCTCCTCTCCCCTCTCCTCTCCCCCTCCCCGCCGCGGGCGCGCGCGCCGCGCCCCGCCCCCTGCCCGCGCCAGCCGGGCGCGGAGGAGGGCGGGCCCTTTTTGTTTGCCCCTGACATTCCGCTGCTTCGCAGTGTCCCGCTGGCGGCGGAGCAGTGAGGTGGGGCCGTGCCGCTCAACCCCCCCCCCCCGCCCGCCCGCCCCGCCCCGCGCCGGTGGGGCGGGCGCTGAGGGCGCTTCTCTCTCTGTCTCGCCCGGTGTGTCCTCGGTGCCGCAACAGCAGCTCCCGGCGGGTTAAATGGTTGCAGCGCGGGGATGCTGGGGAGCAACCTCAAGAGCCTTCCCGACGTGGAGCTGGGCGAGGAGGAGCGAGGCTACCGGCGGGGCCCCGACGGCGGCGCGGTGATGCCGAAGCGGGCGAAGGCGACGGCGGCGGCGGCGGGCCCGCGGGGCGCGGAGCTGCGCGTCTTCAAGGCGAGCAGCGCGGAGGGGCGGCTGCCGGCCGGCTCCAACCTGCGCAAGCAGAAGTCGCTCACCAACCTGGCCTTCCTCACCGATGCCGAGAAGAAGCGGCAGCTCTACGAGCCCCGCTGGAGCGACGACATGGCCAAGGCGGCGGCACCGGGGGCGGCGGCGGGCGGCGGGGGCCGGGGCGGCGGCGGCCCCCGCGGCCGGGAGGCGCCCGCCATGTCGCGGAGCCTGTCCCGCTCCGAGCACTCGCTGCTGCCGCCGCGCCCCGCCGGCCCCGGCAAGCCGCCGCCCGCCGGCAAGCCCAGCCGCATCCCCCGCGGGCCCTACGCCGAGGTGAAGCCCCTCAGCAAGGCCCCCGAGGCGGGCGGGGGCGGCAAGTGCGACGACGAGCTGCTGGGCGGGAAGGGGCCGGCGGTGGCGGCGGGCGCCGAGGAGAAGCCCTACCTGAAGGTGGACCCCGAGCTGGTGGTGACGGTGCTGGGCGACCTGGAGCAGCTGCTTTTCAGCCAGATGCTGGGTGAGTGCGGCCCGCCGGCCCGGGGTGGGTGATGGCGGGGTCCGCACCCGCGGAGGAGCCGCTGGAGGCCGCGGCGTGTCCCTGGGGCTGCGGCGACGGGACGGCGGGCCCGCGGCCGGCCCGGCCTCGCCGGGGGGAAGGCGCCATCTGCCCACCCGACGGCCTCCTCCCGCCTCGGCCGCGGCCTCCTCGCCAGGAGCAATGGCAGCTGGTGGCTGGGCTCGTCCTCCCCGCGGTGTTCGGCCCCCTTGTCGCTGCACCCTGCCGAGGACGAGGGAGGCTGCCCGAGGGAGGCTGCCCGGCCGGGTGCTGCGGCCGCCCGCCGCCACCGGGGAGGCTCGTCCCCCGGGCTGACCGCGGCTGCTGCTGCGCCTGGGCTCTGGGCCGGAGGCTTGGCACCCAGAGCTGCTCCGGGGCCCGGGGCCCTGGCTGAGGAGCGCACTGAGGGTGCTGCCGTGGGGTTTGCGTGAGTCACTTCCAGACCGTGGCTGCCTGCGTTTTGCTGGCCTGGTGGGTTTGGTCCCGGAGCCTGCGTGGTCAGGAGCGCGTTGTGTGCATGGTGGGTTTCCATCTGAGCAAGGAGTGCCGGCCCCTGGCGATGGCTGTCTCTGATCTTGGGACCCACTGCCCCGCTGGTGGCCTGCGGCGCCGGGTCTTGCCACAGGCATGCCCAGCCCGTGTGTTCCCCTCGTGGCCACGTGCTGATCTCGAAGCTGCGGGAGCCCCCTGCTTCCTGCCGAAGCCCACTCTGCCCCGTGTCCCGACTGGCAGCGCCCGTGGGCTTGGCTGGGCCAGGGCCATGGGGGGCGTGTGGCTCCAAAGAGCTGGTTTGGTCTGGCAAACTGGTGTGAGAAGGTGGCAAACGAGCTCTGCACAGCCATCCCGGTGCTCCCGGTGTCCAGGCTCGCTGAGTTTAAAGCCCTGGTCGTTGGTGGCGGGGTGAGCAGTGCTACAGGCAGGGCTGGGAGCCCTGGTGTGTCAAGTCCTTTCAAGTTCCCTGCCTGGGACCCCCTTTTAGGTGGCCAGGAACTTCTCTGGTGCTTGGAGAGCTGGCTTTAGATGCCTTCGCAGCTGCTTTATGCGCAGAGCTCTGCCGTGGGGAGAAAGGGGGGAGATTTGCTCCGGCTGTGGGGGAGGTTTGGAGAGGTGGAGCGAGCTGGACTATGTGCTGGAGTCAGGCACTTGGCAAACGCAGCTTTACGAGTCCGATACCCTGCTGCTGCAGGAGCCTTAGGGGTGTCGCAGCCCCTGCTCCAGTGCAGCGCTCTGGCACCATGTGCACTGGTGGGCACTGGCACACAGGCGTGGAGCCTCCCAGACTGTGGCCCTCAGTCCCCTGGCTGTGCACAGCCAAGGGAACAGCAGCGGTGGTGTGCACCCTGCCTGATCCTCTCCCTGACAGGGGTCTCCCCCAGCTGCTGGAGCATCGTGGGGCCTGCTGGGGCTGCACAAGCAGCTCATGGAAAGCCACAGGGCAAGCTCAAGCTGTGGGCAGGCAGACCGTGGGGATGAGCAGGCTGGACATGTGAGGTCAGCCTCGCAGCAGGGGCTGTGGGGGCTCAGGCTGCTCTGGTGGTCCTGCAGCTGGGCATGTGAACATCCATCCTCAGCTCTAATGCCGCGGTAACACCGGATGCCATGGGAGCAGGACAGGATTGTGGGAGGATTTGTCCCTTATGGGACTAACAGATCTCCACCTCCTAGTGCTGGCATGCCTGGGATATCTCAGTGTCCCCCTGTGATGCTCTGCTCTTAGATGGGAGTTTCCTCAGCACCCCCAAGAGAAATTCTTGCACCTTTCTTGAGGGTGCAGGACTGGCACATGTAGGAGTGACTCCTGGTTTGTAGCAGTTGCTGGAGTACCAGAGATCCTGCCTGCAGGACAGGGACTTGTACGCATGCTGAGGAAGACCATGGGTTGCAGAAGTGCCCCCAACACCTGCTTTGGTTTCTGGGATGGTTGCCTAGCCCCCCCCTGCCTGCATCAAGACCTGCTTCAGGGACACAGGGCTGACCTTGACCTTGGGAGGTGTGGAACATCCCTTTGGACTGCAACATACCATCTGAAAGCTTGGTCAGCTGGCCCGTGAGGACCAAACTCTACTGAATCTGTCCTCTTAACCCCCTGCTCTGTGTGTTTGCTGAAATAGATAAAGTTTCCAAGATGTATGGACTATTGAGTTTCTTGTGGTGGGGACTAGAGGACTGGTTGTCCAGTGTCAGTGGAGACAGTGCCTGGGATGGACAGGGCAGAAGCTTAACCCTGCTGAAATGTCGCTTTCCTTCCATAGAGCTCACTCACGTTCATGGGAGTTGTGCTCTTGAGTCAACCTACTTAACCAAGTCAACCATGACCTGGCACATCCTTGACAGCCTGTGTCGTGGGCATGCCAAGAGGAGCTTGGGGATGTGCAGAGGAGGGAGCAGTGTGACAGTGGTGGTGGCCACTCCATCACTTCTTATGTGCCAGTGGCAGAACTGTGGCTGGGGGTGTGTGAGCCTGGACACATGCTGAGCTTCTGGTCCTGATGCTTTTGCTTGCGGTCTGGTGCGATCCAGGCAGATGAAACCTTCTCCAGGGGTGACAGTGCCTTCCACAGCCTGGCTTCTCAAGGCATAGGTTGTTCCTGTGGTTGGGATAGACCCAGAACGGACAGGATCCCGCTTGCTCAGGAGAAGGTCTTTCTCCTGGTTGCTGCAGGAGGTGCTTGGGAGGGAGGGAAGGTTTCTCTGCTGTTTTCATGGATTCCTTTGGCAAGTGAAACATCAGTCAGAGCTGTTGGCTATGTCTGCTGGAGGACACCTTATCCAGAGTGGCACAAGAAGACTCGCAAGCTTAGTTTGTGCTGGGAAGGAAAAGGCAGGAGCTGCAGGGACTTTCAGCCTCTGCACATCTTGTTCTTGAGCTGTTGACCTGTGTTGAGAAGCCTGTGCTGCTTCTGCCTAACCTGAGCTCCCTGCTCCGTCAGACGCCATGGCTTGCAGAGACCTTGTGCGTCTTTGGCCTGCACACCTGAGTTCTCATCTCCACCTCATGCTTCTCCTGCCAGAAGCACTCCCAAGCCTCTGCTGGCCAAAAATTTAGTAGCGGCCAAATTTTACCTCTCATTCGGTTGCTGCCGCTGTGTCATCTGTTTGATGGCACCGAAGCCTTTGTAGAGCTGCTGGAAACATAACCACGTTTAAAGCAGAGCAGCCTGCGCAAGATGGGAGAGGTCACTGGGACACAGCAACCACATGTGCTTTGTAGAGGCTATTTCCATCATCCAAATTATACATTTCGCATCAACCAAAGACTGAGGCTTCTCATCAAAGCTGGCTGGCAGCTGGGGTTGCTAATTACACCAGGGCCTGGCCATGGGATGAAGGGTATGGAGGGCATGTGGCCAGCGTGGTGGAAGAGCTGGCTGTACAAAGCTCGCCGTGCTCATCTCTACGTGCAGGTGCAGAGGCGCATACAGGCTGCATGCGAGTTCGTTAGCACTGGCACGTGGTGCCCAGCATGATTGCTGCACTTACCTAGAGGTCCCCAGAGCACCTCCGAGAACCTGCAGCTACTTTCTGCAGCCGTTTCGTTGGCCATCTCTTGCTGTGTAAGGTGCCTCTTAAGTGGCTGCTAATTCACATAAGTGAGTAAGTGGTGGGTGTTGCACAGGCCAGAGCCCAGGCGGACACATGTGTGATCCTGGGGAGATGGTGTTCCCTGAAATGCTCACTGCAGGAGTCTCTGCAGCCCTGCCAAACTCTGCAGCTGCAGGTATAAGCTGTCTCAGTCCTGCAGCCCTTGGCTGGCACTGGGTGGGCAATGCCACCCTTCCCCACATGGCTCAGCAGGGATGTCCTCGCTGGGCAGCATGTGTCCCTGGAGACCCAGCACCTCCATGGAGCTGACAGGCAGGCAGGACAGACCCCGGCTATGCTCAGGCTGGCTGGGCAGCGGGTGCCAGCAGCCCGTCGGTGGGGAGGAGAGCCAAGGGGCTGGTACAGACAGATGGGCTCCTTGAAGGGCAGGAGCTTCACGTTGCATCTGACTGGTCCGTTTAGAAAAGAAACCATAGCGCAGGAGATGCTTGGCTGCTGTCTGACGCCCCATGTGAGCACATTCCCAGCTCTGGTGGGGATGGTCTCACCAAGGTATCCCTTCCCAAGAAGATCCCCTCCTGATGACCGTCCTTGCTGGCCAGGCATGTGCTATGGGATTAAAAGGAACACCTCTGCCCCATGGCGTTCCTGGCTGCTTAATTAAGCGCTAATAGGCCCGTTGCAGCACTGTGCAGCAGTAGCCAGGCTCCCTGGCAGGAGACCATAAGGAGGTCAGAGACCAAATAGCTCTTCACAGTGATGGGAGCGGGTTATTGCCTCATAAAGCAGTGCGGCTGTCCTGATATCACTGTCACGCTAACGTTATGCCTCTTTTAAGGCCCTTGTGTGACAGTACTCATGTGACAAGGTCATTGCAGAGGGGATTTACTTCTTTTTGGCTGCGGAGCTGGACTCCTGTATTTGGGCTAGAGGTGAGGAGAAAGAGGAGACACATGCAGTGGTGTTGCTCCTTCCAGCCAGCTCCCAGGAAATGACAGTGAGTGGTAGATGTCTCCTCTTTTTTTCTCTGGCTGAGATGGCTGCAGTGACTGGATAGAAGGTCTGGAAACGTGGCCTGAGGGCCCCAGAGCTTTCTGCTGAAGCTGTTTGGGTTGTGCCATGTTCCCAGTGATAATGGCAGCACAGAGAAAGTGCTAAAAAACCACCCAATAATCCAGATTTGTCTTTCAAAATTTCCCATGTAAAAGTAGCAGAGCAGACACTTGAAGACAAAAATATTTGGGGATGCACTGCTGAAACAAATTTCTCCCCCAAAGAACCTGAAGACTGCTGTTCAAATGGGGCTTTCCCAGTGACTGCCTGGATTTTGCCCCCAAATCTAACATTTGTTCATTGAGAAATATGTAAATGCATACAAAATTGTGTGTGATTCTGGAAATGCTATTTGGGATCTGCTGGTGGGATGTGACCACAGTGGCGCCTGGGTGATGTGTCCTCAAGGCCTTGCTGTCCCCTGAGAGCAACTGCTGAGGGCTCCTGGGATGGTTTGCTTCTGCAGACACACACTTGTGGGTCCTGCTCTGTCCAGGTGCCTTGTGAGCAATGTGCTTCCAGCTTGGGTGGCACTTGGGGAACTGTGGCAGTTCAGGGTCCTTCTAGAGAGTCCCTTTCTGATGCCCCCTGTCCCCAGCTTTGCATATTTAGCTTCTTATGCTGTGGCAAGTGCCCCCTCTGCCATTGTCCTGGTATGTCCATTTGGGTTACCAGCTCATTGCCTTCCTATGCAGCTTCTTGTGGTGCCAGACAACAATTTCACTCGTCCTCCTTGCACACTCTTGCTCGAGCATTTGACCACAGCACTTGGCTGATGCTTGTGCCTGCTGCCTGGGGGAGGATTTGTTCCCGTTCAGTGTGGAGCCAGAGCGTGCACCCTCTGAGGTGAGCAACCTGTGGGTGACACAACCTGTGAGTGACCCACCTGCCGTGGCCAGCGTGTGTCTCCCAGCTTGCCTGGCTGAGCCGTGGTCCTGCTGGGGGTGACCACGTGGTTTTCTGTAGGGTTGTGGCCTCAGGGTCAGCCCATACCGCTCACCTGGCTCTGTGGTGTCAGGTGGTCTGCTGACACATCCTCCAAATTGGTCACTTGTCTAGTCCAGAGCATCCTTTGTGGCACTTGGTGCCCTGCGTGTGCGGTGGCAGCAGCGTCCTGGGGCCGTGCGTGTGTGCAGTGTTCCTGGGGCCGGTGGCAGCTGCAGTTAGAGCCCAGCAGTGAAGCTGCTGAGTCTGGATCCACTGGCTGGGTGGAGCGGGGATGGCTTCATCCTTCGGGGCAGCTTAGTCCTCTCTAGACTTCACACCTTGAGGGTGTCCTGCAGGGCTGTGGGAGATCAGATACAGTTCTGCCATGTCCCCTGCCCTGCAAAGTCACGTCCTCTGGGCGCCCGGAGCAGCTCTCCCGGGGGAGCCAGGGGAGGGGTTGCCGGTTCTCCGGCTGTGAGGCAGTGAGCTGGGGAAGGCAGAGCCTGTGTGAGGTGAGGAGCCCAGCCAGGGAGGCTGGGTGCTGCCTCGTGGTGGGGCGAAGGGGGAGCAGGGCTTTCCCACGCTGCTGCATTGCAGCTCAGAGCCGGGGAGCTGAGCGCGGAGGGGAGCTGGGAAGGCAGGGGATGCTGCATTGCAGGGCTGAGATTAGAAGCTTGTGCAAATGGAGATGTGCCTGTGTCAAGGCGGGTGTGACACTAAATAGCAGTGCCCAGCGCACCCGCTGATCTGCTTGTCTTTCCTCTAATCCTTTTCTTCCACATTTTGTTTTGCTCAAGCATTTCTTTCATTCCTTATGCTGTTATTTGTCTTCTCCAATTGAGGCAGTAATGTATTTTTTATTAATTCAGGAGAAGGGCTGAGATTCATCTCCTGCTGAAGGAGCTGCTGGAATCTGCGTAGGAGAGCTTAGCTCAAGCACAGTGTGGCTGGGCAGGACCTTTTCCTCGCTCCTGGGAGCAGCCTTGCAGCAGGGAGGCGGCTTGAGAGCCTTGTGGCCGCAGCGTGGGGGCCAGCACAGCGTGTGAGCTCCTTGGAGGCGCTGCATGGGCAGACCGTGGGCAGGTGTGTGCCCCTGCACTGCCCAGCGACACGCAGGCGCACCCTGCAGCAGGGACGTGTGCCTCCACCTTCGTGAGCATGTGAGTGTGCCAGTGCTGTAGGGAGCACACGGTTTTCCCCAGCTACCTGGTGTAGGCATCGGTGATTCTTACTCACTCCACATCCCTCTTTGGTTTCATGTCAGCCGTGTTATCCCTGTGCTAGAGCGCTCTTGGTCATCAAGAGGCAAGTGCCTTGCAGCCCTCCCCTGGCTAATGTACCTGCAAGGTGTGAAGCATCCCCCTGAAATTACAGAAGGATTTTGTGGCAAATCCAGGAATTAGTTTCTGAAGATGTAAAGGCAGGGCTGCTCTGTCCTTGTGTTTCCCCCAGGCTGAATCTTGTGCAGTGGCAGTGCAGGTAAGGAGAGGATGGTGAGCTGGCTAGGAGTGACCTACTAAAGGGGACACAGGAGGTGACTTTTAGTCAGGAACTGAAACTGAGGGTTTTGTGCCATGCTCATGAAGCTGCAGTTCCCTCGGCAGGTTGCAAGCCTGACTCGCAGCCGCAGGTGACGCGGTGGGAGGGCTGGGCTCCGTGCCAGCTCTGTTGGCTCACCAGCCAGTCAGCTGGGTTCGGCTGTGGGTTGGGAACCTCTCCTGCTCAGTGAGCTGGAAGGATGGCTCGTGGCTGAGGTCCTCTACAGCTCCTTGAAGCTGCTGGAGGTTGTAGTTGTTCTTGTGTGACCCAGGAAAATGGGAAGAGCCATGCTGTGGGTGCTGAAGCCTGTGGTGTGTGAGCTGGAGGAGAACGTTGGAACTGCAGTATGGCAGAGGGGCAGCGCTGTGCCTTTAGTACCAGGGAAGGGCTGAACTGCTTCTATGTCTCGTGCCAGCCTGCGTGATTGGGATGTGGGGTTGCTGCTCGTCCCACCTCTGCATATCTTGTGTAAGGTTGTTTCACCAAGCGTGACAAAGCTGGCAATGAGACAAGCTGCAACCAGACAAGCTTCTTCAGTAGCGCCCTTAGGAAGCATACAGTCTTGGCCAAACCCAGTCCTTACTGGCTCTGCTGGGAGCTCAGACTGGCTAAAGCTGAGCTTTTGAGAAGTTTAGACCTCTATGTTTTTTCAGTGGGACTGAAGTGTCCCCAGCACCGGCACTGCCCCAGCCACTGCGCTGAGCAGCCTGACTCCCGATTCAGTGAGCAGCCGTGAAGCACGTTCAAAGCTGCGACTCAGGTACGCTCTGTTGTCAGCTATTTATAGCTGTGTGAGCTTTCAGCGTAGCTGTGGACTGAGAATAACTCGCTGATGAGACACTTCTCAAAATCACACGTCTGTTGCCCATGCGCAGCATCGTCGTCTCAGGCTTCTCACATGTCAGTGTAGGGTATGTCTTGGTCCCGTGCCAGCCTGGATTGACACAAAAAGGAGTTTACCCTGATGTTTTTTCTAGGCTGGGGGGGGTCTGCTGGTTTGTCGAGGCACGGCTGCACGGTTGTGTCCTCAGCAGGACACCATCAGCCTTTTGCGGGGAGCATGGTGGTGACCCCTGCATGTGTGGGCACAGTTCGGGCTCTGTAAAACCCACCCCATGGAGAGCAGCCCTTCCCTTTCACAGCCCAGTGTATGGGGAGATGTGGATGCTGGCAGGGAGGGATGTGCTTGAGGAGCAAGGCAAAGGAACCTGCTGTTCAGGCTGGGACCTGCGATGTTGAAACTCATCTCTTAATGAACCCTTCGGGCTGGAAGCGTTAGATGCTGTTGGGGTGTTTCCAGTTTTCTTTATCTCTGACTTGGTATTATATTTCCATGCTGATGCAAACAAGTGGAAGAATAGATAGCAGCTAATTCGCATCGATTGCTGTGGTGCGGGAGCTCCCCGAGGTGAGCCGGGGCTAGCAGAAAACATGCTGCAGGTCATTTGATGGGACGAGCGTGTCCCTCCCCGGCTGGTTCTCAGTGTGGTGCCATGGGGGACACGTCAGCCTCACAGGCACCTGGTCCCACATCCCGAGGCTTCTCCCAGCCTTGGTGTTTCAGCGGCTGGAGGCAGCTTTGCCATGACGAAGCATCGTGACCAAGCCTGGTGGCAGTGGAGCTGGGCAAGGCAGGGGTGTTCCGGCAGGCTCCAAGGTGGAAGTGCTGCTTTGAGGGAGGGGACACAACTGGGTCCCCCTCCATGTTCAAAGCAAGAGGAGAGGCGTTTTACAGATTGTGTCTAGGACCTGAGACCGTCTGGCTCTGCCAGTGGAGAATCAGTGGGGACAGACCATGGGCTTTTCTTTGGTGCCTCTCCAACCGCTGGGCATGCTGGAAGATGGTTACCCTGCACTCCTGTGTCTCCCATGGACCCCGCGTTCATTTAAGAAAAGTAAAAAAAACCCTTCCAGGCGATCGGAGTCACCCTGGACAGACCATGCATTGCCCCTTGGGATGGGCAGCAACGAGGGGTCCTGGGAGCAGAGGGACCTGTTGGTTCCTGGTAGTGGTAGTTTCTCTCCCAAATAACATGCATGTAGACTGGCGTGGGGTTAAAATCCTGCTCAGTCTGGAGAATGTGTTGTGTGATCACTGGCCAAGGGGAAGCACCAGCATTTGCCTGACTCCCAGCCGCAGACCTAAGTCTTTTGTGCCTCAGGCTGCATGTAGCTGGGGGCTCACAGATCATCCAGATCATCAGTGGTTGTCTTTTGGCAAATTCCATTTTGATGGCTCACCCTGGGTTGATTTGAGGCTGGATATATCACTGTCTGGGCCTCCTGGCTCCCACTGTGGTTAAGTGCACCCAAAAGCTTGCTGCATCGTGACCCCATGGGGAGCAGCAGCAGCCAGGACTAACCCCAGACCTCCTGTTGTGACTGGGCAGTGAGGGCTCCTGCCCTGCGTGGCCTCAGCCTTTCTCCCCAGGACCCTGCCTTGTGTTGGAGCACAAGGGGCACGGCCTGTCGCGCCACATCCCCAGCCAGCACAGCTGCAAGGGAGCCCTTACAGCCTGACAGAGCTACGGCCGCAGGTTCAGGTTTACCTCCGAGACCAGAATGTCCCCCCGTGGTTTCAGGGATGCGGGAGGGACAGAGCTGGTGTCTTTCAGCACTTCAAGCTGAGCTCAGCAGCAGTTTGGGGACTGATTTACCAGCAAATCAAGACCCTCCTTCCATACAGGCAAGAACATCTGGAAGAGGGTAGATTGCTCAGGCAGCAGCACCTTCAGCCATCTCATTTTCATTTTCCTGAACCCTTTTAGCTGTGCTTTTGCTGCGCTGTGCCAAACGGCGTCCCGGTGCTGCTAGAGCACTAATATCCATCATCCGGCCGCGGTCTGCAGAGCGCTCAGAAATTTTGTGCTATTTTCAGTTAGTTTTCCAAGTTGAGCTTATTGGCTCATGGGCATCTGCTTCCAGATGGAGAACATGTGGCCAGTTCCTGCAAGGGGAGGGGAACAGCCCTGCTCATAAAGCAGCATGGGGGATGAGTGAGGGAATCTCTTCCTGGAGCCTGCAAGATGCTTTTTGGGGCTGTGCAGCGCGGGGCCTGGAGGGTGGGATTTTAAAGCTGTCTGAAAACCCTCTGAAAGCAGAACTTGCGTGGCAGTGTTGCTTGTGGTGGGAGGTCACCTCCACTCACATAGCTTATTAGTCCTGGGGAAAGTACAGTAACCTGGGGGCAGGATTAAATCTCAGCTCAGTTGCTGTTTGTACTGCTGTGTGCTTCCCACCCCTGCTTACTTTTGAAAGTGAAGAGCAAGTAATAAATTTTTCCGGGGTGATTTCCTCAGCAAATAGTCATTGTGCTAAACCTGGTGAAACTGCTGAGGTTCCTGGAAACCTCCCTGCCTTGAACAGGCTGCATGAGCACTTGCAAAATGTAATGGCACGCAAGGAGGAGAGAAACCCAGAGCTCCAAATCAAAAGTAAATTTGCAAAGCAGCTTTTCCAGCCTCGCATTCCCGAGTGGAGCATGTTAATGCGTACAACACTACTGTGCTGCTTTCCAAAACCAGCCATGCTGCAGCAGTGACCAGCGGGGCGAAGCCATGTTCCCTTTGCTCTGTTCTCTGTTCACTCATTGTTGCGTTCAGGGGGCAGAGGTGCTGATTTTTTTTTTGTTGCTAAGATTCTCGTTCCCTTTGTGGGAATAAAGCAAATATTATTTGGTTGAGATTTTCTATAGCTTCAAAGACAAATCAAATCTGGGTTGCCAGCTTCTTTTTGTATTGCAAGAGATGCCTGTTTTCCATCCCAAACCATCCATGTTTTGCAGCTCAATAGCACATCCTAGACAATGGCTTTAGAAATCAGACGCCTGCGTTTTGGACCCACAGTGCTGAGGCAACGCCAAGCGACACACAGGGTGCCAGAATTCATGCACATGGGGAGAGAGAAGGAGGAAGAAAAACTTGCTCCGATGGGATGTTTCCAAGGAGATCATGGTAATGATCTTCCATTTCTATATAGCTTTTCATCCCCTTGCGGAGTGTTCTTGCTCGTAAGGAGATGTTACGTGTATCCTGTGTGGAGCGTGCAGCAGCTGTCCTTAAAATGCACACTGTAGTGGGGAAGCTCTGGAGCTGCGGCATGGGATTACCCTGGGGTGGGAGTGACCCCTGAAATGGCAGGGACACAGCATGTCCCTGCCCCTTTGGTAGCACCCTGTGTTTGGTGTCTGCAGCCGCAGGGCACGGTGCACTGGTGTAGGGGGTGACCTTGCCGCTGCGTAACAGTATCTGGGTATGTCTCAATCCTTCCCCAAATCAGTGTTGTATGTGGGACATGTGTAACATCAACTGGTGTCCAGCTCAGAGCCGTGCCATGGCTGGACATGCTCTGGCATTGGGCTTGTTGGAGGGAGAGCCTTGTTAACGAGCTGTTTGGTACTCCTCGAGCTCAGCTGGGAGCCACAGCTGGGTTTTATGGTCAGTGCCGGAGCAGGCTGTCCCACCCCAACATGCAGCATGGTTTTCCTGGCTCATTCATTCCTTTTTCCCCGATTGAGGCTGGCTGCCGTTAGTCCACAGAGGATTGCAGGGCTCGGCGGAGGGTCAGTGAGGCTGTATCCGCTGCCGGGGGTGTGCAGGAGGTTGGATAATACATGATATTCCCTTGTCTTTCTGAGTGCCTCTAGCTTTCCAAGAGGAAGGAGGCAAGTCTGGAGCTCTGCTTATCCCCTGTGCCGAGATGGGTTTGCAAAAGCCACAGTTTCTTCCGCCTTTTTTTTTTTTTTTTTCCCCTCCTTCCCTCTTTTCCTGCCTCAGATTTTTTCCCTGACCTGATGAATTTTTAAACAAAAACATGGTAAGGACAGAACAGGAGAAGAGGGGGGGAAACCCAGGAGAGGACATGGGGGGGAAGAAGACCTGTTTTCAAAAGCAAAGTGATTTCAAGTGGAAGTGAAAGTTTAGGGTGTGTTTTTAATTTTAAAATTCCAACTAATTTTAAGTCACTTTATTGACAACAGGAAATACCTTTCCTAATGTTCTTTTTAATAAACCCCAGTTTTACAAGTAGAAGCTGTTGGTTGAAAAATAGCAGGGAAATGTGGAAGTAAAGGCAACCACTGTGCCCTTTAATTCCTCCCTCGCCTTGGCAGGGGTCAGTGCTCCCTGGAAGTGGGGGGCTGAGGCCTGGGTGTGGGACAGGCTGCCCCACAGATACCTCTGGGTTCTTGCCCATCTGTCTGTGGGGGATGGCAGGATTGGTCACTTGTAGGTGGTGGCTTTGCCTGTGGACAGGTGTGGTTCCTTGCCCATTCGTGCAGGGCAGTGAGCAGAGGCAGGGCTTTGGATGCAGTGGGTCAGGATTTGGCCCAAATCAGAGCCCTCCGGCTCTTTGGCCAGCTGGAGGACTGTCTGCTTAACACTGAAGAAGGTGAAGGAGGCAAGAGGGAGCATGGGGATGGAGGAGGGAGGTGGGGGCAGGTGAGTCGGCTGGCTTGCACAGCATGTGTTGGGTTTGTGCCTGGCACTGCTGCCAGGTGCTTCTGACCTGCAAAAGTAATCTGGAGAGTTTGACTCCGTGATGTAGCTGTGAGATACCATGGACGCCTTTCTGTGCCGTGCTTCATCCCCTGCCGTGTCCCACCAATGCAGAGACTAGAGCTGAGTGCCTGCGTTGGAGACGGGCTGCTCCTGCTGCTGCTCTCAGCTGGGTTGGGCTGGTTTCTCACAGCCGTCGGCTTGTCAGGTAGATTGGGTGTTGTTAGAAAAACAGCTTAAATCAGTCGCCTTTAAATTTTGTAGAGCAGAGAGATTTCCTAACAGATCTCATTGTATTTCATACTGGAGCAGAAAAAGAAACATTTTATGATCATTTTTTCAATGACTTTCCAATTCTTTTTTTTCTTGGTAAACTGTCTGCAATCACTTACAGTGTTCCTGAAGGGATTAATTACTCGCTAGAGCTCATTGTGTGTATTTCATATTCAGAACTGTTGGATGTGATGCCTGGCTTGGATCGAGCGAGGGGTCACATGGCGTTTCTTTTTTCATCCTTTTTCCCCTGTTCTGTTTTATCTGTCAGGCTCCTGGTGTGAGCACTCCCAGTTGCCGATTCGGTGGTCGCTCAGTCGGTGCGCTGCACGTGATCACAGCTGACTTCCCTGCTCTGCCCTCCTTTGTCAGGGGGAAGCGTAGCCAGAAGAAGACAAATCACTTCCTTGTTTGAGTGACTTTTGGCTGATGCTTTCCCCCAAGCTGTAGTATTGGCTCGGCTTTTCCTGCAGCGGTTGTGGCTCTGGGCTGTGCATCGTCAGTGCTTGGACAGGCCCCCAGAGCAAATGTGGGGGGAAGAGCTCAAAGCACATTGCAGTGCTGCTTCCCACGGTGGAGAGGGCTTCTCCAGCACAGGCAGCCGTTGTACAGAGGTGGGATATCTTAGAGGGGATAATACCCAGCGACAGTGCTGCCGGAGATCCCACCGTGCCATTCTCAGAGGGTCACATCCCCACGAGGGTGCTGCCTGCAGGACAGCCCTGTGCTTGGCACTTCGGCGGCATGGGGAATGGCATTGTCTCCAGCTTGGTGGGAGGGGATCCCAAACTGTCCAAGCGGGGTGTGTAACTCGGCATGTTCTCAGCGTGCTTAAATGGTTCCTGCAGCATGCAGGGGATGGGGGCTTGTCACTGCACAGGGGTCCAGAGGCGAGCAGCCGCTCTCCTGTTTAACGTCGGAGTGAGCTGATGTCCCTGGGGGCTTGTGGCTGCTGTCACCACCTGTCACGCAGCTCTTGGTGTTGATGAGTGCATGGTGAGGGCGGCCATGGGAGCTGGCACATGGTGCAGAATTGTCCACTGAAATCCCTCCTGTCAGTGCCAATGCCTTTTTCTGAGCTTTTTCTGCCCTGCCCATCCCCAGCACTGCCAAGCCCACAGTAAAACTTGGACTCGCCATTCTTTGCATCGAATCCTAAAGCGTGTCAGAGTCTCTCCTCTCGCTGCAGCGCAGGTGATGGATCTGAGGTGAAGAGCACTCTTCGTGCGTGCTGTCCCTGAGCCCCACTGGGGTGCCTGGGCAGGAGTGCTGTGGGCTTTGGGGTCCCAGGGAGGAGAGCAAGGACCAAGTGGCAGCTTCCACCATAGTGGCACAGAGCTTTCTGGTCCCAAGCATCCCCTTCCATCCTGCGGCACAGCCACATTTCCTGGAGGAGACAGGGTCTTCCTTCTCTGCAAATCTCCTTTAGTGGGAAGAATGCAACTGCTGCTCAAGAAAACCTTTTCCTGGTGTTGGGGACCCATCGAGAGTTCTGCAAGAGGGAGAGCAGGTCTGGAAGCAGCTGGACGAGGTGCGCGTCCTGCCGCCAAGTGCACCGAACCCTTGCCCCTGCGCTCCCCATGGGGAGCTATCAGTGCTAAGAATAGACAGTTTATTCATGCGCATCCCTCTCCCTGTGAAGGGTGCTCGAGACACAGCGCAGCAATTAAAACAAGTTTGTAATAATAGTGCTGGCAGATCAGCGGTACCGGCTCTGAAGCTGGTGGAGGATTTGGCGGTGCTGAGGATGGATGGGGGGAGGCTGGTGCTGCCGACCTCCCCAGTGGAGACCCGGCACGGGGGTGCGAGGCGGTGCTGTGAGGCAGCAGGATGAAACCCTGGGTGTCCTTGCAGCTGCAGTGCCGGGTGTGGGGCTGCAGGAGAAGCAGGATGGAGGGGGCCACAGGCTGGGGAGAGGCACGTGGGGCTGACACCCCTCCTGGCTCCAGTGAGGGGAAGGCACCTTCCTGGGGCAGGTTCGGAGGAGCAGGTAACAAGTCCTGCAGAGGTAATGGCAGCGTTCGTGCGGTGGGGAGCATGCTGCTGGGTGAGGCAGGGGCACGATGCTTTGCGTTCCTTTACCACAAGCAGGAGTGGCCCTGGGGGAGCTGGCGTAGCAAGCAGGAGAGCTCATCTGCAGTAATTTGGGTCACCCCAGGCTCTCTGCTGAGTTACTGGGATGCCTCATCCCACTTCTGGGCAGGGACCTCGGAGCCACTGGTTCCTGTTAGCTGCACAGGGGACCTTGGGGACGAATGCAGGATGATATCTGTGTGTCACCGTCAGAGCCGCAGTGCCCTCTTCAAGCAAACCTTCTGCTGCTTGCTGCGTGCCACTTGGAGAGCACAGTGGGTTTGCTTTGGGGTGAGCATCGCCTTGGCAGCTGGTGGGGTGGACTGAAGGGACCTCAAAGTCTGTGATGTCACGTCAGTCCTCAGCCCCACCTGGACTGCTATTGCAGATGCTGCTGTGATCTTCAGGGGGTGAATCTTGCCCCAGTGCCTGGTAAGAGCAGCACCCCTGGGCACCCCAGCAATGCACGCCCACCCCAGCGCTGGGGAACTGCAGGTGGAGGGGAGCCCTAAGCTTGCGGCATCCCAGTGATCATATGTGCAGCGGGCTTGTTTCTGGCTCTCTGCAGGCTGCTGCGCCTGGTGCCAGAGTGAATTTGGCACCTGGCCCTCCTGCGAGGCTGGGGCAGGTGGGGAGAAGAAAGGCTGAGCCCTCTCCGCTGCCCTCGCCGCAGGCGGGGGGTTCGATTACCCCCACACTTGCACAATGGCCGTTTATCTCTGGGAGCAAAACCCTAGTAACCGTCAGGGCAGAGCGTGAAGGGCTGATTAGAGGGTGCGCGGGGAAGGGCGCTGGGGTCGTGTGCAGGCACTTCCCTTCCCATTTCCAGGGCTTTCCATGGTAATGGCTCCTATTTTCCTCTGTTGTTAGGACATCACTCACATGTGGCTCGAATGACATCTGTCAAAACACTTCGTGGTCCGTTTGTGTTCCCCCCCCCCTCCCCGCCCCGTTCTTGGTGCTTCTGGGGAGGATGGATCCGTTGGCCCCATAATGAGCCTGACATCAATTAATCATCAGCCTTAAAAATTAGCATTGTGGCAGTACACATTGGAGGGAAACGATTCCCCAGATGGAAGCAAATATAGCCTCTGTTATCTCCCTCCTCCCGAGGGAGGTGGCAACAATAGATCCACTAACGAGCCTGGAGCTCATTTAAGCTGGGTTTGCTCCCTGAGGTTGGGGGGCCTGAGGTGATCTGCTGCCTCCTCTCCAGGTGCTCTTGGGGGACCACCTCATGCAACGGCTGATGACCAGATCCTCATGGGCTGGCATCTGCCAGGCTGTGCAGAGAGCCTGGAGTGAACTTGCAAGCACCGAGTCCCTTCCTGAAGCAGAGGGTTTGGAGGAGAGCAGCACTGCAGGGGTTTCATCCTTCTGGACTGAAGGATGCTCATCCCTGGGTGATGCTGCTGGACCAGGACGGGGGTTCTGGATGTGTTCCTCAAGGACATGTTCCACTTCAGGTGGGCTGTCCCTTGCCCCTCTCCAGGGTGGCAGCTCTGAGCAGCACTTGTGCCCATGGCAGCTTGGTGAGTACCTTGCCAGCTCCGATGTTCAGGAGCTCAGCAATGGGCTGGAGGTCTCCAGAGACCTCCATCTCGGGGGTGACTTGGGCACCTTCCCTGGAGGTTCATAATGACCTGATCTTTGTGCCTATGCCATGCTGGGATTTTCCATGCTTGGAGCTACCCTCCCTCACTCCCTGGTGAGCTGTAACCCAAGTGAGCAGCTCTGCCACCCATAGCCCCATGCAATTTTGGTTTCCCACTGCAGGTCCTCGGCGAGGTGAAGACCCTCTGGTGACAGCTGCGTTTTGGGTTCTTGGTGGCTGATGAGCAGGTCAGTGCAGAGCAGCCCTGCAGGCTTTGGCTGACGAGTGAGCAAGGGAGGACATTTTGCATTCTTGCTGGAGACGCATGAGGACTCTTTGGCTGATCTGGTGATGGACAGACAGACCAAGTGTCTACCAGAGCCCAGCTGAGGCCGGGGAGAATTGTGTTTGCAACGCATTGCTCTGCACAAAGCTTGCAGTCACAAGGCGAGGGGGACAAAAGGCTCCCTGTTTGCTCCGTCCCAGTGGGTGCAATTCCAACAGTTAAAAAGCAAATGTGAGTTGTTTGTCTCTGTGAATATAAAGCTTCCCCAAGCATGGCTGTATTCTGGCTGGGAATGGGGAGTTTGGCTTCGCTAATGACTCTGTTCTCCCTGCAAAACAGAGCCAACTTGAGCCAAGAGCTGCCCGGCCGGACCCTTCCCCGCCAGCCCGGGTACGGGGACGTGGGCTGCGGAGGGTATGGGCTGCTTCTGGGTCTGATAAATGCTCTTTCAGCCAGGCCTGGGCACCCAGTGGGGAGGGATGAGCCTGGGGACCTCTGCCTTTGTCTGTGGTACCTAGAGGTGACTGCCACCCGTGAGCAGTCTGCCAGCGCTCAGGATCTTCTCCTGTGGCCAAGGGGTTCAATATCCTCAGGTAAAGGGAGCCCCAGGCGGGGCGGGCTGGCTCCTTGAGTCATCAGATCTGCTGATTTGGGGCATTTGACTGTGAGTCTGAGGGTCTGCTGTTGCAGATCAGGGAACTCTTGAGTGGTGTCTCCATACCAGAGTCTGGGGAGTTGCCCTGCTCATGGGAAGGCCTGTGAATCCCCACGGCACTGGGTTTTCAGTTGGGATTTTTTTCTCAGACCAGCTGGAGAAGGAAGGGGATGGGTGCAAGTGGCTGGAGGTGCAATGGTGCAGGGTAGTTTGCTGGTGATGTGCCCGGTCCCAGGCAGCCCACTTGTGCTGGGGAGGGGGGCAGGCAGTTGTGAAGCTGCTGCAGAACGTGGAGGGAATGACTGCAAACCACATGCTGCAGCTGGGCTCGGGGCATGGGCACATCCACACTATCTACATGGAGGATCCTCAGCAGTAACGGGATGGTTGAGACAGTGCCAGTGCCTGATGTGGTATAAGTGCTGTCTGTGGCCAGCTGTGTGCGGCTCCCCGGGGCGGGGGGATGTGATGCTTAAACCCCCATGTTTGTGGCAGCCGAGCGGTACTGAGCACAGCCCATGGGCATCTCCACCTTTGCCCAAGGGTCTTCCTCCTCCTTGGCTGCTTCTGTGTTTGCCCCATCTTCCTCTTGGCTCACTCGCCTTCTGGGCTACAGGGGCTTTGGAGAAGGGTTGTCCACAGCGAGGGAGGGTAGTTATGGGAGGAAGGATGTGGCTGTGACTGGCCATAGGCCCAGTGCCCTCTGTCACGGTACAGGATCCCTGCAGGGAACCCATCTTGGCTCTTGAGATGCAGTCAGAAGTCGGTGCAGGATTCTCCCTGTGTCATGTTCCCCTCCTCCACTAGGCAAAGCCCAGAATGGGGGCTGGCAATGTCCCCAGATGTAGGGCACATCTGGAGGGCACCGAAGCAGTTAAGTGAAGGGCTGATTTGTGCTATAGAAAGCCGCAGTTCCTTCCTTTGATCCTCTGAATCAGCCCATTGCCTCCGTGGTATAAAGCCCCATTTATCTCTGCTTTTCCCAGTAAGTTTGAAGGCGGTCGCGGCTAGTGGCTCAGCAGCAGCAAGCTTGCCGGCTTTCTCTTCCGCTGAAGCAGAATCAGGTGAAATCTCTATGGCAACTAGCAGATGACAGCGAGTCTTGTTGCCTTGGAAATGAGGCAAGGAAAAAAAAAAAAGCCCCACCACCCAAAAAGAGCCATCTGGAATTTTGAATTTCCACAATGTCCGACCTGTGTCTGGTGACGCGTGGGGAGCATGAACCTGCTGCTGCGGGCTGCTCTGGGGCCTCCGTGCTGGGGCCCGTCTGCGCCTTCTGCCTCGCTATGGGGTTTTTGTGGGGTTTTGTTTTTTTGGTTTGGGGTTTTTTTTCTTTCCCCCTGCTTTCTGGGGTTTTTTTTTGTTTTGTTTTTTTTTGTTTGTTTGGGTTTTTTTTGTGCAGAGTCTGTAGTGTTGCCTTGGATGTCTGCTGGTAGCTGTGTTAAAGGTGTTGTGTGTGGAGCATTTGGAGTGCCTGAAATCCCCAGGCTGTGCCAGCTGTGCCGTGTTGCTGGCCAGCATGGCACGCAAAACCCTGCGGGGCACTGCAAGCTCTGGGGGGAAACTGAGGCACGGAGTTCTGTGTGACCAGCCTGACCCCGCTCTGCATGGGCCCCAGCTTAGGACAGCCCCCAGGTGCAGTGACCACTAGTGATGCCACCTCCATGTGCCTGAGGCCATGGGGCTGTTAACTGGGGGGTTCATGTCACTCTGCATTTCTGTGGCTGCGTGTGCCGGTGTCTGGAGGCACAGGGCACCCCTTGGTGCATGGATCCAGCCCATCCACCTGCCGTCTGCGATCCCCCTCCTTCCCAAGCTGTACAGGCATTTGCTCTGGGTTATTTTGGAGACCTGCAGTGCTTGGATGCAGACAGCGGTGTGGGGATGCTCCCAGCTCCTCCGACGCTTTGCAGGAGCAGCTTTGGAGGCAGCTGTGGCGTGGAGGTGTGCAATGCTGCATGCAGGAGCGGGGTCTGCCCCAAGACAGGGGAGTTTGGGCTCTCCTGGCTCAGTGTGGGGGAGTGGAGGACAGCACAGAGGTGGGATGCACAGGACATTGAGCAGCTAGAGGCTCTTACTGCTGAAAAAGGAGCTGTAATTTGGATGCGCAGGTGGGGTGGTTTGGGGCCAAGCACAGCATCCATTGAAAGAATAACCCGCAAATGGGCTGGAGGCCCGGTCTGGATCTCTCCAGCGGGTTCACTTGGAAACTTGTGTATGGGAGAGACCCAATTAAGTAGATTTATGGCTGCTCTAGCCTGAGAAAGTCTGAATCCCTTTTAAAAGCTTGGCTCATTGGAGCCAGACGGGGTTCAGGCTCCAGGTCTCTCAGCCCTGCCCTCGTTGTGAGCAGCAATTCACAAGGCTTAGCAGCAGTGATCGCCCCAGAAGTGCTGATTCGGCTGAAGTCCCAGCCTGTCACCGCTGCTAATTTTCTGCTCTTGCCTGCCAGCGAGGAGCTGATGGCCCCCATGCACGGTGTGGAGCTGCCCCATCCTGTGCCGGCTGCGGTGATGAGGGCAGCGTATCTGCAGCATCCCCTGCACATCCCCTGTCCCCTGTAGCAGGAGGCTGTGCCTCCATGTCGCCAGGGAGCAGCACCTACGGCTCCGCCAGCCCTGGGGCTGCTGCCTTCATCCAGTGGATGGTGGCTATGCTTCTCCCTGTGGGTCTGTCCAGGGTGTTTCAGAGGTGCCAATCAACCATCTGGGTACCCAGGTACAGTGTTGCCTGGGTGCTGGATGGCACAGGGCTCCCAACCTGGTTCCTGCCCCTCGGGGAGCAGGATGCGCTCCTGACTGCTGCAGGAGGCCCAGGGTTGGCAGCCAGCCCTTGGCTCATGCCAAGAAGCCGCGGCAATGAGAGCAGTTAAACCATGGCGAGTGCTAACGAACCCGCTGCCTTCTGATGGGGTGGGGCAACAGGTTTTCAGGAAAGGGCAAGATGCCCTCCTGGGGCACTGAGTGGTAGGGATGTGCTCTTCCCAGGGAACTCAGGCTGGGGCATCTTCTGAGAGAGAGGGGTGGTTTTGGGGGGTCCCAGTATGTGCCTGGGGGGAGCGCACAGGGATTGCAGGGAAGGGGCTGGGCTGGAAAATGAGGCTGATGATGGAAGGAAACACTGTGGACCTGACAGTCACCCTGCAGAGCCCCGTTAGCCATTTCCACTGCTCATGTAGCCTGTTTGGTAGCTGTTGGAGGGGAAGAAGAGATTTACCCCAGGGAGAAGGTTTGCAGGTTGCGACCATCCCCCTGCCCAGCCGTCTGGGAGCGTGAATCAGAGCTGGATGTAAGTAATGCAAGATAAAGCCATTTTACTCCATATGGAAAGACTCTGCTGTCAGTGTGCCAGGACGCCCGTAACCAAATTGCACGCTGCGGGGTGTAAGCTGGGAACCTGCAGGGCTTGGCGAGGCTTGCACTGGACTCAGAGTCTTGGGTCTCCCCTTGGGCCGGCAGCCCGGCTGTGGCAGGCTCTGGGTGCTGAAGCGGAGGGTTTGCAAGGAAAATACCAGCAAAACGATGCCTAGGCTGATTCATTCATAAACACAGCTGGGAGCGCAGGCTGAGGCAGCACAGTGGGAGAAGCGTGTATCTGCGTGAAGGTTTATGGAGCTGGGGAGCTCGGCTGGGCTGGAGGAGTCTCAGGGCCCCGGGAGAATGGTTTTTATTGCAGAGTTTATTAGTGTATTTTTCAATGCGCTGGAAGGAATTGAGCAACCAGTTAAAAATGTTTCATGGCCTGGGGAAATTCGTTGCAGCTACTGTGTAATAGGGGCTCACCATAATGACTCAGAAACACCATGAGGCCTTTTACAGCAATTTCCCGCTTGCCATTAAAACCTTTACTGGGTCGCCAGGACTCCTTTCTGAGTCTGATCTTCTGAAGTGAGACCAGTTGGGTTGTGGGGGGTGAGAAAACATAGATGAGAGTGCCATGCTCATGCTGAGCGTATGAACACAGGCACAGACAGTGCATCCATGCAAGCCTAGCCTGCTCGTCCTGGTGTAGATGGTAACTGCTGCTGTCCTTGTGCCTGCATACATACATGTGGGCACACGTGCAAGGTCGTGGGCACAGGCGTGCACATGCACATATGCACCTTTCTGCAGGCTTTTGCTACCATGTGGCCTGCACATGAACATATGCATGATGCAAACAAGTGCTGGAGCGGCACACACACACGTGGGTTTCTGTGCCAAGGCACATGGGGCACACGTGTCCCATGGACGCAGCTCTGCCTGGCCCCAGCGGGAGCTGTTGGCCACATGCTCCTTTGAAATGAGCTGTCATGAGCCGTTTGGAGTTGATGATTTCCTCATTCCTTGACGTACTTGGCCACGTCGGCAGCACCCGGCTGCGGGGACACGGCTGCGCCCCGTCGTGCAGGCAGAGGAGCAGCCACCGCTCTCTTGGAGGGGCTGGACATGAGCACAACCTGGTGCTCCCTGGTCTCTTCCAGCCCTGGCTCTGCAGTGCATGGCACGGTCACAGCATTCAGCACCTTGCCCTTTGCAGCACAGCTCTCTCCTTCCTCCTTCTCATCCTCCTCAGCTGCTTCCAGCCCTGCATCCCATCTCACTGATGCTCCTTTTCGTGGTGGTGGTATCTGATGCTTCCCCAGTTGTGCAGGGCAGGAGATGGGGCGATGGGCAGCGTGTGGGTTGGGGCAGGGCACCCAAGGTGCCAGGTTGCTGTGCTGGCACCCACTGTCGCGTGGCAGGCAGCGCTGCCTGGCGTTTAACACAGAGGTGGTGATGGAGGCTGCGCAGGAGAGCGCTTGCGGATGATGGGATGGTTGATGGTGGGCTAGGACTTCCAGCCTCAGTTTCCCCATGTGTGAAGCAGAGCCGTATCGTTTCCTGACCTTGATGAGAGCGCTCGGTTAAGAAAGAAGCAGCAGTGGGGGCTGGGGGGTTGGGGGCAGCAGGAGAGCTGCCCAAGTGCAGTGGCAGGCAAAGGCAAGGCAGAGCCAGCAAGGGCAGGTTAGACCCAGCCTGGCACAGGAGAGAGGACTCAGGCAGTGGAGCCTGGTGGCCTCCCTGCACAGGGCTTGGGGACAGTGGCTTTGTCTCAGGGCTGCCCTCCTGTGCGTGACTGGACTGGAGGAGCACAGGGCGGGAGCCACACGCCCTTCCCTCCATGGCAGCAGGATGGAGCCTGCAAGAGCAGCGGGAAGCTGCGAACCAGGCTGCAAGCCAGCCTGGAGGTGGGGTGGAGGGGATGGCTGATCCCCAAGCCTGCAGCCCTGGCAGAGCAGGGGACACTGCAGGACATGTCCCAGCCGTTGCTGCCTGGGAAATGAGCCTAGCCAAGGCAGACTGTCCGACTGACCCTGCCGTGCACAGGCTAAGCTGTCCCCACTGCTCCTCGCTCCAGCAGCTGGAAACAGCTGGCTGTGGCAAGCTTGCTAAATCGATGTGGGGAGGAATCTAGTGAGCTCCTGCCATTCCCACACTCCAACCTCTCCCAGCAGCTCTGGTTTTGGCTCAGCCTCGGCATGCAGCGGACTCAGCCAGCCCTGAGACAGCTCCCAGCCCCTTGCCGCACCTGGAGAACAGACTGCGGAGGGCCGGTGTCACTGCTCTGGCCCAGCACAGTGGGGACAAGCAGTGACAGTGCGAGCAGCGACACAGCCAGCTGGATGTGTGCCAGAGGAGGGCAAGTGGCTCCTCAAGTCACAGTTCCGCCCTTTCCCAGGTGAGAGCAGCTGCTTTTCCTGGGCAACTCCAGAGGCCAGAGTTATCGGGACTGTCACCTGAGAACTGGGGGCCAGGCATGGATGGCCAGCAGTGCCACAGGTGAAGCTGGGGATGCAGGTCAGTGCTGTCACCTTGAAACACTGGGCCCCTCGCCCTTGGATGCTGCTTCTTTGAGTGCTCTGGGGGCCCTCTCCGCAAGGGGGTTCCCCAGCAGCAGCAGGGGTGCAGGTGAGGTGGCACCTGTGTGCCAGCCCCTCTGTCGGGGCGGCTGGGGACACAGCGAGTGCCCGCCCTGGCCCCACCGCTCCTCGGGATGGGGGTGGCTGTAGCAGCCCAGCTGCCAGCGGCACCCAGGGAGGTGGCAGCACCAGGCCCAAGCGCGGGCTTTCTGCCCGGGGGAGATGGCTGTGGGTGGCTGCAGGGGAGGCAGCCAGGGTGTTTTGGGGAGGGAGCAGTGCCCATGAGGAGCATGCTGCCAAGCTGGTAGCAGGGTGGGACATGCTGGCAGCACCGGGGGACAAGGGTGGCTCTTCCATCCTGCCCTGCTCTGTCCCACCCCAGCCCATGGGGGCACGGTGCTGCCAGGGTGTGCGTGCTGCCTTCATCTGCGGGAGTGGGGCTCAGGGTGGTTGGTACCCATCGAATGCAGCCAGGGTGGAGGTGCTGAGAGTGCTGAGTCCTCCCCTGCATGGACCCACCTGGGGGCACTGGTGAGTGTTTTATTGGCCTTCCCTAAGGTTCTTAGATGCCTCCCCTCCAAAGTGTTCTATTGCCCTACAGACTGCACCTGTGGCAGCAGTGAACTTGGCCTCAGGTTTTTACCCTACCATTTCAAGCCTGAAAATCCATCTTTCCAGGAAGCCCAAGGGCAGGGCCTGGCACCTTTGAGGTGCCTCTGATCTTCTAACACGACCCTTTCTGCCTGCCCCACCAGAAGGACAAGGAGTCCCCTTGTCTGCAGCCGCAGAGCAGAGTGGGTGCAGCCCTCTGACAGCAAGGGCCCCTGGAGCCTCCTCTGCACCTCAGCTGCGTGTGTGCAGCCGCTTCTGCTCCAGCCCTCCATCGCTTTGCCCATGCTACCTGCACATGCCCATCCTGTGGCTCTGGGGCACCAGCTGGAGGATCTGTGCCTTTTATTAACTCCAATGTGCATGGGCCACAACAAAGATTTAATAACGAGTTCATAACTTGCCTCCTGCTAAGCCTTGTTCTGTGAGCTGGACCAGGGTGATTGGGCACACACGGGGCCAGGTATTCTTATGCGGTGGTGTGTGCTGGCTGCACTGGGTGCCCTCTGGGCTCACCAGCACTCTTAGCCTCATCTACACTGGCTTTAACCTGCTTGATTTAACCTGTCTCATCGGGGCTGTTACCACTTGTCACCACCTTCCAGGGTCACACATAAATCAGAGCCGCTTCACTGGTTTGAGGTGCTCCTGCCTGGGCCAGTGGGCAAGCAGAGCCCGGGGTTGCAGCAGCATTACCCATGGGTGCTTCCTGCAGCGTGTCCAGTGGTGTGGTTAGAATCTTAGAATCATTTGGGTCGTGAAAGACCTTTAAGATCATCAAGTCCAACCATTAACCCAGCACTGCCAAGGCCACCACTAAACCATGTCCCTGAGCACCACATCTACATGTCTTCTGAGCACCTCCAGGGGTGGTGATTCCACCCCCGGCCGGGGCAGCCTGCTCCAGTGCCTGACCACCCTTTCGGTGAAGATGTTTTTCCTCATGTCCAACCTAAACCTCCCCTGGTGCAACTTGAGGCCGTTTCCTCTCGTCCTATCACTTGTTCCTTGGGAGAAGAGATGGATACCCACCTCGCTACAGCCTCCCGTCCGGCAGCTGTAGGGAGCCATGAGGGCCCCCCCGAGCCGCCTCCTCTCCAGGCTGAACCCCCCCAGTTCCCCCAGCCGCTCCTCAGAGCGCTTGTGCCCCAGCCCCTGCCCCAGCCCCGCTGCCCGGCTCTGGACACGCTCCAGCCCCTCACTGTCCCTCCTGAGTGAGGGGCCGAAACTGAACCCGGGGTTGGGGGTGCGGCTGCGCCGGTGCCGAGTGCAGGGGGACGGTCACTGCCCTGGTCCTGCTGGCCACACTGTTGTGCCACAAGCCAGGACGCTGTTGGGCTCCTTGGCCACGTGGGCACACTGGGGGCTCACGTTCAGTTTGCCGTCAGCCAGCCCCCCAGGCCCTTTCCCTCCGGGCAGTTCCCTGCCCCCAGCCCGCAGCGCTGCGTGGGGCTGGTGTGACCCAGGTGCCGGACCCGGCACTGAGCCGTGTTGAACCTCCTACAACTGGCCTTGGCCCATCGGCCCAGCCTGCCCAGATCCCTCTGCAGAGCCTCCTGCCCTCCCCCACATCAACGCTCCCCCCAGCTTGGGGCTGTCTGCAAGCTTACTGAGGGAGCGCTCGATCCCCTCATCCAGATCATCAATAAAAATGGTACACAGGGCTGGCTACAGGACTGGCTGATGCGTGATGGGGACAGTGGGACATCAGCCCTGCTTGTGCGCTGGGTGTGTGATGGTGCTGTTGTGGGGCGCCTGCTCGGGTGCGTGCCGGCTGTGTCCCGTGGTCCCTGCACTGCTGCAGTTTGCACGGTGCCATTGCAAATCCCGAAGCACTGGTTGCCACGTTACATTAGGAGGAGCCACATCCAGCGTCCCTGGCGCCCGCTGTCACTGCAGTTCAATGGCAAGCTGCCGCTGAAAGGCTTGAAATCGGGGATCAAAGCCGCGGTGGCACGGCTGTTAGCTGCCGGGGATGCACATGAGCGGGTCAGGGGTGCAGGGGCTGGAGCCATGGCCCAGAGCCCAGCAGCGCTGCCAGGGCTGTGCCAGCAGTGAGTGAATCTCCTCCTCTGTGTGTGTGTGTGTGTGCCCCTGAGGGTGTGTGTGCCCATGCTTGTGTGTGCATGTGTGTTTATGGGTGTGTATGCACATGTGTGTGGATGTGCGTGCATGTACGTGTATGCACAAGTAGTTGTGGTGCAGGTACATGCATGTGCACACGTGGAGGTTGGGGGTGCATACCTGTGCCATGGTGAAGAAGACCCAGGGCAGCTGGAGCTCGCGGGTTTTCAGCCCCGGGCCTTGCCCATGGGGGGCTCATTCCCACTGGCTGCTCCAGCCCCCAACAGCAGCAGCCGCCTCTCCCCAGGGATGAGGCAGGAGTGGGGCTTGGCTTGCGCGTCTCCTCAGTTCCCGCTGGCTGCACACTGAGCGGTGCTGCTGCAGTGCCCGTGTCCCCAGGCTGGGGCACCCCCGGGGCCTGGGGGATACAGGGGCGAGTTTGGGGATGTGCTTCCAGAATGGCTGTTCCTGTGTGGCCCCATGCAGCAGGGTCACAGTGCTTCATGGTTGCCTGACTGTAGCTGGCCTCCTGCCACCTCTGTGGGTCCTGTGGCCCCACTTGGTCCCTGCCAGCTCATCCTTTCTGGACCAGACATCCCCATCCCAGCTGCAGCGCCCTTTGGGGAGGCATTTTGCGGTGGTACAGCTCCAGCCCGGTGCCAGCCCTGCCCTGTCCCCTCCCAGCAGGTAGGGCGAGAGCTGCTAGGCACAGCCATGGGCAGAAGGACGCAGGAGCCATTCATTCCTTTAAAGCCACCACCTTGTCTCTTCACAGACCCTGAGTCCCAGAGGAAGAGAACAGTGCAGAATGTTCTGGACCTTCGGCAGAACCTGGAGGAGACCATGTCCAGCCTGAGGGGCTCTCAAGTGTCTCACAGGTGAGGCCCTGACAGTGGACCCCCCCACCCCTTCCCCACCACCAGGGTCCTTCCTGGGGCAGCAAGGGAGGCTGGGGCGGCTGAGAAGCCACTCCACTCCAGGTGAAGGCCATGTAGGTGCTGGCTGTGCCCCTTGGCCTGGGGACCCTACTTACGGGGCTTTGGAGAGATGCTCCCAAATCTGTGCAGCGTCATGTGCGGGGCTGCGGTAGAGCCCCATCCCTGGCAGTGCTTTGGGCCCAACGCTACCCTGCATGCTCTGGGGCAGTGGGGATGGGTAGGGATGGCACTGAGGGGAGCCAGTTGCCCCCAGACCCCAGGCAGGGGTGAGGTCTGTTCCTAGTTGTTGGGTGCCCCCGTAAGGACAACCAGAGGTGAAGGTATCCTCTGCGCCTGCCCAGGTTTGGAACACAGGCTTCATCCCCATCTGTGACTCAGTTTCTCTACTGTATGTAGAGGTGACGGTAGAGAAACTCTCAGACAGAGCTGACCAAATGCCTGGCAGCCCATGGGCAGAGGTGGGTACACTGCCGAGCCCGGGGCTGGCAGCACCCCATGGTTGCAGCTGGGGCTGGCGGGACCATGAGAGTGGGGACAGGGTGATTGCTGCGTGGTGAACCAAAGCAGAGTGGCTACCTCTGTGTTCAGAGGTCTCTGTGACACATGCTTGGGACTACCTGTGTGCCCCGGGTCTCTCAGTTGATACCACTGCAGGGTTACTGCTCTGCTCTGTCCGTGCTTGGGGTCTGCACAGCAGCTCCAGCATCCTGCCTGTCTCCCCGTCGGGGCTGGCAGGCCTGGACCCTGCCAGTGGTGGGCCGGGGGCAGCAGGTGCGAGGGGGTAACTCCCCAGGGCACCCTCCCGGCTCCCACCCTGCTGGTGCAGCCGCAATGAAGCCTGGGCTTTGCGGAGGGGCTGTGTCGGGTGTCAGGACTCTGGAAAGCCGAGGATGCGGCGAACATCCTTCTCCTGGTGTTTGTTGCCACCTCGTGGTCTCCCTCAGTCCTCATTTCTGTGTTGGAAGGGGCAAAACCCAGCACCTTCCTCCCTGCTCTTCACCCACCACCACTCATCTTTACAAACCTCCCCTCTGTCACCCCTCGATCAGCTTTGTCCAGGATGAAGCAGCCAGGATGATTTAGCTCTCCTTAACCTAGAAGCTCGTCTAGACACTGCTCATCTTTGCTGCACTTTCTGGATCTTTTCCGAGCCAGAGGCAACAGAGCACTGGGGCAGTGGGATTTGCACGGGGCCACAGCGATATTCCCTGGGCTGGCCATTTCCTGGAATTATCCATTACAGCTCTGCCCCATCCCTTTGCTCAGCGTGGGAGTTGGTCCACAGCCTGGTGCTGCTTGCACCGAGTCAGGGCTGCTTTGTGTTCACTTCATGTCTGCTTCATGTTTGCTCTGCATTCGCTTTGCATTCATCTGTGTCAAGCTTCGCCCACCGCTTTCTCGCCCCAGCGCTCAACTCCTTTACAAATCCTCTGCCAGACCCAGCCTTAGGGAAACAGCATGAGGATATTAAGGGTGATTAAATTAGCATTGATGGTGGGTTTTGACTCTTCACTATCTCTTCCTTTTCTTGATGCGTAGTACATCACGTGGCGGAGGCCTCAGCCGGATCCCTGACATAGAGAAAAATGACTTGATAGCCCAGGGATGCCTGCCCCTGCATTCTGTCCCTTAAGCGGTTCTTAAATATGTGAGGATCTTCCCTCTTATCCCGTGGCAGCTGAGTTTATTTGGAAGCTTAATCTGCCTTTGATGAGGGCACTCATCCACCAACTTCTGCAGCAGCCTTTGCAGCGTGCTCCCTGCATCCCTCCAGGAGCTCCACCGCGGCTGTGAGCCGGATTTTCCTTTATTGTGTAAAGCTGTGTCAGCTCTTCCCCGGTACGTTGTAATTGCACACATACCCACTAATTCTGCTCTCATGAACGTTTCCTACAAGTGTGTCCAATACGGATGTCATCCGCAGCCCTCTGGATGTGCTCCGCTTTGCTGGTGTTGTTCCTTTGGGCTCCCTTTTTATTCCTTCCACAAACTATTCCTCAAATTTCTCTTGTTCTCCTCACTGTATTCTTCCACCCAGCGTCTGGAGGCTTATCCTTTGCTGTTTCCCCACTAGGACACAACTTTGTTCCTGAAAGACGTCATCGGACTTCTGGCAGCCTTTGCACCCGGCTGCAGGGCTGCACGAGCTTCCTCAAGGGCTCGCTTTAGTCCTGCTTGGAGACGTGGTCTGCATGTGCTCTGAGCCGCCGGCAGAACATCCTTAAATAGCCTTTGTGCTGCCGACAAAAACTAAACCCTTTTAGCTGCCTCTTTTAGTTCCGCTTTAACAAACTTCCTAGTTTTTTATGTAGTTCCCTGTTTTAAATTCAATACTGCAGCCAGGGTTTGGCTTTTGGTGCTCCTGCAGGAGCATTTAATCCAAGATGGGGAATAGTTCGCTGATAGTAACGTTTAGAGCCAAGTCAAGGGCTGTGGGTTCCCAAGTTGCTGCTCCAAGAAGTAATAATTTTTGGTGTCTATATTTAGTCTCAGCATCACTCCCTGGCATGCTGTTTGCCCAAAATACACCCTGAGGGGTGCAGGGAGTAACTGAACTCCCCATTCCTGATGCACTTGATGGCTCTGGGCTGGCTGGAGAGCAGCAGGCTAGCCTGTGGGGCTGGGCAGCCCTGACCTGGGGTGTCCCCTCCTGCCCAGACTTGGAGGTTCACTCTTCAGGGGTTCGGTATGGCATGCTGATGCAGAGACCTGGTCTCTGGTTTGCTCTTCATCATCGTTTGGCTCACAACCTCCACTCCTTGGCATGACCTGCTGCTGTGTCCCCTGGGATCAGTGTGCCACCACTCAAGTTCATCCTGTTTTGGGTCTGGGTTGGTACTGGGGTGCAGATGGGAAGGGAAATGGCTGAGGGAGAGCAGCCCGGGCATGGGGGAGCATGTCTGGGCTTTCCACTAAAGGCAGCCTATTAGTGGGCTGGTGGTGTGGGTGTCCCGGTGGGTCCTGGAACATGGGACACTGTGCTGGCACCAGGCAGGGAAGGAGGGGACTGTCCCCTGCCAGCTGAGATGAAGGGGGTCCAGGACAGACAGCGTCCCTGCGCCCAGACTCCTGGGAGCCTCTGGCCTTGCCCAGCTGCCTCAAAATGGGCAGTTTTGTTTTCCGAGCACTTGCAGCCCCAGTTCGGGGTGGGGGTGAGGCAGGGCATAGACCTCTGCTGGCCACTGTGCTCTGCCCTAACCACCCCTGCATCCCGTCCTTGCAGCTCCCTGGAGATGACCTGCTATGACAGCGATGAAGCCAACCCCCGGAGCGTCTCCAGCCTGTCCAACCGCTCCTCCCCACTGTCCTGGCGCTATGGGCAGTCAAGCCCACGCCTGCAGGCGGGGGACGCGCCATCGGTCGGGGGGACCTGCCGCTCTGAGGGCACACCCAGCTGGTACATGCATGGCGAGCGGGCACACTACTCGCACACCATGCCCATGCGCAGCCCCAGCAAGCTGAGCCACATCTCCCGCCTGGAGCTGGTTGAGGCACTGGACACCGATGATGTGGAGCTGAAGTCAGGCTACATGAGTGACAGCGATCTGATGGGGAAGACACTGACAGAGGATGACGACATCACCACAGGGTAAGTGCCCACACCGGGGTAGGTGCCTGCGCCACGGCTTTTCTGGAGGTTTCATCACCTCCTGTTCGGCCAGCGGTGGAGGGGCATCAGGCACAGCAGGATGGAGGAGCACATAGATCACGGCCAATCTGGGTTATGTCCCTGCATCCCAGAAGGTGCTTTCCCACCAATGAGGCAGTGTAGCCCTTGTAGTGCTGGTGGTGCTGGACACCAGCCAGGGCTTCCTGGGGCTGGCAAGCCCCTGAGCTGGGGTGTACTGCTCTTCTGGCATGTGGGCAGTGTCCGGCTTGATCTGGGTGTTCCCAGAGCAGGGGGCTGAAAAAAGTGCATGGTGTGTGGCTGTGGGAGCCCCGAGCCAGAGCCTTGCTGGGGTAAGTGCTGCTGCTTTCAGAAGTGCTCTCCCAGTGGGTCTAAGCTGCTGCCTCTGACCCTGGCACTGCAGGGACATCCTGTGTCCAGCTGGGAGTGCTGGTGGCTTGTGGTGGGGCAGGCAGGGCCAGGTCTCAGCACCCCAGTGAGAACTGCGCACCGAGGTGTCATTGGGTGGCACCGTAGTAGAGTGGGGTGCACTGCTGAGCAGGGGTCCTCTCCTTCTGGGACCCCCGCTGGCCTCTGTCCCTCCACCCACAGGGCCAGGGGCATCTCCTGCCAGGTGGGCACAACCTAGCATGCCCAGGGCTTGCATTTTCCTTCCAGATGTGTCCAGCTCCCACTGCACTGTTGAGGTGCCCCTGGCTCTGGCAAGGGTCCAGGATTTCAGCATGTTGGAGGTTTCCTGTTTCAGCACAGGAGGATTCTTCTGACTGTGCTGCTCTGGCCCTCCTGGGGCGGCCATAGTCATGTCAGCTCGTTGCAGGATAGAGCACAGCCCATGGCTTCACACCCATCCTGGGGGCCAGCACTCCCCAGACATGCCCTGGAGGTGCATGTTACAGTTGGAGGGGACACACACCGAGGGGTGCCTGTGCAGGCCTCCGCCCCCGTGATGCTGCAGCTTGGGGGCAAGAGTGTCTGTGGCACCACAAGTGTCAGACCTGTCCTCCCCACAGGCATGTAGGGTGAATCTCAGGGGCTGCCCTCTGTTTGTGAATGGGGTGCTTTGTGCTGGCTCAGTGTGGACCCCTCCTGGGGACCGTAACCCATCACTTGGCAGCCAGAGGTGGCACGTCACTACCTTCTGCCACCAGCCACTGGACCATGGGGTGTGATGGGCAGCAGGGTGGCTTTGGGCTGCCCTGGATGGCTGGGGCCACAGTGGTTCTGGCTGTGGGTACGAAGGGCTTCACTGCTTCTTGTCTCATCTTGGAGCTGCTCGTGCAGGCAGATAACCTTGGGGTGCCCTTGGCTGCAGAGGCAGTGCGGGGAGGGGTGAACCAGAGCATGACTTCATCTCCATCAGCCACTGAGCAGGCAGAGTGTGGGCAGGGTCAGCCCCTCCTGGGAAGGGCCAAGCTTTGGGGTGGGAGCCCTGTGTGGCCGAGCCTTTTGCGAGGCCCTGGCAGCACCACAGTCCCCCAGTGCCAGTGAGGCTTTCAGTGCCACGGCAAGCTGGGCTGGCACCTCCACGGCCGGGTGCCAGAGTCCCTGTTCCTGCACAGGGCCCGCAGTGTGACCCTGAGCGTGCTGCAAGGGAAATCCCCAGTGCCCTGCCAGTGGGTGCAGAGACAGACTGGGTGCTCTGTGCTGGGTACCCCTCGCCAGGGTTGGGTGCAAGAGGGCAGCCGCAGCAGCACAGGGCCCTCTTAACTGCAGGGACATGTTCTGGGGATCTGCAACGTCACCAGGATGTTGCTGACACATGGGGCCAAGTGGTGATCTAGTCATAGCTCCATCCCCTATGGCCCCATGATAGGACTTGGGATGAGGGTCCCCCAGAGCAGGCAGCGTGGCACAGTCCACAGGGACACCCAGGGAATGTCCCTGGCTGGGTGCTGGGGGACACGGAGGTGCCCTGTCCAGGAGCCTGGGCACTGGGCATCCCCTCCTTGCCAGAGCCAGCTGGGGCGAGGAGCTGCCTTGCCAACGCAGAGCACTCATCCAGTGCAGCCCTTCATCCAGCCTCCTCAGCTGGCTCTGACCTAGAAAGCAAATACCGCCCCAGGCCCCGTCTCCCCGTGCTGCTAATGCACCGGGCAGGAGCCGAGTGCTGCAGATGGGGCCATCAGCCCCCGAGCCCCGGCTGCCAGGCCAATGCTTCATGCACCGCGCCGGCGCACACCCAGGCTTGTAGGGCAGTAGGTCAGAGCCAGCTCAGAGGATGCGGTGGCACGTCTCCTGAGACGTGCGGGAAGCCATGGGATAGGACCTGGCATCTGCATGGCTTCCTGGGGAAGCATCCTGGAAGGAGAGGGCTGAGGTAGGTGAGGCATGGCTGGGGCATGGGGGCTGTCCAGGGGGGTACTGGGGTGAATCGGCAGGCTGGTGGTTGGGGTGGGCCCAGCTGAGAGGGCAGTGGTGGTCCCAGGGCCCAGCTCAGAGAGGGGGGTGGGACGATCAGGTCTGGTGGTGTGAGCAGGGATCAGCTGGGGACACCCCAGCCTCCAGAGGCATTTCTGTATCAGCTGAATGTGCCGGCATTCTGCCTCCTTGCCTGGCCATGCCCTCCTGCCTGCATCCATCGGGCCAGCACTCGCAGCTCCTCTCCACCAGCAACCTGCTGCTGGTTTTGGAGTGTGGAAAGCTCTGGCTTTGCCCTCCCTGTCTGGTAGCGAGGCCTTTCTTTTGTTCCCAGCGTCACCGTATCCTCCTTGTGCTCTGCAGCAGGGCAGCCCTTGGCCAGCAGGGACCCGGCACAGCCTATGCTGGGAGCAGCCCCGCAGCCCCCCACCACTGCTGGCACCGTGGTGTCCGAAGGGCCTGGCGCAGGCAGCAAGCTCAGCTTAACATGGCAGCATTTTCTGGGGTGGTGCTGCTCTCCTGCCCTGTCCTGCCCGTCCTTGGGGCCTGGGCAGGGCGCAGGCAGGGACAGCACCGACCCCTGGGCTGTTTCCCTGGCACTGGAAGTCTTTGCTCTCTTCCTTGGCTGCTGTCAGCTCAGGTTTCCACCCACCACTGCTCAGTTTGCTGCTTGCTGTTCCCTGCCCCTGATGCCAGTCCCTGGAGGGGTGCAGTGCTGCCGGTGACGCTTTTCCACCCCATCCAGGCTGGGAATGTTTCCTGAGCCCTGGAGGTCACCCCACCAAGGTCACCCCAATGGGAGGTCGCCCAGTGCCGAGGGACTTCTGTGGCTGTACGGCTGCAGCGCAGTGCTGGGCCCATGATGCAGCAGCGTGGGTGCCTTCATGTGCAGACCTGTGTGTGAATCAGGCAACGGTAGAGGAGGTGGAGAGCACCCGAGCGGGAATTTTCAAGCCAGGTTTTGCCTGGTTTCGTCCCGGCCATGTCCTGCATGTCCAAGCAGTGCCACCTCCTGCACGTGGAGCTGCCGTTCCCCCTGCAGTGTAGTGTGGCTGCAGGTTGGTGCATCTCCCATGTGCTGTGTATGCTTGGGGCCCTGATGTGAGCAGCTGTTGCGGGTCCTGAGTGCTGGCGCAGGAGCGGGTGAGCATGCATCACCCCTGGGTGTTCCCTGGGGCCATTAGGGACACGGTGGGGAGTGAGCAGGGTGCTGTGAGGCTTTGCTGTGGTTGGGAGCTGGTAGGGTGTGCTGGCTTCCACCCCCCCAGCCCTGCCTGCCTGGGGTCATGGGGCTTCCCCCCAGCCATGCAGCACAGGATCCCAGGCTGAGGGTATGACGAGAGTGTCGGTTCTTCTCTGCTTTGCCTTGCTCCACCACGTCTCCCGGGCTTGGAGAGCACCCTGTGTGTTGCAACCCTTTCTGCCACCCTCCTTTTGTCAGACCCTTCATCAGCCAGCCTGTTACCCAGCCGCTTCCCCACGAACAGTGATGCAGCTGCAAGGGCCCTGGGGTGCTCTGGATGTCCCCAGAGAGGTCTGGCAGGCCACCGTGCCCAGTGCCAAGGGCTTAGCAGGTCCAAGCACCTCCCCATGGTGTGCCTCATGCTCAGGGAAGTGCAGGGCACTGGGTGGGGGTTGAAGGCACCTGCCGTGTGGCCCTGGCTGTGCCTCAGTTTCCTTTGGTCCACCCTGCTGGCTGCGAGTGCGTTGGGGCAGGGCACAGCTGCTCTCGGCGGGGTTTGCGGCGGGGTTTGCGGGGTGCAGTAGAGGAGGAGCACCTCTCCCTGGCTCTGGTGTGCAAGGACACGAAACCTGAGCTCAGCCATGTGATGGGCAGCTCCCCAGGTGAGGACCTCAGGGACAAATTGGGACAGGCTGGTTCCGTCCTTGGTCCTTGGAGCTGATCAAATACCCACAGTGGCAGAATCCTGTGGGGATGCCCAGGCTGAGCTCATCCTGCCCCTCTGGCAGGGCACGGTGTTGCCAGGCCTGATCCTGCCATCCCCAAGCACGGGGATGGGCGAGTGGAGAGGGAGCGAGCAGGGCTGGCTGCTGAGTCAGCGCCTTCTTGCTGCGGTGGCTGCAGGAGCGCTGATGATCTGTGTGCACTGCAAGGCCTTGGGCATGCAGGCATCGCTCTGGAGCTGATCCCTGTGGCTGTGCATGTCCCCTGGGGCTTTCAGTGCTCTGGGGAAGTGCTCAGGTAACCCCAGAACCGCTGTGATTTGGGGGTGTCCTTTTGGGCCTTGTTTTTCGTTGTGGATGGAAAGGGAGTAGCACTGCAGCCCACCTCAGTGGTGGCAGCATCTGCACCCCCATCAGCCGGGTACTGTCCTGACTGTTCATGGGTATGAAATGGAGCCGTGGCAGCAGCCTTTGGTGTTGGGACCGCGGGGTGCCGTGCAGCTCAAGGGTCAGCACGTGTGTCCAGTTCATGGTACTCCCTGGGCACTGTCCCATGCCACCGCTATGGTGCTGCTGGCAGCTGGGCGCTGCAGAGCCTGTGGTCCCCTCCAGCAGGGCTGGGGGCTGCTAGCCGCATCCCCCCAGGAGGGATGCTCTTGAGCGGGCACCCGCTGTGCTCCGGCTGGCCTGGCTCCGGCTTCCTCGCAGCTACTTGAGCTCGGTGCAGCCCGGAGGCGGGAGCAGATGTTTGGCTTGGCTCCCCGAGAGCGGCAGGGGAGCGGACGCCCTCCTCTCCTGCTTCAAGCAGGATTGGCGCTGGCGCTCTGCTCCCCTCGAACGCCTCTCACTCAGCTTTGGCTGTTCCGGCCTGACCCTTTGCCACCATCCCAGCGAGCCTGTGAAGTCATTTCTCGGAGGGGACATCCCAGGGGGCACGGCTGTGGCCCTGCACGTGGCCCGGCGTGTGTGCGGGGCCCCAGCCTGGCCGGGGGGGTGGCAGGGGGGCGGCTGGGGAAGTGGTGTTGGATAAATCCTCGCTGCATTGTGCTGTGTGCTGGGGCTCGGTGGGGTTCCTCCCTCCAGCTGGGGATGGACAGGGGATGGTCCCAGAAAGGGGCCCCAACACCCCGCTGGGCACCGCCACCACTGAAGCACCCCTCCTCCGCGCTGCGTTCCAGCCAGCTCCTTGTTTTGGGGTTTGGGTCAGGGCGCCCAGTGGTGACCCCCGGCGCCTGGGGCTGCCTGGGCTGGGCTGCTGTGGCAGCAGCTGCATGGAGCATGTCTTGGGAAGGGGCTCCTGGGGTTGTGGGGCTCAGGGGGTGCAGGGCGCTCAGGGGTCAGTGCACGCCCAGGGTTTGGAAAGCTGCTGGCCTCTGCGGCCGCTGGTGGGGCTGGGTGCGGACGCGGAGCAGAACTGAGCCCAGGGCTGGACCTCGCACGCCCACGTGCCCTGGAGAGAGCTGCTCCGGGGGGTCTGCCCCCCAGACCTGGCTGCCCACCCGCTTGCTGCTCAGGATCTGGCTTTGCTGCTTGCCGTGTGCTGCCTGTGATGGGGCCCGGCCACTGCAGGCAGAGGTGTCTGAGGCCACTGGCTTGTCCAGACAACGGGAAAAATAGGAATTTCGCAAGCAGGCTGAGTCACACCGCTCCCCACCCCGGCGCTGCCCTGGGACTCTCTGGCCGCTGCACGCAGCCGCTGAAGCCCACCATGCCACCACGGTGGCCACGAGCAAGGCTTCATGTGCCACCATTTCCAAAACAGCTGGAGATCCCCACATGGGGACACACTTCCACCGGGGTTTCAGGGTGGGTCAGGGGGTGACCCTGCATTGTCCCCTCGCCCCGCAGCGGGGCTGGCTGAGCTCAGCAGCCCCGCTGGCATGGTGGCCAGGCCTGTGGTTGGGGTCCACGGCTGATCTCATTGCTGCGGGCAGGCGCGTGCTGGCTGACACCCCCACGGCATCAGCCTGGCTGCCTCGGGGAAATCAGACCCTGCTATTACTGTGGTTGACAGCGCAGAGCTGGAGCAGAAGTGCAGCCTGGCCACGGGCCCCCCCTCGCAGGAGCCACGCACACTCTGGGTTGGCGTGGGGGGAGTCCCCTGGGGACCTGGGGGGCCGGGGACCAGAGGCAGTGCTGCCTGGAGGACAGGGAACTGGACCAACTGCTGGGATGTGACGCTGATTCTCTTCTGTTGGGTGAGCTTGGGCGAGTCAGATCCCCTTCCCTGCCTCAGTTTCCCCATCTGTAAGGTCCTTGCAACTCCCTGTTCCTTTGAGCGCGGCTTCCATGAAGGGTGCCAGATCCCGGTACCCAAAATGGAAGCGGGAAGCACCTGGGGTCGGGGAAGCCTGGCCTGCGGCAGGGGCTGGTGCTATTGGGGGGGGGGGGGTACCTGGGGGTTTGGGGGTGGTGTCCTGGAGGGTACACAGGGGTTTGGGGAGGGTCTGAGGAGGACTCAGAGGAATCTGGGTATCCTGTGAGTCTGTGGGGATCTCAAGGAGTATTGGGGGGGGAGTTGGGGGCTGTTACAGGGGCATGGGGTGTGTGCAGGGAGCTGTGGGGATCCTGAGGGAGGTTATGGGTGTTGTGATGCCCTGTGGCCGTTCCTGAGGTGGATGTGAGGGGGAAGCAGAGCCACCCCTGCCCATGCCTGCGGGGAGTCCCCAACCCCCCGATCGTGATTTATGAAGCTAATTGGTTTTTCTGCCCCATTAAGTGGAGTAGAAGGAGAGGGAGGGGAGAGCCCTGGCTGTGCCTCCTCACAGGTCCTGTGAGGTCCTGCCACGGCTGCAGGAGGCTGTGATGGGGGATGCTGGTGACATGTCTGCAGAGCCCCCTCAGTGCCATTGAGCCGCTGATGTGGGGCGTGGAGACCCCCCGTGCAAGCCCCATATTTCCTCCCCTGCAGCGACCACGGCAGAGCAGGACGAAGGGGCCAGGGCAGGCCAAGGGGGCCTCACTGGTCCAGGGTGGGCCTCAGGGCAACGGCAGGGATCCAGCAGCACCCGCCTGGCAGGGGCACGAGTGCCGGGGCCCGGCTGGTGCGGGGCGTCGGTCTGGCCTGCGGGCAGGTGCCCGTGCGGGGCGAGATGGATGGGCTGGGGGTGCCCCCTGCGCAGGGCTCGGTACCGGTGCCTGCCGGTGGGGCTGCTGCCGCTGACCGCGATTCTCTGACCCTGGCTCTGGCGGGGCCGAAGCTGCCCTTTGGCGGCGGCCGCTGTGCCGGGCCGTGCGGGGCTGCGCCCCCGGCCACCCTGCGAGCCCCGCGTCCGGGTTCGGGCCCCGGGGGAGCCGGGGCTGCCGCTGCGAGCGCTGCCGGCGCGGCGGAGGGGAGGGAACGGGCGGCGCCGGGCTGGGGGGCGGCGGAGGGCGGTGCTGGCCGGGCCGGCTGCCCGCGGGACCCCGAACGGCGGCAGTGGCACCGGGGGCTGCGGGCGGGGGGCGGGCAGGGGGCCGTGCTCGGCGGGGGGCAGAGGCGTCGCCTTGCCGCGCCGGGGCGGGCGCGAGGAAGGAATGACCGATGTCCCAGCCCGCGGGGACCGGGCCTGTTCCGCCGAGGCTGCCGTTAACCCTCTGCCCGCCGGGGCCGGGCTGGCCCCGTGTCCCCGCAGTCCCCGGGCCGGCGGGGACCCTGCCCCGCGGCGCTCCCGCTCTGCTGCGCGTGCGAGAGAAACAAGGACAGAAAGGGGCTTTTTGGTCGATGAGGCGCGGGGCGGCGTGGGTGCCCTGGCCGGGGCTGGGCTGGGCTGCGGGGGCCGCCGACTCCCCGGGACCCTCGGCCGGAGGTGGTGCCGTCGGGGAGGCGGAATGGGGGGCGTTGAGGGGCGCTGGGGCCAGGCTGGGGGATGGCCTGGGGGGCACTGGTGCTGCGTGTGGGGATGTGAGTGTGGGCTGGGGGCAGCTGGGGGACCCGGGCTGAGACTGGGGGGGGGGGGCGGGGGCGGGGGCATGCTGGGCTGAGGAGCACCAGGGACAGGGGTGGGAGTTCATGGGCTGGACTGGGCGGCCCTGGGGCCGGGTCCCCGAGCCCCTCCCGGCGGGGGTCGGGGGGCGGTCGGGGATAGCCGGGCTGCGGCCGCTGCCGCTTTAAGGCGCGGGCAGCGCGGGGCGGTCCCGCCGCCGCCCCTCCCGCCCGCCCCGGCGGGGCCGCGCTGCCGCGGGCAGCACCATGCTGCGGGCGGGGAGGCCGCGCCGCGCCCCGCGCCTGGCCAGCAGGTACCGTACGGGCACGGACGGCCCCGCACCGGCACCGGGCGCGGCGGGTAGGGCGCGCTGCGGGCGGGCGGGTGGGCGGCCGGAGCCCGGCCCCGGCAGACAAAGCCGCGCGCCCCGGGGCCGCACCGCGGGCGGTGCTTTGTCTCGGCCACGCCGCGGGGGGGAAGGGGGGACCCGGGCAGCGCGGCTCCGCCCGGCACCGCTGCATCGGGGCGGCTCCCCGCGGCCGGGAGCGGGGCGCGACCCCCCCCGCCCAGTCCCCCGCCTCACACCTGCAGCGCGGCTGGGCCGGGCTCCCGGAGCTCCGGTACCCCGGGCCGGCGGAGCTGACCCCGCCGGGGCGGGGCGGGCGGCGGTGCTGCGTGCCCACCTGGGCGCTCCGGAGCGGGGCACGCCTGGGCCGGGGCGGGAGCGGAGCATCCCCGCGCAGCCGCTCGCACGGTGGCCCTGGGCCAGGTCCGTCCCCCGCAGCCGCCTCCCCGGGCCGGGGCCGGGTGTGCGTCGCCGGTGCCGGGGAGCACCGCAGGACGGTCATGCTGCCGCAGCCCCCACCTCGCTGCTGCTGCTGTCCTTGGGCATCCCTTCCTTGGGCATCCCTTCGCTGGGAGCTGTCAGGGGTGTGGGGCTTGCGGTTGTCCCGATGCATTGCTGCCTTCAGGGTGGGTTTGGTTCGGTGCCGGCTGAAGGGAGGTGGGAAATTGCTCTGTGTAAGATGGAGGGGCTGGAGCACAAAGCAGGAATTGAGTTTTGCCCCCCAGCATAACACTGCGGCGTCGCTGCCCCCTGTTTGGGGTCTGTGGGTGGCACTTGGGTGGCCTCGGCTGGCAGGGACCGGGGTGCCAGGCACCGAGAACTGGTATTTGCCAAGGAGCTGTCAGTGCTGTGGTGCAGCCTGATTTGAGGCTTTCCTTGCTGTGCCGGCTACAGCATATGTGTGCCAGTTTTGAGGAGCCCTCAGTGTGCCAGCCACGTGCCCCATAAGAGAGCCAGAGACATCCCACAGCGGGCAGCTGGCTCCCAGGCTTCACCCCAGGGCTTGAGTGCTCTTGGATCTTGTCTGTCACCTTCTGTGTTGACCTTCCTTAGCATGGGATTGCTAAGGAGGATCCGGGGCCACCTCCTGCCCCAGTTCAGCCCCGGACCCTGTGCCTGTTTCACCAGAGCTCTCCAGATGCCTGGTGGCAGGGTGGCAGGGGCTTCCCGTGCAAGGCTGGGAGAGCATTTGAGATTTGCCCTGCCAGGCCACTAAAGCCAAACTGAAGAGACGCAGCACTACGTTTGGTCACAGCCATGCGCCCACAGGAGCCATGCCTTGCTCCCAGTGCTGCCTGCTTCAAGGGTGATGCTGACACAGGAGAGGAGCATTGTTTCATGCTCCGGGGTGGAGATTTCTGTCCCAGTGAGAAGTCACCCTCAGCACCAGGGGCTGGTGGTGGGAGATGCTTGGAGCCAGGCAACCCATCAGCACATCCCGGGCATGTGGTCATAATTAAATCCCATCCTGAGCAGCAGAGCCTGTGGGGCTCTGTTGCAAAAGCTGCTGTGGGGATGCAGGGGGCTGTGTCCATCCTGGCTGTGGCCAGTCCCCGATGTCTGGGAAGAACAGGGTACATGGGGCTGGTTGGAGAGGGTGCTGGAGCTGCCTGTGTCGCTGTGTCCTGGGGTTTGGGCGTCCCAGAGGGGATGGTGGTGGCTGCAGCTTGTGTCCTGGCACCCTGGTTGGCAGGGACACCCAGCAGGTGCCCTCTTCTCTGCCAGGCCACACTGTCCTGTCCCCAGCTCAGTCAGGGGTCACAGTGTCACTTGGGTGATGCTAAGCAGATTCCCCAGCTGCTGGGGCTCTGGTGCTTGCTGGGCTCCTGCATCTCTGTGGCCCCAGTGTAAGCGACTGGGCCTGGCCACAGCCCCTCAGCTTTGCTCCCCTCTCCTACACCGCTGCTTGTCTCCCCCAGCCTCTTGCAGCCCCCTCGGAGGCTGCAGGGCCTCGCTGACCTACTCAGCTGCTGACCTGAAAGGGGCCGTGCTCATCCTGCTGGAAAACGCTCTGTGCCTGTCTGTGCTGGATCGCCCTCGGCACAGCCCTGTGCTGCGGGGCTGGCCGGGCCCGGGGGGTGCGCAGGCAGCTGCTGCCCCGGCACGGTGCAGACTGGTGGCCCTGCAGATGGGCTTGCGCACGGTCCGCTGCGCCCCCAGCACGGAGCAGCTGCCCTGGCATAGCAGCGGTGCCCATACCTGCTGCCTCTGCCTGCTGCGGATGCTGGCTGCTGGAGGGGGGGAGCAGAGTGTGTCGAGGCAGTGGGTGGGGGCCACCCGAGGAAGGGTGGATGCTGCGGGGCGGCTGGTTTGTTTTCTCCAGCCAGTCCCTGCCCTTTCCAGCGATGCTCCAGATCTGCTCAGCGGGGCAGGTTGCAGGGGGCTTGGTACCAACTGCAGTGCTGCCAGCCCTGCCAGCGTGGGTACTGGCCTCCTCATGTTGCACAGACACCATCCATGGTCCAACCTCCCCCCACAGCGGGGTCACTGGGCCTGGTGTGCTGGTGGGGCACCGAGCCTGTGCCAGGCTGGAGCCCACCGCAGCCCTGCAGCAGGTGCTACTGGGAGCTTAGGTTTGCGCCCCGCAGCCCCTGGAGCGGGGAAATCCCGCAGTGCCGGGCAGAGCTGGGGCTGGCAGGGTGGGTCTGATGCTGTCTCTGTTCTTGCAGCTGGGATGAGAGCAGCTCCATCAGCAGCGGCCTCAGCGATGCCTCTGACAACCTCAGCTCGGAGGAGTTCAATGCCAGCTCCTCACTCAACTCCCTGCCCTCCACCCCCACCGCCTCCCGCAGGAACTCGGCCATAGCGGTAGGTGCCTGTGGCACCCAGACCCTTCCTGGGATGCCGCTGGTCTGTGGGAAAGAGGGGATGGAGGGTGCTGGTGTGGGGGAACTGAGGCATGGCGTAGGGTGACAGTGCATCCCTCTCCCAGCTGGTCGGTGCTCTCTGGGAAGTTTGGGGTGGGTGCCAGGAGCGCCCCTGACTCCGCTCTGCCCACAGCTACGCACGGACTCAGAGAAGCGCTCACTGGCAGAGAGCGGGCTGAGCTGGTACTGTGAGGGCGACGACAAGGCACCCAAGAAGCTGGACTACGACAGCAGCAGCCTCAAGATGGAGCACGGCTCCTCCAAGTGGCGGCGGGAGCCCTCGGAGGGCGGTGAGGAAGGGCCCAAGGGTGGTGAGCTGAAGAAGCCTGTCAGCCTGGGCACTCCTGGCTCCCTCAAAAAGGGCAAGACCCCTCCCGTGGCCGTGACCTCCCCCATCACCCACACGGCCCAGAGCACCCTCAAAGTGGCAGGTGAGACCCAGTTCATGCAGGGTCCAGCTGCTCTGATGGGGAGAGGGTTGGGTGGCACCTCTGTGGGCCTTCCCTGAGCACGCTGGCCACGGGATTCCCAGAGGCAGCGCTCAGACCCAGCAGCTGGAGGTGTGCTGGAGCGGGTGGCAGGGCTGTGCATCCTTGCAGGCACGTTGTGGGTCTGGCCCCATGCTAAGCCCTGCTTGCTGGTCTGCCTGCCCCATGGCCTCGTGGCCACGTGCCGGGCTGGAGGCTAGCTGGGTGCTTGAAGGCCTGGCCACGGCTCTGCCCTGAGTCCCGGGATGGTGGCATGTCCCTTCTTCATCACACCCCTGCATCTCCAGTACCACTGTCCTATCTGGACTAGTTCAATGTCCCCAAAGCCTCCAGGGACGCTAACTTGGCCTTCCCTACCCACCAGGCAAGCCTGAGACCAAAGCCACCGACAAAAGCAAGCTGTCTGTGAAGAGCACAGGCCTGCAGCGCTCCTCCTCCGATGCTGGCCGTGATCGCGCTGCTGATGCCAAGAAGCCACCCTCGGGCCTCACGCGCCCTTCAGCCTCCAGCTCCTTCGGCTATAAGAAGCCAGCTCCTGCCACTGGCACAGCCACTGTGATGCAGGCTGGGGGCTCAGCCACACTTGGCAAGATCCAGAAGAGCTCTGGTATCCCCGTCAAGCCAGTCAGCGGGAGGAAAACCAGCCTGGATGTCTCCAATGCAGCCGAGCCTGGTTTCCTGGCCCCAGGGGCTCGTTCCAACATCCAGTACCGCAGCCTGCCCCGGCCAGCCAAGTCCAGCTCCATGAGTGTGACCGGTGGCCGTGGCGCAAACCGGCCAGTCAGCAGCAGCATCGATCCAAGCCTGCTGAGCACCAAGCAGGGCAGCATCTCTGTGTCACGGCTCAAGGAGCCATCCAAGATCAGCACCAGCCGTGGCACACCAGCCCCTGTGAACCAGACAGACCGCGAGAAGGAGAAGGCCAAGGCCAAGGCGGTGGCACTTGACTCTGAGTGTGGGACGCTGAAGAGCGTCAGCTCACCTGAGAGCACACCGAAAGCCCAGGCCAACCTCCCGCCAGCAGCCAAGGTGGCCGAGCTGCCCCCCACGCCTCTCAGGTACGATCCTTCCACCTTTGAGGGCAGCAGGTGCCCAGCACCCAGCTGTGCCCAGCACTCCAGTCTCACCTGCTTCCTTACCTAATTTCCCCCTCTAGAGCGGCTGCCAAGACCTACGTGAAGCCTCCCTCACTGGCCAACTTGGACAAGGTCAACTCCAACAGCCTGGACTTGCCCTCCTCCAGCGAGCTGCAGCCCCCACACACTGCCAAGCTCCAGGACCTGCACCCAGCTGGTGGGCACCTCGCGCCCTGCTTCAGCCCCAGTCCTGCCCCCATCCTCAACATCAATTCGGCCAGCTTCTCCCAGGGCCTGGAGCTCATGGGTGGCTTCAGTGTCCCGAAGGAGGGCAGGATGTACCCCAAGCTCTCAGGGCTGCATCGCAGCATGGAGTCCCTGCAGATGCCTATGAGCCTGCCCAGTGCCTTTTCAGGGGGCAGCACCACTACCCCAACCCCTGCTGCTGCACCCCCTGCCAGCACAGAGGAAGAGGAGGAGGAAGAGGCAGGGGAGCTGGGCTGGAGCGGGAGCCCACGGCTTGCACATCTGGACAGGTATGGCTGGAGGGAGGGCACAGGGCTGCTGGGGCACCTCCCTGCGCTCAGATCCCTCCCTGCCATCCTGCTGCGACCTTTGCCTGCTTTGGAGGCTCTTCCTGCTACATTTCTGGGGAAAAGCTCCCTGTCCCCGCAGCTCAATCCCCATGGCACCTTCCCTCATCTGTGCAGGGATGTCACTGATCTTTCCTTCCCTTCCAGTGCCAACCGCGACAGGAACACGTTGCCCAAGAAAGGGTTGAGGTAAAAGTGCCCAAGTGACTTTTGGATGGCGCTGGGGAGGGAGGGTGGGCATGTGGAGCTTTCTGCAGGGGGCTGGTGGTGCCCTCCATGCCGGAGAGGCTGGGCTGCAGTGCAGTGGGCAGGAGCCAGGATGGTGCTGGTCCACTTCACCATGCCTGTCTCTGCTCCGCTCCCCAGGTACCAGCTCCACTCCCAGGAGGAGGCCAAGGAGCGGCGCCATTCGCATGCCATCAGCAGCGGGCTCCCTGAGTTGGACGACCAGCAGGAGCTGCCCTCGCCCCCTGCCCTCCCCATGGCGCTGGTTGGGAAAGGTCCGCTCACCAGCATCGGTCAGTGCCCTCTGCTGCCAGTCCCCTTCTGCTTGCAACAAGCCCTGTGCCTCCTGCTCCCCATCACCCTGTGCTCCCCATGTGACTTGCTGATGTTGCCCCGGGTGCTGCTTTTTTCCATGACACTCCCAGCAGCCCTGACACTCAGCACCTGGTGCTTTTGGCCCATCGAGGTGCTGGGTTGTGCCCAGGGGCCAGGCATGTTCATCATCTCCACCTTCAGGGCATCCTGGGGCTCTGGCCACAACTCTCTGCTCCTCTGGGGGTGCCTGGCAGGGCAAGGGGTCAGCCCTGCCCTGCTCTTGCCAGGACCTACGTGTTCTTGGAGGGTTTGGAGGGTCCAGGCAGACAGGTTTGGGCTGCTGGTGGGGGGCAGCAGGTGTTGAAGTCCTCCACTTCTGCACCCACAGGTGATGGGCTCTGGCATGGTGGTGCCCACTTTGCCCTGGGGTGATGGATTTGTTTCTCAGCCCTGTGGTAACCTTGGTGCTGGCGTCCACATCTTCCCAGTGTAAATCTGCATTTCAGCTTTCCCTCAGTCTCTCCCTGCTTTGGGACCATGATTCCTGCTTCCTCTCTGCATCCCAGCTCTTGTGGATTGCTTCCAGCCCTGCTTCCCCATCCCAGTCCCAGGTTCCCTGGTGTGATTCTGACCCTGCCTCTCCCCTGCCTTCTCCTTGTAGTGAGCCCCACTGCCACCGCAACCCCACGGATCACCCGCTCCAACAGCATCCCCACACACGACTCCACCTTCGAGCTGTACAGCACGTCCCAGATGGGCAGCACCCTCTCCCTGGCCGACAAGCCCAAGGGCATGATCCGCTCGGGCTCCTTCCGGGACCCTGTGGACGATGGTGAGAGTGTGCTGCACTCCTGCCCAGGTGGAGGGGGCTCTTGGGGGCGGCGACAGGACTCCCCGCACACTTGTCCCTTCCTCCTGGATCTGCTGCAGCACTGTTGGATGAGTTGGTGCATCCAGTCCTCAGCATCAGAGGAGGGGACAGCAGCCCTGAGGGGCCTGGTAGACCCCTCTGCTCTGGGCTACAGCCCACCCTGACCACCATGGGTACCCTGTGGCCCTGGGTTGGCCCCAGGGTGTTGTGGCACTGGGGACACAGGGACCCAAGCAGCCAGGGGGAGTGGCAGAGCACCTGGGCTCAGCCAGAGAGGAGGGTGCAGGTGGAGGGTGCTCCCCACACCCTGCTGCACACCGTGTGCCGAGGGAGGTCATCAGCCACACACTGAGAAACAGGCAGTGCTGAGCAGCTGCCATCCCACCCTCTGCCTCCCCCGGCCCCCCCACAGAGCCCCCCTCCACTGGGAGCTCCGTCCTCTGCACCCTGCTATGCCCTGCACCTGCAGCCATGGGGATGCTGCTGGCCCGGGGCACCCTGACGGGCTGGGTTTTATTCTGTTGCAGTTCATGGATCGGTGCTGTCCCTGGCCTCGAGCGCGTCCTCCACCTACTCCTCCGTAAGAGCTGCCTCTGTGCTGCGCTGCTTTGTGCATGGCTGGTGGGGGCCTGGGTGGGAAGTGGGGGGGGCTCTGTGCATGCCTCTGCCTTGCGCCAAGCCTGTCCGTGCCTCGCTGCCCTCCTGACTGCCTGCCTCTGTCTGTCTGTCTCCCTCTGCTCTCGCACTGCCAGGCTGAGGAGAAGATGCAGTCTGAGGTGAGCCCGCACCCTCTGCTCGTCGCCTGCCCCTGCCACCATGGCGAGGGTGAGCAGCTGGCCCCTCTCACTGCCTCTGCTCTCTCCCCACAGCAAATCCGCAAGCTGCGCCGTGAGCTGGAGTCCTCGCAGGAGAAGGTGGCCACCCTGACGTCCCAGCTGTCTGCTAACGTGAGTCCCTATGGGACCTGCTGCAGGACACACCGCTCTGTGTCCCTGCAGTGTGTGGGGCTGGTGCTGCCCTGCGCCCACCAGAGCCTTGGATTCCCCTTTCCAGCCTCTCGTGTCCCACACCTGGCAGAGGGTGCTCACCCAGGCGTGGGTGCTCACCTGTTTCTCCACTTCTCCCAGGCCAATCTGGTGGCAGCTTTTGAGCAGAGCCTGGTGAGCATGACATCCCGCCTGCGGCACTTGGCAGAGACCGCTGAGGAGAAGGTGGGCACTGTTGGGATGCCGAGTAGGTACTGGGGGGTACTGGTGGTCCCGGAGGGTGCTCGTGGTGCTGGGGGATGCTGGACTTCGGTGAACCTGCTGTGACATTGCCCATCCCAGTGGTGCTCTTGAGGTGGGCCCTGTGCTGCTGGGACACACTGTACAGCTCCTGGCTCTGCTCCCCAGGACACTGAGCTGCTGGACCTGCGAGAAACCATTGACTTTCTGAAGAAGAAGAACTCGGAGGCCCAAGCTGTGATCCAGGGTGCACTGAATGGCACTGATGTCACCCCCAAAGGTAAGGTGCTGCAGCCCTCCCGCTGCAGGGATGTAGCCCTTCCTCAGCTACTCGCCCAAACCCAGCTGGGCTGTGCCTGCCTGGAGGTGCCCAGAGCACATCTCGCTCATGAGGTGTTCACATGGGAGGCAGCGTCCCCTGGGCAGCAGCTCTTCCCCTCCTGGGACCCCTGAGCATCTGAAGCCAGGGTTGTACAGCCAGAGCTGTCACTGCAGGAGATCTTGGCACTGGTGTGGGGACGGGGTGGTTGTCCTCCCTGGGGCACTTCCTCACTGGGCCCTTTGCTGACAGCCCAGTTTTGGCTGCTGATCTTGACTTTGTTCCCGTGAGTGCTGTTCCTAGTCCTGAAACCACAATGTGAGTGTAACGTGCTGGCAGGGAGGTGGCCTGGGACAGGAGCAGAATGATGTACACCCTGGGCATCTCCCTAGAGTTGGAGGCAGCGCCCATGTAGTGTCTGAGCCCCCTGTTGTCTTACCAGGTGGCTCCGAAAGCTCAGAAGGTGTTTGGGTGTGAGCAGGGAAGCTGTGCAGGGAGGAGAGTGCAGGTGGCTCTGGCACTGGGGCAGACACAATTTGCTGATACCTCCTTTTCTGATCTCTCCTGCTTCTCTTGCTGGTCCTAGAGCTGCGCATCAAGCGGCAGAACTCCTCTGACAGCATCTCCAGCCTCAACAGCATCACCAGCCACTCCAGCATTGGCAGCAGCAAGGACGCTGATGCGAAGAAGAAGAAGAAGAAGAGCTGGGTGGGTTGGGCAGGGCACTGGCAGGAGTGGGGCTTGGGGAGCCACTGGCAGGGTCTGACTGGGGTCAGGCCCACAAGCCAGCTGCTTCTTGGTCTACCGTGGCATGGTGGTGTTTGTCTCCTCTGTCCCCTGGGGACAGCACTGATGAAGAGCGTGTAGCCACCATGGATTGTGTTTTGGTGTGTTGGCCAGGACTTCTCCAGCCCCTCTGGGAGTTCTCCAGCCCTGGTCCTGCACGCCTGCTCCCTTGTTTTTTCCTCCCGTCTCCTGCCCCTGCAGGCTCTGGCAGTGCAGAGGGCCGGACACCTCGGCCAGGCAGCCCCTTCCCTGCACCAGACAGCTCAAAGCTGGATGCACAATTAAGTCTTGCTTTGTTTTGTTTCTCTCCCGCTATGCTGACCTCAACTCTTTTTTTCCAGGTGTATGAGGTAAGTCCTATGCCGTCCCTTCCACCAGGTGCCATGCCCTGCCAGGGGCCTTGCTCCATTTTTCGGGAATGGTGCTCATGACACTACCCATCCCATCCATCTCACTGGCACTAACCCCCCGCATGGGCCATCCGGGGCCCCCAGCCGGACTGCGTGCACCTTGGCTGCTTCATTTGATGTTAAGGCCAAAACATGCATCCACGTGGATGGGCTGAACTGCCCCAGGCGGCTCTGAGGCAGCAGGAAGGGCTTGGTTGGGGACCTGTCCCATGGATGGGGACAGTCCCCTTCTTGCCTGGGGAAGGCAGGTATTGTCCTGGCTCCCTGTGGCTAGATCTTTTTGGACGGGCACCTCACTGCAGCCCTGCCTGTGGCACCGGTGTGTGGTGCTGCCTATCTCTGCATTGCCAGGGCTGGCCTGACGTGGCCTCAAATGGCTCTGTCCCTGTTGGGACCCACGTGAGTCCCAGTGCTCCTCTACTCTCTCATCGTCAGCAGAACCTGACACCCACCTGGTTTTTTGTGCTGAAATGCAGCACTCTTGCTTTTGGGGTCACACCAGACCAGCCCGCCTGGTGCCTGTGGGAGTTGGGCTGGATCCTGCCTGTTCTCCATCCCCTCTTCCTCCCACCTCCCCTCGGAGCAGGTCTTGGCCCTCCAGAGGACCTGGTGTGAGCCCGGGGTGCCTGTCCTGCTGCTCTCCCACAGGCTGGTGGTGCATGTGCAGGACCCAGGCCCGGTTTGGCCCCCGTGCAGTGTCCGTCCACCCTCCCTGACCTTGGCACGCCGCTCACCCGCCCGCTGCTCTCTGTGCTGTGTGCATGCTGCATGCCTGGCTGGGACCCCCGTGACATCTTGCAGAGGGCTGGCGGGCCTGCTGTGCCTCCAGGAGGACCCCACAGTGGGGGTGGGACGGTGGGATGGTAACTGTCCCCTTGCACCAGGACCCTGGCTGTGGAGTAGGGGGATTGTCCCCCTGAACACCACTTGCTGGGATGGCTGTGGTGGGGGTGAAGGTCAGGATGGAGTCGGCCCTTCCCGACGGGTCGGGGTGCTGGTGCAGTGCCTGAGCACCCAGTGTAGGTGCTGGGGGAAGCCTGGCTGGGACGGGGGTCCCCCTCTGGGGCTGTGCGCGCCGTCCAGGCTGGGGCTGGAGCATTGCACAGAGGGCTGTGCACCCCCTCCGCCAGCTGTGCCAGCAGAGCAGGGTCAGGCTGGTGCCTTACCCGGGGCAGTGGCAGTGCACAGTGCAGCCTCGGTGATGGATACGGTGTTACTGGTCCCAGCTCAGGCTGTCTGTGGGTCCTGGGCAGACGGTGGTTCTAGGGCCGGACTGAGCCCTGTCTCTGCTTTCAGCGCTGCACTGTCGGGCTGTCCCTAACAAGTGCCTTTCTGTCACCTGTAGCTGCGCAGCTCCTTCAACAAGGCTTTCAGCATCAAGAAGGGACCTAAATCAGCCTCGTCCTACTCGGACATCGAGGAGATCGCCACGCCAGACTCGTCGGCCCCCTCTTCCCCCAAGCTGCAGCATGGCTCCACAGAGACCGCCTCGCCCTCCATCAAATCCTCCACATCCTCGTCTGTGGGCATTGACACAGCTGAGTACGTGGGGCCAGGATGGGCAACACGGAATGGGGAGGGCCGGTCGTGGGGGCTGCAGGCTCCCACCCTGGACCCTGTAAGACTCTCTCTCCCTTGGCCCAGGCTCTTCCAGGCCCATGGTGAGGGTGAGCCAGAGAAGAAGGAGGTGTCGGAGCTTCGGTCCGAGCTGTGGGAGAAGGAGATGAAGCTGACGGACATCCGCCTGGAGGCCCTCAACTCGGCCCACCAGCTGGAGCAGCTGCGGGAGACCATGCACAACATGCAGGTAAGGACCACTGCCAGGAGCCTGACTGGCTCTGAGCTGTGCTGCCGGCGTCCAGCTCCTCACCCAGTGCCGTAACTGGTTCTCCCCAGCTGGAGGTGGACCTCCTGAAGGCCGAGAATGATCGGCTCAAAGTGGCTCCAGGGCCCTCGGCAGTGCCAGGCTCTGTTCCTGGCCACGTCATGAGCACGTCAGCCTCCTCTTCACCGCGGCGCTCCCTGGGTCTCACCCTTGGCCATGCCTTTGGCCCCAGCCTGGGGGATGCAGGTAGGGGTGACAGAGCTGCTGGCAGATGGGGAAGGGCTGGGACAGAGACTCTGTGTGTGATGGGAACGTGCTGCTGGTCACCTGGAGGCAGCTGTGCATGGGGATCTGTCATGCCACCGGTGCCACAGTCAGCCACAGCAGGATGTGGCTCGGGCTGGTCCTGGTCAGGCCTGGTGGCTCAGTTCTCCCTGCCAGCACAACCTCATTGCTCTGTCCCTAGACGTGTCCCCTATGGACGCTGTCAGCGCTGGCACCCAGAAGGATGAGCTGACACTACGGATCGTGGTGCGCATGCCGCCCCAGCACATCATCAAGGGGGTAAGTGTGGGCTGTACAGGGAGCCTGGCCGGTCCCAGTGCCATGGCCCTGGGCAAGGGGCACAGAATGCCTCTCTGGGGCTGGGTGTAGTGCTCTGCTCTGCACACCTGCCTTGGCTCCTAGGACCTCAAGCAGCAGGAGTTTTTCCTGGGCTGGACCAAGGTGAGCGGGAAGGTGGACTGGAAGATGCTGGATGAGGCTGTCTGCCAGGTCTTTAAGGTAGGCGCATGGGGGCCGCTCCTCTGTGAGCCAGCCTTTTATACTGCTCCACTGTGTCTGATGCTCTCTGGCCCAGGTCCTTACCAGGGTCTCCTGGAACTGGTTGCTGCCCGCTGGTCCTCAGGGGCACTAACAGCCCTGTCCTTGTCCACATAGGATTACATCACCAAGATGGATCCTGCTTCCACGCTGGGGCTCAGCACCGAGTCTGTCTATGGCTACAGCATCAGCCACATCAAGCGGGTCCTGGACACAGAGCCACCAGAGCTGCCGCTGTGCCGCCGAGGCCTGACCAGCATTGTTGTGACACTCAAAGGTCAGTGTGATGGCGAGGCTCCATCACTGTCCCTCCCCCTATCTCACGGTGTCGTGGGATGTGAGTAGGACCCTCAGCCCTCCCTTGCCTGCAGGCTTGAAGGAGAAGTGCGTGGACAGCCTAGTGTTTGAGACACTCATCCCCAAGCCCATGATGCAGCATTACATCAGCCTCCTGCTGAAGCACCGGCGGCTCATCCTCTCGGGACCCAGCGGCACCGGCAAAACCTACCTGACCAACCGCCTGGCTGAGTACCTGGTGGAGCGCTCAGGTCGGGACGTCACCGAGGGCATTGTCAGCACCTTCAACATGCACCAGCAGTCCTGCAAGGTGAGGGCATGCTGCAGCCAGAAGTGTCCCCGCTGACCCTGGTGCTGCGGTCCTTGTTGGCAGCCATGTCACGGCCCCATGTGTGACACCCGGCCCGTTCATTGCAGGACCTGCAGCTGTACCTCTCCAACCTGGCCAACCAGATTGACCGGGAGACGGGCATGGCACCAGATGTGCCACTGGTGATCCTCCTGGATGACCTCAGTGAGGCGGGCTCCATCAGCGAGCTTGTCAATGGCGCGCTCACCTGCAAATACCACAAATGGTGAGAGCCCCACTGCACCCTCCACCAGCGCAGGAGGCACATGCATGCTCCCCGCTGCTCTCAGCAAGGTCCCTGGGCTTGTAGAGATGAGACTGCTTGGCTGCTGTGCTCAGATCAGCTCTGCCACAGGCGGGGGTCATGCAGCATGCTTTTCTCATGAATTCTGTCTCTCTCTGTCACTTGCTCAGCCCCTACATCATTGGGACCACCAACCAGCCTGTGAAGATGACCCCAAACCATGGCCTCCATCTCAGCTTCAGGTGGGAATCTTAGAATCATTTGGGTTGGAAAAGACCTTTAAGATCATCAAGTCCAACCATTAACCCAGCACTGCCAAGGCCACCACTAAACCATGTCCCTGAGCACCACATCTACATGTCTTCTGAGCACCTCCAGGGGTGGTGATTCCACCCCCGGCCGGGGCAGCCTGCTCCAGTGCCTGACCACCCTTTCGGTGAAGATGTTTTTCCTCATGTCCAACCTAAACCTCCCCTGGTGCAACTTGAGGCCGTTTCCTCTCGTCCTATCACTTGTTCCTTGGGAGAAGAGATGGATACCCACCTCGCTACAGCCTCCCGGCCGGCAGCTGTAGGGAGCCATGAGGGCCCCCCCGAGCCGCCTCCTCTCCAGGCTGAACCCCCCCAGTTCCCCCAGCCGCTCCTCAGAGCGCTTGTGCCCCAGCCCCTGCCCCAGCCCCGCTGCCCGGCTCTGGACACGCTCCAGCCCCTCACTGTCCCTCCTGAGTGAGGGGCCGAAACTGAACCCGGGGTTGGGGGTGCGGCTGCGCCGGTGCCGAGTGCAGGGGGACGGTCACTGCCCTGGTCCTGCTGGCCACACTGTTGTGCCACAAGCCAGGACGCTGTTGGGCTCCTTGGCCACGTGGGCACACGGGGGGCTCACGTTCAGTTTGCCGTCAGCCAGCCCCCCAGGCCCTTTCCCTCCGGGCAGTTCCCAGCCCCCTGCCCCCAGCCCGCAGCGCTGCGTGGGGCTGGTGTGACCCAGGTGCCGGACCCGGCACTGAGCCGTGTTGAACCTCCTACAACTGGCCTTGGCCCATCGGCCCAGCCTGCCCAGATCCCTCTGCAGAGCCTCCTGCCCTCCCCCACATCAACGCTCCCCCCAGCTTGGGGCTGTCTGCAAGCTTACTGAGGGAGCGCTCGATCCCCTCATCCAGATCATCGATATTAAACAGGAGTGGCCCCAGCACTGAGCCCTGGGGACACCCCGTGTGACCGGTGCCAGCGGGATGTAACCCCATTCCCCACCACTCTCTGGCTTGGCCGTCCAGCCAGCTTTTAACCCAGCACAGAGCACACCCGTCCTGGCCATGAGCAGACAGTTTCTCCAGGAGATGCTGTGGGAGATGGTGTCAAAGGATTTACTAAACTTATCACGTGCTTATTGTACATCCCTGGGGACCATCCCCAGGCTAGCGGGGGACAGAGGCCATCACTTCTGCCCCGGGGCAGTCCTGGGGACAATCCTGTGACTGGGAACCTGGATGAGGATCAATCCCCAGGCCCATGCCTGCCATTCCAGAAGGACCTGTTGCCCCAACATTGGGCACATGCAGTGTGGGGGTGCTAGGAGGTCCCCCTTGAGGGTGCTTGGCGGCTTGTGCAGAGACCCAGCCCCGAACAGCTGACTCTTTCCCCCAGGATGCTGACCTTCTCGAACAACGTGGAGCCAGCCAACGGCTTCCTGGTGCGCTACCTGCGGCGGAAGCTCCTGGAGTCGGACACGGATGTCAACGCCAACAAGGAGGAGCTGCTGCGTGTGCTGGACTGGGTGCCCAAGCTCTGGTACCACTTGCACACCTTCCTGGAAAAACACAGCACCTCTGACTTCCTCATCGGTACGGCCCTGCTGCGTGCCTCCCTCCTGCGCCTTGCACTGCTGGGAGCCCCCAGGGACAAAAAAAACAAAGGAGCTTTGGGAGCTGCTGTGCTGCTCTGTGTTGCCCAAGCCCACACAACCAGAAGCTGGTGGGCAATGCACACAAGCGTTCCTCTTCCCTGGGTGGCATTTCTGGCTGTGCCCTATGGGAGCTGTCACCATGGTGTCAACCAAGGCTACCTGTGTCACTGGCACCCCTCCTTGAGCAGGGAGAGCCGTGTTTCCCTAGGCAGGTCTCCCTTTGCCTCGCTCTGCTTTTGGGGGGTACATGGACCTTGGCAGCCTGGTGACTTGCCTGGGAGCTTGCTCTGCCAGACGCTGCTCCCGGGAGGTGGTCGAGCCCATGGCACCCTGCACAGCCAGGCTTGCCCACCTTGGTGCTGTGCTGCCATGGGCCAGTGACTGGAGCCAAGGGACTCGGCTCCCATTTTCGCTCTCTGCCTTCCCCCCGCAGGTCCCTGCTTCTTCCTGTCCTGCCCCATTGGAATTGAGGATTTCCGGACCTGGTTCATTGACCTGTGGAACAACTCCATCATCCCTTACCTGCAGGAGGGGGCAAAAGATGGGCTCAAGGTACACAGAGCTGCCTGGGACATGGGGAAATAAACCAGCGGTGCTTGGGGATGTGCTGATGCAGCAGTCTAATGGGGCACGGAGAAGGGAGGCACTGGGATTTTGGGCACAGGCGACACCTGTCTGGCCCTGCCCTGCCCTGTGGCTTCAGTGGGACATAGCGCTGTTTGGGGACACTCGGGGTGCCACGATGCCGGCTCTGGCAGATGCTGAACAGGTGGCTGCTGCTTGCTCTCCCTGTGTACAGGTCCACGGGCAGAAGGCAGCCTGGGAGGACCCCGTGGAGTGGGTGCGGGACACCCTGCCCTGGCCATCAGCACAGCAGGACCAGTCCAAGCTGTACCACCTGCCCCCACCCACTATTGGGCCCCACAGCACCGTTTCCCCTCCCGAGGAGCGCACCGTCAAGGACACGACCCCCAGCTCCCTGGACTCTGACCCTCTGGTATGTCCCTGCTGTGCTGGAGTCTGCATGTACGTGTCCCCGTGTGTCACCTCGAGCGGGCTGTTACAGCTGATGCACCAGGGCCTGTCCCTCTGCGCTGCTTTGGCATGCTCAGCCGTGAGCATCCCAGCTGTGCCCAAGGCCAAGATCCTGGTGACAGGGATGGGTTTTGCAGCACCTCTGGGCTTTGCTTTAGCCTCTAAGGAGCTGCTTGGGATGGCTGGTTTGTACGGGAGGGCAGGGAGGGAGGGCCAAGTGGCCTTGGCTTCCCCAGGGCATCTCTCGTCCCACTGGGGCTCGGTGCCATGCTCTTCTCCCTGCAGATGGCCATGCTGCTGAAGCTCCAGGAAGCCGCCAACTACATCGAGTCTCCGGACCGTGAGACCATGGTGGATCCTGACCTGCAGTCAACTCTGTGAGGCCCAGACATGCCAGCCCAGGCAGAGGGGAGCCGCCGCCAGCCACCGCTCCCGCTGGGCTGCTGTTATTTTCCTTTGGTATCCCGGAGCGTGGGGCTGGCGTGCGAGCAGAGGACCAGGGCTCTGGCACGTCCCGGCAGAACGTGGGGAAGCTCAGCTCATCTGTGGGAGAGCGCGAGGTGCCGTCTCTCCTTGCGACCCTGGGGGTAGGAGAATCCTGGTTTCTCTTCTTGTTTTTTTCTGTCTCTATTGCAAACTCTTGGGCTTTGGGGCCAGGGCGACTGATGCAGCCGAGCTCCTGCTCCCGGGAGCCGCAGGAAGGCCCCTGCGTGGGGCAGGGACCCCACAGGAGCCACCTGGGCCAAAGCTGGGGGGCACGGGAGGAGTGTGTGGCCGCAGGACAAGAGTGCGGGCACAAGGGTCTCCAGCTCCCTCTCCACCCAGCCAGGCGTAGCTGAGGGCAGGTGACGACGGAGCCGCTGCTGCAGGGAATGCCTGCCTTGTGCTGGCCGAGGAGGAGTGTGGCGCTCGCTGCTGTCTTTGTACGTTCCCCATGTCACCTGCATGGCAGCCGCTGCGACCAGGACAGCCCAATAAACCCTGCTTTGGTTATTTTCTTTTGTTTCCCCCTCCCATTTTCCTTTGGCCGAGTCCAGACTTCACTTTGGTCCCTTTTTTTGTTCTGGTTCTTTGTTCTCCTGGCCTGGAGCCCGTGGCCCGGTGCCTGCTGCTTCCCTGTAGGCAGCTCCTTTTCCCTTTTGGTTTCTTTTGCAGCTGTTTGTTCCACCACTCAAACCACCTCTGTCATGAAACTGGTGCTCACTGGATATCTCCAGTCCCTGAACCCACCTCTCGGGGCCTTGCAGCTTGGCTGAGCTGGGACTTGGTAGCCAGTGGCAGCGGGATGCTCTCAGAGCAGCCCCTTGCCTGGCAGCTTCCCCCTCCCCAAAGCACAAGGCAGAGTCTGGCCCTGGGGTGGGGTCTTGCCAGGCCAGGATGCCACAGGGCATCCCCTCCCCAAGGTACCCAGCCGTGGCCGAGGCCTGGCCATGGCAGGGGTGTTGCTGCTCCATCCCTGGGCAACTGGCCACCTGCCCCATCCCCTCAGCGCTGCCAGGCCTAGAGGGGGTGGGTTGGTGAGCCATGCCTGGGGTGGTCCCTGTGCCCTTGGCTCCCCGAGGCCCTGTGCCTTCCTGCACCCTGTGGCAGGGTCTTGCTGTGCCCCGTGTCCATGCTCTGGGGACGGCTAGGGCTGCCATATGTCCTCCTGGCCCTACCCTGCAGTGTCACAGGGGGTGCTCCTGGCACAGAGGGGATCAGCCCCAGTGCTGCCACGGTGCCTTAATCCCTGGCTGTGTGGGGAGGGGGCACATGGGGCTGAGGCGACAGCTCTGGCTGCATTGCCCTGTGACTGTCCCCAAAGCCAGCTTGGCTGGGATGGGACGGGGTGCTGGCACTGGCCTGAGCATGGCCGAGCTGGGGCTGCTGCTTTCAGTACCCCTTGCTTGCCCCATGGCTGCAGGGTGCCAGCACCTCCCTCCCTTAGCCCAGCTGCGCTCTGGGCACCCCCTCCTCTCCACTGCCATCCAGCTCAGCTCCCGCATTCAGCTGGGGCCCTGGGGAGCCTTCTGGGGAGCCGTGACCCCCCAGGGCCAGGTCTGCCGAGCCCATCCTGTCCCCAGCCCCTGCCAGGCTGGGGACTGGGCAGCCTCAGACCCTGCCCTGGTGCCATGGCTGGTGTGGCCTTCAGGGACATCTCGCAACCCTCCAAAATGGGCATCTCCTCCGAGACCTGGCCTTCGTGCCTGTGCTGCTCGGAGGCAGCTGCCACCGCTGCCCTTGGTGCTCTCTCGGCCGGTGCATCCCGCCTGGCACATCCCAGCCGTGGCGCGTGTGCCCCATGGTGCTCACTTCGTCTGTCCGACAGCCTCCCCACCGTCTCCCGCTGCCACCCGTGGCCGGCCAGCCCGGCCCCTTGCACAGGGATGTCCCCCCCCATGCGGGCTTGGACGCTAGGGCTGTCTGTTCGCCTTCTCTTGTGTTGCCGCTGTCGGCTAAGGACTCGCTGTAAATAGGTCTGTAGTCGAATGCCCTGCGTGAGTTGGTGGGGCCCTGCTCTGCGCCTCTTTCCTTGTTTCCTGTTTTCTTTCTTTTTTTTTTTTTTCTTTCTTTTTGTACTCAGTGATAACTGTGCTGTGCTGACTTCTTTTCTGATTGTACAAGACACCGGCTTAGCAGCCGCTCGAGGCCGGTGGTGGGGACCCAGCTCTCCACTCCAGCCCCTCTTGCCCCCTTTGGGGCTCCGGTGCCCAGGGCAGGGAAGGGCGCGATGCACCCTTGGGGGCTGTCCCGTGCCTGGGAGCCCTGAGGAGTCCCATGGGCTCACGACCTGCCCTCGCTTTGCATGGCCTGCAGGCAGCCTTGGCTGGGCCTGATTTTTGCCCAGAGAGCCACCAAAATGTGGATCAAACTGTCCCCGTCACCGGCTCACTTGGGGCTGTGCTGCGGGTGTCCCCCAGCCTATTTCCTGCAGATTTGCCCCATTCTTCCCCAGCGTGGCACTGCCTATTGCCCCGTAAGCTCAGCTGGGGTGTGCTGGAGGCGAGCAGCACGCTGGTGTAAATCAGGAGGAAGACCCGACAGGAAGGGCAAGGTTGATGGCAGCGGCGTGTGCTGGGATGGTGGTGCATGGCGGGGGCTTTCACTGGCCTTACCCAGCTGGAGGAGATGGGCCCTGACGGATTCCTCCTGGCTTACACCGAGCACCCCGTGTCCCCAGGCGTGGCACCTGTCTGGGGCGCCTGGGGACCGTGTCCCTCAGGGCTGCCAGGTCTGTGGGCTGAGCCCCTCTGTCCCAGGGGGGACGGGTCCAAGGACTGCACTAACTCATCCCCCTGCTACCCCCGAAGGTGCCGGCTGCCCCCAAGGATGCCTGTCACCCCACAGGAGCCGGTCACCCCCAAGGGTGCCTCTTGCCCCCGAAGGTGCCTGCCACCCCCAAGGGTGCTCGACATGCCTAAGGGTGCCTGTGACCCCCAAAGGAGCCTGTCACCACCCCGCCCCCCCCCCCCCCCCCCCCCCCCCCCCCCAAGGGTGCCTGCCACCTCCAAAGGTGCTCGTGGCCCCTGGGAGCGCCAGGACCCCTCCTGAGGGGGCTGGAGCTGGGAGACGCCAGCACCTCACCCTCCTGCACCCTCGAGCTGCTACTGCCCAGTGGCCTGAACCTTACAATTTTAGCTTTTTTCTATTAAAAAAACAACAACCTTTTTTTAATTAAATAAAAGACAAAATGGACAAATTCCTGTTTTAGATGATCTGTGTAATTGACTGGGTTTTGTGTTTCTTAACTGCATGGTATTCCTGCCCAGGGGTTTTATAGCACTTTTTAAATTTCTCTTTAAGATTTTGGTCCAGATTTCTACTGCTCTCGCCTGTCTTGTCTTTGCTTTTTTCCTTGCATCCTCCAAGTTTGTAAACTCGCTCCATTTTATACCTGATGTTGAGACCCAACCCCACGTTGTACATAGCTGCGGGAACAATCATAGGGAACAAACACCATCTGGACTCTTTCCACGATTAGTTGTTTTTACTTAAAAGAAATTTTAAAAGAAGTATAAAAGGAAGCCAGGAAAAGGCTTGAGGATATTATGAAAGGCAGAAACAAATCCAGCCCTGCACCAAGTCAGCTCCTGCTGCCCACGCTGCCCGCACCAACTGGCATGTCTCTTCTCGGTCGTCTGTCTAACACCATTGGATTCAATAAAGTTATCTCCTGTACTGCCTGGCTGCTGGTCCTGTGTCCCGGCGACCGTGGGCCTGTCCCTGCGTGGGAGAGGGGTAGGACAGTTGTGCTCGTAGCACCACACGTCCACCCCTTTCCTTGGTGGTCACCCCCCTGCAAGACCTGGGGAAGGGGGCTCTGTAGAAACACTCCTGGTTTGAAATCTTGGCTGTGTTGCAAGATGCTGGCGGCGGTTTTGGTGATTGAGACCCCCTCTCCCAAGATCCTGTTCCTGCGAAGCCTGGAGCGTGCAGAAATGCTCCTGGCTTGAAGTCCTGGCAGCTCCGCGAGATGCTGACAGTGGGGGGGATCACCCCCTGGGGCGGCAGGGACAGGTTGCACCTGGAGTGTGCAGGGGCAGTGGTGGGCTCGGGGCAGGTGGGCATCCCCCCAGGCCCCTTTCGCCTCGCCAGGGTTAGTCCCTATCTCCCCTTTAAAAGGGACAGGGTGGTGACAGGTGCCACCCCACATCTCCAGCACAGGGGGACAGATACATGACAGTGTCCCTTGAGCAGCGCCGGGGGGTGAGGAGGAGGCTGCAGATACCAGCTGAGGGGAAGGGAGGTCCCAGTCGTCCCCTGGGTGTCTCAAAAGCTGTTTTCCACTCCGGAGAGCGATGCTGGAGCTGGGACAGATGCTCCAGGAGCCATTGATTAATGTCAGGGTGGTGGTAAGCTGTAACAGGCTGCAGTGGCGAAGGCGAGGCCAGGAGAGGGCACTTCCCGGCAGCTCCGGGCTCCTCTCCATAAGGGTGAGTTCAAGTAAGTTCGCAATCCTGAACCTGGAGGGTGGGGCTGGATTTGGAGACCCATGGCCCCTCATCTGCAGAGGGGCCTGTGCGTGCTCCCCAGCCTGTGCTGGCCTGTGGCCCTGTGCAGGCAGCAGAAGGGTTCCATGCTGGGCCCTGCACCTGGTGACACACAGGGATTTCGAGCTGGACAGCCACGGTGCAGAGCCACAAGCCTTGAGGAACTGGTCCCCTGGCACAGGGGGTTGCAGAAGGACCACGCGGGGACGATGCTGATGCTTCCATTTCAGCTGGACACGTGTGTTTGGGAGAACTCAGCTGCATGTCTCAAGGGTGACAGGCAGGGGAGGGTCCGATCGGTTTGGGAAACAGCACCCGTGAGTCTCTTTGTCTTTCTAATAAGCCCCCTTCATATATGGGCAGGCCACCATAAGGTCCCCCCGGAGCCTTCTCCAGGCTGAACAACCCCAGCTCTCAGCCTCTCCAGCTGCTCCAGCCCACTGGCCGTTTCCATGGCCTCCTCCAGACCAGCTCTAACAGCTCCATGTCTGTCTTGCACTGGGGACTCCCGAGCTCGATGCAGTGCTCAGGTGGGGTCTTACGAGAGCAGAGAGGGACAGAATCCCCTCCCTCAGCCAGCTGGCCACTCTTCTGATGCAGCCCAGGATACGGCTGGTTTTCTGGGCTGCAAGTGCACATTGCCAGCTCATAGCTAACTTTTCATCAACCATATCCTCAAGTCCTTCCCTGCAGGGCTGCACTCCATCCATCCATCCATCCATCCATCCATCCACCCATCCATCCATCCATCCATCCATCCACCCATCCATTCATCCATCCACCCATCCATTCATCCATCCATCCATCCATTCACCCATCCATCCATCCATCCATCCATCCACCCATCCATTCATCCACCCACCCACCCATCCGTCCTCCAAGCTGTACCCATAGTAGGGATTGCCCTAGTCTGGGTGCAGGACCTTACACTTGGCCTTGTTGAAGTTCATGAGCTCTGCATGGGCTCACTCCTCCAGCCTGTCAAGGTCCCCCCTGGGTGGCACCCGTGGCATCCTTCGCCTCAAGTGTATCGGCTGCACCGCTCTGCTTGGAGTCATCCACAAACTTGCTGAGGGTGCCAGGAATCCACTGTCTATGTCATTGATGAAGATATTTAATAGTTCTGGTCCCAGCACAGGCCCTTGAGGGACACCACTTGTTACTGGTTTCATTTTGAATGTCACCACCCAGCCAGTTCCTTATCCACTGGCCGGTGCACCCACCAAACCCTTACCTCCAGCTCAGAGGCAATCCCACTTTGGGGGTGCAGTTGGGGTGTCACAGCTGCATCATGCCCAGGGATGCACTCGGTGCCCACAGGCCTGGGGTGCGCAGTGGCTTCGGGTGACGCAGCTGCCAGCTGGGCTGGGACCCTGGGGTCCCGCTCCCCACGCAGGCACCGTCTCTCTTGGCAGCAGCGTGTGGACCCCCCGGCCCAGTCCCCTCTCCCCTCGGCGCGGGGCGCTGGCCTGTGCCCCCACCTTCAGCTGGAGCCGCCTCTGCCTGTGTTGCCAAGCTCGAATGCTGATGAGCCTCTGTTTTAATTTAACTAATGGGCAGTGCCTGCTCATCAGAGCCAGTGGCTGCGGCTCTGGGCCACTGTGGGGGCGCGGGGGCACCAGTCCCCTCGAGTGGCTCTGGCTGGGGCTGCCTGTCACCTCCGGCTGTGTCCCGGCAGCGGCGCGGAGGTGGGGGGACCCGCGGCTGGGGTGGGTGTGGGGTCAGCCCGCGGGGTCCCTGCCCCCGGCTCATCTGTGGGGAGCAAGGGGTGCCTCAGGGTCCCCGTCCCCACGCGAGACCTCACTGACAGGGGACCCACAGTGAGGGCGAACCGGCCGCCACCGCCCCCAGCTCCCGCCGGGCCCCTCACGTCAACCCCATCAGCTTCTTCTTGCTGTTTTGGCCCCAAACCCAGGCGGGTTCTCAGGAGCCCTTTGGGCCTGGGCGGGGGGCGCCACCACCGCCCCCGCCTCCGCCCTGCTCCCCGGTAGGCACCGCAGGGACGGGCTGGGCTGGCGGGTCCCCGCGGTGCCCGGGGCGAGGCGACGGAGGCCAGGTCACCCCGGGCGCGGGGTCCCGACCGCGCGCGCCCCGCGCAGCCCCGCCGCGTGGGGGGGGCGGTCCGTGGGCGGGGCCTCCCGGCGGGGGGCGGGGCTGCGCGGAGCCGCCGCACGCGAGCCCGGAGGGGCCGGGGCTGCCGCAGCGCCGCCGTGTCCCGCACCGCCCGCACCGGCCCGCTCCGCACTGACCCGCTCCTCTCCGCACCGACCCGCTCCTCTCCGCACCGGTCCGCGCCCCGTCTCCGGCCAGTAAGTGCCCGCCCGCGCTCCCGCCGAAGTTTGGCCGCGGTGCCGCAGCGGTGCGGACTCTGCGGGACGGGGCCGCCCGCGCTCCCGCCAGCCCGTCCCGGGGCCGCCGCCGGGGCGCGATGGTCCCCGCGGGGGGGGGGGGGAGCGGGCGCGGCGGCGGCGGCCGGGCTGGCCCGGCTGGAGTGGGGCGGGGGGCGGCGCTGCCCTCGGGTCCCCCTCCCGGGGCGCGGATCCCCGCTCCCCGCCGTGCCCGGCGCTGCCCGCGGGGTGCTGCGCCCCGCAGACCGCTGGGGACAGAGCCCGGTGGGCTGGAGGTGGGTGCCGCCAGCGGTGCGGGGGGCTGCGGAGCTGGCGGGGGGCACGAGGGGTGTGGGACCCTCCCGAGGCCGCCCGGGGTGTGGAGCCGAGCTCGAGCCGCCCGGTCGAAGGTGCTGAGGGATGCTCCGGTCCCGCATCCGTGCGGGGGCCCCTGGGGCTCAGGGGGGGGGGCCGGGGGCGCGGAACTGTGCCCGGTGCAGTGCGGGCAGCGCGCCCCGGCGCTGGAAACCGGTGCGGGCGGCGTGGCTCTGGCCGTGGGCGGCCGCAGGCCCCGCTGCACCGGCAGCTTCTCCGTAGCGGCCTGGCCCGGAGCCAGCTCCAGCCAGTCCCTTCTCCAGGCTGGATTTCCCCTCCGCGGTTGCAGCACCTCCGGGATCCTCCTCCACTTCCCGCGCCCGCTGCGTGCCGTCGGGGTGCGGCGGGGAGGGGGGGCTCGGCCCGGAGCCGGGGGCGTCAGCGCCGGGGTGCCGCAGCCCTGGCACCCCCAGCCGTGCCGGAGTGGCGCCCCGCACCTCGCTGCTCCCCGCAGCCTACTTTCCGAGAGGGGCGGGAGCGATCCCCAGGGAGCTCTGCACATTGCGCAGGGGACAGGCACTATGGCAAGGTGACTGTGGCTCGGGGAGGGGGACACACGCTCTTCTGTGTCACGCATCGCTTCGTGGTCCCCAGCAGTGCCGGCGCCTGTGTGTCCCCCTGCACCGGGCAGGGGCGTGCAGAGCCCCGGCTCAGCGCTCTCCTGTCCTCCCGGTGAGAGCAGCCAGGGCAGCGGGTGCTGTGGGGTGTCACCCGCTGTGGGGTGTCACCCGCTGCGGAGCATCCAGCAGCAAAGCCCCCCTGTGCTGTGGCGGCTACAGGGTGCTGAAGGACTCCCCGCCTGCTCCTCTGCAGCAGCGAAAACTTCAGTCCTGGAGCGGAGGCTCCCATTATTGCGTGCCGAGGTGCTGCTGCAGCTGTGTCACTCCTGTGCACGCCGTACGAAGCGCAGGCACCGGCAGGAGTGTCTCCTGCCTGCTGCATTATTCCTCGCTAGTGCAGAGCCTTGGCTGCGCTGCCGGGGGCTGCTGGAGCCCCGGGGCACCCCTGGGGCAGCCGATGCTCGGTGGCTTTGCTGCGCTCGGGTGCTTTTGGCTGCGGGGTCTTGGTGGGAGGGAGTGCGGCTCGTGGTGGTCCGTATGTTGTGGGAGCACGGGGCACCGGGGAGGTGATGCACCCAAGGTCATTGAGGCCAGCAGTGGCAGCGGGACGTTGCCTGTCTTGCTTGGGAAGAGCACAATGCAGCAAAACACCCCACTGACCCCCCCAAATCCCAAAGCCCTCTTGGAGCAGTGCTCTGTCCCCTTCTTGCATCTGGGTGAAGTGCAGAAATGGGTCTGACCTTGCCCGATCACCCGACGCCGAGCCCGGCTCTTGCAACCTCCTGTGGTGAGCACTAGCGCCCTGTTTGCTGGGAGCTGGCCTGGAGCCCCAGTGCCCCGATTCTGCAGGGCAAGGACACGTCCCTTGCTGCCCGTTAGCCTGGTGACAGCAGAGCAGTGAGCCAGGATCGGCTGTGCTGCATTGCCACCGGCAGCCCTGGCTCTGCACCCCTCTGCCACACAGCGCCTGGCACCGCCCGGAGTCACGGGAGAAGGGAGTACATATGAATATATACATATATACCCTTCTATATACCTATATGTATATATCCTTATATATATGGTTAGGGATGGGAGGCTGCAAATTAGCTGTCTTTCTACCGGCGGGTTGTCCGCACGAAGCCGTGCCCGCTGTGTGCGGTGGGACAGCGCAGTGGTAGTGCTTGCTGCTGGCTGCTCCCAGGGGAGCTGCCTCCTGTTCCATGAGCCCCGGGACCATCACTGGGCTTGAGCTAAAGGCCACCGAAGCGAGCCGGGACTCCTGCTCACACCCTGAGGGATGGGAGCAGGCCCTTCCTCCAGCTCCCGGTAGTTCTGGCAAAGCCCCAGCTCTGGGAGCCGGATGACTGCAGCTCCTAATTATGACTTGAGTTTCTCCTTCTCCGGGCTGCGCAGGAGAGCCGCGAGCTGGCAGCCGTGATGTCCTCCGGCAGGATCGATGCCCGAAGCCTGGAGTTGGACCCAGTGCCTGCTGGGTTTCCAATCTATTGCTTTTTTCCCTAAGCCCCTGGCAGTGCAGCTCAGCGCTGTCCCTGGCTGTGCTCCTCCTCAGCCCGGTAGCCACCGGCACTTTGCCTGTGCCAATATCTAGAGCTGCCAGTAAGTGCAGTCTGGCAAAATGCTTTTGCCCTTGGCTGCGGTCGGCTTTTCCCTCCTCAGTGAAAGCCCGGCTGCCCTCGGCTCAGCTCTCACCAGAGCCCGTGTTCCCCAAAGTGCTCTTTGATTATTAGCCCTAATAATTGTGTTATCACATTGACTGAAGTGTTTCAGATGCCAAAGCTAATTTTGCTCTTCATGCTTTCCTTCATCAGTAATGGGATTTTGATAACATCACGCGTCCAAAAGTATTGGATAAACTCGACATAATTCCCCATTTATTAATTAAACTGTAAATTAGGCAGCGTGCAGCTGGAATCCGAGATGCCCTGTACCAGTGTCATCCTGCGGTGGGGATGGTGCTGGCCCCGTGCTGGCCCCGGCCGGTCCCTGCCAGCCCTGGGATGTGGGATCCCAGTGCCCTCCCCTGAGCTCGGGGGCTGCCACATCCTGGTGGGGCTGCCTGCGCCGTTGCTCCCTGTGTGCTGGAAGTCAAGAGATGTTTCATCTGCTCTGGTGCCCAGAGGAGGAGTCGTGGTGCCCCTGGATTACGCTGCCAGCTGGACAGTGGGATGGGGGGCTGGCAAAGCTCCCTGTCACCCCAGGGTGGCTCTGCTGGTGCTGCAGCCCCCACGCCAGGACTTGGGGAGGGAGGAACTGCAGCTGGCTCCAGCAGTGTGTGTGGCAGTCCTAGGCTACGCCAAATTGCTGCTGTCTGGACCCACATCCCACTCTCCCGGCATGGGCAAGCGTCTGGCTGCACCAAATCCATCACTGCTGCTGCCGGCAGCTGGGCACCTGCATCCCCACCTGCCTGGCCGGGGCTCCTGGTGCCATTGGGGCATCCTTCATGTCGCGCATCTTAAGGAAAGCTGGTGTGTTTTAATTTATCTGGGCTGTTTTTTTCTCTCAGGCTCTTCCCAGCCCTGCAAGGGCCCAGAAGATCTGGGCGCTGGGCTGGCACGTCCCAAAGGGATAGGGGGAAGCCGGGAGCAAAGCAGATGCTTGACGTATGAGGTGCTGGGGGCAGACGTGGTGCTGTGCTTGGGTGCATCCAACCCCTAAACCCACGCTGAGCTGGAGTTGGCCTGGGGCGATTCTCCAGCTGCTGTGGGGCTTGGGGAGCTGCTCTAGGGCTGGGCTGAAGCCACAGGATGGGTGGGTGGGTGTCTGCGGGCAGCAGGGATGCCGAGATACGAGATACACCGGCGGTCAGCAGAGCTGATCTGGCAGCGACACCGTGGTAGTGCTGGTGTGGGGCGAGGTGTCCACATTGCCTGTGAATCCGCTGTGGTGCCTCACACAGAAGCGATTCTGCCAAAACTGCGCCGGGACCAGCCTCCAAACTGCTCAGCAATGTTGTGGTGTGGGGGGAGGGACATCTCCTGCCTGCTCCTGCGGGACACCGTGTCCCCAGGGACACGCTGGTACCGAGTGCTGCTGGGACCGGGGATCCCCAAAGCAGCACCGCGGCTCCTGTCGGCCTTCAGTGGAGGATTCAAGAGGGAAAACAACCCCAAATTTCAGTGCTGTGCATGGATTTACAAGCAGGTGGATGCCCTGCAGTGCTCTGGTGCTGCCTCGCTCTGCTCCCGGGAGAGTTAGGAGGTTTTCCCCTGGACCCAAAGCTGAGCGGGAGCTGGGTTAGTGCCTGGGGTGAAAGCAAAACCCACGTGCGAGCCTGCGCCGCTGCCAGCAGCCTGGTGCAGCCGCTGCCTGGTGCCGCAACGAGCTGCGGTGCAGCTGTGCCAGGCTCAGCTGCTGGGTTGTGCTGCGTGAGAGCCTGACCGAGACCCTCCCCATCGGGTGGCCCTGGCCGGGGGGCACCCTTGGAAGGGATGGTGGGTGCTGGGCACCGGGAGCCAGGGTGCTTTGCAGCTCCTCAGGCAGCTGGGGTCTCTGTGTTATTTTGGGAGGTAAACAGCCTTCCCAGGACACCGGTGAGCAGCTCCTCTGTGCAGCCCTGGAAGTGTGCGCTGTGTCTCTTGTGCCCCCGAAACACCTGGAGCAATGTAGGGACACAGCTCGGAGGGGCCGGGGAGCAGCAGTGCCCCTGCTGTGCCCACGGTGTACGGAGGGGCTGTGCCCATCACCCAGGCTGGTCTCCTGGCTCTCACGGTGGCTTTTCCCATCTGCACAGGGTTTATTCATGGGAGTCAGTTCCTGGTGTCCTGGCCTTGGTGGTGCTCCATGCTGCAATTAAATCCCCCTGGGCTGGTGTTGATGCTGCATCCTCACCGATGCCACCGTTGTCATGCCTCTGCCGTCACCTTTCTCACCCCAAATGCCACCAGGGTGGGTGGCCCCAGAGGACGCAGGGCTGTACTCTGCCTCCAGGGCTCTCTGCTTCAGAGCTGGGCAAACAGCCACCAGCATCACTCTGGAGGCAGCCAGTCCCTGGGACCTGAGCCCTGGCTGGCAGAGTGAGGGAGGTGCTGAAGGGTGAGCATTGCTGAGGACTCCCTGGGGCTGGACAACCATTTTTTTCTGGATTTCTAACACCAGCCCATCACCTCTTCATGCTTGGCTGGGTGCTTTGGAGATCTCGGTGGGGGCTGCAGCCCGACAGGCACGTGGAGCTTCACCCCTGGAAATGGTGCCTCGTGGCTCTCTGCTCATTTGGTCCACATTTGTTTATCTTGGGAGCAGTGCAGGGTGTGCGCTCCCCTTCCATCTCAAATCAATCTGCCTTGTCTCAGCTCTCTCCTGGAGCGGCTTTTGGCTCTTCCCCATGAGCTTGTCTGGCTTCTTTTTTCTCCTCCCATATTGATGAAGAGCCATCACCGTTGCACAGGACCATCGCCAGGGAATGCTGGCAGCAGGGCAGCATTGCAGGCAGAGCAGTGCTGACCCGGGTGGGCAGGATTCGGCCGTGTGGTGCCTTCGAAGTGCCAGGACAGCTCAGCCCATCACCATCTGTTGCCCTATTTAGCTGTGCTGGTCTCACCGGCGGAGCAAGGCGCGGCTGCTGCAGCATTGCTGGCGCTGGGGAGCAGGCTGGGTGCCAGCAGCGCCCGTCCCCTTTCTTGGGAGACCTTCTTGGCCGTTTGCAGCTCTGCGCACCGAGGGTGGGCTGTGGGTACTGGCTGTGTTTGGGTGAGCCTGGCAGGTCGCCGGGTCGGCTGCGGCAGCTGGTGCCGTATGGGATGCTCTGGTGTCCTTGGGGACGGCTGCATCCACACAGCTCAGGGGACTGTGAACTCCAGGATTATCAGATGCCTTTTCTGTGGGTGCCGCGGTGGCATACGCCAAAACCCTCAGAGTGAAAGGCTGATGGTGAGCGATGCCTGCAGTCCCCGTGGGTAGGAAGGACGTGGGTGGCCCATCACCTCCTTGGCAGGGGACTGTGCTTGTGCCACCACACCGGGGCTGGAGAGGCCGCGGGCTGCTCCTGGCACGCCCGGGGGGAGGGGGACCCTGACCTGTGCCGGTGCCCAGCTCCGGGGCTGTACGAGCAGGTACCTCCGCGTGATCTCTCGTTTTGCTTCCCAGCTGACCAGCAAGGTGGCTGCCTTCTGTGGGGTCTCCAAAGCATTTCAGCAGTGCCAGACGAAGGTGGAGAGCTGAGCGCCATAGTGGGAAGCGGGGAGAAGGTGCTCGCCGTCCCCTTTGCTGCTGGCACCGAAGTGCCGGTTGGCTCGGTGGGGAACGGCTGCTGCAGCACCTGCCCCGGCTCCTGCGGGAGCCCTGGCACCAGCCCCCGTTTCAGCTTCCTTGCGTCCTCCCACTGCTGCTGGGGCAGCAGCAGCGCTGGAGGTGAGGGTGGTTGGGGCCTGACCCCTCTGGGAAAGGTGGGCCTGGGGAAACCAGCACCCATGGGTGCCAAGCTCTGAGTACCCAGCTGTGGGCCCCATCTCCGCTGAAGCAAGCGCAGGCATTACGTGCTGTCACTCACCTCTTCCCCTGCTTCACCTCGGTGCTGTCCTGATTTTAGAGACAAAGGCACTGAGCATCCCTGAACTGCCTGGCCTGGCACCCTGATGCTGGTGGGTGCCAGTGGCCGTCCCCATGCAGGGAGGCGTCCCCAGGTAGGGACAAACCTGGTGGCTCCATGAGCAGCCCCAGGTGGGTGCAATGTTTTGGGATGGGCACCCACCAGCTCAGAGAGAGACCCCGAGACCTGGCAGGATGCTTGGTTGCGTGATGCTGCTGTGGGGGGAGATGCTCGGGAGCTGAGCAGGGAGGGCAGGATGGGATCGCCCCCATCCCAGCTCGTTGCATGCCCAGCACCATGGATGCACTGGCCTTAGCTGTCCAGCTGGTGCAGCTGGACTGGTGGGAGCCGCAGCAGCGCTCGGCACAGCCTTCCAGCAGCAGGAGCTGGTGGTTTTGCCTTGGGAGCATCAGAAGCCATTAATCTGGTATCCGAATGATGAATGAAGGCTACCTTTAAGACTGCATTTAACTATGAGACGTCTCTTGGTTTTGCTGTAAATAATACAGCTGCTGTGACATGAGAGCAGCTCCTCTATCAACGGCAGGTGCCAGCCTCTAAAACTGCCAGTCCTTGCATTTATTTTTTAATTTCTTATTTACAAGATCTCCCCTGTGAGTCAGGGCCCAGGTCCCCATCCTCAAGGCTTTGTGATGAGGGACCTGGATCCCGGCACCTGGGGCAGTGAGGTAGAAGCTCCTCAGGGGGTCCCTGTCCCTGCCCATACTTGCAGTGTCTGTCCCCTGTGCCTCCAGCTCAGGGTGAGGGTGGGGACCTGGATGTGACCCTGTGGCCGAGTGGGGCTGCAGGGACATGCGGGGAATATGCTCACCACTGCCCAGGCAGCTCATCACATTTTCACAGGAACCATGTAACGCTCCGGCATGGTCCCCCTCCATCCCACCCCGCCAAATTACTCGTCTCCCGGGGAAGGGCCTGCAGTCAGGACTGCCAAGTACATCATTATTTTTAATTAGACAAGCTAGGTGCTGGCTGGTGATGACAGGCAGTGAGCAGAGCATTTCTCGCAGGGAGGGTGCGGGACGGCACTGGTCCCATGCAGGGATGGTGAGCAGCACCGTAGGTCCCGGCAGGCACTGGCAGCTGTGTCACCATGGCAGCTGTGTCACTAGCACTGGCAGCGGCAGGCTAGCAGGGTCCTGGCACAGCTGTGAGGAATGGTGCAGTTCACCCCTGCACAGGGGCAGCTCAGCTTGTGGGGTTTCTCTTTGAAGGTGCTGCTGCCCTGTGCTGCACTTTGGTTTCCCCCAGTGGCAGGCAGCGATGCACCATTCGGGGCTGCAAGGGGCTCGGGGGGTCTGGCCAACAGTGCCTGCTCGGATGGGGGGACCCGTGGGGTGTCTCTCTGCATGGGTGATGTCTTGGCAGGTCGTGTCCCGTGATGCCACTTGCTGCTACTGGAGCATCCACGCTCCACCAACCCCCATCACCGGTGCTGCTGCCGGCTCCCCTTCCCCAACCTGGTATAAATATCCTTCCGAGGCTGGAGGAGCAGAAACTCCTCTCGCCCTCGGCAGTGTAAATCAGGAGGGAGGTGTGGGCGGCAAGGGGGTCCCGGGGGGAAACTGGTCCCCAAGCCCTGGGAGCTGCTGCGCCAGCCTGGGGTGCTGCTGACGGGGGTCTGCTCAGGCGCCGCTAATGCAGCGATTACAGATTTGTGCCGGGGCTGAGGAAGAAGAATGGGGCCAAGGTTTGCTGGGCTGGGGTGTTGTGACCTTCTCTGCACTGGGCTTCTGCAGTATACCCCTCCCCAGATCCCCCTCCTCCCTGATGCCTCCAACTCCCTGTGCCACCTCACATCCCTTGTCAGAAATTTTCTGTTAGTTAAATGACCATTAGAAGCCAAGTCATGTTTTTGCCTTAATTAGACTCTCCTATCTCACTCCTGTGAGCTGAAACTTTGGCCCAGCATGGATGCGATGGTCCCAAAATGATGGGAGTGTTGAGGGGTCTGCTTGTCTGAAAGGCATCGTGCCAGCAGGTCTGGCAGAGATGGGGTCTCCCCCACTGGCCCTTGTGCTGCTGCCCTCGGGACCAAGACAGCTGCTGGCGTCAGGATCTGGCTGGGGCACTGCCCGATACCTCAGCTCTACCCTGAAATCCCAGCTTGCGCCCAGTAGCATCACAGGGATGTGTCGGCACACACTGGGGAGGGAAGGGGCTCCCCTTTGGGACCACTTTGGGGTTTTCATTATCCAAGCCCAAGCGCTGGCATGGGGCGATGCATGTTTTGGGGTCAGCTCCCAAAGCTGACATTCGTGGACGGCTGGGGGTCCCCACGTCTCCATCCTCATGGGACAACTTAGAGCCCATCGGCTTAACAGCCGCTGCAGCCCTGGCTTTGCCATCCTGTAAAGGAGCAATAACTCATTTCTGCGGGCCCATGACAGCAGCAGCCCTTCGTTAGTTAACGAGCTTCCCGCTGAGATTGGGGTCTTCCCAGGACAAGCTAGCACCCAGCACCCTGGGCTGGGAGAGCTGGGGGTCGACCTCCCCCTTACCTGCCTGCCCACAGCTCAACCCAGTGCTCCAGCAGCGGCTGCCAGCACTAATTGCTGCCTCAGCCTCATTAATCTTGATTTGTTGCCGCTTTCTGCCCTCCATCATCACAGTGGGCTTCGCCTCCCCAGAGGGGAGAGCTTTCGGCTGCCAAAGCCGCTCCCGCAGAGGAGCTGGGGGGGCTTCCAGGAGATGTCCCGTCCCCCCCCGCCAGGATCGTCCACCCTCCCCAGCAGTGCTGTGCTCGCCTGGGCACTGCTGTGGCCAGGGACATCTCGGGCCACCAGTTTGTCCCCAGATCCCCTTCCTGGGTCTGGTCCTTCCCGCAACACCTTGGCTGATGAGGGCAGGAGTGCAGGGGTGGGGGGCTGGAGGAGGGGGTCCCCAGGACCCTGGGTGGGCAATCGTGGAGGTGAAATACTTCTTTTTTTTTTTTTTTAATAGAATCACAGAACAGTTGGGGATGGGAGGGACCTTAAGGACCATCCAGTCCCACCCCCTGCCATGGGCAGGGACACCTGCCACCAGCCCAGGCTGCTCCCAGCCCCGTCCAGCCTGGCCTTGACCTCCCAGGGATGGGGCACACACAGCTGCTCTGGGCACCCTGTGCCAGCGTCCCGCCTCCCTCACAGTGAGGAATTTATCCATAATACCTTATCTAAATCTATCCTCTGCAAATACTGTAAACCTTGCTGTTTTCCTGTTTGCATAACCCAGTGGGGATGATTTGCTGGTGGACAAAGACCTCTGTTGCTTGTCCACACACCTTGCTTCTCCCTGCATGGTCCCCCAAAACCCCCATCCCCTATAAACTCCCCTCTCCACTCACCTCCTGCCCTGCCCCGCCGATGGGTGCGGGGGTGGAGGAGCCTCTGCCGGGGGCAGGGGGTACCCGCAATGCTCTGCCGAAGGGACCATCAGTGGGGAACCCCCAAATCCCCCTTTTTTTGGCTTGTGGGATGTGGTAGGTGCTGCATTAGCCAAGGGGGGCTCTGGGGTGGAGCTTTTTGCAGGTGGAGTGGTGGATGAAAGGCTTGTGAAAGGGATTTTTCTGCTCAAAACTGCTTTTCCCAATATGGGAAACGTCCCCGGGATGGAGGAAGACGGGATTGCCAGCACCAGCCTGGGATTTCCACCCCGCCAGACCTCAGGGCACTGCTGGCAAACAAAACCCAGCCAGCTTTGTGCGAACGGGAAAGGGGGGCTCATCCCTCTGGAGCCAGCTCCCCCTCGGGTGTAAATCAGCAGAGGCCCCACAAGGGCAGTGGAGCCAGAGGGGTTTACACCAGCAAGGAGCTAAGCCCCGACCCCGACGGGGCTTGTTTTGGGCTCAGTGCGGATTGTGAGCGGTTGGGGAGGGGGTCAGGGTAGGATTTTGGTGGTGATGGGGGGTGAGCCTGGAGTGGTGTTTGCTGGATACGGGGGCTATGCTGAGATGGGACCTGGTGGCTCCTTCTAGGCCAGATGTTTGCAGCTGCTGGGCCACCAGCTGAGGGGCAATGCATTGGGGGATAGATACAGGGTAATGCGCTGCCGAGTGCAGAGGGGATGTGTTAGGGGGTCTGGGGGTGATGGGTTGGAGGTTCAGGGTAATGCACTGAGGGTGCGGGGTCACACCCTGGGAGTCCAGAGCAAGGTGGTGCAGGATAATGTACAGGGAGTCAGGGGGTGGCACCTGGGGAGCTGTGGGGACAACGCGCTGCAGGGGCTGTGTAATGTGGGTGTGTGGGTGATGTGCTGGGGGGGTGTCCTCCCCACCAGCTGGCATGTGGGGTCTCCTGGGTGAAGCCCACCCTGCGCAGCTCCGTGGGGAGCTCCTGGCTGTTTTGAAGGATGTGGGGTGGGTCCTACCATACCCATCAGCTTTCCCTGAGGGGTGCTGCTCCCCAGGGAGGCGCTGGGGGGTCCCCGGGGGTTAGCAGCAGGAGGGGGCCCCTTCCCAGCCAGCACACTCTGCTTCCCAGCCAGTATTTATTAATGATGCCTTAACCCACGCTTGTTCTGGGGCCAGGGACTGATAGAAATGGTTATTTATAACCCTCTTTATTTATTTATGTCCTTAAGACACTGGGGTCCTGGCGGAGGGGTGGTGGGGGGCAGCTCCAAAGCAGCTGGGGGATAAAGAGGAGACTTCCAGCCCTGGAGGAATGGCAGCGACTGTCCTCGGTGGGGGCAGCTGAGCGGGGTTTGAGGGTGCAGGGGGGACAGCAGCGGGGGGAGCTCCCTTCCCACCTCCAGCCGGGATGGATCCAGCAGCCACCCCAGCCCCTCACCAGTGGCTGCCGCAACTTGCAAAAAGGAAGGGGGGAGAAAAAAAAGAAAGATTGGAAAAAAGAAAAAAAAAAAAACAACCAACCACGGCATGCAGAGCCCAAGCAGGACTGCATTGCAGTGCTGCCAGCCGAGGCCCCTGTGCCACACGGCCACCCTGACCCCCTCCCAGCAGCACCAGGGTGACCTGGCCCTGTGCTGGGCAGGGGCAGGGGGCTGGGACATGGGCAGGGTGCTGGGACAGGCCTTTCTGCCTGGGAACCTGCCCTGTGGGGCAGGGGGTGGCTTCGCACCCACAGCCGAGGGGCTGGGCTGCCCAGCTTGTACCAGCACTGTGCGTGACGGGGGACCTGGGATGTGACCAGGGACACCCAGTGAGGTAGCGTCAGAGTGGAGATGGGGATGGCAGGTGAGGGGATGTGCCCAAGGACACACTGCCCCACAGCGTGCCCTCCTGCCCCACACGCAGCACCTTGGCTGCCCCCAGGCTGCCCCCATGGCACTGCCCCCCATCTGCCCCAAGGCACCCCACACCCTGCGCAGTCCAGCCGCCATGCAGGACGGGGAGCAAAGCTTGGCCCCTCACTTGGGGGGCAAGTTCTGCCCTCCCTCCCCTGCCCCCATATCAGAGACTGCGGGGTCCCAGGTGGCTCTAGGGTACCCAGTCAGGGGGCAGAGGGCAGCAACAGGGTCAAGCCTCTCCCGTGCCTCAGTTTCCCCCAGCTCCAGCTCTGCCGGCACTCAGTGAGCACCGCAGAGTGGGAGAGCACAGGCTGCTGGGGCAGGTGACTGAGCAATTAGTGATGCTGATTAGCTTGCCCTGTTCAAAAATAGCCATCACAGTGAGGTCTGATGCTGCTTGCAGTCCCCCGACCCTGGGCGGCAGCTCAAAGCCCCCAGGTAGCCCCCCAGCAGCATTTCCCCTGGCTGAGTGCCTGCAGCACAGCTCACACCCCCGCAGCTCGTTCTGCTGCGGCCCCCCTGCCACCCGGGGCTCCCCCGCCTGCTGGGAGGGTTTTCCTTATTGCGTTAGAAATTATTTCCAGAAATCAATCAGCAGCTGCTCGCGGCAGCAGTGTGTGTGTGTGTGAACCCATGGCCTCAGCGTCCCTGCGGCGTGCAGGGGTTTGCATGGTAGATACATGTTAAATGTGCTCATGCCCGCATGCACGGGTGTTCCACGTGTTAAGCACCCGCGGGCACACGTGACTCGTGAGCAGCTGTGCACACACGTGCATGCCGTCATGCAGAGGATGTGTGTGCAAACATGTCTATATGCAGGCTCCCACACAGGCTGCAGGCAGTGGCACACACACCTTTGCATACACGCACACCCATGCACAACAGTGCTTGCAGAGTCACGCGAGTGCTGCTTGCGTGCACAAGTGCTTGCACCCTGACACATCTGAGCAAGTATGCTCGTACAGGTGTGTGGCCATGTGCACACAACTGTCAGCACTTGCACACAGATGCTTGCATGCTGCACAAGCACCTGTGTAAATGTGCATGCTGTTATACATGCTTGTATAAGCCATGCATGAGCACTTGTGCGTGTGCACAGACATGCAGACACATCCTGTGCACATCTGCAGACATGCATGCACCCCCCATGCACTAGCACTTGCAAACGTGTCCCCACACCTACAGCCTTGCGCACGCACACTGCACAAGCATTTGCGTCCCTCCCCATGCACAAACACTTGCACGCGTATGCACACACAGGCTGAAGCACATGGCACGCTGCAGGTGCCGAGCCCCCCCACGCTTCTCGCTGTGCCCCTGCCCAGCTGCCCCCTCCCCAGGGAATGCAGCTCTGTGGGCCGTGGCGTTGCGTGCAGCAGGATGTGAGCAGCATTGCAATCGCAGCCTGTGCCTCGCTGTGCTGCAGCAGAGCGCTGCAGCAGGGCTGCCGCAGCCCCAGGCCTGCGGCACGGGGACCCCCTGCACCCCAGAGGGCGGCGCTGAGCTTGGTGCCCAAGGATGTGGGTGCTGGAGGGGGGGTGGCTCGGCTGGGTGCCCCCATTGGGTGCTGCTCACTCTGTACTGCACATCTGGGTGCAGGATGGGTGCCACCAGCTGCATTGCAGCCAGGTGCTCCCCTGGGGTCCTCCCACCCCGCAGCACTGCACGCCTCGCTGACACCCTTGCTTTGCACACCCTGTCCTTTCTGTGCACTCATGGGAACTTTTGGGGTGTCAGTGGCCTGGACCCCCTGCTCTGTGTCTGTGGGGGCTGGACAGAGCCAGGACTGAACCTGCCCCAGACCTGGGGTGCAGGATGCAGCACCTGGGGGGCAGGAGAGGGACATCACCCTGTTCAGCTCCTGGGTGCCATCGCCTGGGGCTGGGGGCAGGCAGCAGCATCCCATGCTGTGGGCGCTCAGCCCTGCCCGGCCTTTTTCTCCTTCCCAAACCTGGCTGCCTGCAGAGCTCGCCCGGCCCTGCTTTGGCGGAGATTGCTGTTTGCACAGAAATACAGGTCAGGTCAGGGAGCCAGTGTTGCAATAAACCTGCTGCCTCACCTGCATCTAGCTGGAAAGTGTCCAGAGTGCCCCAGGCAGCATCTGCTTGCCTCGCCTGCCTGCAGCTTTCCGGCAGCTTTGCTTTGCTCCTGGTAAACCCCAGCTGGTGTGGGGTGTGATGGGGAAAAACCCCTCGTACTGTTTTGCTTACAGGAAAAGCCCTGCTTGGAAATGCTCCGGCCACCCTGAGCCAGGTAAAAACTCCCATCCAAGCAACTGTGAAATCGTAACAGGGCTGTGGAGAGCTGCTGGCCACGTGGCAAGCAGGGGACAGCATCCTGTCCCCATCTCTGTCACTCCTTAAAAACGGGCTCCACAGCAACCTCTTCTTCCCAGCAGGCTGGCTTGCAGGGACACCTGCAGCTCCCAGTGCTGCCTGGCCCTTGGGTTGCTGAGAAGCTGGCACCAATGGTGACTCCAGCAAACAGGTGAAAAAATGAAAGGAGGCTGGGTGTCCCCTGCCACTGGACAGCTTTGGGGAGCCCTTGTAGTTCTCTGCATTAAATCACCCTCAGAGGGGTTAAATACAGCAGCTCCTGATTCACCTTGGAGCAGGATGTGGTGGCTCTGGGGCATCTCCAGCATCTTGCTCCAGCCCCCCAGTGCCATCTGCCACCGAGTTAGAGGGAGCTGGCCGTGTGATGCTGATTCTGGTGTTTGCAGCAGTTGCAGCCACTCTGTGGGGCATGAAGGTGGCAATGTCCAAGGTCCAAGGGGAGGAAGATGAGCTGGTAGAGTGTGGAGAGCATCTTAGATGTGCAGCGTGTTTGGAGGACTTTGTGCAGAGCAGGTCCAAGCAAGCTGACCTCCACCGACTTCTAAAATGGATAAATCCACAGGAGGAGCTGGTGAACATGGTCTGTGCAGTTCTCAGAGCTGCAGGCTGAGGAGGAGGAATGCACCTGAGATCCAGGACCTTGGCGGCTGCATCCTTTGAACTGCCATGCAGCTGCAGGAAGGGCAGGAGCAGCCAGCCCCAGGGGACAATGCTCTGGGTGAGAAGGCTTCACCGAGCTGGGAGAACAGATGCAGGAGACGGAGTCCCCCATGCCAGAGCTCACACGACCCCAGAAACTCCTTCCTCGATTATCTGCAATCCCACTTGGCTGTTTGCTTCCCCCACTGGCTAGCCTTTTATTCTCCTTAAACCTACCGGCACGATTAATTCCCTCCGTTTCTTGCTCTCTCCTTTGCAAGCTGCCTTCTGTGGGGGTTAGAGGGGCACTGCAGGGCTGGAGCTGGGTCCCGGCTGGCGCTGGGTTGGGGGGCAGTTTGCACCAGGTTTGCTTGCAGGAGTGAATGCCACGTTTGCAAGACTGTCGGGGGTGGGTGTCCCCATTCTTGGGGGGTGCTGCAGACCCTGCTGGGCTGGGGTGGAGGGCGCTAAGCATGGCGGGCTGTGCTGCAGCCCTGGCAGTGAGCTGAGCACCTTGCCCGGGTCCCATCGGTGAGTGGGCTGCCCGAGGGAGCTGGGCTCTGCGGGGTCAGGAGGTGGACAGGAGCCTCAAGACACCCAGGACATGGTATGTGTGACATGGTGAAAGGGCTGACCCTTTGACGTGCACGCTGAGCCCTCCATGGCTGTGTGGAGCCAGCACTTCCCTGCTTTCACCCATCCTCAAAATGTGCCCTGCAAGAGCTCCCTGGGGCTGGAAGAAGAGCAGCGTGTCGCTCCTCTCCTTGGAAGCTCTTCCCAGAGCTGGGAGAGTTTGTCCTGAGGGTCCCACAGCAGCTCTGGGGCCCTGCACAAAGCGAGGGCTGGCAGCTGCCCTGTGCTGGGTCTGCAGGTGCCCCAGGCCTGGGAAAAGGAGGCAGGGAAGGGCTGGCTTCGTCCAAATGAACCTTGCTCATCTCTCCTGGTGATGGAAACCTCTCTTCCCTCATCCCATGGGGGCTCACTGGGCGAAGCCCCCCCCCCCCCCAGCAGTGTCCTCTATGTCTCTGGGAGGCTGCTCTGCGCTGGCACCAGCATTGCTGCAACCCTGGGTGATGCTCCTGGTGGCTTTGGAATTGTCACAGGCCAGGAAACTTGGGGGTCAGCTGGGCTTCCCATCCCTTGTGAGGGAATCCGAGTGTCTGGTCTCTCATAACCCAGTGGTCTGTGCACGTCTGCAGAAGATCAGTTGCCCTGCTGTAGCTCTGCTGCCACTGCAGATGTTGTCCTCAGTGCAGATGGCTGCTCAGGGACACAGCCTGGGCATGGGGAGGAGAGGGGGCAGCAGGGACCTGTGTGACCATGGAGGTGACGTTGTGTTTCAGGGAGCCTCTGACCCACCATGACGTTCAAGCAAGCGTCCATGATGGCCCCGGAGGCCACAGCCACCACGATGCCCATGACCACGATGGAGAACTCCACCGAGGCTGCAGGGCCGGGTGAGAGCAAGGAGGACATGTTCACCAAGCTGAGGGACAAGTTCATGAATGAGCTCAACAAGATCCCCTGTGAGTAGCTGCCTCCTTTTCCAGGTGTTACCCTCCTCATGACCCCACCACCGCTCTGGTCCCAGTGCAGCATGTGGGATGAGGTGGTGGGGTGGCTGGGGCTGGGGGGAGCTGCTGGGCTGACCGTGGCTTTTGCTTGCAGTGCCACCCTGGGCCCTCATCGCCATCGCGGTGGTAGCTGGACTCCTCATCCTCACCTGCTGCTTCTGCATCTGCAAGAAGTGCTGCTGCAAGAAGAAGAAGAACAAGAAGGAGAAAGGCAAAGGCATGAAGAATGCCATGAACATGAAGGACATGAAGTCAGGCAACCAGGTGATGTCCTTGATGTTGTCCTGCACTTGTAGAACGATCCCTCTGGTTGAGTTATGAACAGTGTTGGGGCACTCATAGCTCAGGTAGCAGAGAGGGATGGAGCCACCAGGATCTTGGGATGGGACAGTGCAAAGACGAACCTGGACCTGAGGCAGCAGCACTGTCCTCTTCCAGTGCCTGGATGGGACCAGGTTCAAGCTGGCCTGGACCTGCCAATGCTTCAACTGAACCAGCAAATGTTCATCTGAATCTTGTGTCCCCCTGCCTTCCTCCGAGTTGCCCTCACCTCACTGAGGGGGGAGGACCGCCAGGCCAAAACACCCACCGGTTTGGGGTCCCCAAAAAGCCAGTGCTCAAGAGGCAGGGGCTGGTGCACAGAGCGGAGCTGGGGGTGTCTCCCCATCCTGGGGGGCAGCAGGAAGGAGGCTTTGGTACCAGTGGGCTTGGGGTGATCCCAGCCATTTCAATGGCCCCAGGGCCATTTGGAGGGGGTGGGGGATTTGGGGCATCCATTCCTGCTCTTCAGAGCCATGTGGGCACCACGGGCATGCAGGCAGGGGTGAGTGCTCAGTGGAGATGCTCCAGCGTGTGCCCATCTACACGCCCCCACAGCAGTGGGCGATGTGGGGTGGGATTCCCCAGTGAAGGGTGAGGGCTGCCATCCCCTGGGGCTCGGCAGGGCCACGCAAACCCTGATGCCCCACCTTGCCGTGGGTCCCTTGTTGATGCTCTCTGTAACGTGGCTCTCTTCCCTCCCGGCACTCTCACCATTTGTCCTCCCTGCTGCCCTGTCTGTGTGCGCCCTCTTCGTCCCGGGATGCCCTCCATGGTAGGTGCCACCACGAGCCTTGAGCCTCCTTCTTCATTGTCTGCTTCCAGGGTGGGATGGGAGACCTGGGGACCTGTTGGAGGGGTGATGGAGCCAGGGCTTCCAGCCCATGGACCATGCCTTGAAGAGGCAGGGAAAGGGGTGGCTTTGCTTTAGGAGAATTAGGTTATTTCTCTATTACTAAGCCAATGAAGCCTGGAGATGGCCCTGCTAATCCCTTAGCAGCAGTTATAGTGCTCCCCCAAGCACGGGCTGGGGTGGGGTGTCCCTGCACCCTTTGCAGCAGGTGCTTGGCATGCAGCCACCGCCTGCGAGCACCAGCTTCCCCCCGCTGCAGCTGACCTCCCATCCCGGTGCCCCAAGGCAGCCCCCCCTCGCCATCTGGGCTGGACCAGCACTGGAGGCTCCCTGGCAGCTGCCTGGTCATGGGCAGGACGGTGCCACCCCAGGGCTGCTCCGTCAGTGCTGTATGTCCCCAGCACAGGGATCTCCTTTCTCCTGACAGGGAGAACCCAGGTGTTGGCATGCCAGTAGGATTGGGGTGCCGGAGGTCCCAGTGGTGTGGGGGTGGGGGTGCTGGGCTGTGACCCTGCCACTGAGCTGGACACCTCGGCTGCCGTTGTAGGACATACAGGATGATGATGATGCAGAGATGGGTCTGACAGAGGGGGAAGGTGAGGAGGAGGAGAAGGAGCCGGAGAATCTGGGCAAGTTGCAGTTCTCACTGGACTACGATTTCCAGGCGAACCAGGTGATGAAGGGGCTGGGGCTCGGCTGAGGAGGTGGGAGAGTGGGATTTGCCCAGGGAGGCCATTAGAAAAGAAGTCTTGCTGTTGGACCTGGGTGGCATGGGAGGGAGAGGGGGAGCTGGGTGCTGTGCCATGGGGAGACCTGGCCCCATGTTGGGCTGGAGACGAGCCCTTGGCATCTGCAGCACATAGTGCCTTGCTGAAGCCATCCCTTTCCCTCTCCAGCTGACAGTGGGGATCCTCCAAGCTGCTGAACTGCCGGCTTTGGACATGGGTGGCACCTCGGACCCATACGTCAAGGTGTTCCTGCTCCCTGACAAGAAGAAAAAGTATGAGACCAAAGTGCAGAAGAAGACACTCAACCCTGCCTTCAACGAGACCTTCACCTTCAAGGTGAGCCCTTTCCTACTCACAACATGGGACCTTGTCTCCCATTCCCAACCTTCTGCCTGTGTGTTGACTGCTCGGAGTAGGTGGTCCTGGCATGGGCTCCTCTGAGACCGCTGCCAGCCCAGTTGGTGGCCCCCTTTGTGCAGGTCCCCTACCAGGAGCTGGGCGGGAAGACGCTGGTGATGGCCATCTATGACTTTGATCGCTTCTCCAAACATGACATTATCGGTGAGGTGAAGGTGCCCATGAACACGGTGGACCTGGGCCAGCCCATTGAGGAGTGGCGGGACCTGCAGAGCGGTGAGAAGGAGGAGGTAAGAGTGGGACCAGTGTGAGGCCCTCAGCCAGCTGAAACCCTTGGCTGGAGGGGAGATGTGGGGTGGCCATGGGGTGAGCTCAGGGTGGCAATCACCGTGGGCTCTCACCTGAATTCCATGGACATTCTGGCCATGAGCGCTGGGTGGGCTTTGCCCCTGTTGTTCTCTCATGCGAAAGACTTTCTATAACAAAAATTAAGAGTATAAACTTCTTGAGTGCTGTGCTGGGACTGGCCTGCCCCAGACCCAAGTGATCAAACTCTTGTGCTGGTGCATTGAGTGCCAGCTTCTGCCTGCATCAGAGGGTTGGTGGGGACCTGTATGTGGGACCGTGTCCCAGCACTGCAGTATGATGCACTGGCAAGGCTTTGATACCTGCTCCCTGCTCCGCTTGGCAGCCAGAGAAGCTGGGAGATATCTGCATCTCCCTCCGGTACGTGCCCACAGCCGGGAAACTCACTGTCTGCATCCTGGAGGCCAAGAACCTGAAGAAGATGGATGTCGGTGGCCTCTCAGGTGGGTGTTGGCTCACAGGCATCCTCCTCCTGCCCTGCTGTGGGGCTCTCAGCATCCTTTGTTGGGGAAGGACACCGCAGCCATCGGTCTGGCAGGGCTTGGGGAAGCCCCCTCCAGTGCCTGGGACCTCCTGCATCAGAGGCAGCCCAAGACCTGGCTGGGGGTGAGGGAACATAGGGATGGGATGAGCCCCCTGACCCTTAGGAAGGGACCTTAAGGACCATCCAGTGCCAACCCCCTGCCACAGGCAGGGACACCTGCCACCAGCCCAGGTTGCTCACAGCCCCGTCCAGCCTGGCCTTGAACTTCCAGGGATGGGGCACCCACAGCTGCTCTGGGCAGCCCGTGCCACCACCTCGCCGCCCTCAGAGTGACAAATTGATTCATATCTTTTCTAAATCTACCCTCGTTCAGTTTAAAGCCATTCCCCCTAGTCCCATCAGTACATGCCCTCTCAAGAAGTCCCTCTCCAGCTTTCTTGTAGACCCTTTTAGGTACTGGAAGGATGCAGAAGAGCTGAATCCCTTGGCCAGTTGCTCCCACAGATCATCTCCAGCCCAAATATTTTGGCTTTGGTCTCCATCCACAAACCTCAGACCACCTTTAGTCATGGAGGTCTCCACACCCCATGGTGCACCTCATCTTGGGCTGAGACTTCTCCCGGGGCTGGGCTGATGGTGTCTCCTGGGCACCTCAGCTCTGGCTAATGCACCCTCCCGCCTCCATCAGATCCCTATGTGAAGATCCACCTGCTGCAGAATGGCAAGAGGTTGAAGAAGAAGAAGACCACAGTCAAGAAGAAGACCCTGAACCCCTACTTCAATGAGTCCTTCAGCTTTGAGATCCCCTTTGAGCAAATACAGGTTTGTCCGATGACTTCCCTGGGAGGCAGGCAGGGTGGGGGCAATGGGAAGTCCCACAGCTGCCTGAGCCTATATCCCAGCCTTCCCAGCACCCTGAGCAGCTCCTGCCAAACTCCTGGTCCGGTCACCCGTGAAATATGTTCAGTCCCAGTCTGGGCTGATGCTGATGGCAGCTGGTGCAGGAGCAGAGGTGGGAGGCTGGGCAGCACCCATGGGAGGTGCAACCCCAACCAGGTCATGGCTGGAATGGAGCTTTGCTCTGCCCCTGGTCCTATAGTGGTCACCCCAGGTGTAGTAGGGACCCCCAGTACTCCTAGGGGCATTTTGGACTGTTGGTAGGTGTCTTCTGCTCCTCCATGTCCTGCCCTAGCCCTTGCACATGTCCCTTGCCCCAGCCCCGTCAAGCCCTGTACCCCACAGCTCTTTCCGAGCCCCACAGAAGCCCTTGGTGACCTTTCCCAGGAGGCCACACCAGGATGACCTGGGCCCCTGGTGGCTCTGCAGCCCTGGGCTCCTCAGGGAAGGAAGTGCAGGAAGCTATGGGCACAGAGGGGACCCTGCTCCAAAACAGGCCATGGCAGGGCTCAGCCTTGGGGGATCCCTGGGGTACCCTGCCGAGCCGCCGGGGCTGGGGACAGCATGGAAGCTGTGGGGCAGTCATGGCTGCTGCGCCTTGCTGCCCCTCTAAAGAAGGTTTCCTTCTTTAGAAAGTGCAAGTGGTCATCACGGTGCTGGACTATGACAAGCTCGGGAAGAACGAAGCCATCGGCAAGATCTTCACGGGCTGCAACTCCACGGGCACAGAGCTGCGGCACTGGTCTGACATGCTGGCCAACCCCCGGCGGCCCATCGCCCAGTGGCACTCACTGAAGCCAGAGGAAGAAGTAGATGCAGCTCTCGGGAAAAACAAATAGGAAGATCTGCTGGCCCGCGCGGCACGGCACTGCGGACAGTCGAAGCGACCCAGAGCTACTGATACCTCAGTTACGCAACCTTTGGTTTTGGTTTTTTTGTTCTGTTTTAAGCTGAAATACCCTTTGATGGCTGTGGAAGGGTTTCCAGACAGTCCCAATAGCTTCCAGGGGAAGAGGTTAAAGACATGGATGGTTCTTTTTGTTCTTCAGCATCGCTCGCTCCCTTCTGCTGCATGTCCCATCGCCTCCGCCCGCCATCCCTTCCAGGTGCAAAGCCACCGTCACGCCTGGGACCTTCCCCAGCGGCTGTGTCACCAGCCCGCAGCATCGCTGCTGCCGTCCTCACTGTGGGTTCACGTGGGGAACAATCAAACGTTGCACGGAGGTGGTAACAGCCTGATAGCGCAGGATGACCAGACCCACTGTGCTTGCCTGGGGCATGAGCAGCTGTGTGGGCAGCAAAACGGTGGAGAAGACCCTCTGCAGGAGACCCAGGTGCCTCCCCCTCCTGCTCTGCCTCCCTCCCTCCAGGAAGGGCGAGAGCCGTGGTTTTGGGCCAAGGACGGCCGAGTGTCCCCAGGTTTGGCTTCTCCTGGGGAGAGGCTTGCAGGGAGCACGGAGCCCCACTGCGGATGGCGTGGCAGTGGGGTGCTGAGCCCTTGGGGTTGCAGCCGGAGCTGCGGGGGCAGTCTGAGGACAGGGACCCCCAGGGGGGTCTGCTCTGAGTAGACATGTGGTGGGATGTGCATGCATCTGCAGCATAGTGTGGACCACCACCATGTCTGCCAGGTAGCCCTCATGTCCCCAGAGGCCGGACAAGGACAGCGCCAGGTGATTTGCACGTGTGTCCCACCGTGCTTGGCTGAAACCTGTAGATCAAGATGCTTCCACGAGGCAGGTTTATGCTGAGAGGTTTCCAGATGTGAGGGGGACAGCCCCCCAGAGCGGTGCAAAGCCCCTGACCCCCATGAGCTGTTGCTCCCCACTGGGCTGTTGGCTGCTGAATCCATCCCGTCCAGCTCCCCTCGGGGGTATAAGCCATATCCCTGTGCCTGACAGTGGCCAAGAACTTCTCTGGGCCACCTCCCCCACCGTGGGATGAACCAGGACCAAGCCCTTGAGCTGGAAAGCCAACATTGTTGCCTGCAGCTGGGAGAGGGTCCAGCAGCCCTGCCCAGTTCAGCCCAGTCTGTACTGGAGCACTGATGTGAGCTGGTGTCCCTGTCCTGGCTCTGACTCCACAGCAGCCTCGTGCTCCCTGTTCTGCTTTGCTTTTCGGGACTCAGTTTTGGAGGGTTTCGGCGCAGTCAGGCAGTGAAGCCGTTGCAGCTCCAGCAGTGGAGGAGCAGCGCTGCGGGATGCAGCCGGGGATGCCCTGGGCACCGGGGACGCTGCTCTGGGGGTCCAGCACCCAGGCTGGGACCTTGGTGCAGGGCATCCTGAGCCTGGGGACAAAGTGCCAAACCAGCTTGCCCCAGTGCCAGCGGCTGCTTTGGCAGCTCCCTGCAGCTGAGCCCAGGCTGGAGGTGGGAGGCGATGGGAAACTTGGAGGCAGCCACAGCTCAGGGGGTTCAGGTTGGACACGGGGGGTGAGCCCCTTCCCCTGGAGGGACATGCAGCTCTGGGACAGGTCCCCAAGGAGGGACAGCTCTGTCCCTGGGGCATCTGGGGCCCGGTTAGCCAAGCTGCACTATGGTGGCGGGGGAAGTTGGCGCAGGGACCTCCAAAGAGCCCTTCCACCAGCACCTCGGCTGTGCTTGGCCAGTGCCCTGGTGCTAGCCTGGGTGAGGGTGGCACTGGGGCCATGGCAGGGTGAGGGTGGCACTGGCACCATGGCAGGCTACAGGGGCTTCATGGGTTATCAGGTGAGTGGTCCCGCGGGGCCACATCCAGCTTGTCGGTCCCTTTTCCTGACAATGTGATGGTGGCGGCAGATGAGGTCCTGCCCTGCCTGCACAGCCAAAGGGAGAAGAAATTCCAGGGTGCTTTTAATTAACGGGGAGCTGGGGGTGGCTGATGCCCCTCGGCCAGGGGCACTGGCAGGATCTGGGCTCTCGAGTCATGTCGGAGTCCCCCCAGGGAATGCAGGGGCATTGGCCTGACGTGGAAATGGGTTAAAAAAGAATTGGAAAAAGCACTAAACCCCTCCTGCTGGCGGTCAGCGAGCAGGCACGGCCCCACAGCTTTCCTTGGGAAGCAGGCGGAGGCGTGCACACACGCCTGTACACATACACATGCACACCCCCTCATGTGCACCCCCCCATGCACCCCCCTGCACCCCCCACCTGCACCCCCCAGACCCGCCACATCGTCCAGGGTCTCACCGGGAGTGGAGGTCCCACCTGGCTGGTTTCCATTCGGACTCCTTAAGCCTTGCTGGGGGAGACTGTGACTTTAGTACATAATTTTATTTTTTTTTAATAAAAAAGGGAAAAATATTAAAGCCATCTGCACTGCCTCTGACCCCCCCTCCCCTTAGTTGTGTGTAGTTAAAAATATATGGAGACATAGCTGTATATACCATGAACAGTGCATGAGACGCAGCCACGCAGCAGTAGCAGCATGGTTAACGCTGAGCGTGGCACTGCACGCTCTGCCCCGCCGCTTGCCGCCGCCGGCACCTCTGTCCCAACACATTTCTCCAGCGTGGCAGAGACAGCGACAAACAAAACTCGTTGCTCGAGTGCTTTCCACCACCCTGATTATTTCCCCCCAAAATAAAACTAATTAAAAAAAAAATCATGTAAAAGAAGAAAATAATGCCAAGAAGCAAAGCATGCCAAGCCAGGCCCGCCAGCGGAGGGTGAGCCATCACCGTGACTTCCATGTGTGTCTTGTTCCTGTATCTTGTCGCATTTATACCATGGCCGGGTAGCGGCAGCATCGTGGCTTCGGTGTCCTGTGTCGTGTTGGTGCATTTCACCATCAGAGCAACTTTAGAAGCCATATTAGACCACGGTCTGCCGGGACCCCCCAGGGACGGGCCCACAGGTGAGCCGTGACCCCCTTCCCCCCTCGTGTCCACTGTCCCCCTGGTTTCGTGGGGCTCAGCGGCAGAGCCAGGCTGCCAGGACGAACCGTGTTGGCCGCCACCTCAGTGGCCATGGATGCCACCGTCCTGCCGGGTGAGGGGATGGGGCAGCGCTGGGCGCAGGTGCCGGGGCCAACCTGCCGGTGGCATTTCTGCAGTGGAGGGGCTGGGATGCGGCAAAGATCTGGTGGCAAAAAGGCTTTTGGGAGCGATTTGGGTTATTTCTGCCGTGTGCAGTTGGGTGGTTCCTGTTTTGGGATGAGACGGCATTCCCCTCTCCGGGCTGCAGCGCGGTGCAAACCTGGCTGTGCCACGGAGATGCTCAGCTTCAGTCTCCTGCAGATAAAAGGAAGCCAATCTATGAGGCTTGGCAACAAGCTGGACTTTCTTCTTTTTTCTCCCCAAACCTGGGAGGGAAGAGCCAGCTCCTTTCGAAGACCCAGGGTCCGGCCATTCCTGGGTGAAGGACCCCCGCGCCGGCCCCGCTCTGCCCCGTCCCAACCCCTGCAGCGCTCGGCTCCAGCGGGAAGCTGCTTTTAAAGCCCCTCCCTCTTGTGTGGACTCTGTCGTTTCCGTCTCTTATCGTTAAATGGTTATTTTGTAATGATACCTGTCTCCTTATTAAAGAAACGAGCTGAAAGGAGCCCCAGTTCCCTCTGGTCTTGCTGCTGGGGCTCACTTGGGCGGCTGGGGTGGGGGTGCAGGTAACCCAGGGATGATGAAGGGATGGAGGCGCCAGGGAAAGGTGGGAAGACATCAAAGGTCCCCACCAAATTCTTCATCCCCAACACATATTTTGGTCCATATATTCACGTTTAGGTTGTGCCCTGCCTTGTGGAGGTGCTGGACACCCCTGACCCCAAGGGGGGAGCTCAAGCTGCAGTAACCACCTCTGAAGACTGAAACATGCAGAAGTTTCCAGCAACCTCACCAAGGACAAGGGCTCCAAGATGCAGCACCAGCGTCTGTGTCTTTGCTACAGGTTTGTCCTGCCCAAGCTCCTGAGCAGAGCGAACACGACTTGGCACCAGGGAATCACAGTCACTGAGGTTGGAAAAGGCCCTTAAGATCATAGAGTCCAACTGTGAGCCCAGCACTGCCAAGGCCACCACTAAACCATGTCCCCAGGTGCCACATCTATGTATGTTTTAAACACCTCCAGGGGTGGTGATTCCACCCCCGGCCGGGGCAGCCTGCTCCAGTGCCTGACCACCCTTTCGGTGAAGATGTTTTTCCTCATGTCCAACCTAAACCTCCCCTGGTGCAACTTGAGGCCGTTTCCTCTCGTCCTATCACTTGTTCCTTGGGAGAAGAGATGGATACCCACCTCGCTACAGCCTCCCGGCCGGCAGCTGTAGGGAGCCATGAGGGCCCCCCCGAGCCGCCTCCTCTCCAGGCTGAACCCCCCCAGTTCCCCCAGCCGCTCCTCAGAGCGCTTGTGCCCCAGCCCCTGCCCCAGCCCCGCTGCCCGGCTCTGGACACGCTCCAGCCCCTCACTGTCCCTCCTGAGTGAGGGGCCGAAACTGAACCCGGGGTTGGGGGGGCCCGAACCCCACCATGGCTCAGAGGTGCCAGACGAGACCCCTCCTCCTCGCCTTCCCAGCCGGTGGGCAGCTTTTGGGGACGTGCCCCCCCAGGCCCTTCATGTGAACCATCCCCGAAGAGGCGGCAGGGGACCGCTGCCCTCCTCGTGCTGCAGCCACCGCAGGCACGTACCCAGAGAGCATCTGTGCTTTTACAGGCTGATACTGTCATGCTATGGAAATTTTTGGACAACCAGGGCATTTTAGGCTACCCAACCTGCATCTCCAGAAAGATGGAAGCAAAGTCAAAGCTTCTTCTATTTTATCAACTCTTATTTTATTCATTTATAAATACTGTTGTGTTTACAAGCATCATAGATGTGAATATTATTCCCAAACTTTCAAACACATAATACTTATAATACTATATAACAACAACCAGTAAAACAAATCATTCATCTCAGGGTTTGAAAGGCCACTCAAAAGTTGCATAAAAATACATTCTCTCCCCATCTCATAAGCTAGTCCTGCTTCTCCAAGGAGTTTATTTACAAAGAGCCATCATCAAACTCGCAGCCGCAATAGGTGGGCTCACCCCAAGCAATAAAAATGAATTCACCCCAAGCAATTGCTTAGAAAAAAAGCTTGTGTTCTCCAAGGGAGATCACGTCTGGCAAATGCTCTGGTTCAAATAGGGATCAGTTTTAAAAACTGCTTTGCACTCCGTCCCAAGCGCAGAGTGCAAGGTGTCCTATTCGTTACCTCCTCAGTGCACTGGGTACCTCAGGCATTAAGTGAGACCAAAAAAACTCATTCTCGAGAATTTGGTTTGCATCGTCATCACAAAATACTCACAGCTTTGGCTAGTCAGCGAGACTAAACTGTTGGTGGGTCCTCTACCCTAGTCAGAGTTCAGGGGGATAATCCAGTGCTGAGCAGACATTTCACCTAGAGTGGTTTGGCTTTGCATGGTGCCGCGCGGAGGAACTCAGCCTTCCACACCCTTTGCTTACTGTTCCTCAGGATAAAATGCAATGAGTGTCCTGGTGGGAAGGGGTAAAACATCAGTGCGGGATGGACCTGTCAGATTGGGTCGAACTCTCTCCCGAAAACAGACAGCAGGCTTCTTCACGCTGCCAGAATCTGCCTCGTGAGAAGAACAGGAGCTTTAGTCTGAAATCTTGTCCCTTGTCCTGCCGGGATGCACGACCCGAGACGCACGCGTCGGCACACCAGCGTGGTGTCCCCCCCCACCAGCCCCAGCAGGGGAGCCGTGTCTTCACTGCGTGGTGCAGAAGGGGCCAGACCCCTGAACAGAGCTGAGAGAGCCCAAACCTGAAGCGAGACGCGGGTCACCAAGAGAAAAAACATCAAGAACTGCAGAAGTACTCACATAAAGAGTGCGCCAAGTGGGAACGGTGTGCAGAAAAAGCATTGACCAGATCTCAAGGCTTAAAGCTGTTAAATATAGCAGGGTTAAAATAAAGTAATATAAAAAGGATGCCTGGCTTAGGCAGTGCTCTGCGGAAACCCTGATGCCATTACCAGCTTTGGTCTCTTCCTCCCCAAAGCACAGCAGCAGAGGAAGGGCCTCAGTGTACCAGGAGAAACGGCATGATGCCGTGCACAAACAGCTCTGCTGGCCGAGGAGCGGGGGAAGAGGAACCTCTGGTGGAGCTGCCTGGGGAAAAACTGGCAGCTCCAAGAAGAGCTAGAGAGGTGGAAACAGGCAGGATGGGGAGGGGAAGGGAAAAATGGAGAATCAAGGGGAAAAAAAAAAAAGAGAGAAAAACCCAGCGGAGAGGAATATAAACACACTTTCTGAAGCAATAAGCAGCAAAAGGTTCCAAAAAGCCCAGGACTGACTGACAGAGATAAATGTTACCTCGTTGAGCAAGCTCAAGAGTTAATGCTCATGTTCAAGTATCTCATCTCCCTCTCTCAGCGGGAAGAGCCCCAGCAACCCGGCAGGGACCCTGAGCTGCGCGGGGACGTGGTGGAGCTTCCTCACGGCAGCCTCCGAGTTCAGCGACTGAGGCTGCAGCTCTCAGCCAGATGGAGCAGGGAAATCAAAGGACAAAGGAAATGAAGGAAAAATCATGGAAGAATGTAAATGGGAAAGCGGTTTGGATACAGCAAGAAGTCTCTGAGTGGGAAAGTATCTTTCAAGAGCAGTCTGTTAAGGGGAATCTCAACAGACTGGATGACAGGTTACTGCTGCTGTCATCAAAATCACACAGCACATAGGGCAGCCACTGTCTAAATGCCCATAGAGAGAACAATTTTGAACTGTTCTGAGTATGTGTAACATTAAAGAGGTTTTTTTTTTTTTAGGTTTCCTTCAAGGTTAAGGCTTATTGCAAGCTTTTGACAGATTAAAAGACTTTCATCCTAGCGATACAGTTACCAGCATGCCCAAGGGTACCTTGCTGTCCCTGACACCAGCATACCCACACCTTTCCAGGGCACGCGGGAGGACAAGTGATCACTGCTTCACCCTCCTCTTCCTTAAAACCCAGCTGCTTCTTCGCCCGGCTGCGTGGGACTGGACTCTGGCATCTCTCGCTACAAACCAGCCAGTGCTGCCGTCCACTTGGCCAGCCCCCTGCTGCAAAGCAAAGCAAGGTACCTGCAGTACCAGACCAGACTCCTCCGCAGGGCTCTGCCTTCATGGAGACAGCAGGAAAATGTCCCAGCTGGCTGTTAGGGCAGGGAGGGTGGTTTCTGGTGTGGGCACAGCTCCCTCCCTGCAAGGTGATCCACGCTCGTATGCCTGTGAAAGCAGCAGAGGATCTCTGGGGGTTCAAGCTTGTCCTTCAGAAAGCTTGGCAAGTATCCGTGACACATCCTATCCCAAGGAGCGAGAGTCCAGATGCAATTAGCAGATGCTACTAACTACTGAGACAGGAGCCCTGGAAGGATACAACACGATACCAGATGACCCAGGCTGTGGGGGGAAAGCAGGGCAAGGGATAGGGGGTCTGACACCGACAGTCAGCGCTGATGTTACTGAACAGGTTTGAAACCTTACATTAAATAAGAGACTCAGTCTACTGGGGCGAAAGGAGAAGGTCTCTGTGCAAAGCAGCTGCTGTCAGCCCGTTACAGAAATCAGCCCTGTGGCTTTCACAGCATCACAATTCAACCCGAGTCCCACATCTCGGGTGGGTTGACACACATCCTCAGAGTCCCAGCCCATGTTCACATTTCCCACCAGTAAAGGGCTCGGATGTGCTGGATTAGTTCTTTAAGCGTCCCTTTTTAAAGTAGGAGCTACCTACTCCGATTGGAGTCCAATGCCAAATACCGGGCTTCTGGAAGCAGAAGTTTTGGCAGCTCAAACCCAGTCCTCACATTTCTCTTCTCCCTTGAATAAAATGTCCGAGATACCACAACATCCTTAAATTAAAAATAATAAAATGGCAGGGGTGTGTGTTGTGGGGGAAATAAGGGCAGAAAGGGAATGTACAGCAAAGGGCAGGGCAAAGCAGATGTGACAGATTGATCCCATGGCTGAAATGCTTGCTGTACTTGACAGGAGGAAAAGCCGGGGTAGGGCTTGGTGGTGGGGTTGGCAGCTCGTGTAGGGCACCCCTCCTCATCCTGCCTTCGCTTGGGATTCCTATTTGGAGAGCTTGCTGATGACACGAATGAGGGCTCCGTTCTCGTCCTTCAGCCTCTGGTTGTCCGACTTCAGCTCTGTCAGTATCTGCAGGGAGACGAAAACAAGTTGGGATCACGGCTCAGTGCCGCTGGCTGCCCAAAGCCCATGGCCCCGCGGGAACAGATGGATGTTGCTGCCCCTCAACCCAGCACGCTTTGAACGCTGGCAGCTTCTCTGTAAAATCTCCAGGATTTTTACAAACTGGCTGTCAGGCATGAAGGGGTTGAGAGGGGACTCGAGCACAGCAGAGAGCCAGGGACCAGGAAAGCCCCTGGTGGGAAGCAATGCCACGGCCCCAGCACTGGGTCAGCACCAGGCTGGCAGGGCAGGAACCATTTCTGAACTGTTTCTTCCCAAACCTGTTCCCAGAGGCTAATTAGGGCTCAGCAGTAAACTAGAAAGCTGGTTTTCCCAATTTGTATTTTCCATTTTGCCAGGACTAGAAGGGAACACGAAGGTCTGAAATTCTTACTCGGGACTGGACCTTGCAAAATCTCTGTGGAATGAACCCAAACCTCCTTGGGATCCCCCAGATGTTTGGTGCAGATGCGCACGCCATGGACAGAGGACTGGTAGAACACACCGACACCGGAGATACCTCCTTGGTGCTCAGTTTTGAATGCTGGAGCTCAAACAAGCATCACAACAGACAAAAGCCAGATCGCTTTGTAATTGCAAACAGAGGAAGAAATAGCTTCGGCATGACCTTTGCAGCATTCCTCTTTGGCAAAAAAGCCTCCCGACTTCCCTTGCTCCCCACGCTGCAGGTGGGATGACATTCAGTGGACTGTCTCCAGCTGCTGGGGCACTGGAAGCAGTGCTGTCCGCTCAGGGTGACACGAAAGGTGTAACTCACACCGTGGGTGCTGGCAGACCCAGGGCCACCAGCCCCAGCCTGCTGGAACAAGCCAGGCTGGAGCGGTGTCACACGCAGGCATGATCAGCACTGGTCTGAGCCCAGCGTCTGCCATGGTGAACCTTAGAGGAATTCCCCAGATTCAAAAGTCCCACTAAACCTTCTCCTTCCTAAGCTGGAGTTGCAGCTCTGAGCACAACCTCCCGCCCGCTCCTCTCATCTGCAGCTCCTCCACGACCGCCACCACCGAGCGCGGCAGCTGCTGGGGCAGACGCCAGCTCCCACCGCTGCCATGGAGCCACCCTCCTTCCCCAGCCCGGCCGGGCCATGCCCGTGCCAGTGTGCCCAGCACTGGCCCCGCGGGCGCTGGCAGCGGGCGCTCCACAGGAGCATCTGCAAGAGAGAGAGAAGGGGGAAAGTGCAGCACGGCAGGTACTGGGGGCAGGTAAAACGACGTGATGTGCCGGCCAGAGCTTCAGCTAGCGATGCTCAGAAATCCCTCACTGGACCCAGCAGTGGTGCGACCGGCACAGCTCCATGACGGGGCTGTCACCAGAACAGCAGCCATGACTCCTATTTCTCACGGCCAGATGGGAGGCATCGCTCATCACCCAAGTGCTCAGGAGCTCAGAGCATCAGCAGGGCGCTCGCTGCCTCTGCACTCCGTTCCCTCCTGAGCTTCCCCCGACACCCGCAGCAGAGCACGCTGCCTGCCCGTCCCAGTCCGGTGCACTGTGGCCGCTCAGCCACCTGCTGGGGTCCGCGTGGGCCGCTCATCCTCCCTGCATCCCTGCTGGGGCAGCCCTGCAGCCGTCAGCGCCTCCATCGCTGCAGGACGGCAGAGATACCAAGTTCTGCCACTTGCTTTGGTAGAGATAAGTCGTCACAGGTTCCCAGAAGCAACCAGGGAGCAACCACCACAGCCATCCTGGTTCTCCAGCTCGCTGGGAGCTGGGATGGTGGCTGTGCCTCACACACATGCTGCAGTGCAACTTTGGTGATTTATTCAAAAAGGAGCAAGTGTGACTACATGTAAAGAAAGTGCTTCTTGGGAAGTTTCCCAGCTGTAACCCCACTCCATCACTTTACAGTGAAGCTTTGCAAAAACCAAAAATTAACCTTATAACACTTCGTTCCTCCCATCCCAAGGGTATTCCTCCCTTTGAGCAAAGCAGCCTCAAGTCGGGTAAAATAAACTGCATGTGAAGCAGGCTGGTAATGCAGCGGCCCGGCAACTGAAGCTGTATAAAAGTCTCGTTGGAAACGGCAATGAGGGATGTGGCGCAGCCTGCAGGGGACCACGAAGCCAACCATGATGCAGTGTTGGTGTAAAGTGAGTTTTGGCCTAGGGGCTGATCCGAGCAGCGGTGCTGTGTGTTCCCTGTGTCACAGCAGAAAGTGGCCCTTCAGACGTTATGTGGATTTTGGAAAATGAGATTCTTTGTAAAGCACCACTGCCGCAAAAGCATGGTAAGTCTGTCAGACAGTGACATTACTGTATAGCTGCAATGCCTACAGAGACTGGTGAGACAAGGTTTACCTGTGCAGGTAACAAATCCCGTGTTAGAGCTACTAAAAGAGTTGAAAAAACCCCAGCAGCGATGCAGACACAGGGGTCTTCTCCAGCTCGGACGCCAGCAGTGAACTGCAAACCCTTAAGCAACTGGGGAGGATGAGCCCCCCGAGGTCTCAGCCAGCCTGCACGAGAGACCCCTCAGAGCAGGCGGGGGTTAGCAGCGGGAAGCAATAATGCAAAGATTTCCTAGGAGAAGAGGAGAGGCCGGTGACTTACAGTTTGTGAAACACTTTCTCCGAGTCTGGAAATAGATTTGCTCAATTTTCCCTCCTCAGATCTCAAAGCACGTTGGGAAGGAGAATGACTTAAACTCACCACTCGTGAGAAGGAGTGAGTCACTGACAGGTTCAAGCAGATTTAAACCAGAAAGATGGTGAGATCATTTATCTGACCATCTGCGCAATTCAGGCCACATCGCACGGAACACCCGCCCCCAGCCCCTGCGATACACGCGTGGTCCTGAGCTGAGGCTCCCGGAACAGGGAAGCCACAATTCCCCTGCTTAGTTTGTTTCTACGGTTAATCATCCTTGATATAATTTGTGTGCTAAGAATAGATCTTTTTATACCTTAGTGTCTCTTCCAGCCCACGAGAACATACTGCTTCTTCCTTTTTTTTAAAAAAAAAGCTATGTCTGAAGGGATCTGAATATCCCTACTCACCTGCAAAGGACAGGTAGAGCCCTAAGAAAAAAAGAGTTTACAGCTTCATTTTAGCACCGAACCAATGAAGTAGTGAGAAAGGATGTAATTTAACTGCATGATGTAAGTAGTGAGAAAGGATGTAATTTAACTGCATGATGTGTGAGGGCAAAGCTTACGGAAGGCTTGTCCTTGGATTTTAGCACTAATTGCTCTGCACTGAATTTAAAATGGAAGATGAAAAAAGAAAAGCGCACCTGGTCCAGCTCCTGTCGCTTCACCTGCCTTGTAGCCAGACCGAGGAGGCTGCGGGGATGCTGCCGCCTGTGAACTCGGACTCAAAAATCTCCATTTAAAACAAGGGAAGGAGCTTGGCCTCTTTGCTCAAGTGACCAAGCAAACCTCCTGCAGACTGCCCAGTGGCAGGCTTTCTAAAAACCACCTTCCCGTCTGAAATGTGCGCTCTTCATAACAACCCTGGAAGTATATTACATTGTTCATTCTGACTTCAGATAACCTTATTTGCCGGGTGCCAGCTTCTCACTGAACTAAGTCCAATTAAAAAAGAACTGTATTATGAGCAGATGTAAAGCACAAAAGACCTACTTTGAGGTAAGGTAAGGGGGAAGGGGCCGCTGGCTGGCCCGCTCACACTGACAAGCCGCCCCAAAGCCATTTACCAGCGTTAAGCCAGAGGGAAGCAGCTGATCCATCACTCCTCAGGAGCCACCTCAGCGCCATCCACCCAGCCCTACGTCCTGGTGTCAAGGCGGGGAGCACACCCTGCTTCCCTCCCACGTGGTGGCCTCCACACGGACCAGGCAAGCCCCTCGATGCGGTGGGTTAGTAAAACGGCGGGGTCAGCATCGTCTGCCAAGCAGAGTGAATGTTGGCAGGACTGAACCGAGCCTCCAGCGAAACCCTGCCCTCAGCCAGGCAGTGACACCATGCTTTCGGCTTTCGGAGCATCCTTCGGCACATGCTGCTTTTGAGCCACAAGCTTCACCAGACACCCTCGAGAGCAACGAGGTGAGCGGAACAGCCCGGCCAAGGGAGCGGAGACCTGCCTGGAAGAGTGGAAGAGGGAGGCGAGATGAGCCGGAGGGAAAGCAGCTACAGCTCCTCTGATTCGGAGGGCTTGGCAGGCAGAGAAAGTCTGGCTACGACCCGGGTCAGAGCCCTGTTTTCAGCCAGCAGCTGCTCATTCATCTGCCTCAGAGTGTGAATCTGTTTGAGCTGGTGGAGATTCTGCAGAGAGTGAGAGGAGTGGACAGAAAAGTACAGAGAAAACACACCACGAAGACAAAAGGGCACAGAAATGTGAATTTAGTCCACAAGCAGTAAAAGGACAAAAAAAAAAAAAAAAAAAGGAAAAAGAGAATAAAAACCGAATTAGTAGCAGCGAGTGCTGGATGGGCAGCAGCTCAGATGCATATGGGGAAAGCCTTACAGCACATTGAGGATGTTCTGGGAACCATCCCTTTCTCCAGAGGCCCCCAAAGCCTTTAAAAAGGTCAGATAAAGGGATTTCCCACCACAAAGCAGATCATCTCTTGGTTATATCCTAGTTTACCCGGTGAGCTCCAGTAGCACACAGCCCCTGCACTTAGGAACTACTGTGAGAACTATCACCATGGACTTACCCCCTACACAGGCTTTGAAAACACTGCTGACAACTGAGAACTTCTTTGAAACTCCTTTTCTTCATGTACCTCTAAAAGCTAAAGCAGTCTAGCGCAGCAAGGAGCGAACGGAGCTTCACGGAAGACTGTAAAGGCACAGACTGAAGCACCCGACAGCGTCGCTGTCCTGCAGCAGATCACCCAGACACACCGCGTCTGCTCGCATCCCTCGTCCTGCGGCACCTGAATGATGTCTTGGGTCTGCTCAGGCTTCAGTCCTGCCAAAGGGTCTGGGGGTGGTGGTGCGTGGGGGCCATCCCTGCCCAGATTCAACTTCTGTCACGGGGCTCCATTTATCTCTGATCTCCAGAGGTGAAAAATCAGAACCTTAAACCACTGATTTTAACTACAGGAGTATGACTGACAGCATCTCACACAGGAGGCACATGGAAACACAGCGTTTTACAACAGAAACAAATGGGCAAAAGATGGTGTGGAAATCAAGCCCCAAAGCTGGGGCTGGCACAGGTACAGCGGCAACGGAGAGATACAGAACATAAAAAGCAACGAGGAAGATAAAACGGGAAAATGGCAAAAGCCATGCAGACATCCCCATTTCTACAAGGACATTTTTCCCGGTGATGCTAAAGCGAAACCACGTGCTGGACACTTGTACCACGCGTGTGTGCCAGGCCACGCTGGGGGCTGCAGAGCTGCTTTCTGAGCAGCATCCCGACCCGCTTCCTCCCGACGGCTCATCGGGTGGTGGGGCCACGTCAACAAGAAACCTTCCTCCATGGTGGAGGAAGCACAGATGCTGGGCAGGGCAAAGGCAGGAGGGGAAACATTTGTGAGAAGAGCAGTTTAAAGTTCATGTGAAAAAATCACAGCCCGGAACCAAAGCAGCTCTGCAAACCAGTGTGCTCCTCCCTGTGTCCTCTTGTGAGCTTGCAACGGCAGAGAGGAGGCAGAGGGAGGGGTCTACTGGGAAGGGGATTCCTTTCTGCCATTTAATTAGCAGAAAGCACTCAAAGGGAAGTCACTCTGTCCTTAACCAGAAGCAGCACTGAAAAATCTACTGTGGTGCAAAGAACTTGCAGGAACTTCCACCCAACTTGCACGGCGCAGAACTGGCTGCACTCGGCAAGGGACCTGCTGCATCCCAGGACACTTTGCCCAAGGGCTCGTTCCTGTATAAGAGAAGCACTTTGTGTAGCCCCGATGCATCAGCTCGACTCTTAACTACCCAAAAGAGCTGCCTCTGCTCCCCATTAAGGAATCAAGACACCTTGTCCAAAAGCCCTGCAAAACCAGTGGAAGCACGGTAGGTGAGTGCAGGGAGCCAGCAAAGGATGGGGTTCGACCCCCCTGAGGGCATCCAACTGACAAAGCAGCTCCTGCTACTTGGACTACACCAACACAACTCTGACACTGGATAAATCAGCAGGTCCTGAGACAGAGCCACGGCCAACAAACTGCGGGAGAGCTCCAGGGACACCTCGGCAGCAAGATCCCCTCTCACCAAATCTCAACCGTCTATCCATCACCGAACCTGCCGCGCTCGGTGAGGACACAGACAAACACTGCATGTCTGTCCTGGGATAAATCACACCCAGGAGCTGCCGGAGGATGGTTCATACTGGAAGAATAATCTCTTTTGGTGGTACCATGGATAATAAACATCCACTGCTTTATCACAGGGAACACAGCTGAGCACCTGGCTGGCAGAAAACATCAAACATGTAAAACAGGGTGCCATGGTACAGAGGACAGAAAGGATTGTAATCGTTTTAGAGACCACCTTTATTTTTCCATACCCACGTAGCACGAAACCTCAGCATGGCACTATCAGCTGCAGCTCAGCCTCAGCATGATGCCACAGATGATAAAAAGGATCACTTATGTAAAAATGTGTGTGTGCTGCAGGTAGGACAGCCTTCTATTTATCTAAGAAATCTAGCAAAGACTGGGAAACTGGGACTGAAGCCAAGGATGAAGACCAGAATCTGGATGATACCGCTGCGATTGCTTATCACTCTGCTTGATACTTGGCTTTCTGAAAGCAGGTTTCTCAGTTCAGCTGTACCTGCCTTCAATTAAAGGATTCTGTGCCTGCAACACTAGGGGAAATAAAAATGCCCAAAGCATGCAAAATGTACAAAGCCAGGAGGTGCAGTGCTGCTATGGAGTAAAGAAGCTTCTGTGACCTTCAAGAGAAACTGCTGTTAAGTTGGGACCTCAGGCACTTGGCACTGAATTCAGTTCAGTGCAAATGCTAATTTTCTTTCTCCTTCCTCAGCCAAGTTGCTGTATCTCCAGTCAAATTCTGCAGTCACTTAGGAAAACGCTGCACCACTCTGTCACCTTCACAAGAGCAGGTCTGCAGGAGCAGCTCTGGCACCAAGGAGTTCTTGACATTACAGAGTCTGTCCTGCTCCTCTCCATTTCTTGATTGCTTCGTTAGCAGGGGTTAAACTCATGAAAGGAACCAAGCTCACACCTCAAGCACAGGCTGAAGCACAAAGCCAGGCCTGTCCTGTGACCACTGCTGTGCCTCCACTTCCTAAGAAGTCAGCTGCAAGAAGAGGAAAGCCCTGGCCAGGACACCAGACACCTCGGGAGCAAAAGGCTGGATGTCAGTCACGCAGGGCTGGTTCAGCTCAGAGACTGGCGGGAGGAATCCCCAAACCCACAGCATCACCTGAGCCCTAATAACCTGGCATGCCAGGCTGTTTCCCCTTGCTGCTCTCCACATTAAAGGACACTGGTGGATTTGCTGAAGTTGCTTATTCCTTCTGATTCTGCTCGACAGTTATTCAGCTAGCGCAAGAAGCAGGAATGAAAGTCTAAGCAGAATTAATAATTTGTTTTCCTGGCTCAACTTCCACACCAGGGATTAACACAGATGCTCTGTGGAGGTTATCTCATTCTAGGCAAACACTCCTGGGCTGACTCTCCCGCTTTAAGGCATGATGCAAGTGGACACAAAAGTCTGCTTTCCTTATGGACATGTCCAGTTCAACGTTTGCATCTTCAGAGACTTCATACTTCTTTTTACTGAGTGTCAAAAAAGACACGCCACAGTGCACTCAGGTACTCACCACATGCTGGAGCTTCCGCAAAAACCAGTGGAAACATAGCAGCATCTTAGAAGAGATACTTCCAATTTTCCTTTCTATATGTTCTACTAACATATAGCCCCTTTGGTTGTTCGCTGCAGCCAGAACACAGCAGAGAGCAAAGAGTAAGTACCACTCTTGAGGACCTGATGGCTTATTTTCAGTTAGACCACAGGCTCCTTTAGCTCATGCCTCTGGCACGTCTCTCACGGCAATACAAGAACATGTCAAACTTCTAGCAGTGCTTCTCCTTCTGCCCCATCCTGGCTTCCATCAGCCTGCAGCTCCAGACTACCTGAGCCAGAGGTGCTCTGGCTCCATCCAACCGCTCCTACAGGCACCTTCCCTCATTAATTGCTTTCTGAACCAACATAAATGTTTCAAAACCGACAGGCCACTAGAGGACACCAATTTGTCTTTTTACTCCACGGACTGAGCTGGTTTGCAGAGCGATCTGCATAGCTGAAGAAACAACACGATCTGCTACCGTCTGCATTTTTTCTTGGAGGCCATGTTTCTCTAATTACAGGAAAGTCTCTCTGGAGTTAAAGGTTGCTACCTGTTCAGTGATCAAAGAATCTGGAATTTAGGCATGTTCAACCCTTTCTCCTTCCCCTTCTGGCTAGCATATCCACACTTATTTTCTCTTCTGTGAGAGAACAAGAGAGTGTTTACAGTAAGATGCCACCAAATCATTCTGCTGCTTATTGCGCTAGAAGATGCAGCACCAGCCAACAGGTCCTCTCGAAGATGTACGCTCCGTTAACAGATGAAGCTTCAAACAGAAACATAAAGTTGGAGCCTCCTCCAGGGTGGCAGGAAATCGCTTCCATCAGTGCCCCGTGCCGGGAGATCCTCGGACGGGGTCCCTCCTTAAAGCAGCTTGGTCCCACCTGGGTCATGCTCAAAGGGAACGAAAGCGCAGGGCACGGCACATGGGGGCATCCTGTACTGTGAGCATTCACATCTAGCGTAAAATGCTGTCACGCTGCAAAACCTCTGTGAAGTTTTAGGTGTGCTGAGGCGGCACAACACACTGCCTCCCCGCCAGCCCCGTGATCGCAGGGCATCCCAGCCACGGCAGGAGAACCATCCTTGGAAGCAATGCCACGAGAGAGGGAACGCAAAGGAGCGGTCGGTGGCGGATGTCTCGTGACAGCAAGCCATGCTGCACATTTCATTGGGAAGCAAATTCCTCTTTGCTGAAAACTATTCCAGGCTGACTTACTGACACAGCCTTCCAGTAACATGCTTTAGGAAGGGAGTACAGGAATACAATCACTCTGTGTTTTTTCCTGGCTAGTGTGCGTGATCTCAAAAGCCAGCTTTGTCTTCTTACCCGTCTGGAGAGAACCGCAGCGGCTTAACTCGGGCTGCAGGCTATTCAGAGCACAGAGGATCAGCACACTGAAACTCACCGATGCCACAACCGGTTAGTTTTGGAAAGCATTTAAGAACAGTTTTCACAGTTCTCAGATCAAACAGCATAACAAATTAAACATATGGTGCAATCAGATGAATGATCATAGGACAGTTTTGTTAGTATTTCATGTCTGGAGAACATGACCATTAAAGTAAGTTCTGACTGCATCAGGGAACACGCTCAAGAGGTTAACACGAGTCCCTTTCCCAGGTACACCTTTAACATCCTACTCCTGGGTGACAATCCCAAAAGATGTTAATACAAAGCATATAAAACGGGACAGAGTGAATAGATTATTTCCTACCTTCATCTCCTCTTCCATTTCAGAGAGTTTCCGCTCCAGGGCTCGCTTCTCCTGTTTACAAGGATTCATAACAAAGATGGTCACAACGATTTAGAAGAAAAACTTACTACACATTTTCTTCTAAAGAAAAGAGTCTTGTATGTCTGTAGGAGCATCCACTGATAAGCACCTCAAAGCAACGCACAGGTTACAACCAGGAGCTGATCAGATGGGACGGAGCAGCTGGTAAAGCAGTAGGAGATACATGCTGGGCCCGTTTTGGCAGATCCTAAGCTCTCTTCGTACCCCTTCAGTGAAACAATCCTCCCACCTTTAGTGATCCCAGTTTTCAGGACTTTCTGATATAATGTGATTTTGAGCTCTGCAGGTGAAGCCATGGATTTAACTGCGCCCCACTAAAGGCGGCAATGAGAAAACTCACTGAGCCTCTCAAATAAGGAACAGTGAACGGGGAAAGGAGCCTGGAAATCCTGCTTCTTCCAGATGAATTCAGGGCTTCAGAGCTGTAAAGCTGACTGCTTTCAGGGTATTTGGAAACCAGCGATTACAGAGGTTCCATTGCCATGTGAGTACTGGTGGTGCCCACAGCAGGCAGCTCCAGCCCTTGCCTAGGGGGAGAGATCTGGGCTCCATCCATGACTTTTCCAACACGGGGACAAAGCCCTGACTAAGGTGGTGACTCTGCTGGGATGCACTACAGGTCTCCTCGGTCCCTTCCAGTCTGACTGAAGCTATGGTCACGTACGGCAGAGATTCAGCCAGACCCTGCCCGTCCAGCTTAGCTCACTGCAGTGGATTGGACTGTACGGTTACGAGGCAGGAGCATTCACACATTCAGATTTCAAGTACAACCACAGGACAGACAGCCAGCTGGTGTTCTGTCTTGTTCCCCTGCGCCCCCCAAACAGCCTTTACTTATCAGGATCAAGACTATTTGAAAGCATAATGGACCAACAGTCTCCTAGCACAATGCAATACAATTTGTTGGTCTGCAGCTTCCTGTAACAAAAGAAAGAAATCAGAACTGAACTGATCTGCAAAGAGAGCAGAAAAGTCTCGGGCACTGAAAAGGTCAGAACATAATCATCACTGTGCACTGCTCCACAAGACAAAAATATAACATCTCTTAATTAATGCTTTCCTTCAAGAAATTATTATGCCCCACAGAGCAACGCGAGGCAAAGATTGCGACTCAGAAGAAAGCAGAGACACGTACCCTTTTCTCCATCTCCAGCATGCTGGAACGGTCAGAAGTTTTCTCCTGTTTCTGCTAAGTAAATTAAAAATAGAAAGCTATTAAAACTGAGAGGCATTCACAGGATGCTGCACAAAGGCCCGGACAGCCTACAGATGCGCTTCCCAGAGAAGCAGTAGTCTTTAAAGAATCACTCAAACTTAGTTCTGTGAAAATAACTGTCTCCTCTGTAGCATCTTCCCTCCCAAGAGCTAAATCCTTGCCCATAGTGGAAAAAATGTTGGCTTGTCATGGGCCAGTGCTCAGTTTCTCCAGCCTAGGAGCCGGTTTTTGCCTTACCTGGGCTACTTTTTCCAGCTTTGATTTGATGTCAGCCAACTCAAGCTGGGCTTCTTGCAGTTTTGACTTCAGCTTTTGATTTTCAGACAGGGCGCTTTCATATAACTGAAACATGAAACAAAAGATGTCAGTTAACCAGGCTGCTCCTCGGCGGCTGCAGAGCCAGCTCTGCTGCACCGCTCCAAGCAGAAGCCTGTCCCCAGCGCCCAGCAGCCTGTCCCCAGCGCCCAGCAGCCTGTCCCCAGCGCCCAGCAGCCTGTCCCCAGCCCCCAGTGCCCAGCAGAAGTCTGTCCCCAGCGCCCAGCAGCCTGTCCCCAGCGCTCAGCAGCCTGTCCCCAGCACCCAGTGCCCAGCAGAAGCCTGTCCCTAGCGCCCAGCAGCCTGTCCCCAGCGCCCAGCAGCCTGTCCCCAGCGCCCAGCAGCCTGTCCCCAGCACCCAGCAGCAGCTGTGCGGTTTGCTTTGCTCCCCCATGCCAGGAGATTAGAAGAAAGGCAAACAGAGCTAGTCTGGATACTCTACTTGTGTTTTTATAATTCATACGAAATAAGAAAACAGCTGTTTAATTTTGTAGGGTGTTTAAACACAGCCAAGAGGCAAAGAAAAGGGATGTTTTTAATTTAGGTAAACCACCAAACATAATAAAGTTGTGCATGCTGGCTGTATCTGAACCTACGATTCTGTTGTGCTCGCCAACACAACACACCCTAGCTGCCTGTGTGCTTTTAGTTTGAAGAGGATGAGAAGGAAGGGCAATTTCAGGCCACTCCAAAATGATTTTTTCCCCTTCAATTCCTTCAAACCAGTGGAATTGCCACCCCTGTCAGAGGACAAAGTGGGCACACCGCCTGTCTCTTCTGGCCAGACATGTTCATGAAGAGGGGGCTGCCGCTTACTGTGCAAGGCTTTTCAGCATCAGTTGTTTCAGAATTAAGGTCATCTTAACCTGTTTACTTTTCATACGGTCTTTGCATTGACACTAGCTGTGCACGGCAGTCTGTATCGCTGTCTTTCAAGGATTATGTTGAAAGTTTCAGAGATTATAGAAAAAATCACTCTGGAAGGTTATAGCAGCAAAAATAATTCTGTGGGAATATGCATGCTTGAGCCATGCCGGCATACTCAACAGTATCTTCTCTTACTCCTTTCAAATCCCTCCCAGCATTTCTCCAGCCTGACTCCTCAATCCCCTCCCTCGATGTCTGACTTGGCACCTTGTCCTTTAACCCCTTGTCATTTTTCAACCCTCTGAAGGGCTGGTGCATTTGAAAGAGGCTGGTGTGACTTCCCAAAGCAATGGAAACAGAGAAAATGGAAACAAACTTTTTTTTCCCCAAGGACTCTCGGTGCAGGTTTTTGCAGCAATGGGCAGCTTCTAAGGTGCATGCAGTGACAATAATACATATAAAAAATCCTACTTTTTTATAGTCCCTGTTACTCTCCTCTTCTGCTCTGCTGCTGAGGGCGGCTAACCGGTTCTCCCTCCGGGTGTAGGCACTGGAGCGGCTGGAGGCACGATCGCTGTAGGAGTCACTGGTGGCAGGGTTCGTAGCTGCTTCCAACCTAAAACACGATGAAGATGGAGCGCCGTGGAGCCGCTGTTCCTTTGGGCCAGCCGCTATGAGCCCGACCGGCTGGGACTCGGGCTTGGCAGACCCGGTGGAGCACAGGCGCTGGGGGGGCTGCAGGCACCCCCCACCCCGCAGCAGGGCATCGCTGCTGACGGCCAGGCAGCCACCACCGACTTAACTGGGAAAAAATCCAGTGGGTATCAGCCCAACCCCCAAACGGGCAGTAATCTCCCATGGAGCTCTCGTCTTCACAGTAGGAATGGGCTCCATTTCCCATAGGGCACAGAGGGCTTTTTTCTCTGCAGAGCAGCTGTTAAATAATCTGGGGAGCAAAGGATAACAGCAAACTGGCCCAGCAGTTGAGCTAAAGTAAGAACCAAAAGGCCGGTACCAGATTCGGCTTATGCTGTTGATTTGAAGCACAGAGAATCCCCAAAGCCGTACCAAAACATTCTGACAATAAATACTCCAAAAAATAAAATTCTTACCTGGAAAGTCTTTCATGCTGAAGGAAAAGAAAAGAAAGAAAAGGTGAATTAATAATGGGGAGAATTAAAGGTTCAATTTGACAACTGCAGAGCCACCACACAGCGGCAATTTCCTACCTCTGATACCAGCACCTAGCTCCCACCAAAGCTATCCGCACTGCTCCCCATGCCCGCACCAGGAATCACCAATCCCTGCCGGAACCTTTTCAATTGCTTCAGCTTCTCTGAAGCATTTCAAGATTTCTGTTCTTTTGCTAACCTAAAACCCACTGGACCTTGTCCTTCAAATCCTAGTTTCCAGAATTGAAATCCATTCCTTTGAACCAAAAGTAATCTATTGTTTCCTTTTTAAATCAAATTATTCTTCCTGCCTTTGATCACTGCCCTATACATAATGTGGGGGAGCAGGATTAATGGACCATGACACGCAGAGCTTGCTGAGCATTCTTTGGGAACTCACAAACTTGTTTCCATGGGCAAGTACCTGCCCCAGGAAGAAAAGCTTCACTGTGGCCAGGGGATGGACAACAAGCGCTGCACAAGGCAGGGAGAGGACCTGCACACCAGCCAAAAGGCCAGAGGCGCTGGCTGATGCGCACGGTAGGTTGTTCTTTTCCCATCCCCATCCCCACATCCCCATCCCCATCCCCACATCCCCATCCCCACATCCCCATCTCCATCCCCATCCCCATCCCCACATCCCCATCCCCATCCCCACATCCCCATCCCCACATCCCCATCTCCATCTCCATCCCCATCCCCACATCCCCATCCCCATCCCCACATCCCCATCCCCATCTCCATCTCCACATCCCCATCCCCATCCCCACATCCCCATCCCCATCCCCACATCCCCATCCCCATCCCCACATCCCCATCCCCATATCCCCATCCCCATCTCCACATCCCCATCCCCATCCCCACATCCCCATCCTCATCTCCATCTCTACATCCCCATCCCCATCCCCGCCGTGCCATCCTCAGCGCTGCCTTTGCTGTAGCTGCTGCCATGTATAAACCATATATGGTCTGGGCCAACGAATGCACAAGAGGAGGTTGCAGAACAGTTTTCCTTGGCGTTGGAATATCCTACAGGGGCCGGCTGTGGTGAACCACTGTTTCTAGGAAAGTTTTCTGGATTTGGACAGCTCTTTCCTACAGCTGCAGAAATCAAATGGTAATGGCAGAGGTGTCCTGGGGGACACACCGCACTGATCTGCCACCTCCTCCGCGAGGTTCCTCGTCATCTGGCAGACATTTACTCAAACTCAAGGTGCAGCTGAAATCTTTTTCAGTCCCTTGATCTGGAAATTGAGCCCAATATTCCCCTGCTAGTTTTATTAGCAGCATCATTTCTCTGAGTGAGCACAAACCATCTGCAGGCGCTACCAGTTATTTCCCCAGATCCTTTTTAATCAGTGCAAGAGTCAACACAAGGACATCACAGAGACGAGGGGTCAGGCTTTTATTGACCAGACATGCTTGTGCCGGAGTTTGCGCTGCCTAGATACACCACTAAACCTAGTGCTAAAACACCTTGCTGGGCAGCAGATTTGCTGCCTGTCTGGCACCCCAGTGTTTGAAGACTTCAGACCTCCTGCTCCTGCCTGGCACCCAGATGATGCCTCTGACTATCAGGCAGGTATCTGGGAGCACACACCGTGGGCAGCTGAGTTAAGTCACCCCATTACATGGAGAAGTTACATGGAGAAGAAGAGGCAAGTCCCAGAGCAAGCTGGACCTGCGCCCAGGCTGCCAGCAATGCTGCCCTCTGCTAGCCAGGACGCAGGGACCTGGCTACCTGTTACATACACCTAGTTATTGAGATTTTAATTCATCCTGCCCCAATGCAACCCTCATCATGACTCGAGACAGGAGCCTCCCCAAGGAATCTGCAGTCCCCGCTTGCTCTGCAACACAGCCCTCCGACATGAGACACAGTGATCTGGCCAGTACAAAAGAAATTAACTGAAGAAACCTGGCACATCTGAAGCCTTGTGGATGGACAACACGTTCAGCTGAAGGTGCTAAATGCAAAGCTCAAAAGGATGAGCAAACCCTGCTATTAATTAGCATGTTCTCTCCAGAGCTGTGCCTGCAGGGCCACCCTCAGCCGGGCTCTTGGGGCAGGGCTGGGTGCCAGCCCATCACCAAAGCTCCAGGAGTCCGTCCCGGTGCTGGCATGGGTTCTGAGCCATGGCAGCGGGCCCAGCCCCATCTTATTTTATTTGCTCTAACCCTCTCTCCATGCACCAAAGGCTTCCTTTGCATGGTACAGCTGAGAAACCACCCAAGGGAGACACAGATGGCTCTCCGCCACAGCTAAGCCCCGCCGTGCTTCCACAAGTGATGCTGGCTGCTCCCTGGGAAGCTTCTCATGAGGCCAAACACCCGGCAGCCGCCTGCTGTTGTCACAGGGACACCTGCCTGCTTGCCCGAACGGCCGTGGCTTCGGCCACTCTGTACAAAGCCCCACACCAGTAAGTTGGGAGCAGTTTCCATAGGGCTGGCCTCTGCCGTGGGGCTATCGGAAAGATTGCCCGTTTTCGGCTGCAAACACACCGGCTGATGTCTCCACGGTCCTTTGTTAGCAGAGCTTCGACATTTGCCTTTTACAACCCTCAGCTGCCTGACAGCTCCCTTTTCATTCTGGCCCAGTGACCCACCCTCGCTGTTGAGTGGGAGAGGGGAATTAGGAAGTGATTAACAAGCCTCTTGTTGAAAGTTATTTGTGCACTTTATGCTAATCCCCTTCAGTGACGACTTTTCTGACAAACGGCTAGTCAAGTAATCCACTTAATATCAAGCCTGCATTTATTTCAGCCAGCACACCTGCTATCGTATTTGAAGAGCGCCGAGAAAGTCCACGCACGGCTGGGCAAGGCAACGTGGAAACCAAGGGACAAAACCTGGGCCAGTCCCCAAGCCAGCCTGAGTGCGGGCGGCAAGAGGGAAAAAACATGTTTTGCCTTTTTCCTCCTAATAACTTCCCTAGGCAGGGAATTTCGGTGATTTGATGCATCTTTGGTGAAAGAGCAGGGGCGCGCTTCTGCAAAGGGAGGGAGCGGTTAGAAAGGAATCACTTTAAACACAGCTGCTGGGAACAGCAAAGGGGAAAACCCCCAGGTTTATTGTACCTAAAACTTGCCTGTGACGGATACAGAGATGAATTAGTCGGACTGCAGTCACCTCTGTGTCTGATGAGAAGTACTAGAGGGGACGGGAGGACCTGCCCCATCGCTGCTGCTGGCAGCGTTAGAGCAGAGCAGCCCCGCAGCCACCTGCGGCTGCCCCAGCACGCAGCACCAGCGACGCTTCTCCAGCCCAAATCCAGGTATTTCCCAGTACTTGCTGGTCTCCTGTGACTTTCTCTCCCTTTAGGCTCATGTAAAGCACACCTCTGCCCTAAAACAACCCCACTGTCCTGCAGAAATGGGACGGAACCACAGGAAATCTTTGTTTGCAGCTACTGGGAAAGCCGGTGTCTTTCCCTCACCCTTCAATTTTCGGGTGCTCTCTCCATGTTGTTTCAGTGAAACGTGGTATCTTTCAGACAAAGATTATTAAGTTTGAGAAGAACTGGAAAAAAGCTGAGGTCTGGGAAGCAGAGTCTGAACAAGATGTTACGGCAGCTGTTGGAAGTGTCCCTGCCATAAGGAAAGTTGCAGAACAGTTTTCATCAGTAGATCCTTCTTCCATGTGCTGCTACCTTTGGGGAAAGAGGGGAAATTTATTTATTTTGGTTTTAATCAGTTTTTGGCTCAATATATTCCTGTGTTTTGCACAAAGGCCAGTGTTTGTGTTGATATTTCAAGGACCAGCTTATTCAGGTGGTTTTTTGTGTTTCTTTAAGTAATGATGGAGGGAGAAAAAACATTCTAAATGAAAAAAAAAAAGTTCCACTCTGCACCTTTGAAAAAAGGCTCCAACTAAAAGAGGTGACAGTTCTTACCACAAAGGGAGGCTCTGAAGCCCGAGGAAGCAAGTTAAAGAAAATGATGACTAAAATCTCGTCCTGCTGGGAGGTGGTTGGGCGGCGCAGGAGGTACCCGAGGGGGGAAGCGTGAGCCCTACACGTGAACACCGGACAAGGTGCTTAACCGAGACATCCCTGCTACCTGCTCAGAGGCATTTTCAGAGGCCACTAGGACATGCAGAGATACATTTTCAGTAGAAAGCAGCTTCTTTGTGGCTCAGTTCTGCTCTTCGTTTGGCCATAGCACCCTTGGAAGCCCTCGCCACGCTTCCAGCTGCACCTGCACTGTCAGCTCAGCAGCCACCTCTTCCCTCCTGGAAACAGAAGTTGGGGGTAAAAGGAAGGAAACAAAAGCCAAGGCACCAAACGTGCACTTCACTAAGGTGGTGCAGGAAAGGGCTTTCCCTTCCTGATTTGCTCTTGTGTGAACGCCGTGCGATCTGTTAAGGTTAAAAAAGGGGATGCTCAGAAACTGCTGTATCAACTGTAGGAAGGCATTGGGGTTTTTTTTTCCTTTCTTCCCCTGGCAAATTTGGAACAGCACTATCAGTTTTGCCCAGACTCCTTCATTTCCATTGGGATCCAAAATTTGACTAGAAACATTAACAGCCAGGGAAGCATCGGGTTGTAAAATTATCCTTCCTGCGATCTAAACAGGGTCATATCGCTGCAGGGTTTGGGGCAGGGGGAGGAGGTCCCCAGGGAAAAGTGAGGCACTGGAGGTGGCTGTCCTGATTCAGAAACCAGCACGGCAGCCAGCACCGAGCCCAGACCCCAGCACTGCTGCTGCAGAGCGCTGAGACACCCAAGGGGATGGCTGTGAAAGGGAAACTTCAAAGAACGGAGTGCACGCAGGTGTGCTCGCAAGTTTCTGGTGATCCTTAGCTCTTGGACCTCTCACCAGAGAGATCACATCACCGCTCCTCCCGTCCATCCCACGGTGGGCAGCACACTTGGGTAGTGCTGAGGGTGGTGGAGGGCAGCAAAGGGGTTCACCAGTTTCCCCAGCCCTCCCAGACAGGGTCAGAGACTATTCAGCCCGGGTGGGCTGGCAAAACACAGGACATCTGAGACGGGACCTGAGAAAAAGCACAAAGAGCATCATACCGAGCTGCTCCTCCCTGCACAAACCCTTTCTCCCAAGCCCCCCGATCCTCCCCGTGCTGACACGGGTCAAGCCCCGGGAGAGGCACGGCTGGGCACTGGTCAGGCTGTGCTTGCCCGGTGTGCCGGGATGCCGCACAGCGCTGGGAATGCCACACCGTTTTGGTTTTAGAAATGTGCTCAGCCTGCGGAGGGCAGAAGCCTTCCCCGAAAAACACAGAAACTTTTACAGCTGTTGGGAGTTCAGTAAAGTATAATTAAAACCAAATTCCTCGCGGAAGGTTTAGATAAAATGCAGCCCTGAAACGCAGCACCAAAAGGGGGATTGGCCACCGCTCTTGCCAAGTCAGAAACTGGCCTAATTGCTTCCAATTGTGTTCTTCTGCAGCTGAGATCTGACCCAGCAGAGGCAGAAAAAGTCTACTATTTACATTTTTAAAAAAAGAAAAAAAAAAAGGAAAAGAAAAAGAAAAGAAGAAAAAAATAGATGCTTTGGGAACACTTTATACTACTTTATCTCCAGCAGGCCAACCTCAAGAAAATGTGCGCTATTTTAAGATAGTCCTCAAGGAATTTATTTTGGTGTGTTTTGTCTCAGAGATCCTGATCAACACTTAGGATTAAATAACCACCATTTAACCAGATCCTGGAGCACAGCTCCAGCCCTGCCTTCCTCCCTTTGCTTAAGCAAGAAGGGAAGTTTAAGGACCCTCTTGAATTTTATTCTTGTGCTAGCAAATATCCTCCTGGTGAGTCCTGTTTGTTTTAGAAATTAAACACAAAATAAAGCCAGCTGCTTTTGGGGTCAGTTCTTTCCCTCTTATATGCAAAAGCCACCATGCTCCTGCCGTTGCGTGGCTCTGCTGCTCCTACACGACAAAGGTTTCTGCATTTGGCTGGGCTGATGCACGGCAGCTGTACAAAGGACAACCTCGCTGGTGTTGCTGCAGGAACGAGTCCCCCTGGAGCCGGCACAGCAAGAGCTGAGCTGGAAGGAGGACAGCCTGTGAGCAAGGCTGCCTGGCACACCTCGGACCCATCCCCACCAGGCACAGCTCGGACTGGCGCTCCCCTCAAGCCACATTTGTCTTTCAGATATGGTTGGGGTCAAGTTTGGTTTTCTAGTGGTTGCAGAATAATTAGGTCTGGCTGAACTCTTGCTTTTGATAGTTATTTTGAGGTCATTGCCTCCCTCGGAAAGCTGCTCTGCTGACCTGAGCACTGTGGTTTGCTACAGCATCCCGTTAGCTACAGCTGACGTGATGAATAGCGCTGCCTTCCAACTCAAGTTTGCATTTGTGCAAATGCAAGGATTACAAAATCCCATTGATATGATTAATAATCCAGTGCAGCCAAACCACCTCCATATAACCTCCATCTCCCAAAAGCCTGATGCAAAATATGTTTTCGCAACTATAAATCAATAAACTTTGCTTAATAAAAACTGCTGTTACTGAAGCATAGTATTAAAAGGTTCTTCAAGATGGAAGAGTGGCTTTGGCAGCTGGCTGCAACAGATCACATCGTTTTCAGTACAGCTCGCATGTATTTCATCAGAAACAAACGCATATGGCTGTGGTGGACTGACGACGGCGTCTCCTGCCATCCCAAACGTCCTGCAGTTGCACACCGGTCCGCACGGCTGCCAGCCCGTGCCTCAGTTCCCCGTGCCTCTCCCGGTGCCTGCCGGCTTTGCAGCAGCTGTAGTTTATTACCACTGTCTGCCGGGGATAAAGCTCGCCATGGAAAACGTCAGGCTGGATTGCATTTTAATTTAGTGAAGGCCACAATTCAGAAAGCCGGGTTTGCTGCTTTTTTTTTTTTTATTTTATTTCTTTTCTAAGGGCTCAGATTTTATTGGTGAAAAATTTAATTTTGCAAAGCAACGCGATCTTAGACAAAACTCTCCAGACAGGACGAAATAAAAGCCAAACGGCCAAGTGACACAAGCAGAGATGATATCTGCTCATAAATTCCTTCAATATGAGAATGCCACAGGTCTGCAGGCAACGACACCCTCCTTGCCCCTGCGAACGCCCTAGCAGGACATTTTCAGGTGTTATCATCAGGTATTTCAACACCTACTTGGCCACTAGCCAGGATCCAGGCTGCCTAAAGCCAACTGGCCAACTCTGCGGTGTGAGTTGCACCCCAAAACCTGGCAAACACCTCGTGCACCCACACAGCATCCCCACGACCGCGGGCAGCATCTGCAGGGCACGGTGGGTCAGGTACGCTGACCTGCCCACAGCGCACGGAGCACCCTGTGCTGCTAGTGGTGAGAGAGCTTGTACCACTGCTCTCCCTGCCCTCATCTGTTTCAGTCTAAAAAAGCTCCGGATCAGCTGCAGTGATCCGAACCTGGAGCTACTCTCACCGATGGCAAACCAGCAGCCCCCCCAACCCAGCCGCCCCCCATCAGCTCCCCAAGGCCCAGGTGCCGCAGCCGCGGTGCACGGGCACCGCTGGCATGGGTGGCAGTGCCAGCACGTGGTGCCTGCCCAGCGCGGGGTGGGTTCCCCGAGGGAATGGATGGGCCGAGCTTTGCCTCTCTTCTAGCCCTGTTTTCTACGGCTTTGTGTACATTTTGTGTAAACCAGAACTATCATGGCCTCCAGTAAAGGCTGGCTCCCCGTCCAGCAGCCTGGTTTGCTGCCTACAGCTTCCACCCGTCGCTTCCCGCGGTCGCTCGCTCCCATCCCACAGCACCTCCCCGTCTCAGCTGCGCCAGCATCCTGGGTTTGTGGCTGTACCATGAGCTGACCCAAATTAAAGATCCTCTTCCTCCTTCTCCCCTCACCCCTTTCACAGCCTAGGCTGACTCCCTGGTCTGGCGAAACCTCAGGTTCCCCTCCACCCCCCTGCCCCGCTACAGGCAACAGTTCCACACGTGAGCTATCACAAGCGATTGCTCTCTGGCTGCTTCACCAGTTGCTTCAAAGGCGCCCATCACTGACCACACAGTAGAGGGTCAAAATGGGAGTTTTAAACAGGCTGCAGTGTTACAAAATCACCCGTGACCACTCAGATCCTTTAATGGTTACCAGACTCCCTGCTACGGCTTTGGCTTAGATCAATTTGCTCTGTTCCTCGGCAGGGAGGAGAGCTGAAGAAGAAAGTTCAGCCGCAGGGACACAAGCCACTCGCTCCATGGGTCACAGCGTGGGCTCTGACCCATTTTATTTATACATCCAGATGCAGGCAGCGACAGGAGCATCGCCTGGCTACTGAGTCACAGCAGGGAACATCTAACGGGTGGTGCCCTAAGAACAACCAGAAGTTTCCGAAACGCTTCCAGATATGGACATTTACAGAGGAAAACTAAAAAAAAAAAACAACCACCAGAGAACAAACAGAGCCCAAGAAGGATTTCATACTGATACCCATCTAAAAAACATGACGCCTGAGAAATAGCCAGTGAGAAACAAATCAGGGTGCTAAAGAACACAGGCTAAGGTTAATTGCCTTAAAGTTCAAGTTTCATTATCCCACATTTTTCGTTGGCTAATGGGAGAGGAGGCAATCATTCCTGCAAATACTGCGTAACTAGTCAGCAATCCTGAAATTAAATAGAAAATGTCATGAGACAACTTATTTGACCCCATTTCGATTTATGCAGCGTCATTTTTATCACAAGTAGAACAAGTCCAAGCCACCAAACAGAAACCCAGGAAAATAAAGTTTCCTGGAGAAATGTGTTCGGAACGCTCTTCAACACATTTGCAGCAGCAGCACAGCAAGCCCAGTGATTCATACAGGTCTGCTTCGCGTGAGAATAAACCTGTCACCGGGAACGTCTGAAACGGGATTAAACCTGTTGTGAAAACACTCACGGAGTGGAGGCCGACCACCAGGCACACTGATACGCAAACCTCTCCGAAGGCTTGATCTGATCAGGTGTTTCTACCGACCCCTCAGGACTCCTGGGCATCTCTCCCTGGTTAAAAGCAGCCTGGCTTGGTCACCTTCCCAGACCTCTAAGATTCTACACCGTTATTTAGGTATCATACCCAACCCACGCTGCTTTTACTTGCATGCCAATCACTTGCAGCTCAGACAGCTAATATTCTTGTGCATTAGATTTTTTTCCCCTTTAAGATTTGCTTTCGATTCTGGGCGTACATGCCCACATCCAGAACTGCACCCAGATTTGCTGCCATGGTAATCACTGCTTAGAGCAACCGCGGCCTCGACATGGAAGCTCGCTAACAGAGATGGCAATTTGGAAACCATTGCTTTTTATGCTCAAGTATTACTACCAAGTGATTCGGTGAAAACATATGGCCCATAAAAGGTGATGCTCCTGCATCCCACTTGGCACAGCTCCTTCAGACACTCCAATAAAAGGCAGAATAAAATCCATCAGTATAGACCACCGAGTATACTTAAAACTTTATCGCCGAGTCCTTCGTGACAGAAATTCAGCTGGAATGCTCAAGTAATAAGCACTGAAGGTGGCTTAATGAGGGAGCGACCTAACATCAGAGGGGAAAAGCCTTGTAGTGAAACCACGAATATGGCCAGAACAACAAGAATTACGTAGAGTCTCTTGAGGAGCGAGTAACAACCACCAGGAGACAGCAGCCAGAGGGTTGCAGCCACTACTGAGTGAGCAGCAGACACGCATGCTGATGAGGGCTTTAAGTTTTGATGGTCTGTTTTACAGCAAAAAATACTGGATGACAAGACAAAGAGGGAGCAGTCTGTAAAAGAAAGGACAGCTGGTTGACAAATAGGTGGGAAACAGCTGAAAAGCTGCAATTACACTGTGCAGTAAAGTGGGAGTGTGCGTCCTCAGCTTTCATTTGCCTGCCGAACCGGTATCCCGTGGAGAAACACGAGGGTTATGAAGTACCACAATGAACAGATGGATGAGCCTAAACACAAACTACAGGGTATTTCCTATGAAAAAACAACTGGCCCAGCATAAATAGGAAAAAGAAAAGAAAAACAAAAAGAGAACAAAAAAAAAAGAAAAAAAGAAAAAGAAAAATATTTCAGTCCTTGCTTTCAAGGTTCCATACCACGGGTTGCCTATTACACCCTTGGTGTAATTCACAGTTGACTCTGAATATTTTTTTGAGGAAGAGAAAACTCAAGCTACAGTATGGTGCAAAACTTGTGAACTTGTGATGAAAAAGTACCCACCGCCGCAAAAATGGAAGCCTTTGCCAAATAACGGGATGATCTGAATTGATTGCAAAGGGATTTGAGCTTCCAAATTCTAACAACATCCTCATTAAAGTAATTGGAAAGGTGGAGCTAGCAATGCTTACCCTGGCTGATTTAACAGGATTTACTTGGCTATTTCTATATTGGTGACTATAATTCTGGGCTGTCCATGTGAATACATGAAATTCAGTATTATAGCTTGCAGAGGTTCAGGGGCCCTGACACCACCAACACCCTGCTGGCACCAGCATCTCCTGCACCTGCCTTTCGCTCCCGCGCCCTGCTCACGGCCGCTGCTTTTCTTACGACTTGTATGAGCTCACTGCAAAGTGCTCACCCTTCTCAGCTGTGCATTTGGGGAGATCCCACCAATTAAAGGTGGAAAACCCCAGATGCAGTATTATCATGACACCTAAGGAAGAGCATTACAAGCAGCCGTACAAGTGCAGCAGGGAATGCCACAGGAAAATGCTTTGCAAATGACATTTTAATGCAGCTGTTTGGCACCAATACCTTAATAAGTAAAACCTTCTTTGCTTTGTCTGGTTCTCCAAGAGGTTTTTTTCCATGCCTGTACCATGTGTGAGGTTCCCTGCCTGCTCACGTGTTTTTGCACCTCTGCTCAGCTGGGAACGTTTAGAGTCCGCAGGTCTGCTGGTCTCAATCTGGACGGGATGGGAAGATAAAAGCCTCCAAGATCTCACATTTCTACCTGGTTTATTAAGGCCAGTGGCACCCTGCGGCAAGGGCTGCTGTTATGCAGGCGTGGGGGAATATGCCCACAGGACAAATCCATGGAAAACCGCACTCCGTTATCACTATTGCTCGCGGCAGTTATGTTGTCTTGCAGAGTTAACTCAGATACTCTGTTTTAGCCTGAAGTAAATCCTTCCCTAATTAGCCTTTTAAGGGATAACCCAGATAGCGCCAGGGCCGTTTCCTATACGGACTCATGAGCTGGTGCTGCTGCACTCCCCGTCCAGCTTCTCCCACATGGATGCACTGGAGCCACAGCTGGTGTTCCCATTGCTACTGCAAGGACCACCAAAATTTCTGTGCGCACTTGTGTGCTTTCACCAACATCCCACTGCCACAAGAAGCTGAGGCTCCTCGCCAGGCCCCCCCATTCCCACCCGGCACCCTTCTCTACCCACCTGAGAGCTCCCACCACCTCCTTCAGCACCCATGGGGGCCCCGGGAGCCTGCAATTCCATCGTGGCTATTGACAGAGGGAACCAGCACCTCTGGGCAGCATGCACCAAAGCAGCCAGGCACGCACCGTGAACACAGCAGTCATGGCTCTTGCAAGATGTTTGTCACTTGTTTATATGCCTAGATGCACTGGGGTGGGGGCTGGGGGGGTGGGAACGAGTCAGTCTGTGTACGCCAGACATGACTGATGTTGGGTTTTGAAAGAAATTAAAACATTTTCAGCTTTACTCTAGGAGTAAGGGCACATTGGAAAGGCTCCCCACCTGCTATTAAGCTGGTTATCAATTCTGTAGCAATTTAGTGAGGAACAGTAAGCACAGCCGTAAAAACTGATGAAGAAACTCCACCTAAGCACACAGGGGATAGTTCTAGATTATCTAAAACCTCCCCAGAGATACCCCACCTGCAGACCGCCAGAGAGCACGGACTCCTGCTCCTGGGTTAAACAGTTAAGAGCCTGGGGGGCAACCAGCAGCCTCCCAGGCTGCTGAGGGTAAGTTCCTGAGGTCAGGGGTAGCTTCCATTAACACCACGGCAGCGGGTTCAAGCCCTTTTTACATATTTCAGGCAATGCTTTTTGCAGACCAAGATCTGCCACTTCAAAAGGAGCAGACAATGCATATCTGATTTGAGCAAACACCAGTGCTCAGATTAATTTAATGCTTACATCTAAAATTAGCCTGCCTTTTTAAAACGAATTCCTCCGGGCTTTGACTCCAGCATGATAATATTTCTTGATGGCGAAGCGACCGCCTGTCTAACGACACAGACCCAGAGAGTTTCATGATAGCCCTTCATATGACTCCGGAGCTATTAGCAATACCATTACGAAATGTTCCCAATTTTCAAACACCTTGGTAGATGGGGACACAAGCTCTGGTCTGGGGAGGACCAGTCAACCACCTCGCCTTGCCTCCTGCTACAGGTGGTTTTCTTCATTTTTTTGTTCTTGTTGAAATTACTAAACTATACCCAGGTCAGCACAGCCCCAGGGGGGGAAGCTGGAGCGCAAACCTTGTTTCACCAGCAGTATCAAAGCGTTCCTGGGAAGAGCGCAGCTTAACAGGCTGGTCAGGTTTTGCCTCATTTTCACAGTGAGGTTTTCGTCCAGCAATAGCCTAGCAGGAGAGCGATGTCTCTGCGAACAGCAGGATAGGGGGGAAAATACCATCACAGCAACTCCCTACAGCCTTTAGTGCAAACAATCCCAGCCAAGGACTCTGGCAGCTTGCTTAAAACCTGTTGCTGCAGAGGCACCTTCCCCAGTTTCATCTAAGCCATCCTGGTTCCAACGCAAACCACAGACACGGGTCTCCAGGTATAAGACAACAAACCGCCACCACCGGTCTCTGCCCAGAGCACGTGCTGAGCAGGGCTCCGTGTAAAACAGAAAGGAAAAAGCTGCTTACTCTGAGTGTCTTTGCGATCGGGGAAGGAGAGGATGGGGGAGAATCTGACTGAGCCTTCCTGCTGCGAGTATACTCTTTACTCCTGGTGTACAAGGACGACATGGCCTCGCGGGCTGGGTGTCTCTGAGAAGCAATACAAGTCTTGCTCTCCTGTCGCTCTAAGGCGCTGGGCAGGTCCTTCTTCCAAGGTCAGAACAAACTAATTAAACTATTCACAGCTCTGGTAATTAAACCCTGCTGTTTAGGGTGTGTAATTTTAGGCATTAATCTGCTGCAGGGAGAGCTGAGGCTCCACAATGTTTCTTGTCCGAGAAGAAGAGGAGAAAGTGTCAAGGACTCGCTGTGCTCCAGCGCCGGGCGTTGCTCCGTGCCAGCATCACCGCCCCGGCCCCATCCCGATCTCCTCGCACAAGAACTTTCCTCTCATCCAGAGCCTATGCCCCAGGACCAGAGCGATCTCCCCCCAGAGCTGCAGGAGGCAAAAACTCCCGGCTCAACTCGGAGCACTGGAAAATCAGCTGGGTTTATCTAGACACGAAGCTTTTGCCAAAAAAGAAAAGAAAAGAAAACCAAAACCCGTTCTACTCCGGAGCGCTGCTGCGAGCTCTCTGCTGTCACTGCACGGAGCTGCACGCTTTAAGCAAAACACGAAAGCATAAATCAGGAACAAACGCTGGTTTGGAAAGGGGCAGTCCAGATGAAGTTGTGTTTTGTTCCGTCCTCCTCCTCCTCCTCCTCCTCCCAGGCGCCGTTACCCGCACGCAGCCTTCTCCGGTCCCTCCCGCCGCTGCCTTCTGACATTCCAGATCCTGACTCGCTCCGCCAGGAATGCTGGAGGGTGGCCAGCAGCAGCGATTCACTTTCAGCTTGGGATTTGGGCTGCCACTTGTAGGGGGGGAAAAAAAGGGAAAAAAAGAAAAAAAAAAAAGGGGGCGGGAGGAGTGGGGGGAAGAAAAGAAAATAACTTACGAGCTCCCAAGGCCTGACGGGCTGCGAGCGGGAGGTCAGAGGCAAGTCGACGGCAGTTTGCAAAGCTTAAATTCCAGCACGCGTTTTGCGGCTGCGACAAAGGGAGATATTTTAAAGGACACGGAGCAGTACATACCATTAAAGGGAGGACACACTCATGCAGCACAACAGGATTTTTGTTGTTTGCTCATAACCCTGTCTTGTGCTGCAAGAAGGCGACATGGAGCTTGTGTAATGTACCCTTACTCAAAGGAACATTTGGGATTGAGGAGGAGCTTGGAGGATAAGAAAAAGGGTGGAGAGAGCATGTACCTCTGTCAACAAAGTTCCAGCTAGCTCTTGTCTGAGCCATGCTGCTGCTACACCAGCTAGCTCACTGGGAAGCATCTCAGGCGATGGCGAGATTGGTCACTGCAAAGGCAAGCGGATGTCCCTCAGGTCCCATCTAAACAAGCACATGGGATGTTCATTTGAAAAATGCCCACAACCACCCAGTGGGTGCACTGACTTAACAGCTCTCATCCCCCAAGTACAGTCTTGCAACCATAAGGTTGCCAATCTACGCTTTCCTTTGCTGGAAAGCATCAGCCCAGGTACCTGCACCAAACCAGTTCCAGTAAGGCAGTGTTAGCAGACCAGTACCACAGCGAGGGATGTGTCCTCATCTGGACTCATCCACACCCACCTGAAACAGCTACTGACCGAGCCCCTGGGTGCCTGGAGTTAACCATTCTGCTCCAGCTCCACAGGCTGCTTTGTCATCAAACATTTCCTAGCAAGTGCAGAAGAATATCTATATAAAGATAATTTAAAGAGTATTACTGTACTTATGTGTATCACTGTTGATTTGAAATACTGCCCCTTTTTCGCACACTGCTTGGCAACTGTGTAATTTTATTGACACATAGTTGGGGAAGGGTGCTTGGAATAGCAGCTGCATTAATTTCTCCTGCCATCCAGCACCTTCACCATCCAGGGGCAATGCAGCATTGCCATGGAGAGAGGAAAGGGGCTGCCAGATTGTCCTTCTCTAAGAAAGTAACTTCCAGATCAGGTTTCTACTGGATACTTCATCATGAGGAAGGAGGGGACTCATTATTCACTGGCTGCAGGAGGGTGAGGGGAAAAAAAATAAAAAAGGCTGGAGAGGTCTAATTCTGCCTGGCAATATTTCTGCATTCCCTTCTAAAGGTATGGAAATTAAGTCCAGACACACAAGAAGGTAGTGACAGGCACCCCGCTGCTCAAGGAGGCCATGGCAGGACCTTGATCTTTCCAGCCTCCATCTGTTGCACTCATCACCCCCCCCCCCCCCCCACTTCTCCCGGCACTCTGACCCTGCTGCACAGCAGCAACACGGTAATTCAGACATTTTAAATGCATATTTATAGAACGTGCACACAGGGCTGATCGTTTCACACTAGTCTCAGTTTCTGGGATTTCAAAACAGTGAGAGTAATTGAAACTGGGCTAACCTGTGTGGCCGCCAGCAGGCTGGAGTGTCCCAATCACAATTAAAGTCTGACAAAGCCCAGCTTAGTCACCAAGGTGGAGCTGCACAGCTCAGAACTGCAGGGATTTGCTTCCCCTCCCGTCCAGTCCCAAACAAATCGTAGCCACATCCCTCCAAGGTTGTGTTTCTGCTGAGGAGGGGCAGGAAAGCTCCAAAATCAACATTTCAGTACAGAACTCACAGCCAGAGCCTCAAACCAAAGCAAAAACTGAGCTTTCTATTCCCTACTAATTAAAAGTTAATTAGTCATCCAGTGCAGATGCCTCACAGATTGACAAAACGCGTCTTGGTGGACAATAACTCGTTCTAAAAAGAAGGGGTGGCATGAGAATTAGCATTCTGATTAGCAGGAGAAAGGCAGCGGAATGAGATGCAAGATGGCAAAACACGCCGGGTTTCACCACTGCTTCAACGAAGGTGCCTCACTCACTAACAGGTTTCTCCCTGCTGTTTTGTATGGTTTGCTTTCAAGTTTTCCCCCTGTGTAAGTATGAAACCCAACTCTTCCCTTGCGGTGCTGTTGTCCTCACACCCTGATGTTTGTCACGTTCAAGGTCATGGTTTAGATCCGACTGTTTCTGTCTGTTGAGGATATTCCTCAGTAGGAACCAGCAGTGTGCTTGGTGCTGGCGCTGGGGTGCCACCTCCTTTGCTAAGGGGGTTTTATACAGCAACCCGAAAGGTGTGCACAGAACGGTTTGGGTTGGAAGGGACCTCAGAGACCATCCTGCTCCAACCCCCACCCCAGGCAGGGACACTGCCACCAGCCCAGGTCACCCACAGCCCCGTCCAGCTCAGCCATCGCCTTCCGTGAGCATTTCCACAACCACTGGACACAAACCCCTGAGGCTGCCCAGATGGTAACTTCAGGCTGCAGCGTATTTCTGGGCAAAATACAATGAGTATAAAATGAGTACAGCAGCACAACTGTATTTCCTATATTGATACGTGGTAGTGTATTTCCTGTACTTAGAGCTATGGTCTTGACTATGATCACTCTTCTCAGGCATCTTCCCTTTTCCGTGCAGACGGCCATCCTCTCCCTTCCTTTGGTAACGTCACCTGTGTCTGTATCTGATTTTTTGTATTAGAGAGCTGGATCCATATCCAAAAAAATGACATACCAGAAAGAGGACAAAGCCCTGAGCTAAATATTTGAGGGGAAAAATACAAACACCCCTTCTACCTGTGTTGAAAATCTTCACCTACAGAATGTGACACTGATCAAATAAGCACAAGCAGCACGGCGGCTTTCCGACCTGCAGCAGACAGGAGTGGGAAGCAAAGCCAGGAGTCACAGCCAGAGCTGCAGAGCGATGCTCATGGGTGACGTGAGCCCACGGCATGTTCTCTGACAGCGCAGAGGAGAGGAAAAGGAGAAGCCCTCTTGGGAGACCAGAATTCTAATAAAACTTGAAGGATGAGGGAGGGTAGTTGGTATTTTTGGAACAAATGATCCCCAAACTACCTCCTCAAAGTCCTAGCTGTCATTTTCCACATCAGGTTTACCATGCTGTCCTGCGCGTTGCTGAATTCCTTCCCATTCAGCTGACTCTTTTCATTCGCAGCCAAACCTCCTATCTCCCCGGTGCAGGCACACACCGACGAGCACGCTGCCGTCTCCAGCTGCACAAGGCTCAGCTGATGGAGGGGCCGAGCTGAAGGCACTAACCGGGGCCACACAGCACCAGGATGCTCTCCACACTGTTACCTTCCTGCAGGGCCTCCTTGGCTACTCTGTTACGTTAAACACAGCCAGGGAGCATCCCTGCCCTCCGGCACACACCCTGCAGGCACAGAAGCTGCTGGAAGGTTCTCTGGCACCATCCTGTCCCTCGCCAAGCAATGCTGCTCCACGTCGAGCCCGGGCACTTGCAGGGACCAGCCTCAGCAGGTGCCTTGGACACAGCCGTGCCGACGCGGAGGGTAAGCGGGTTCGGTACCATGGCTGAGCCTTCCTTGCCAGCTGGCCTCAGCACCAGGGAACAGTTTAAGCTGGGTACAGGAGAACTAACACCCTCAGCCTCTGAGGATGGGTGGCACAGCCCCTGCTGCAGCCCCTCCTGTGCTGCGCTGAGCAATACAGCAACAGCGGGGCCGCACTGCAGGGACAGAAGGTGTGAATTATAACCTAAGATGAGCAGCAAGAGGGAGAGGCAGGCAGCACGCTTCATGTTTTCACCTGAACCTGCTGCTGAGGCCATTTTGCTCACTTCTCTTTGGGAAGCAGAGAACCCCCTCCCCACTGCTTAATGCAGCCCCAGGTACCACTGGTACACTCCTACGGAGTGTAGCTGTTTGCTGTTTAATTAAAATCTTCACAATCCTCACTCCTGGATGCCCCACTTGTAGGAGCGCACGCTGCCTGTTTGCTGAGTCATGTCCCAGTCCAGGGAAACACCGAAATCTGCAATTTTACACAATACTGAAATAAATTCTAAAGCTGCATTTATTCTCACGACACTTCTCTAGAGAAATGGAGCAAAATAAACTACCCTAGCAGTTGTTTCCAAGAGCCCAGCTACAAAGCTACTATATGCCTATAAAATAATTGTTCTAGGTCCAAAGTAGTTCCATAAAAAAATCAAGAGAAACTCAGTTTAAACATGAAAAACCCATTAATTATTGATGCAGGCTATAGAGAACAGAGTCAAGATTAGATTTTCTATTGCTTTTATGTTACTGGATCAGCATACCAAACTGAAATCCATAGTGTAAGAGTATTGTACCTCCCTTTTGTAATAATATTTATACTGCGGGCAAAGTTTAATCAATCCTGTGGTTCCCTTCACCTCACGATGTCCCAGATTTGTGATTATTTAAGTCCAAAATGACATGCAGCCTTTGTGCATACTAAATGGCACCACTGCTTTGTCCCTGGAAGAGTAGCTTGCTTGCCTTGCACTTGCCTTCCGCTACAGCCAAATCAGACCCGAGCACTGTTAATTGCAAAGGAAAAGCACGTGATCAATCTAAGACTGGGTCCGACAAGCCAGGAATACCGTCTGGGTTTAACAACCAGGGCTCCACAGGCAGACGAAAGGTTACAGCACCGGTCATTACTACACCTTGGGTACCAGTCATTTCTTCCTCTACATGCAATCTTGCAGTAAAAAGTCTCTATGCTACTACCAAAATATTTGGGAAGGCTTTCACCTGCGTGAAAAGGCTGGGTCTTGTTAACCCTCCTGCTCTCACATCTTTATTCACTGTACCCATCGCTTTTTGTGCAAAGAAATTCTGCAGGTTCCGTAGAGAAACCGTTCATTTCAATGCATAATGAGTCGGTTTGGAATTAGCAGCGCTGCTACTTAACCCAGGAGATGCGACAAAAAGCCAGCCTTTCAAAGTTGTCATAATAAACCTTCTTTCTTTGTACAGCTAACTGTATTATCTGTGAGCTGTAATCTGGTTTGCAGATACACTGCAAGGATGCAGAGGGCTGCTGTTAAGTGGGACAACTCAGGGTCAAAGCTGTAGCAGCTGTATTCACCGAAATACCCAACACACCGTTATTTTGCATAATGAAGAGTTGACTGAAAATACACGCTATATAAAAACCGCTTTAAAACACTGTAAATAAATTACTTCAAATTGATATGCAAGCTTTCACAGGTTCAATTACAGCTTCGCAGGGTTTATGCAGAACTGAAAGAGGCAGGAATGGTTATGTTTGGCAACAGACGGCTGAAGGGCTGTAGCAAAGGAATTACTGGCCAGGCGATAAGCTGTGCTGTAACGGCGATGTGAAGGCGCTGCAGCAGCTTCCTTGAAACGGAACACAGCCCACACGAGTGAACAGGCTTTCATCCGCAGTGCACTGACTAGGATTCCCAGGAGCAGATCGGGCGTTATGTCTCGCAGATAGGAAGCAGAAGGAAAGGATCTTCCTCTCCTCCCAAACACACATGCAGCAGCTGACAGTCTGTAATTGCACATATACCATCATACTTCCCCCACTTTTTATTCCCATCACTAAATTTATCATAAAAGGGGCTGGGAGCTACACATATTAGGCAGACCCGGATTAAGCAGTAGAAGCAGGTAATTCTAGTGTGGGCTGAGAACAGTGCATTTTAAATACAAAACTTCACAATTCTTTTCTTTTTGCTTTCTTACAAATAAAGAAAATATAAAGCAGTAGTGAAGAGAGTTTAAAAAGCACCATTCTCAGCACAGAAACATCATTTTAGCACCTGTAAGTGTTGAAACATGCATGCAGGAGAAAAGTCTTCCAGTAGTCCTGTGGAGCAGAACAGAGTTTTTGGAAGAACAGGCAAGGTGCCTTCAGGAGTCTAACCCAGCGTTTGTAACAGGGCAAGAAGCAGGGGTGTTCGCTGACACCTCTGGGGACCTCCCTAACTTCAGAGGATGAGAACTGAATATAAAGAGGAGACTGCAGAAGAGGGAGAAAGATTTCATTATCTTGAGTTCATCATCTCCAGAAGGGTTGATGGCGAGAGGTTACAGAAATGGATGGCAGCAGTAGCAATAACCAGCAGCAATAAAACAACGCTGCAGCAACGGCCTCCCGTTAGAGGGAGACAGATGTGGCAGCGACTGCTCCGCCAAAAATAAATGTCTCTGAGACCACAGATTTGATTCCACTCAAGGCTGTAAATGCAACCACGATCACAAACCCAGAGGCCTGGGGCGACCCCCGCACTGCGTATTTTCATGCCATAATCCTCAGGATGTCTTACACACCAGCCGGAAGACTGATGCCTACAGATAAGTTGCTTCATGTCCACCTAAAACCCGGCTCTGTCTTTTCACGCTCAGGCTTCTTTCCCAAGCTCGATACCATGTTTTGTTCAACTAAAAAAAGCAGCATGAGAAAAACCAGAGAGATGCTTTCCACTGTCTGCTCTGAAGTCCAGTTTAGAGCATTGCTGACGCCAAAAATCAAGTGATTTCCTCCCGTTACTACCATTAAGGACAATAATATTCTCCAGTCAAAGCAGTCCGGCGGTTGCACTCTGCAGGGGTTTATGGACAGGTTCCCTCTCCCCTGATCCAGCTTTTTCTTACAAAGATGTTTGTGCTGCTTCCTCCTGAGTTACAAAGCAGGAATGTAGCAGAAATTTGCAAAGATATTAACAGGCCATGTCAGGGAAACTGAGAAAGCAAACACTAATAAAACAACCAGATGCAAACATAGCTATTTCAAGCTAAGGGGACTTTCCAAAATATGACATAGAGAAAGAGAAATCTCAGAGCTCATACAACAGAGTCATGATCCATTTTGCTCTTTATCTAAATTTGTCAGATTCTGCATACCTCCCACCCACCCCAGCCACTCCACGGCTATAAAACCTTTCTGTTGGCTCGTCTGTGGAAGCAACTGGCTGACACAAAGCAATATTCTAGTGCCGCTGGCCAAACAAATGTATAACTTCAACACATTGCTATCTAACTATGCTTCAAGCCTATTTCTGGCCTTCCTTCAACAGCAGCAGATTGTGGTGCAGAAGGTTATGTTCACTCCCAAGGATGAAATCTAGGAGCAATAAAAAAAAAAAAAAGCCTACATATATGAAAAAAACCAAACAAAAAAAAAGCCAAACCCCCCCCCCCCCAACAGTGCCCAGCATTAGCTACTTGCTAAGTACCTACTATAATGAGTAACAAAACCATGCTGAGGCATGAATTAAACCAAAGCTGGTGGGAAATTCCTGCCAGGAGGGCGTTTTGCAGCTTATGGATTCTACATCTTGACATACCAAATAATGAAGTAGCTTCTGCCAAACACTGTGACTTCTCATAGGGAAACTCCATGTCCAAGAGCAAAAAACTAACAATGGCTTTCCAAATCTGAGGCTTTTTCTGAAGAGAAGCATGTGGGAGGATATAAACCCAGAACAAAAAGTGACCTTTTAAAGACAAGGGGGACAAACAGCATCACCACACTTGCATCACACAATTTTTCCTACAGTGGTAGTTTCCAAAGGATATTTTATTGCCAGGGAATTTGACTTCAGTTTTCCGAACAAATTTAGATTACTCTTCAATTCCTTGTTAGCCATCCAGCACTACAGCTTCTGCTTTTTGCTCCTTCTCGATACATCTGGGAGATAAATCATTCCCTACCTAAACATGGGACCGTGCCACCCTGCACGGTCCATCCAGGCAAGGTCTCTCGGCTTCAGAGGGGCGCTGCCACGAAGGCGCTCAGCGGTGCGCTGGTGAGAGGGGGGGGAAAGCAAGCACCCAGCATGATACCCCCGAGCTGCATCTGCTGCAGCCTGCTCCTCCTGCCCTGCACAACCCACCTGTGCCCCAAAGCAGTTGGCCAGGACAACCCGGCACGGCTGTAAGGGCTGCCCAGACATCTACTGCTGTAGGCAGGAATTTTCGTCCAGCAGACTAGATTTTTTGGAGGGTATCTTCAACCACATCAGGAGAGACATCCTCCCTGTGGCCCGCTGGATGACTGACAAAGGACAACTGTCAGCTCCCAGAGGGGCAGAGAACATGCTGCGAGTAGTTAAGCAGTTAGAGATATTTTTCCTTTCCATAATTTTGAGCATGTCATGATGAAACAGAGTTTGAAATAAAAATTGACATGATGCTCCATTACATGTATAAGCACAAACCTATGCTGTTAACCTTTAAAAAGTCAAAAATTATAAACACAATTAGACACAAAACAACAGTTATTCTGTCTTCAGGCTACAATCAGGAGGCAATGCTGTTCCTCAGGCCAACAGGTCCGGGCTACCAGCCACACTGAACGTCTCCTGGAGTGGCTGTGCCCCATCGCCACTGCACAGCGGGTGGAGAGATGGAGCCACATGGCACTGATCCTGCTGCTACCCCATCCATCACACTGCTCCCAGTTCCTTCTGGGAAGAAAGCAAAAGGATCCCAGGACACCTGTGAGATAGCTGCCATGTAGGCAAAAGGGACAGGACCCTGGGGTGAAACGGGATAATTTGAACTGGCTGCGGAGGCCTCCCAGCAATGCCAACAAGAGCCAAGGTATCTGCCGAGTATCTGATGCATTGCTAGCCTCAGCTCCATTGCTCCAGGAGAAACTACTTGCTGACAACTGAGAAAGATCAGTCACCTCAGACTACACTGAAATTCCAAGAGTAATTTACTAAACAAGAAGTTGAAGCATAAAGTTACCTTAAATAGTTAGAGTCTATGACCTTGGAAATCACTCCTGGAGGACTCTATTTTGCCTCATCTTCCTGGGACTCGCAGATGGGATTTTAGCTGGTTTTGTGTTACTCATCTCCATCACGGACACTGCTTCACATTACACCTTCCTAATTCAGCAGCTCAGTGAATTAGAGGAATTAACCTGAACGCATTTAGCTGTAACCCTGTAGTCTACATCGCCGACTTGGATTGCTTGGCTTTAAGCACAAACAATATGTTTTCCCAGAGCTGTAAATAGGAACCGAGCAGCCACGCTGATGATTTAAATGCTGTATCAACAAGGAGAGTAGACAGCAAGTCTGATGCCCTTCTCAAAACATTAAGGTTAAGAAAAAACAAGACAAGCATATTAGGCTGGAGAATCCATGAAGCAAGTAATCTGGGCAGATGTGAATTTTTTTTGCAGAAATATTTGCAGAATCAATTTCAATTTCTATAATGTCTTCCTCCTTCCACCTCCCAAAGAACCCAGGGCACTCCAAACACAGTAAAAGTGTTGTTCATCATATTTAAAGCTCTATGGCAAAACGTTAGCTCGTGCTTTTGCAGCAATCTCCTGCTATTTCATATTGCTGGTTATACACATATTAAAGATCTCCTTTCCTCACAGCATACTCAGCCCATTACAGCATTTTGTTTATAAACAGGATTAAATGCAGCCAATCTCTCACAGCCTTACATTGCACATAATTAAATGCTCTATAATTTAACTATAGTCATGCAAGTGACGCACAGTACCACCTCCATTACCTTGGACATGGGCCAGATGGCTTCCCTCCCACGTCACACTGCATCTACGCTAGAAGTAAATATTCAAGGGTAAAAGCAGGGAAAAATACTGGTATCCTCAGTCCCCAGAAGGGACCCTGGGCTAGCAGTGCGCAGGATGATGCTACCATACAACGCTATCTAAATGGAAAGATTTTACTTTCTTCTCAGCTAGCAAGAAGTTTGCCTATTTTGTTCCCTTTTACTCGTCCACTTCCCCTCGGGTCTCAGCACAATGCGGTCCATGCGGACATTCCTTACCATATTAGGCAGCGAGAGGCCAGAAAGTGGAAGACTCGGGGCCTTCCTCAGCTTAAGAAGACAGACCGCAGGCACGTCCCCAGTGCCACGCTTCCCCGCACGGCACTGGGGAAGGGTGGCAATAAAATCGTGGGATGCGGGGCAGTTGCAAAGACTCCCAGGGCTCCCAATACATGCAGTCTGGCTACGACAGACAAGTCCCAAAACACTCACTAAAGCCATTTCTGATCTTTCAGTTGTTTATCAAATCCATCTTTTAACAAAGGTAAACACCACGATTACCAAAGCTAGACTGGAAGCCTCTGTGGAGGGTAAAACGCCACTAAAAACAAAAGTATAGGTGAGAAAAAGAACATACCAAAATCGGGACCCCCAAGTCATAACTCTGAAACAGCTGTAACACTAAGGAATTTAACTTGTATGAGGAAATTTCCAGTCCATTGGACTTCCCTTAAAATTCACAGAATCAATCTTACAAATTCAGTCCTTCTAAGACAGAGGTTTAGTTTTTGTTAGTACCCAGCTGCATCTGGTGATTTCGTGTTAGTAGCAGAATTAGGCAGAACATGTAATATTTACAAAACAGAGCGGGTTTGAATGGTGTTTTGCAGAATGTAAAATACTCATGTTTCATAAATCAAAGTACAGGGAGCCAGAAATGGAGCCTACTTAATACACTTACTGTGATTGTAATCCATAATCGTATGTTCCAGTGTTATTCCTGCATAAAAGTTAATTCCATTAATGGGTCTGGGTTTTACACTGCACTATACAGACTGCCCTAGAGGAAGTTCATGAGAACAGATGTTTTCTTTGACACTTTTACTGCCCAGAAATTGTTACTTTACCGACATGACACGCAGCGCACTCCCCCGTATTTAAAGCTTTTCTTTGACCAACAATTTTAACACATGGGTGAGGCACATTTGCAATGCTTCTAAAGAGAACTTCAAGGAGATAACATTCTTTAAAGGATAACAAACATTGTTCTATTTCTCTCATGTATGGCATTTCAACTACACTTTTTGTCCAAATTGGTACCCCATTTCTGCTGCTGCTTAATAGCAGTGGCAAGACAGGTACAAGTCAAAGCCAGAAGAGCCAGGGATAAGGAAAACCCTTTCCGAAATGTCACATTGGACCATCCTCTTTAGCCTTCATCATTACTGCTGCACTTGCTGCATCCCAGACTAGAGGCACTGGTTCACATCTGCACTGGCTGTACCGTGTCCGTACTCCCTGCCCCCCCCCCCCCCCCCCCCCCCAGGGAATTCTCGCCGGTATTTCGGTCGCTGCCTGGCAGGGAGCAGAGGTTTCCCAATGCCAGCCTGCCCACTCTGCTCTGGTACTAGCACGATCTTTCAGACTGTCATCACTTCTGCTTTCTGAGAAACAGAGACTAGACTGTGGCCAGACTCTTCCCCCCCACCTCTGGTTCGAGCTCAGGTCTTTTCAGACCAGCAAAGGCTCTTTCCTTTGCACATCCTTCCCAGCGGAACCACGCAAAAAACTCCCCTAGAGCTGCTTCCCCAGAGGCTTTTTTTCCAGCTGAAGTTCTTGTGCCCTTGAACATTTATTCCACAATAAAACTTTGTCTGCTCTTCCAACTTTCGGCAACGCATCCAAGCGGTCTGCATCACCAGGAGAGCGGCAGGGCTGGCAGAGCATGCGTGCAGGTTGCCCGACACATCCTATTAGGAGACTGCAGGCAGCTGCCTACAACTCAGCCAGAGTGTCTGGGCTGGTTTCCCACGCTGGTGCTCATAAGTTTCAGCCAGAATAATTCATCCACTTAGAACAACATGTATTTACTCCTTTTTTTCAAAACCTGTGTTTACCTTTCCTTTGCTAATCTCCGGCGCTGCGCAGTTTGGAGGAGGGAATTCAAGTTGGGCCTTTTCTGGCTCACGTGAAAATCTTCCCAAGATCAGCCAAGATATAAACACTGGAGGACAAACCCAAACCCCTCACATCAAATCAGGAGAGTTTTGGGGGTCTGTAACTAAAATGAGACACTTCAGTGTGATTGGGTCCACAACTCTGATGGTGGTACCTGCTATTCTAGAATGATTATTACTGATGAATTAATGATCATTAATTGTACTTCCTGCTTGATACTAGAACAGAAAGCAAGGAGCTGCTCCGTGACTCTTGCCAAAATGATGGCCAGCTAGCAGGGCAGAAATCTCTCTGATTTGGATGTAAAATAAACCAGTCAAGACTGATCAAGTGACATGATGCCGGAGGCATGCAGTAAAAAAAAACTAACCTGAAAACAGATAAAAACAAGAGGACTGGGAGAATGTGAAAAACAGCACCAGCAGAGTGGAAGGGAAGTCTAACCCAGGGTCTAGCATATGCAACGTGCCTAAGGGAAGAGGGGACTGTCACCACCAAGCATGTGCACAAGGGGACCAAGGGAAACAAAGCAAAGAAGTTGCTCTGCTAGTACATGGGAACCCGCAAGAAAATCACAGGAAGACAAAAGGACTCCTTGCTACTGATTTGCGGAAAAACAGCATCAGAGACTGGGTGACCCTGAATTTTTGGGCAGGAACATATGGTGGGTTCTTACGAGGTGCAATTTACCCATTTACACGAGTGGTGAGGACTGTGCTCAGTAGCGTTTTCAGCAGTTTTAGACTCTAGGAAGCCTCCAAACCTGCAGCCTCAGACACTCTTTTGTCTTAATTTAGCTAATGTGGGACAACTTCCCAGAAGAACAAGACATTCTCAGCAAGTCCAAAACACGACTGCTGGAAACAAGGTGTCCCTATTATTATTACTTCTTACACATTACAAAATATCCCTCCTTCACTCTTACTGTGAGGCAGCAGAAGTGTCAAAACAATTTTAGGGATGATAAAAGGCTGAATCTTTCATGCAGGGCTAAGTGGAAGATTTAACGAAGCCGTGTATCACCATGAACAGAAACCCCTGTGGGAAGAGCTGGGCTACTCGAAGCAGGTGGTGCTTCTGTGGGAAGGAACATCCCGCACTCCACGTTGCAGAGTAAGCTCTTGGAAAGCAAAGGCTGGCACGGAAAGATAAGCACATGTTAAGAGCCACCCCAGCACCGTACCAGCCTCGGGTCCCCAGCAGGTTCACCGTCACCTTGCCCCACTGCGACAGAGCATTGCGAAAAGGGAAACAAAAATATACTCTGAAGAGCGTTACCCAAAATTTCAGCAAAGAACCAGTTAATTTAAACAAAATGATGCTTCCACCACTCTACTGAATTGCAAAGTACGTGGAAAGGCTACCGCAAGTTCAACGTTTTCTGGCAAAGATTAAACGTCACACAAGCAGGCTGACCCCTACGCAACCTTAAATTTGCTGTTTCCCAGGTCTTGCACATCACGTTTTAATAGTCTGGAAGTGTATTTAGCTTTAATAACATCATCAGAGTAAGTCATATTGTCAAGCTCAAATGTCTTTTAGACAAAGACAGATAAAACCAGAAGAAATCAATGCAATTTGGAAGGACTTAATAATTATTATAAAAGAAAAGAGAGAGCCTCAAAGGATAATGAGACTGTTGCAAGAACAGGGGAACAATGAACAGTCTCTGACGTGTTGCTTGCCAAGACAATTTCCCACAAGTAAACAAGTCCACGAGGAGACAAGAGCGCAGATTTTAGAAATACAAAACTTAATGTCCAAAATAACAGTGTTGGGGCAATTCTGAGATACAAGGTCATGCTCCTTCCTGGGGACACCTGACAGCCACACTCGCCGGCCACCACAGCCTCTGACAGCACTCTCAGTAGGGCACTCAACCCCTGCTGCTGCTGCAGACCCGCCAGCTTTGAGAACTGCCTATGGAGCTCTCAAAGAGCCAACTTCTGAACTTAGGCCAGCCTGTAGATGTTCTCTGTCCTTCAGACAAGAAATCAGTAAGCCATGTGCTTCTCAGAGCTACCTCCCGGTTCGTACTCAGCTCCTGAACAGAGCCTGAACCTCTCGTATAAACAAGAGTAAAGCCACAGACTTCTTGCCACCAACACTCAAGAGTGAAACACCAGCTATGTAGATGTGCTTTCACTTACCCGGGGTTCCTTCACTTCCTCATTTCCATCAACTTCATCATCATCCTAGGATGAAAAGCAAACAATTTAACTAGGCAGCCTTGGAGACAACAAAATTTCATCACAGGAAGATAATGTATTGCTTATGATTTCATGTGAAAGCTAAGAACACATCAAAAGAAATGCCTGTCTGGATGCTTTTGGCTGACTTTTTGGGCCAGATCAGGCTTGGTAACCCAAGGGCCATTTAGAAGCTGTTCGTACTGGGGACAGAACGACTCTGGAGATGGCTACTGCAATCTGGATGTTCCTCAAGGGTCAGCGGGAGGAGCAGGGTACCCACGGCACACGTCAACACTGTGCCCAAGGGACAAGCGCGACACTTGGGAAGCCTGCGTATCTGAAACGTCGACATAAGGTTGACTTTCAGAGAATATTCTCCATCTCGGCTAAACACCAGGAGGAAAGACTAGTCATCCCAGACAGCTTGCACTTAGGCAGCCTCTGTGACCCACTGCTGCTTTGTAACAGCTCCAGGTTCTCATGGAGCAGTGGAAAGGTACCAGGGCATCACACTGCTCCATGCTGAACTCAAGGTGCTTCAGAACTTGGAGCTGCAGATTTGTATCGAGACGATGGGGAAATGCACTAAAACTGAGAAGTGTTTGCCTTCTGCTCTGAAGTGAGGAATATTACTACAATGATCCAGCAGACAACTGGGCAAGCTGTAAAGCATTTAACTACCAAAACAATAAGTAAAAAAAAAAAAATCACATTTGGCATGCAAGTGAAACAATTGTAAGAATCATTTGAAAATAATAAAAAAAGGGGGTGTCTGTGGTACGTCTTTCAACAGACATTCTGAGGCTTCCAGCAGGGCCATTCAACTTGTCTGTAACTCCAAATATTCAAGATATCTACTGCTGCCACGAGGGAGACCACTGGGGCTTTTGTTCCTTGTGTTGCGCAGGAAGCCTCTACCCCGGGTGTACCAGGCAGGCGGCATGTCCCCAGCTGGACAAGAACTGCTGCAGGCTTCTCAGCCATGATTTCGTAATACTTATTCTCTCGTGAGAACGGTGATCTATTTTTCTACCCGACCCTCTAACCAAGGTTTGGAGGGTGATTTTCCCCTCAGACTGAAGAAATCCATTTGAAACCTAGACTAAGAGAAATGATGACGACACAGGCAGCTCTTCTGCCTTGATACTGTGCATCCTCTGGTGCCGGGCAGGGGATGCAGACACAGGTTTTATTCCTCACTGTCTTCCTTCTCGGGGGCCTAAAGCGCAGCCAGACTTGGGCTCAGAGGAATCTGAAAATAATTCCAGTGGCTCATGACCTCCTTCTTCCACAGGAACTAGACTTCTAATCCCTCTTCTCCCGTGTGGGCTCTTTCACGGTTCCGCAAGGATTTCACTGATTTACGGCTCAAGAACAGGCTTCCCGGAGCCTGCTGCTTGGGTGTTACATGGGCCAGAGACGGGATTCCTTTGGAAGTGCCAGTCTGAAATAGAGTTGGAGTGGGAAGGACTACTGGAAAATCAACTGACTTGGAAAAAAATGTGAAGCTTGGAATTGGAGGGAAATTCACCCTGAGTATTACAGAATGAGTTTCTCTTCTCTAAGGAACTTGAACTTACATCTTTTGTCGAGAAAATGATGCCAGTGCCTCTTCGTCTCTCTTTTGGCCGCCGCCTCTCTCGGATTGACTGTTTGTTTGGAGATCTGTCATCTAAATCCCGATCTTCACACTCTGGACAAGCAAAGAAAGACTGCTTTGGTTTCAGTGACTTAGATCTGTGCTTTTGCTAAGGTACTGGGGCTCCTTCCAAGCCAATCAAGATCATCTTGGCTTGTGTCAGATTACAAAGGAGTTATTAAACCGAATGGAATGGAATCTCAGTGCCCTACTACATCTGGTTACTCACACTCCTTCCTTTTCAGAGCCCAGATAGGTTACCCTAGCGGTCAGCTCTCCCCAGATCATCCCGACTTACTCCTGTTCAGAGGACAAACTGTACTGTACTGGGGGAATCTAAGACCTAAACGCTCCATGGATTACTATCTCATTTACTTATCTGAAATGGAAAACATCCTTTTTATCCCTGTTGTTACAAGCAACACGCTGCATCCTACATTAAGATTTCCATTTAAACAAATAACATTTGTTTTGTGAGGTGGCAGCTCCCCATACCGCTCCCCTCAGAATAACAAGTAAACTCATTCTCTCTGTCTGTACACATTGGAAGTTCTGAACCTCATGAAAATCCCTGAGCTTTGACTGTTCTTCAAACTCCTGGGTACATACCATTTTTCTCCATCTCTGTGGCTGCACCTCTGAAGTCTGCTGGATTCACAGAGTCAAGACCTAGATACTTATTTGTTCGAGTCAGGTATGAACTTGTATAAAGGAGAGGTGCTGACGTGGAAGGAGACACAGGCGTCGTCGGTTTGTCTGGCTGTGTTGGGCACCTTAATCGCCGATAGCCAGTCTATAAACAAAGAACCATGTTGAAAAGTTAGCAGAATGGAGAGGAACAAGCAGATTTGGGATTTCAGGGAGTTCGGTAATCTTTCAGTGCGTTTTCTTCACTGCTGCTGCAAGTGATGACCTCCATCCGCCAGACCAGGTTCATTCCATCAGACAGGGATGAATATTAAAAGCATTGCACAGCCAAAATGTGAAAGCACCCTCGCATCGCTGTGAAGTCTGGGCTCAGTCTCTTTGTCCCTACAGCCAATAGCAGGGCAAACAAGTTACCTAATAGAAACTAATGATTTTGAGTAAAAACCAGCAGTGATGCAAGGGTGCTTTCCATTACACACAGAACATCTGTGGAAAAATGTGAACATGAAGCCTCAGCTCAGCCTGCACAGCAAGGATGGATCCAGGCCACATTTCTATCATTAGGCTTTTCATTCCACTTTCTGTGATTTACACAGTTTTATTTTCTGGCAAAAGACAGAAAAGTGAAATTCCCAGCAGAAAGCAAAGGCACAGCTAACCTCTAACACCTACATACCCACATCCCTCGTGCAGACAGACCGCTGAGGTGCGGTACTACTCCTCAGGACGACTCCTTCCCGGCAAGCCTGCCCCCCTTAAAAATACACAGACTCCCCAAAAGAATTTCTCCCAATCTCAGCTATCCTAAATGGCTTCATTAACTCTGAAACAATGAGAATTGAGGCCAGGAGGATCACCTCCTCATCTGTATTTCTGCTCCACCGTGACCGGGTCTCCTGCCTCTCACTGCTGTCCTCAGCAGGCTCGGTGCTCTCCGCTTTCTCACTTTGCTGTTCCTGAGCTTGCCGCTCTGCCCGAGACCGGCTGAAGGTTCGCTCTGCCTCCTGAAGGTCTGTCAGTGTCACACCCTGGGAAGAAAGTAAAAGAGAATTTTTCAATTTACGCAATTAGATTTCAAGTCTTCCAGGTCAGTTTAAAATGCCCTGCAGGCTTATACCCGGCCAGGCTGTTTCATCTCTGTGTTAAGAGAAAGAAGAGAATTCTGTTGGCTTTAACACATTTCTCAGTCTACCGACATAATCACTGACTCAAAGCAACCCAAATATACGTGATCAAGCTACAAACTAAACGGCAGGTATACTGCACAGATCAGACCCCTAGAATCCAACTCGCGCGTGCCTGGGGGAGCGCTCCGTAATAACTGTTTGTAGGGGCGTTTGCCAGAGCCTCTCCAACACAGTGAGAGGGTAGACAAGCCCCTCATCCTAAGTAATAATAGAAGAGCAGAAGAAAATCTTGCCTCTCTATCCATCAGCTCTCTTTATCCTACACGCAGACATTAGTATTTCCATTCTTTACCTGCGTAGACCTGCGAGTCTGCCGGGCCTGCCTGGATCGTGCCTTCCTCAGTGATTCTGCCTCCTCATCCCGCACTGGAGTCAGATATGACCTAGGGAAAAAAAGGGCAGAAGAGGTTAAACCAAAAACAGATGGTCTGCCTTCTCATCTCTGTGAGCTCCCGAGCTGAGATATTATTCTCTTTCATACGGATAAAAATCATTTTTAGTTCCGTCTACCAAGACTACAGTCTCCTGCTTTGGGACAACTTCCCTATGAGCATATGATACACAGATGCTCACATGTCGTTCTCCCTAGAGTCTCTAAATTATCTCTAGTGTTGAACATGTTCTGTTAAAAAAGGTGCAACTATTTAGTATATTATTTGCAGCATTCCATGTCATTGCATCATTAGGAAAAAACCCCAAACCATCAAACGCACAAATCACCTCTCATTCAGATAAAGATCTCAGGAACAGAAATCCTGCACTGACACATTCCTCAGACCCTCCTTCCTGTCGTTATAGTCATGATCATACTCCTGCAATCTGCTATCTTCTTCAGTACAAAACCCATCAGAGCTAGCGACTGGCTGAACTGCAGGTATCTTACAAAGCCAAAACACCTTGAAAAAAAGCAATAAAACGGAAGAATGACCTTCACACACCGGATTAAACCGAGTTCCTTAACACTGGAAAACACACAGTTAAAATACAGAGCCAGTCACCAGGAGATTTCATTAAACGTGGGAGACTTCAAAAGAATTATTCAAATGAAAACATGTAAGGTGAACTCTCTGCCCCAGCATCCACTGGAAGAACTGGAGGGGGATGCGGCAGCGCTGGGCATCGCACAGCAGTATGTCTGAGCTCCACGTTACAGAACCACAGGATCATTTAGGTGGGAAAAGACCTTAATATCATCGAGGCCAACTGTTAACCCAGTGCTGCCAAGCTCGCCATTAAACCATGTCCCTAAGCACCGCATCTACACTACACCTTTTCAGCCCCTCCAGCGATGGTGACCCCGCTGCCTCCCTGGGCAGCCTGCTCCAGTGCCTGACCACCCTTTCGGTGAAGATGTTTTTCCTCATGTCCAACCTAAACCTCCCCTGGTGCAACTTGAGGCCGTTTCCTCTCGTCCTATCACTTGTTCCTTGGGAGAAGAGATGGATACCCACCTCGCTACAGCCTCCCGTCCGGCAGCTGTAGGGAGCCATGAGGGCCCCCCCGAGCCGCCTCCTCTCCAGGCTGAACCCCCCCAGTTCCCCCAGCCGCTCCTCAGAGCGCTTGTGCCCCAGCCCCTGCCCCAGCCCCGCTGCCCGGCTCTGGACATGCAAAGCTGCTCCGTGCTGGTGGAGTGGCTTCTGTCTTGGGAAAGATTAATTAGATCAAACTCTTCAGCCTGGTTAATAGGGAATGATTATTAAGACTGTCTCACTGCAAGGATGAAGGTGCCTGAAATGTTCTTTTGTAGGTCTACCACTGCCACGGGTTAAGAGTATCAAAGATCTACGTATGTTCAAAGAATAATTAGCCAAGTGAGGGATGAAGATCTATCAAGGAATACGCTCACTTTGTCCTTGGACTCTTTGCCTGGTTCTCCACTACAGACCACCTCCACGGAAAAGGGAATGGGCTGAACGGATTCTGCATCTGATCCAGTAAGTTCATATTAGAAAGATTACTAACTTTGCTGCACCATGACGAAACCTCAAAGAACCAGGGAATCTGGATCATTCTAAAATCACGTGCTGTGATGGCTTCTGTCCACCTTCACGGTCTCGTGCTCAGCGCTGATGTAGCTGTGCAGCCAAGTGCAGCCCGTCTCCGGCACCCGGCGGAGACACCGCGTAACTGGGGTTCCTTGGACTACTGGCAGGACACCCACGGCAGCTAGGCACCCTGCACTTCGAGCGCTGGCAGGGCACACGTGAGAGGTTCTCACCTAAAACTGCTGCAAGTATCTGACCCAATAAATTGTGCCCTGAACTCCCCTGATCTCCAAAGGGAGCACAAAGGATCGATCCCTGTGCTGGAGACGCTGCACTGCAGACCTCTGGAGGAGATGAATCACGCGGTGGGAGCTTGCTACAACAGAGATGTCTACATCCGAGCTGGCCAGGCGCGCTGAACTGCACTTCCAGGGGGCGATTTATCACCTTCAGAAAGAGCCTCCAGCACAGATCATGTGAATGCATTGCAGAGGAGCTCATTTCTCCCCATTGATTACCCAGACAGGCACACGAGCCGTGATGGATACGCCAACACGGAAAGGGCCTAGAATTCTGAGGGATGATTGCCTCCCAAGAATTCACTGTTTCCTGAACAAAAAAGCTGCTGTTTGATGAGTGAAAGCTGTGCAACTCCTCATTTTGCAGACAAGTCATTCTCTTCTGCTCTCCTCTATGCAGTGCATCGGTGTTACCCAGGTAATGGCACGTTAAGGAAACAATAAGCATTTTCTGCAGCTTTTGACACAGAATAGCTGATATTTGCACAACATCCGGAAGTAATAAGCCACCTACAGGAAGAATGCATTTGCAAAATATACTGCAAATTAAGTTCAGGGCAGTAGTAAAAAAAAAAAAAAAGCCAAACCCAAACCCTAAAAAATATATTCCTGAAACATATAAGCCAATTATATTTGTAGCTAAGGAAGGTGGGCAGTGTACCGCAACAGCTTTGAATCAGCGGCATTTACGTCTCATATTCTCCAATGAGGACACAGGCGTGTAGGAGCTACATGCACACGATGGGAACGAGATACGACCTGCCTTTGCCTGAGGAGGAATGTGGCTCACACAAGAGCACGTACGCCACATGGGCACAGCGTGCTTCTGCAGGAACACTCCTGGTACGTGTGAGCAACACGAGGTCACGCTTACAGCAGCTGAAGTACTTCTGCACACAAAAGAAAATAGTACTGAACTCCTTGCCACTGGCTGGATGTGAGAAAGGACGAAACAGATTTTCAAAGCAGTTTTAAAAAAGGTTAGGCACATGGGTGGAGAGGAGGCTGGGCATGCTGCTGCTGAGCCCTGGGGGCTGCCTGGCAGCAGGGTCTGCAGGGGCAGGAGCGCAGCAAGGCTGCAGCGTTTCCCTTGTTCCAGTGTTTAGCTACAGCTCTGCGCCCAAGAGTGCACAGATACAGCAAGAGAAAACCATTTCGTGTCTCTCACCCCATCACCCTCCCAGACTTTCTTCCTCTGCTCTCCCATAATTCATACAAGACTACAAGTATGTTAAAACATCATTAGCAATTTTGGGTGTCCAACCTGCAACGGTGACTTAATCTTCAGACGAGCACATTTTGCAAATCAGAGTGGCTCAGTCTGGGCTGCAGCCTGTATCGATTGCTAACTTTTGGTTTCTTTCCATTTACACAATCCCCCACATCTTGGAGCTCACCCAAAGCCATTTTAACAAGCATGAGATAACTGAATTTTCTGAAACAAGTCGGCAGAACCACTGCACAGTGACATAGCTGGTTTCTCTGAGTGAGCAGCGACAGTCTTTTTCTGGTGATGAAAGAAAGTGGCTGTGCTGTAAATATTTCAAATGCAAACCGCAGACACCATACCTGCTGGCAATTCAATCACATTCAATTCACATTGGGGTTTGGGTTTTTTGTTGTTTTTTTACCTTTGTGGGAGGGAGGGAGGGTAAGGACAGATTTTACAATTTTAGGTGATGCTTCACTTTGCTTACAAGCTGAATTTTAAGAGACCTGAGCATGCTAAATGGGATGGAAGACAGAAAGAGAGAACAAATTCACTGAAAGGAGATGGCAAGTCTGATGCAGCCACAAAGCAAGGCTGGGCTGGATTACAGAGGGAGAGCAATACTGTACTCTCCAAAGCAGAAAAATTGCAGATCACAGCAAGCTGCAGGGGACAGACAGCAAATGGGGTACAAGGCAGTAAACAATTCACGGAGTTTTTAATTACGTTTTCAAGAAACACATTGGTTGCGAACTGCAGTATCTATGTCACCCTATTAATTCAAGCAAATATCACATGATCCAAGCAGATCTTCAAAGAAATGGTCCTATGCATTGTACTTCCTTGCAATAAGCTTTCTCTGAGAAATACATGAAGTAAGAGCAGCCATCATGCCAAGTTCCAGGCACACATAAAGCAGAACAGATTTCTCCTAGAGTTCTGGTTGCAAGTGCAAGCAGCAGAGTATAAATTGTTAGAGATGTGTATGTGAAAGTCAGCAAAACCACTGCAGAAGTTTATAGTTCCCAGAGACAGAGACAAGTGTGTCCTGCTGCCACGAGAGAGCTACAAGCTTTTGATTCGTGCATGAACTAGAAAAAAGCTGGGAACTGAATGATGAATCTGCCCCCCACTTAACTCTTCCTTTTTTCAAGAAAACACCGACTTCCTCTGTTAACTCTTTTTATCAGGACAGTGCAACACCAAGATGGATTCCAACTACTCATCACTACCTCATGGCAAAAGGAGCTGCAGTAAGATACTAATAGAAGGGGAGATTCAAAACAGGGCAATACTAAGCCTGGACATACATGATGGTAAACCAAGAATGCAAAAGCAAATGTGTATGTTCGAGAACATTTGCCAGAGGGAAAAAAAGAACATACCGTGGAGAGAAACCCTTTCCAAGTAAAGGGTGAATGATGCTGAAAAAAAAATAATTACAATCCCCTGTTAATTGGTGCACAGATAGCAAGAACAGATGACGAATTTCTCCAAGGAACACAGAAGCTTCTGATCCTCTTTTTACAGTGCTGGGCTTCTTCCCTGCCTCCCTGAACTCCTTTAAGCACTGAAGAGACTGAAGCGTTTGTGGCAAACACGACCTACCAGCATGCAGAGCCTTTTGGCAGAATGACATCACCCAGTCCCAGAGGGAACACCAAGAATGTGCAGAACTCGGGAGTTTTACATTTTCACACTTCATTGACCCAGCACTGGAAAAGCACTTGCCTAAAAGACACTCACCTACACACATCAGAACTGGCAACAAATTTAGAAGCGAAACATTCATTATATGCTACAGCTGCCCTCTTGTCGAGGTGGATTCAAGGCATCTCATCCTGCTGTCAGCACACCAAAACCTGAGATACACCCCCACCCCCACCCCCCCTGAGAGCTGCAGCAGCCCACAATGGGTTCCCTCCATCCCATCAGGTCCTTCTCCAATAAACTCATGTTCCTGCAGCAAGTGCAGTAAGGATACAGTTGGCAGCCAGTAGCTATAGTGTGTCTGGTCGCTGCAGATGCAGCTGTGGGTTGTGGACCCGGCTATGCTCCATGCGGCTCTGCAGGACAGCTTGCCCTGCGCAGCAGCCGCTCCGCTGGTCCTCTCTGGCTCCTCTCAGCCCAAATTCTCTTTCTAGTTTAGGAGTGAGACTCTGAACTACACTCAGTAGACTAGGAACTATAGTGACAGTTTTCCTGGAAGGCAGGACAGACTTCTGGTTCTTCCAGATCTGGAAAATGCAGGTGAAGGGGAGCCAGGCACAGCTTTGGCTTCCTGCACGTGAGGTGGCACCTTAGGCATATGAAAAGCCATACAGATATTCAGACTCCAAAATGTCTGAAATAGCTGTTTTTAAGAGTACAGTATCACCATTCCAAACACTGCAGTATTTTTAAAAATATCATACATATATCTCTTATACATACATATATATATATCCATGTTATATATACATACCTACACACACACTCTGAAAAAAGGAAGATAGAAAAAAATAAAGCCCAGCAAAAGCCTCTAGTACTGATACTGTTCCCCTCGAAACAATTGGAAAAGTACAGCATCCCAGCAATGCATTCCTACAAACTGGAAATTTGCCATTAGCTAAGAAACTATCTCTAAGCTGGGGGAGGGAAGAGAAGCAAGTGCAAGTTTCGGAGGCAACAATGCTGACAGCAGTTCCCGAAATACAATTCCTTAAGTTAGATAACAAAGTATGTACCCAGCAGCAAGTCAAATAGTTGACAATTACAGGGAAACAGTCAGAAAAAGACTCTTTCCTGCTCTCTCATCCAAACAACAGGTTTCAGTTCTTCACTGTATTTCTCCCTGCACGAACGCGTTCTGTGTGCCAGCCCACCGCAACTGAAAACACTCATCAGAGAAACTGCCACGAAAAGTCGGCCGACTATAATTTGAGAAGACATGCAACAGGCAGGAGAGAAGGGCAACATGTCAGACCATGCAAGCGTTAGAGCTGGGAATGAGGGGAGAGACAGCCAGACAATGCCGAGTTATTTAATAAGCTGAGGACAGAGGGATAACAGGATCATGCTCACAAAGCGTTTCACAGCTGGCTCGAAAAGGCTCGGCTGAGTATTCACCATTTTCAGGCTTTTGCTTTTCTCTCTCAAGTTGGTCCTGGCTGTTCTGGGCTGTCATTGTGTTTCAATCTGGACTGTGAATTCTCAACTCATGAAAGTTTAAATGTCTGAATCGCCATCATCTATTTACAGAACGATTAGCAGTTTAACAAGCAGAAGATTTATTTGCAACAGCTTTGCTTTGCTCAACATGTTCAGGTGCTGATCCGAGAGGTTAAGAGACTTGTGATCTTTATCCCTTGTTAATCAAAATAACAAGTGCCCTTTATCCCTCTGCAAAACTCACACTTTGATGCGATGCTTACAATGGGTAGAGGTTACATGTATGGCAGCTGGTGCTTTAAGAATACTTCCTATCAGACAGCTCTTGACGATTTTGCGTGTGCTTTCCCATCTGCCCCTGTTCATTTCTCTGTATGCCCACCAGAACAGCTCTGCGTTGAATGCCGTAGGGATACAGCACACAGCTCAGCGCAGCCTGGCGTGCTGCAGTACAGTGAAGTGAGCAGCGCTCTAACTGCAGACCTAGGTGGGAACGCAGCCCTGCTCGCTCTCAGTCCCAGGTGCTCTGTTCTTCCTCTGCCAAAGAATAAAATACAGCACTGGTACCTACGGAGAACTCACAAAGTTTGGGGCTGAGGGAGAGAGCGCGTAGATTGGAAGCTTTTAAACAATCGATGTTATCCCTCTGCATTAATTAATGCCACTCAGCATCATGGTAAAAAGTGCAAAGGCAACAAACATCACAGGGATTACATTCCTTAAACTGGCTACCTCATCTGGAGAAGGCTTGCTGTTGCTGTGAATCTAGGCCTTTAAAGTTCCTCCAGCACTTGTTTAAAAACAACAACAAAAAAAGCCCCCAAACAACCCAGGACATTTTTCTGTAAGAGAAAAGCAGAGTGCTGCAAACGCAAACCCATGTAAAGCAGCAGCACCTCTCCCCTGCCGAAGCTCCCCTTAGTTACTGAATGCATGAGCTGAGACCGTCACAAGTGCAAAGCTTTCCAGGCTGGAACATTTTGAAATGGGTTTGTGTTCAGCATAGGACGTTAGGTGTCAATACACAACACTGAGCAGTTTGTCACCGTGTCATGGAACAAACAACATGCACTACTGTCTGCAGTCCCCAGAGACTGAATCTTTGCACTAAAAAAAATTGCTGCATGAAACGGAGCGGGATGAAACTCCATCTCCTGCCAGATGATGAATGGAATGAATGCAAAGATGCAAGTGTCCTGCATCTAACAGTATTACTCTTTCTCATTTTTAAAATCAGCCAATGCAATCTGACATTTTAAACAGCCTTAAACAGACCTATTATAGCTTTCCCAAAAGCTACCTTACGGTGCCTGAAACAGGGCAGGAAATTCCTGGGGAAAAAAAATAAGCCCTCACGTGGCAAAAAGCTGAGTACTTGGGAAATTGCCTTTTGCAATGAAAAAATAAAATAAAATCAAAACCTGATGGTGATAAAGAAGGTTCAGCTGTTGAACCAGATAAACCTTGGGAGCAACGCTCCCTTGGCACGTCCATCTGAGCAGCCTTTGGCTGCCACCTCGTGGAAGCCGCCACCCAGCAGATGCCTGAGCAGCTCTAAGGATGACGATCATGAATCAGCCCCAGCCGAATTACAGAAAACATCACTGAATATTAATAATGTATAAAAGATTTCCACTTTCTACTGAGCTAAGATCGCAATTTCCTAGCGTGGCAGTGGCGTTGGTTCGATTTCAAGTGTCCACTATTCTCAGGGCAGAAGATTAGTTAAATTTGCTCAAAAACTTTTCCTCTAGAAATCCCAGGGTGGCTACCTGGCTTCTCCACCTGTAACATCCACGGGTCGGTGCTGTGGAGCGGAGAATTTAACAGAAGAGCTGATTTTCCGCTAAATTAGCTCTTGGCTGTACCATCAGACAGTATCTCCACAAACACTTTGGGTGCATTCTTCAGTTTAATGGCTGGTTTTGAACACAGGCAAGTATTCGAATGCATCGAAGTTAGTAAATGCCCATACCCTGAGCTTCCAGGTACTAGTGCCCAGATGGAACTGGAGCCCTGGCGCAGGACTTGCCATCAGACAAATGTGCTGTTAGACACAAGGATTAAATACGTGAAACATCAGTGGTTACAATTAGTAAGTAAAGGAAACTGCACAGAGATTCCGCATGTAGACAGGGATGGGGAAAGGCAGTTTTACCTTCTGCTTGCTCCATGCTGTCAAGCTGCACTTCTTTAACATTGGTTAGCTCAAGTGGTCCCTGCTTCGTTTCCTTGACCATTCCTGGAGGATCCCGCATATATTCCTGCTTTGCATTATCAGGCCAACCTACAGCCTGGGCTCCTCCGCCCAAAGCAAATGCCAAAATATCCACCCCCCCTTCCCCGCGCGCTGGATAAAGTCAGCTGGCAGCTGAGCACGCAGCAGCACACCTGCTCGCCGCCCTTACAGCAAACCAGGCTCAGCAGCAGTGACCCCCATCCCACACCTCGACCTTTGTCCAAATAAAAATGCAGCCTGATTTCTGATACAGCAGGAGCAATCTCGCCTCTTCCCAACATGGACAATCCGATGGCCAGCAGAATTCCTGCCCTCCCACGTCATCTGCACCAGTAGCCTTTTTAAAAAAGGACGACTTTATCTGAAAGAGATTAACTGCAGAAGCGTGGCAGATAAATGCTTTCAACAGCAGGTGCCAGGCGATGGTTCAGTTCTTCGTGAGAGAGAGACCTCTTAACTTTTTGTTGTCCGCTGTGTAGTGTGGACAGGAATCCATCCCTTGCCATGCAGTAGCACCTCGCACGAGTGCCACCACCACTCTGCTTCCCCAGAGAATTTCCCAGGAGAATTAAGACTACTCAACTTTATGTCAGTCAGTGATAAGGATTATAGGGCTACATGCTACTGAAAACATCCCAAGGTGGTAGCACGATAATGCTCACGGCTTCTTCCTCCAGTTCCTCTCAAGCGACATTTAAATGAATGCAAACCCCACAGTTTAACTTTTACAGAGATCAGGGGTTCTTATTTTTTTGTCAGATAACAAGGTTTATCAGATGCACTGGGCATCCGCGCTCACCCTAGAGGAGTCATGCTCTGAATTTGGACAGGACAAGAATCACAAGGTAAAAGGACTTGCCAAAAATTGTTCACCTAACAGTACTGGTGGAAGAGGATTCAGTTAATAATATATTATTAATATATGCTACTACAATTAGCAGCTGGATCCTTAGAATGAAGGAACAAAGAATGAAAAATAAATTCCTCTTGGGAATGAAGCAGAAAAGGGAAATATTTGCTAGACACATTTACCTTGCATGTCAGTGTACTTGCTTCATCTGAAAAAAAATTCCAGGGGAAACTTTCGAGGGCAGGAAGGCAGGCTGAGCACAGCCGCCAGCCCCAAAGCTGCTACGAAAACAAGCCCGCTTCACTCCTATTGATTTATTTGAGAACTCATTCAAAAATAAGGGAGAGATATGTTTCCCGTCTCTAACAGCTTGCCTGATGGCAAGTGCTACCACCTTGCTGGAACCTTCCTGATGAACAGGAAGAACAAACACAATTGCAGAACGCGATCGTATAAACAAAGTGGCTGGGGGGGGAAGGAAAAAAAAAAAAAAAAAAACACCAAACAGAGAGGAAGGTCAAATTAAAATTGCAATTCTTACAAAAACAGGCCAGATTTCAAATTCAAGGGTGTGCTTTTAAACTGGTGACACAACTGAGAGCACAGTCTTGCCTGTCAGAAGCTCTCAGGCAAAGCCGCTCTGACCGCACGTGATGCTGAGCATGAGCCATGGGCTGCGTGGTCGCCTTTCAGTCTATTCTGGGAACCAAAGCTCTCACGTAATACGAAAGGCTTCAGCGAGAACCAGACCCCCCCCGACCTCCCTTCCAGCACCAGGTGCCTCATGGCACAGGTCATGTCCCGCACACGGGGCACGCGCAGGCAGCAGGAGCCCCCTGAGAGGGGCTGCAGCGCGGGGTCCCGGGAGAGGTGCCCAGGGCCCTGCTGAAACCGCGCGGACAAAGCTGCAGGTGACCTTTGCAAAGGAGCTTTCGGTGGCACTAGAGGCCGCTGTCACCCCGGGTGAAGGCGGATACCCCACGGTGGGCTGCAACCAACGGCCCCCCGATTCCCCACCGCCTGCTTGCACCAGGCAGGGACCAGGCGGACCCCGGTTCTGCACCAGGAAGAAGAGGGTCTGCGTGAGGCACTGCAGGCACCCACCCGCGTAACCCACCCGAGCAGAGCCGGTGCTGGTTTGAGTTCAGCCGGACAGATGCACTGGCGGTGTGAGACAATTTGGCGCTGGCAGGAGATCGTCAAAATGGCCCAACAGCAATGGTGGTCAGCGGCTTGAAAACCCCCAGGAAAAAGAGAAAGAAACTGCCTGGCAAAACCACCGACTCTGGAAAACAGCACGTTTCCAGCCTCCCAGCACAACTGCCGTGCCGCAGCAGAACGGGGGGAGGCTGAACGCGGCCGGGCACACGTAAACACGCGTGGCAGCGGCGGGGCGGAACATCCAGCCGTGTGGCGGGGACAGCCGGCAGCAGCGTGTCACCGTGCGCCGGGCAGGTGGCCCTGCGTGCCTGCGAACTGTCCTCCCCTGCGCTGCCGCCTCTTGTGTCTCATCACCCCTCTGCAGCCAGGCGAGGCACATGATTTCCCACCCACCGGGGGGTTGCTGACCGATTCAGCTGGCGAGCCAGCGGCAGGTAAAGCGCCACGGGTGAAACACGGCATGGGCCAGGCTGCGGGTGCTGGGCACCGAAGGATGCGAAACCGCACGCCAGAGCACAGGGCTGCTCGGTCCTCCCCAGACCTGGCAGTCTCTTCTGCTTTAACCTTTTGGCTTCACGCAGATAATTTAAGGCCACAAGTTAGGAGACATCCCTGTGATCTAATATTAGCTGATAAGCTTGTTTATGTTTCTGTTGCTAAGAGAAAGCCGGAGCTTTGGAAACACTGAAGCAGACCGAACACTACCGCAACAGCTGCCGGTGGGAACTGAAATCCATACAGTGCTTCCCTGACAACTGCCTGCCATTTTCTTTTTTAATTTTATTTTAGTGGAATTGGTCTCCTTCCAAAATAAGCTTTTCCCATGTAGGTGGCCTCTCCTGTTCCTCTAGCTCCATGTTTCCTAGTTCAAAACGTGCAGGCAGTTCCCCAGTCAGTATATCCTGCTGTTAGAACACACATTCACAAATAAGGTTTCCTCCACCCAACGCATCCTCGCTGTACCTTTTTTTTCCTCTCAATAGTTTCAAAGCACCAATTAAAGGTGGGAGGAATTTTCTGGTGTTTCTCTTTACATTATCATAATTCCTAAGAGTTGGTTCTCTAATACAAACACAGGAGACAAACAAATCTCCTACGCTATTTATAGAAACCGATTTGGTAATACATGCCAATGCAGTAATATTAATAGATGCTCTTTTGGGCATCTACAAATACTATCACAGCCGAGATCTCCGTCTGCAGACAGTGCCAAAAGTCTGGTGGGTTTTGTGGAGCCCATTTCTTCGGGGAAAAAATCTAAAGCTTCTGCAACTTGATTCTGGGCTTGCCGAAATTAAGATACTGTTGTGAAACTGTCTGAAGTGTGAACTAAAAACACAATACTCACTCTGTCCTCTTTTGCACAATCTCACTTTGCACCAGGAGTATCTTTTGGCAGCTCTTCTCAATTCAATTGCAAATGACACCAAGCCAACTGACCCCTAGCAAAATGACGAGGAGCATACGGAGGTACTCCTAATATTAACTTTAAGTGTTCTTACAAAGATACTCTGCAGCAGCTATTTCAAATTATGTCCCTGCACACGGAGTGGATGAATGTGGCTCATCCAGAATGCCTGACATACCTTCAAAGCACTCCCTGTGCTAGCTCTGGGGAAAAAAAAAAAATGCCCAACGAGCACTAAAACTTTGGGTATTTTCCAAATAGCACAGACCACCGTCTTTCAGGGCCCTACTGCAGCAAAGAGAAGCCCGCTGCAAGCATGCCCGCCCGCCCGCCGTGGGGGAGGCCCCCGACTGACTGCAGGCTACACGGCACTGCTGAGCTCTACCATCTTCATCTTTGCAAGCTGATAATTTCCATTGCTGCTTTTCACATCCTTTGGCTTTAGGCTATTTAAAATATGTCTGAGTATATCTCCACTCAGAAAGGTCCGTATCTTAAGAAGTTATTATTTTAGCTTGGAAGAATCTTATTACGGAATACACTCCATGAACTGGTTGCTAGTTAGGAATACACGGTTCATCACTGCATTTTATTTATCACCATCTACTTTCACCAATGCCATCAGAAGAGACAGAATTTGCAAAAGTTAACCTGTTTGCATGAATAAAGATGGAGCGTTTGCTATTTGGTACTTAAAAGCACATGGTAAATTTCCTTTGAAAAGAGCACCAGCTACCCCAGTTTTGTATCTCCCCAGTCTTAAAATACCATCATATGGTAAGAAAGAGATACCACCAGTTAGATTCAGTGTAATTAAAAATGCTGCTGCTGCTGAAATAGCCTCAGTTGCACAAGGCAGACTTCTGCCTCTGTGGTAAGCCTTCCTGTAGAGTCGATCGAAAGAAATGCATGCTGCTAGAGTGCAGTCCATCTCCTCCTGTATCGCACACCTGCACACTCCAGCAATGTTTGTTTTCCCCCACTAACTGCAGAGGGCATCGAGGGGCTTGTGCAGCAAGGACCGAGGCATAGAGGGATGGATTTTATCTGAATGTGTTTCATTTCTTCTGCTCTTTCCAGAATGGGATTTATGTGACAGAACCTACTACAAGTGGCTACTGGGCTGTCCACCCCTCTTGTGTACAGGGATTGAGACTAGTAGCTGAGATGACTACTGAAGAAAAAGGCTGAGATGCTAAAAAGACAAGTAGAAATTTATGAACCTAAATGTAACCTACAAGCCAGGGATGACTCAGTTCAAAACCTTAAGACAAGAGCAGGGGCAGCAGCCCGTTAACTCTACGTAGCACCTGAGAAACAGTTCTCACACCCCCACCATCACCACCACGTGAGATCTGATGACGGAGGAGGACCGACACACAGCGGCACTCTGCTCACTAACCTTCTGCGCTCCCTGGCTTCCTCAGCTGAGCAGTCCTTTCCTGTGGTTGAGGCAGCACTGGCATTCGCAATACCGTTAGCAGAGCCGAGTATGGCACAATTTGTGATTACACCTAGGGGGGTGCTAGCAGAGATGCCCTCTGTATTTTTCTCTACAGCAGTATCAGTTTGTTGCCTGAAAGGGGCTCTGAAATAGAGAAGACATAACGGAAAGCAAAGCAAGTGAACTCAGCTGCTGAGTGAGACCAGCCACCTTGAGGGAGCACTGACAGTTCACTCTCCTCATTCTAGACTCGTGGTTTTGTAGAGAACAGCACACATTAAAACGAGCTTTCAAAAACTTGTGGAAGAATAAGCAGGAGGAATTCACAGTCTTCACATCCCTGTTTGTAGCAAAAACAATTAGAAAATATAACTGGCGAATAGGCAGAAGGAACGAACTCCAAGAGCTTGTAACACTGAACGCCCAAGAGCAGCCTGAGCAACACAGCAGGGCTCTAACAGGGCAGCAAGAGGGTACAACCGACCACTCCAGGGGGTGAAGAAGCGAGGGTCACACAGGGGCCGTTAGCTGCCTGCTGGTGCATATGCACTACTGAAACGGTCCAACACAACCATTCCGGGATTTCTTATCAGCGCTCCCTGTGTGGAAGCGCACGTCCAGTCCATAATCCACTCCAGCATTCAGAACTTGCAACCCAAATGCTGATTTTCTGCAGTTATCTCAGCTGTGAGCCGTTACCTGGTATACTGGCGGGCGGATGCAGTAGCGTTCGCACTGAGAGATGTGGGGCAGGAAGAGACAGGATGCCACGGGGTGCCCAGTGAGGTAGATGAGCCAATGGCACTGGGTGAGGTAGCTACAGATGTATTGCGACTGGCTGAAATGTAGGGACTGCTCAGGTCACTACTTCTACCAAATGAAGCACTGTAAAACATCACAAAATCACGTCCTTCAGAGCACAGTAAATATTCAACAGAACACCACCGCAGCTGGGCTCTCCGCTGGGAAGGGAGCAAGTATTACATCTTAGCAAAACGTGCGCAGGGAGATTAAAGTACACTGGGGAGGCTGCAGCTGCTCACGTGGGCTGGCGCTGCCAGCGCCCCTCTTAGCTAAGCCCTGCGGGTTTCAGTGAGAGAACAACGGCGTGGAGGTGAATCGGTGAAGATCAGGGAAGGGAAAAACCCTACCGCAGTGAAAGCGGTGTGCACAGAGCACCCCATGTACTGGGGGAAGGTAGGAACAATGAGCAAGGATGAGGTCGCTTAAAGCAGGGAAGGAGAGAGTGACATAAGCAGGTCTGGCTGCATCACTTCCTAAGGATGCCCAGGGCTTCCAGGTTTAAGAACTTGTTTTCAGTGGCTGAAAAGCTTTGGCAAAGACGATCAGTTCAGGCTTTAATTTTCTGTGAGGCATATCTCAAACTCGGTATTTCTGGAAAATAGCTAGCAAAACCATCCAAAAAATATTCAAGAATGAGCAAGGGAAATACCTATTTTGCCAGTTTAAAACAAACCCCTTAAACCCGTTATTACTGAAAAGCTGGAAGTGTTAAAGTGCCCATACTCTGGAGGAGACAGGAGAAATGGAGAAGAGCTCTCATGCGAGGATGTACCCTTGCGCTTTTTCAGAGAAAATCCATCCTAAGTGGGAGAAGTTGCACACCTCGAAAACCAGACGTGATGAAATCTGGCAAAACCTCCTTATTGCATGTGCCACAGCCCCATGTACAGGCTGCTCGTTGTCAGCTCAGAGCAAACAAGCATGCATGCGTGACCCAGGGCCCTGCCACGCCTTTCCCAGCAACTGGTGTTCCTGGTTGCTACTGGTCAGACTGGGCTGTCTGCAGGATCAAAGGCTAGGAAGGCTGGCAGGCTGCCTCTCGCCTCCTGCATCCTAATGACTCCCATGCCAGTGCACATGGGGGAAAGTGGTTGCACCAGAAATAAAAGCTGACCTAGAGGAAAAGCAGATCGGGACAAAGAGCTGCAAGTTTATGGGAAAGCCAGGGAAAACAGACTGGAACTGGAAGTCAACACAAGAGCAAGAGTCAGAGAGAGCAGCCCGAGGCTGACATAAAACTTGAAAGGGGCAGGACAACAGCCAGGAACAGGAGGTCAGAGGAAGGATCCAGTCCAGTTCACGTAGGCACCCAATTTACAAACCAGTTTTACATGCCAAGGCCCCCAGCCAGCCCAGAACAAGCAGCTGGTCCCCGGACGGCCAAAGGAGAGAAAGGGGCATCTGGAAGGCTGCCACGGGGAGGAACCTTAGGTTGGGGCTCTTCAGCTGATGGCCGCCTGCCATATCCAGGTCACAAAGGCACAAGCAAGTTATTGTCACCAGGTAGCAACCTCCACCAGAGACTAAACAAAGCTTCCTCTGGAAAGCTGGCCCCGGAGCACGGGGCAGCAGCAAGTGCTGCTAGAAGCAAGTGCCTCCCTCCTGGCTCCCTGCATGGGGGGAAAGGCCAAGGCCTGGAGATGGGCTGGGAGCGGGTGAGAGCAGGGGGCGAAGCCTGGCTGGCGTGGGCGTGCAGAGCAAGCAGCCGTGAAGTTGGAGAAATGAGTGTACTGAGGGGGTGATGGCAGTGGAGTGTGCGCCAGGGGAAGGAACAAGAGGAGCAGCAGGGGACAGGTGGTGGCAGCCCCAGCAGGGCTGATGCGGCACCGTCCGAGGAGAGCCCAAGGCTGAGAGGCTGGGGCACGAGGGCTGGCTGCAAAGAAGAGAATGAACTTGGTCAGAAGGGCGGACACGAGAGGGTTATTCAGTAAGACCTGACAAGGACTGTCTTTCAGAAGGGAAAGGTAATGGGTGGAAAGGGGAGACAAGGGGATGGAAGCAGCACCGGGTGCCTGGGAGAGCAGAGATGTTGGGGAGCTGAGAGGGGGAGGAGGAGGAATGGAGAAGAAGAGCGTGGTGATGGCCTTGTGCCAGCTCCCCGGGCTGGAGAAACGCGGCGCTGGGGCATTGCATGCATGCTCCGGCTCACCAGAAGGGCCGAGGCATTGCCAGCTCTACCCCATCACCTCGCCCGGGTGGCACTGCGCAGCCTGAGGGGGACTCTAAGGCATTTATTCAATTATTCATATTTGATCTGAACAGGACCAGAAAATTGCAACAAAAAGGTTAGCTGGGGAATCTTATTAATTAACAGCTGTGTTCATATGAATCTGTAAAAGGGAGGATTATGAATTTATGCTGAAGAATTCAACATTAGAAAAAAAAAAGGGGGGGGGGGGGACTGACACAGTGCTACTTGTTCTCCAACATAATCACCGTAATACAACCATCAGGGAATGAGCAATGAAATGGAAAGCACCATTTAAAAAGAAATACTTCTGAGGCAGCTAAGGCAAGTAGAATTCAAAAATCTTAAAAAACCTTCAAAACCTCACAAAGCTTCCACATACACTAATAAAAAAGGTTTGCACAAAACACAACTATTTTTTTTTTAAACACACTGCCATAGAGTGCTGCAGAGATGAAAACAGGATTTGCCAATGGAAGCTGGCCACAGTGGTGGCTATTAATTAAGAACATTGGGTAAGTATAACCCCTGGCTCCCAAATCCGTGACTGCTGGAAGCAGGGTGAGTGTGGGAGGTGGAAGACGGCTCGTAAGTTATCCTAGCTTTTGCAACTTGTCCTTCAAAACCAGTTGCTGTCATAAAGAAGCTGGACTGCACAGACTGTTGACCTGACTCGCTGTGATGTTTTTTATGTGAACAAAACCAGTAAGGCAGCATATATGTAAACATGTAAAATGGAGGAGAAGCTGTGTGAAAAAGTGATTTCACTCTGATGTGTGTGATCCCCTCCTGTGAGGCATCACTTATGGATGATGTCAACAGAAAGATGCTGAATTAATTCAATCTGCTATGCCAGTTTTCCTCCAAATCCTGTAACATACAGGCGAAGCGAACCAGCTGTTTGAAGGTCAATACGCACTAAAATGGGGAACAGGGTGTCAGAACAGGGTTCTGTGAATTTCTGGGCTAGTGGTACACCTATAGAGAAAGCAAAAGTAAAGCCTGTCATTACCATTACAGAGAGCACTTTAACATTTGCTTCAATTAAAGCTAAAGAACATTTACAACATTGCTGCAAGTTACTTTATTCCCCTTTTAGAAGAAAAGCCATTTTCAACATCTTAGGATGATCTGTTGCTGATGTTTACTCTTTGTTTGGGGGTCATATAAAGCACCTACGGAACATAACTTGGTATCTTTATGGAGATTACCTAAATGCTAAAGTAAAGGGGGAATGCAGAAGTATACAAGTTATCCTCTCAGTCACAACCACGTATGTCATGCTCACTTTAACTCTTCTCTCTGAACAAGCTTTTAGCTTTTGGAGTTGTGTTCAGAGTTTTGTTAATATTTGGAAATGACAAAGAGCTTACTCTTAACAGGCAATCAGGTTCCCTTCCCTCATCTTAGAGGCTGATGCATAAAGCTGGAGAAATCAGAGGTTCAATATGATTAATTTCTGTGTGCTCTCCTATAGAATGGCATATGGGACAGACGGCAAATTGATCATGATTCTACTGTTTTTACATAAATTTTTTACATGTTTTTACATGATTTTACATAAAATGTAAAACTTGATCTCTTTTAAAAAGTACACTTCATTGCTAGCTGGCAAAGCTATTCTCTGTAGTTGCTTGTAAACCAACACTCTCCTACGAAAGGCCAGAATTCAGCCTTTGTGACGAGAAATCGGCGTTAGCAAAATACCCCTGCCAGCCAGAACTCTCACTGTCTGTAGTTTAACCAAGGAAATAGAGCACAACTACATGAATGTAACACTAAATCTGGTTCTGGATTAGCTGCGGCAATGTTTGTAAAATTTCAGCAGACAGCCACATGAGTGACTGGACTGTCTCAGGCTAGGGAACTGCATGGTGTGCCAGCTGCAAAAGGCAACATTTTCCCATTGTAATCAGCTGTGGCTTGTCAGATCGCCTTTAGAGAGAGACAAGCTATGGAGGCTGCCTGTCATCATGTCCCAGGATAGATGTGTCACCATAATGGATCAGCAGATCAGGAGAAGTCTATTGCTTGAAGTGGCTGTTTCACCTTTTGTGGAAATGGGTCTGTATGTGCTCAGCAGATGGACACACACATCCTTGAGCACAACTTACCTCTACCAGCGATAAGTACCAGAACACAAAAAAATCCACGTTTCCCCAAATATCTCAAGCAATTGTTCCATCTTCAGGACAGTTATTTAGTTCAGGGTCTAGAATTTGTTGAAACACAATCTAAAACCTTGAAACATTTCTGCCCTTTTCTTTAAGCACGGATCAAATGGCTTTGCAGCGTGACACATTCATACATGCTGTTTTGATGGTTTCCAGTTTTAGCTAAAATGAAGGTGAGGTGATGGCACTGTACTTGCACAAAGGGCTGATCCTCCTTTTCACAACTGAGATGAAAACTCATTTATGTCTTACTTGCCTTAACAGAGCAGGGCATTCATTCACCTCACTCAGCCATTATCTGGTACTTCAAGGAAACTGAGCCTCTGCCTTCCAAAGGGCTAGAAGATACCGCCAGTTAAAGACGTTATGCACGGAGCTGCCTTCCTGATTCTGCTTGGCTAGTTTACTAACCACCAGCCTCTACGGTTTGTCACACACTGTGCAGAAACTGCTTCCTTACTACCACAAGAAAATGGCTGGAGACATCAGTCTTACTCCTTACCAAGTGCTGTAAGTCATGCACAAGAACACTGCCACTTTTCTAATAATGATGCCATAATCTTCAACTAATATAAACCAAAATGAGCACTAAGCTACAACTTACCTGTCAATAGCTATTGGAACAATGCTTTCAGACTGTAGTGGATTTATCGTCTTTTTATGATCAATTTGGGTTTTATTATCTAACCATAATACTAGCATAAAACTGAGAAAACACTTTGCATTTGAATTATGTGAGCAAGAGTATTTAAATTCAATTTAGCAATTTACAAATCAACAAAAATGATGGCCTTTAAATACTATCTGGCATGACAAATGTTGGCAAATCTTAATTTTTATTTCCGGCTCTCAGCAGAAGAGGGTCCCAAGGCCAGTTACACTGATGCAGTAAGCTGCAAGCAGGAGGCTGAAGTCTGGGAGGCACGTTAAGAGTAGAACCGACTGCCTGGGAACCCACGTAAGACAGAACTGGACATACCTTTTCAAGTAGGTAGATACATAGGTAGTAGGTGCACCAGAATGGGGAGCTTCGTTTCCCTTTGATTCATCCCTCCATGGCTGCCGGGTGTAAGAGCCGCTCCGCACTAGGTTAACAGCTGATTCTCTAACACAGGAGAGAGCACACAGTTTGCTTAGAAAAACTTCTGGAGTCTGCTTTTGGCTCCTTTACAGTTCCACAACACAAATCCTTCCCTTACACCTACGTGCACCACTGTTCACAGGTGACACAACTCGCTGGAACACCTCTTCTAGCCTTAACACCGGTTTCTGTTACTGCCATCGGTATTACTCAAGAATGACCAGATGATGTAATGCTTTGTGTAAAAAAGATCTTTTTTAGTCAGAAAACTTGCGGTTCAAATTCAGACTTTAGTCCATAAAAGTAATTTAACATATTAAGTAACGTCATTTGATATTCTCTCTTGTATCAAACGACATTGCACATCTTGTATCAAATGACATTGCACAAATGGACAGATATTGCAACCACAGGGAAAGTTTTTATTCTCTGAGGTATCCAGGCAATGACAGTAAAGCAATTCAGTATGGCAAATCCCTTGCTATACTTAGCAGCAGAAAACAACAAACAAAGTGTCTGGCAATATCTAAAACTACTTGACAAGTTGTCAATAAATTCTTAGTAGCCCTATTTATCACAGTTATCTGAAAGCAGGGCTCCTCTTCCTGAAACACACTTGGGCAGTACGTCCAAGTACAAGTCCTGGACAGGGTCTTGAGTCTGTAAAGCAGAACAAGTCTATTCACTCATCAGCCTGCAATTAATTTTCATTTTTCAGTTGCCATGTCCATGCCGATGCCCTTTCAGACACCTGTGGGTTCTGTGAAGTGAAATTCAGCTGTTTTGAAAGGAAGTTATATTGGGGAAAATGTGTACTAGACGGTACGCCTGGGCACCATCTGTTCCCGCAGGCCAATTCTCCTCATTCCCTACTTCACCGAGCAAAGGACACTTAGCAGCAGGCAGCTGGATGTGCCACTCAATACCAGCCTCTGCCAAAACCGCTCAAGCTTATCAGCAGACACAAACTGTCTGCTAAACCCCCAAGCACAGTGGCTGGCTGAGATTAGGCAGGAACGCAGCAGGGAGGTTCCAGCAAAAGATCAGCAAAGAATCTCAAGCTGTGCTGAATTTCTCTCAGGGTGGGCAACTGCCCCAACTTCTTCACAGCAATTACAGTTCACAACGTCTTCTCTGTATGTGCCTTTCTGCCATGATTGTGGAAGTGGCTGGAAATGAGGCTAAGCTCAAATTTTACTCCTTCTAGCACAAATTGTGAGGAGGAACCCGTTTGTAGAGATTAGCTCCTCAACCGTATCTGGAGATACCAGATACTCATCCCGTCTGTACTGTGGTTCTGCCCAGGGGCAACGACACTCGTTCACCTTAAAAACAACCCCTGCCAGGGGAACAGTTCCATACATGACAGCGTTCACAAACTCCAACTCAAAACGACAGATATGTGAACAAAAGGGACTGAAGGTGACTCTTGAGCAAGCGACAGAAGTACAAATGTAGGGGCCAGCTCCAAAATGAGGCACTTGCATATAAAAGGAAAAAGTATGCACACATCTCGTTTCCTGGACGGAGACCACGTGTGTATGAATGCAGGGGCTGGAGAAACAAGCCTGTTGCCCCGCTCACCTAAACGAAAAGGAACCTACCAGAACTTTTACAGATCAGAGAGAGCTCTCAATATTGTGAATTCCCACGCACTTGGGACTGCTGAGAAAATATATGCAGCATGAATACAGAAAAAAGGTATTCCAGAGGAACTATCGACAGAAGCTGAGCATTAAAGTCAGTCAGTCTCACCTGTTTTCTTTTTCTTCTATATCGCTCGTACTGCTTAGTCTTCTGGGGGCTATTGTGGCAAGATAGCTCTTGTTGTCTTTATCCTGGTGAAGCAAAAGAAGTACTTCAGCTGGACATCTGTTACGCTTCCAGCACATTCAATGACAACTAAATTAATGTTCAGGTTCCTTCAACTAAGAAAGCACTCTCCTGTCTAAGGACAACAGGTTTAAAGCATTTTTCTTGGGCAACACATACCACAGCACAGAAGAATCAGTTCTGAAAATGATTTTGTGAAGAGCGTGCTAGTGAATAAAAGCAGCTCCTAACTAGAACTACCTATATAAACCAGAGAATCACAGAATGGTTTGGGTGGGAAGGGACCTTTCAAAGGCCGTCTAGTCCAACCCCCTGCCCTGAGCAGGGACATCAGGTTGCTCAGAGCCCCGTCCAGCCTGATCTTGAATCAAGCACGGGGCAGCTACCCACGGGCAGCAAAGCTACAGCTAGTGAATAGTGGGATGGGATTCACAAATACAGCTGGTGGATACAGAAAGAATCCCATGCAGATGACAGCGAAGGAGAATTTCCACTGCAGGTACACACTGCTGTCTTGATTAGATATTTTCTGGTAAAGAAAGGGCTGTGCCAGACCAACAGCCCTTGTTCACTGGCAGCCCACTCCAACCCAAGCAGGGATCAGGTCAAAGGAGCACCAAACTCCAGTTCTGCAAGAGCAACTGATAGGACAGGGAAAATTTTCAAAAGAAAAAGGAAGAATGAAAGAGACCTAAGTTTGTTAGGGATATAAAACTCAGCAATAACTCAAAACGAAAGGGAAGGGGTCTTAAACCTGTGAGGTGAAATCTGCTCAGCTGGGATGCACTAAAACACATTTGCTGAAAGCCAAACCTTTTCTTTGTTGTCTAATAACGCAGATATCCGAGGACTTGACGAAGAACGATAGATAGAAGAAGTCTTATCTCTCTGCGCCTCACGAGTAGCAGCAACTTCACTCAACATGTTATGACTGCCAGTCTTCCGTAGCCCCAGCCGCCACGATGAAGGTGACTCATCCTTCTGCTCGTCTGACTTGCTGAGCCAACTGAACTGTGGAGGAGAAAAAGGGACATTTGGAAGAAGTAAGAGCACTGCAAGGCACAATCTTGTGTTCTGAAAGTGTTTCAACAAGCCCCAGTTTTTGCTGGGCTACACTTGTAAGCATAAGATGGAGTGACTTTGATTTTCTGCTTAGCTTTTATTAAAGGACATAGCTCAAGGTGAACTCACAGGGATGCAAATTGCTGTAGTGCCCGCATCCCCAAGGACAGACAATGAAAGAAATCTTGTGCCATTGTGCAGCTCCCTTTGCCTACACAATGCCCTCCTCCAGCTTTGCAGAAAGAATATAAAGAACAATGAAGCTTTTATTAGCACCTGTTTAGGAAGGGGGAATTATTCAGTAAAGGCAGAAAACAGAAAAAAGTAATGAACTCTTTTGGGACTCGCTGCAAATCAAAACCTTACACAACTCCACCTGGAGAAAGTCCAGGAGAAGCCGTTAAGATCATCAGGGAGTTGGAGCCCACAACACAAAGAGAAAGACTGAGGAAACCCAACTTTTTTAGCATGGAAAAGAGAAGGCAAAGAAAGGATTTAGTTGCTCTACTACTTGTGGGGTGGGATTTACAGAGATATAGAACCAGACTTCTCATCAATCTGCAGTGGAAGGAGGAACAGACAAGTTCCAACACGGGAAATCCCAGCTGACACGAAGGAAGACATACCTCCTGGTAGGAACGATGCTGCACTGGGCCAAGGAGCAAGAAAGTGGGGCATCCCCATCCTCAGAGACTTTGTAATACTCAGGTGAGCTCAGGTAGTTCAAAGCAACATGACACAGGCTCGAAGCTGGCCCTGCTTCAAGCAAGAGGTTGGACTAGAGGCTTGCAGAAGCCCGCTCCAGCTTAAACCTTCTTATGGTTAGGTAACTGCGTGTTCTATACATACTACAGAATGAGCCTTCATGGGTTTTGTTACACGAAGTACTTCTGACAAGAACATATTATTCCTGAAATACACAACTGCTTAGGTGATAACTGTAACTAAAGTTGTACAAGTCTTACAAAAAGATGCCTACTGCCATTCAAGAATGGAGGCTGGGCACCACAAGAGATACTTCCATAAAGACAGGGGCTCAACACCACGCTGTAGAGGAAATGAAGCAAACAAAACAATAGGAATTATTGGAAAGGAACAGAATATGAAACACAACACTATCATGACTCTGTGTTACTGCAAGGTACAATCACATCTTTGATATCATGCACAGCTCAAAAGCAGTATAGAAGAAGGGGAAGTGATTCAGAGAAAAGCACCAAGGATGAGTAGAGCAAGAGCGCTTTTGTATGAGTTACTCAGTATATCAAGAGTCCCAAGGCTGAGATCTGACCAAGGTACATAAAACCCTCAGTGGCACGATTATTCCTTGTTCCTTCCCATAAAGGAACTAGGGGCAGCAAATAAAACCAGTGTGTGGCAGGCTGAACGAAACAGGTGCAGGAAATTCTGAACATAACATAGGTATAATATGTAATTCAGCTGAAGAACCCTTTTCCACTGGACATTACAGGATCCCAAACATTATGGGCACTCAAAAAGTGACTGCATAAATTCATAGAGGAAAAGTCCAACAGGGGCTACTGAACACAAGAAATACCACAGGTTCAGCAAGTCCCTGAAATGCAAATTGCTAGAAGGTAGGAGAGAAGTCCAGCTAGGTTCTGTCTTCTCTAGTATCTTTTGATGGTCGCTGTCAAGGACAGGGTACTGAGGTAGACAAGGCTTTCAGCCAAAGCTAACATAAGCATTGTTATACCATATTCTATATAACAGAAAACATCTGACATTATCCAAAATAAATGAAGCTACTGGGGAGCTGTGCCATCATGCTCACTGACTCAAGACCGCAATGATAAAATTATCACTGCAATATTTTAGCAAAGTTTCTTAGCTCTTATGTTAATGCAGATGCAAGGAGTTAATCCGTACTCCACTAATTCTAGCACTTCCAGTCTACTGAGCTACACAGCTCTAACACTTTAATGTAGTTTTGACACTTTCCTCAGAGAAAAGCTCAAATCCACAGTAAAAGCTGCCTCCTGTAATTTCTGAACAACATAGAAACAGCACACATACTAATAACTCCACAAATGGAGGGCAACACAAGCACTCATATTTTTCCATATAAACCTCAATCTGACAAAGAGAGTTACAGAAGAATCAAATATGTAAGAAAAGGTGAAGCAGCCAATCTTACGTGACTGAGGTCAAAATAATAACTGTGTTGCACACAGGCCCGCTTCTATACCCCTAACCCAGTCTTGTTCCGGGTTAAACAGCTCCAGTGAGTGTGAACAGTACTCTGCAGCTGGGAAAAGGTTAAGTGAAGCTCACACTTCCCAGTAACCTTCTACCTTTAATACTTCCCCTGCTCAGCCAGCCTGAATTGAACAACATCCAGAGGAACTCTATTGCATTAGATCTGGACAAGTTGTTAAGACTTAGTAGCATGTCAAAAATAAAAAATTGTGACCCAGCAAGAAATATCTTCCCTCTAACAGGTACCCGGTGCTTCAGACTTCAGCAAGGTGCCTGCATTGTACAGCTGTTCTCCATATTCTGGTGCAAAAAGAAACCAGAAGTGTAAGATACCAGTCCCCAGCAGAATGGAGTCTCCTGGTGCCATCTAGCTGAGTGACGCGAGAGCTGGAGAATTCAGATAAGATTTCAGTAACTCTACTTCACCTTTAAAAAGCTTTCATAGCCTAGCTGTCTAGTCAGATGCAGACTTTATCCTCTCTGCTTACTGGGCTCTAACAACATGCCACTGAATCGACTGAGTCTGGCAAGTCAGAGGCACTTTAGATGATGATGCCAAATTCCCTGCTGATGTATCAGCAGGAACCAGCTTCGGTGGATGATCTCCTACCGGTAAGAGATCGGCATCGGCTACCTCAGAGCCGACAGCAACACAAAGCACTTGCGATAAGCAGGGTTTCTCCTGCAAACAGTGCAATTTGCTTCGGAGGGTAAGAGATTCAAGAGGAACTTTATCATACAAACATCCTCCTTTATGCCGGTCCTCTACTGTTGTTAACACAGTGTCTTTATCAAAATTGCATAGTATCACGCTTTCCTAAATTCAGGTCGTGCAACTCCTCTGGAAAATGGTTCCAGAACATCAATTACCCAGTAAAACCTACTGCTTTCAAGCACTGTTGGAGTCCCCATTGATTCCAAATTCACTTACTCTTCTGGCAGATGCAGTGAAGGAGTTGGGCTCGGGTGGTGGTATTTGCTCGGTGATGCTAGGCCTGGTGTCATGGCTGGAGTGGTTGGCAAAGGGCTCTTCCTTCCTTTCTACAATTTTAAAGAAGAAGAGAAACCAAGTGTTTCAGTATTGCACTTCCAAGGCCCTTCTTTACAAGCACAGCGTGTGCTAAACTCCAGTTCTGCGTTGCTGTGACCTGAGTAAACCTTAGATCATAAAGCTGCCCCCAGTGCCCGGGCTAACCAGGGCTTTCCGCAAGGAAGCTTTCCCCTCACTGAAGAACACGATGGATACATTTGCCAGGCAAAGCTTTTGAACTTCATCCTCACAGGCAAGCAAAATCTTTGCAGAAAGCACCTTAAGGAAGACAAACAGATTCTTTGTTTATTCACAATTTTGCTTCCTCTCAGGGATTGTTCTTCCCTTGTAAAACGTGGGGGAAGCAGAGCAGAACATGCTGCTCCTGCAGTGCACGGGCAGGCATCACAGCCCATGGCCCCGCTGTGCTGGGCGGTGGATCTCACTGCACAGTTCTGCTGCAGTTGGTTGTGCTGGTGGACAGAATTTCTGGTCTTCTACAGCAAAATCTGTTTTTCTACAAGAAACTAGAACTGAAACCCAACAAAAATCCTTAACAGGGCTCAAAGCAAGCTAAGCAAGCCCCATCAAAGCTCACAGCTGGCTCCCTTGTTAGACAAGTGCAATCATCCAGTATTAAATTTTTTTTGTATCTATGCACCATGCTTGACATAAGAAAATCCACCAGGCATTACCGGGGGAGACTAAGCAGAAACTGTGTCTCAGGCAACAGGTTCAATTGCCAGGAGTGCACAGGGCTGTAAGATACACTATTTACCAAACAGCCACATGCAACGTGCCTGAGAAACGATGTACCTACACCAACAAAACAATGTTTTCTACTCACAGCTATGAGTGCCTCACACAGTCATGTTTTTGAAAAAACAAAGTCATTTTAAGTGTAAGCACCCAAACAGTACTGGCAAATGACATATGTGCAGTGAATAAAGATCTTCTACTACACATAAAAAGCAGTTTGGTATAGAGTGTCTGTGAGGATGGCACCTTGGAGCATGAAAATCGTTTTTTCTGAAACAAACGTTCTGGCTCCTAGAAAACAGGATTCAAAGGACATAGAAAACAGAAAAGAGCAAGCCAAGAGAAACATCTAAAAATAACAGGACTAACAGATCCAGAATTAAAGAGATAAAGTGTCTTTCCCCTAGGAAGGTTGAGTGATACTGAAGTCTCAGCCACCTTTCCCTCTCTTTGTGTTACCTCAGAACTTCCACTGAAGTCATCTGAACAGAGTATTTCATTTCTTGCACTTTCAAACAGCCCTTTTAGGAAGGGGCAGGCTACCCACTTCTTGCAGGCCTGACCTGGCACACAGCAGCCCACGGAAAAGCATACAGACCACACATGACATGCCTGCCGCTTGCTGATTTCTGGAGGGTGAAGCCTGCAGAACGCAGGAGAACCCTCAGCCTTGCAGGGGGGCAGAGCAGACCTGACCCGACAGCCAGCAGGCTTTACAGGCTGGGCTACACGGCAACTGGTAGCGTGTTCTGGAAGCTTATACTACAGAGGTCAGCTTTTAAGGTCAGGCCTAATTACAAGGGCACAAGCTTAAGCGGTAATGACAGGCTGGAAAGAACTCTAACTGTGAGCAATGTGACCAAAAGGAGTCACTTGCAGGACAGGCAAAAGTACCTTGTACCAGCAACGTGCGAGATTGCATGACCACAGGCACTGCTGTCTTTAGGAGAGGAGCCCACGTTTCATTTTATTAAAATTTCAGCAATGAACATTACGAATTCCAATCACGGGAAACTACTGAAGATTAGTTCACTCTCCCCAAAACAAACTTGGGAAGATTAAAAATTTAGTTCTCTAATTTGGCATAAATATAATTTTTCTTAAGGGTTTGTTGTTGGGTTTTTCTTGGGGGTGGGGTGGGGGTGTTCCACAAAAAAAAAATCCACCACTGGAAAAAACCCCATTAAAAGCTTCCCTAACCTACTTTAATTCACAATAATTATGTACTACAATAGTTACCAGCACAGGTAATGACCACAGAATTTTATACTGATCTTTCTCTTGTTTATAGAGAACCCAATGCCAAATTTTTAACTGTCCTCAAGATAAATAAAACCGCATTAATGTACTTAGCTTCCTTTGAAGAACACACATTTCTTACAGACTGTAAGAAACATGGTACTCTCTGAAGCACTCCAGCAATGTCACTGCTTACCTCTTCAAATTTCTTCTCCTCCCACAGTCTCTGCAAATTCAACAAATGTATCGCAACCTGAGACCCCTCAAAACATACCTCAAAATAAATTTCTGTATCCTACTGCCAGCTTCTACTTTGTTCTGCCTTATGCTCAGTTACCAAAGGAGTTAAAATTTTTTGGTTTCAAAAGATCACTGATAACAATATTTGGGCTTTTTTTTTTTCCCTTCATCTGGACTTTGAACACCTGAGAACAGTCGTCTTCTATTTGTCCAGCGTTGCTCAGAATTACAAAGCTATGTGAGTATTCAATCTCAGAAGAAAACGAAGAGGAATAAGGAAAACATTTCCATGTTTTTCAAAAACATGCCTGTTGTATCCATCCAACCAATTCAAATGTCTAGCAGATAATAAAACATATTTGTTCTTAAGACTGTCTTGGAAACTAATAATACTGTGACATTTATAATTTTCTATGAAAAGCTCTTTTCATCCCTACTTATCTTTGGAGTCCTCCTATAACATGTGGGCTGATGCTGTTATCTCATGAATCTTGTTTTGAAAAGAATACCAGAAATGTGCACCCCATTCACAGAGGCAAGAACTGACAGCTATGCCTACATCCAAGCTGGGCCAGTTCACGTTCATTTCATTAGAGATTTGAGAAGTTTACAAGGTGGGGTCTCAGTTCTGACTGAAGTTCCTCAAAGGAACAATAAGCTCTCCAGGAGGGGAGAGCCCAGGTAACAAAGCCTGGAGCCCGATGCTTAAGCATTACTTGAATGCTTTCTGTCTTCAATTTGTTTTAGCTTTAGTGGTTTGAAATAGATTATTATAATGGCCTTTGCTCAGTGAATTAACTCAGTAGAAATACCTGCTCTGGCTTTACACCAGATCTAGTGCTGCGTGCAGTAGCCCTCACCCTGCTGAGGGTTCTCGTGCTGTTCCTGCATCAGCTGAACACTGCCGAGCTCCGCTGCTCGTTAGGGGCATTTGCGTCAAGCTCCTACCACATTTGCGAGGACTGGCACACAGCTATACCGGGCTGCTCTCTACTTAAACCCTGACTTACGGAGCAAAGAAATGTGACTTCTTCTGCATGACTTTTCTACCACTGACGACTCCACTACATCTGCTTGATTTAAAAGCCAAAAGATTATTTCACCCTGTTACTGTCATACCCAAAGAGCTTTTGTAACTACAAAGGCCAGCCAGGATTTTCAACACCTCTCATACTGTGATAAATGTTGTAATTGATACAATTAGAACACAGGTGACAATTTTACTGGCAGATGAAGCAGAACAAAACTTTAAACTACACTTCTTTGCAAGCACTTACTTATTAGTACACAGGTATATATAGGCCAAGTAAGCTGCTGTTAAAAGTAGCTTAACCATTAAATACATCATAGTCCAAGATCCATCTCTGCAGAAATATTATATAAGTCTTGGCTTACTGTAAAGTTCAGTATCTTTATTTAAAATTTCTGTGCTGCACATATATGCTGTTTAAACTAATTAAGGAAGCCATAGAAATTATGGGAGAAAATGGGAGTAGGATGCCAGCAATATGCTATAATGTAAAGGCTAATGTGACTCAATGTACTTAATCCTTATTTTCCACTATGTTTTGCAATTATTATAGATCACTATACATCACAGTCAGAAAAAAAAGTTCCTTATCTCTATAATTATACAAAATAGCTTCAGCCCTTAATTTCATTTATCTGATCCAAATACAACAGGCTGTTACCTTCCTACATGTTCAATTGCTTTTCTACCATCTTGCAGTAACTGAAGTATTCATCCTGAAATTGGCTAACAAGAAAAAAAAGCCTGCTGTTTAAGAATAACCTGTGAACAATGTGTTATCTCAAATTCAAGTCAGCTGGAAGTAGAAATTAAAATACTACCCACAGCTTTTTTTGGGAAAACTTATGTTGACCTGCGAGTCAGCATTTAGATCAGCTTTTTTAGTACACTAGCTACAGAATTCTTTCTCCATATTCTATACATAAACACTGGAAGTAAGGCTTTCAGGCTGTCTTTAACAGCTAAGATAAAAAAAAAAAAAATAGGCAAAAAAGCAGCTCTCAAACTGGTCCCCTAATATTGCTAGGCTAATCATCAAATCCAAGACAGTAGTAAGTCTTACCTGACTCCTTTTCAGTATCTGATTCTGAAACTTCATCTTCTTCAGCTTCTTCCTCTTCTTCAGAACTAGAACTGCTAGAATCCTTGTTCTCTTCCTCCATTTCCATGGACTTCAGCGTGTCTTCCTCATAAAGAATCTTCTCTTTGCTGCAAGATACAGAAATTTTAAAGGCCTGCCAGTCAAGCAAGTTATTTCTGAGTTCTACTTCTCAGGAACACACAGACATGATTTGCTACATATAGAACAAGCAAATGAACAAAATCCATCTACAGACTCAACATCCCAGCACTTCCAGCACTGCCCATTTGCCATGGATTCCAACACCAGTCTCACATTTCCTAAATTTGCAAGCATTTCTCGATCCCAAAACATGCGGTCTCTCTTTTCCTAGCGCAGCACGACCCAGCAGCCACACTGCCCGGCTCGGCGAGGCTGCAGAGGTGCAGTTCTCAGCCCAAAGGTCAAACTGACACTGAGCAGAAGCTGGGGGACCAAGCACTGACCTAAGTCCCTTTTCAACCATTCAGCAGGTATGTTAGAAACAGCTAAAATTGTATTTGAGAGATCTCAAATGTTACAGAAACCATGAAATGAAGAGGAACGGCAATGAACTTTTTTTTTTAAACCAGCTGAGGCCAGCTGGCTGCTAACAGACGAAGCTGGTCTCCTGTCACTCTGTGCAGCTGCTTTTCAAAACGGAGGGGAGAGACGTACTTGGTGAAGAGTCCGCTCTGAGGCTTGCCGTTCATGTCCGCTTCGATTAGCTTATTCCTCGTCTCCTTCTCACTTCGCAACTGTCAAGAAGTCCATGAAGATTGGAGAGAGAATGAAGAGACATCTTAACAAGCCACCTCAGCACAAACCAGTAATTACCACAGCATAAGGTCATCCCAGCCTCATTAGACGAAAAATACTGCCGATTTGTTTAATGAGCCAAGAGCACTGGATGCCTTGGACTGGAGCTCTATAAGGGCACAGCCACACACCCAGCATGTCCTCAAGACTCAAGCTGCAGTTTAATAAAACCTTCGGGGAAGTTTGCAGCAGCCCCGGCCAAGACCCAGCATCACAGCTTGATGCCACCGTACTGCCCTGCAGCGGCACACGCAGGCACGGCACTGGAGGTCTCTCTGCAGGTGGTTGTACACCCGTGAAATCAGGCTAGATTCAGTTAAAACTTTGCTGCCTTTGTAGCTATTATGTACTGGCTCTCAGAGGCAGGCATCCAGGTGTGCCCCATAGAGGTGACCAATGGATCTCCTACCAGGATGGGTCACCTCCTACGTCCCTCAAATGGCAGCATTAAGCCATCGCACAAGAACACCTGTGATCACCATGGCAACTGACAGATTCTGCCCAGAAGAAGCAATACTAATTTTGTCACCAGTGATGGACAAAACAGTAATGAAAAAACCATTTCAGCACCTTCCAGAAGCACAGAGACAGCCGACATAGAAAAAGGGATGCAATCAGAGGCTCACGTTTGTCTCTTCTGTGTCATGTCTAGCCTTGTTATTCCTTCCCTTTTGATAGGAGACAACACCAGGCACAAGAAGCCAAAGCTCTGCAAATTCTGAACATGGGAAATGCTACAGAGTCCAGCAAAGAGCCAAAAATTGGGGTACAGCCTGTTGTTAATCCGAACAAACTGCTGGAGCACAGCTGGGAAGTGCAGGAAACAGCCTGCTCCATTCACAGGTAATTCAGAGACTGGGAAAAACATCCACACCCAAATCAAATGAGTTGCTTCCAGCAAACAACATCCTCTCCAATAACCGCAGCAAATCTTTTAGCAAGGATGGCATATTGTTCCGCTACAAGCTTTAGATTTAAGAAAAAAACACCTCTGATTTGAGAGCCATTTTGAAAGCAAAATAATGTACTTGGAGAAATGCTGTAGAACTGCCTACTTTATTCTTAGCAAATGTAAGTTTTCTATTTTAAGTGATAAATATGATAAACACACATGATGAAATGGCCTTTCCATTAAAAAATCATATCCATTAAAAAAAAGTGTGATAAAATCTGGATTCTTCTCTTCTTCCCAGTTCTACTATAGCTTGCTGCACTAATTTAACACACGGAAAAGGCCTTTATGTAGTGCTGCTATATAGAGAACAAGGGGGTTGCCAGCCCCTGTGAAGCAGGCCTAAAAATGGGTTAGCACCCATCCCCAAAAATTCTTCTCATTGTTTTGCTTTTTCTTTTCTTCTGAGGAGTGCAGTGATCTGCAGCATCCTGGTGTAGTGAGACAGGAGGAAATCCAGAATACAACCACAGATAGTATTTATCAACACCTCATTTAGGGAGAAGCTGATTAATTTTTAAAAAGTTTCTGCGAATGTTAAGGATGCTATTTAAGGACAAGAGCAGCTGTGTTATGATCAGAGCTTGAGTTCTACCACCCACATTGTCAGTTCCTCAAAATACTTTACTGGGTTTTATCAGCAGTGTTCTCATTATGTCTGTTTCTGAATCCAATGTTTTAAATTATACTGATTTTTATTTTTTTTAAAGAAGTTGGTTTGGGGTCGTGGTGTTTGTTTTTTGGGTTTGTTTTTTGGTTTTTTTTTTTTGTTGTTGTTTTTTTTGGGTTTTTTTTTTGTTTTGTGGGGGTTTTTTTAGTAGACCAGATGAAATAGGAAAAAATGCAATCCAAAACCAACTTTCTGACTTGACAACTGGCTTTACTTTGATCAAGATATATTCCTGTTCTCCTTTTTTATGCCAACTGTCTCCTTATAATCCCTTCCAATATCTCCATTGCACTATGAAATTGCAACTTAATATGGTTTTGAAATCACCAATTTTTTGATCCACAATTCCCTGAAGTTTATAATTTCTTCTCACTCAATCAAAAGTCTCCCTATTGTAAGAAAGGCAGACATGGTAACAGACCTCTTTCTCAACACTGACAGCATATTTCCTTAGATGCAACACAGAGTTGACTTGGGTAATCATTCATTAAGAAAAGAGCAGTTTGATGCTAGAAAGCTTGCCAGCTAACAAAAGCAACTGCAGAATAATCATTCCAAAGATGAACTATACATTCCTTACCAGTTCACATAAATCTGCAAGTCAGCACACTACTGACCTTCTCGGTGAAGTCATCCAGTTTTCTAGATTTCTAGCTATTAAAAACATTGTTGTAATTAAAGATTCCAAATGACTAACACAGAAAAAAAAAATAGCTGGGCCTCAGCTTCCTGCGTCTGTTGACACCATATGTCTTAGAGAACACCCGTGTGTGAAAAGGTAATTGGAGAGGTGGAAAATGATCTGCCAAAAACTCACCACAGTCTGTTTCTTCTGCAGCATTTCTAAATGCTCAACTAGTCCCTCATCAGCCACGTCGAACGGCGTCTGGCCCTGATGCGATAAGAGAAGACAAGAGCATACCCAATATAGCACAGCACTAACATTCAGAAAAGCACTATTTACCAGCGAAGAACAGCAGGGATCATGCTCCACATCCTCCCCCCCAAACGCTGAGTAGCACACCCTGTTTCACTCCAGAGGAGGGAAAGCCATGCGACACCGGTGGTAGTTTTACAACTCAATCCACAGTCTGAGCAGCCCTAGCCATGGAAGTGCAGTTCCCTGACGGCACCTGCTAAGATCTAACAGCCAGGAGCGATAGATTTGACTTTCCAAGTCTGTAAAAAGGACACTCTTGCACTGAGAAGGAATGGGATCAACCTGTTGTACCGTATCATCATGTACTTGAACCCCACCAAAGGCTGCCAGTCCTCAGCAGGGCAAAAAATCTGGGAGCCATTTCCACATGCACGGGCATTTACAAAATAAAACAAACCAGAAAAATTGCTTTGTGGCACAAAACAAGAAATCAGTTACATTTTCACCATAACTAAAGCTGTAATAACCATTTAATTAACAACACCTAATGAAACCCAACGGCTAGGGATCAAACAAATAGAGGCTGCCCTGGCCACGGGACCTAGCAAGGCAACAATCCTTGACTGGGAAGAGCAGGTAATGCAGCAAAGACAACTCTGCCTGTTTCTTTTCAAGTCTGGTGTAACACTAAACCCACACACATTCTGAACACTGTGGAAAAGCACCTTAACACATAAAAGATTCCCTGTATTTCGGATGCCAAAGAGCTCACCACACTAAAACGGCTCCTTCTCAGCCGTTTCTTTCACATTGATTTCCAGTGCGGGCAGATGCACTTAAATAAATAGTGCCACATTTCTCTCATCAAATGATGTTGCCTACTGGCATTCCCCCGTGCTGTTCCAAACACATACAACCTAATTTCCTCCCAAGAAGCAGCCGCGGTGCGACAGAGCCCACGAGACCGCTCCAGCGGGAAGCGTCTCACAGGTGCTGCCTGGACATCGCAGCAGGGAGGGGAAGGCAGAAACAACCCTGAACAAGCACACAGCAGCTCTTGAAAATCCACGGGGTCTTCAAGAAAAAACTTCCGACTATTAGGATGGAAGAATTTCTTTTTTCTCCTTTTCTTTTTTGTCCTTCCATCCTATTTTTCTTAGTCATTTCTCACAAATCTGAGTCAATTTTTTGATTTCCCTTTTTATAACCAATGTAGTAGAACAGGAAGGTTTAAAGCTGCCGGTTTCTCAAGGGTTTGCTAGTTCTCAGTGCCCTACACCTTAATAATAGCATATTATTTTGCACTCCAAGACTGTTTATTTTGTTGTTAATTCGTCAGGATTACACTAAAACAGGAAAACACAGTAGCCTCTGTCCTTCCTTACAATCTTTGTCCTAAAATTTAACCACTGATCTTTTCCAGTAATACTTAAAACCTTTTCTGCCTTCCTTCAAGTCAAGATTCTTTATTTTCTGATGATTTTAAATGCTCCAGTGCATGTGCTAGGAGAGCTGCTCACCGTGTAACTTTGTCATGGCGTTGGATCAAGTGGCAGGCAATAAAGCTGATATTCATCTGGCTATAAAATACATTGCATAAGTTGTGCAAACATCTGTGTGTACTAACCAGCTTGTTCCTGACGTCCATATCGCACAGTGCCTCAGCCAGGATGGAGCAAGCCTCCTTCACTCCCCAGTGTGCAGCAGCATGGAGTGGAGTCCAGCCGTCATTGTCCTGGACATTCAAATTAAACCCAGCCTGGATCAAAAGCCTGAGGAAAGAAGCAATATTGATTTCTGCCCACTCCAGAAGGACTTCTCGACACGGAAGAGTTCACACTGTGAGCCACAGAGTAGGCAGTACGGTTCACAATAAGCTAGTGGTTCCTTAACTTGTTTATTCACCCAAGCAAGACCCCACTCAACGTGCTTGCAGCTGTAACAGAATAGGGCAGTAAATGAGAAGTGACTTCACTGTAAAACCTGCTGGAATGCGTCTAACTGGTCAGGATCCCTTTCAGCCTGCTCTAAACTGGGAGAACACCTTCATTTCCAACCTGGCATCGGTGGCCCAGTCTGAACGCCAATGCATGAAACCCAGCAGACTCACTCAGGCACTGAGCAAACAAGGTGTCCCTGCAGACTGTCACCTCCTAACAAGGAGCCAAGCGCAGCACCTGGCATGGGGAGACATTTGGTAACTGGAGCCGAGTCTTGGTTCTACCAGAGAACAAAGCCACCCTGTAGGAACCGTCCAGAAGGAGATGATGCCAGTAGGGCTGCCAGGTAACAAGCAACAACGTTACTGTGATTGACAGATGTGAAATTTGTAAGTTAAGCAACCCACATTTGGGTTAAGCAACCAAAAAAGCATTTTTGCAAACTAGTCCTTGCACAGTTAAAGTAAATCTTGCCCAAGCGAACCTGCTTAGGAAGACCCTTGCACTACATTTACTGCTGTGTACCTTCCACCCACTCCCTTCTCAACCAGACCCGAGCGCTAGCGTTTCGTAGCATCTGGAGCTTCAATATTTAAAACCAAAACAAACAGAAGAGAGTCAGTTGTCACCTGAAGCTTCAGAGACATATGCACACTGGTACACCAGTGATCAGATGAAAGTACTGGGCGGCTCATGTAACAAAACTGACTATTATCCAAGGTGTTTAAATATTGAAGAAGATCCCAGCGGAATTCTGTGAGTCCAGTAAAACTACTACTGAAAATTTCCATCATGGGAAATTCCACCACCCAGAGCCACCCTTCTGCAGCACAAGGGAAATCACGCACAACCCTCGAACGGCACCAACGGCTTTGAAACTTCTGCAGCTTTACACCAACATGGTACTGTGCTAAATAAAGCATAGTCATACTATTGCAGCAGTGTGCTTCTCTGTGAAAGAAATTTTAAATTAGGTGCTGACTTTATGTTGATTTTCCAGATGGCAAAAGGAAGGAACATAGCTGCTAAAAGACTCAAGGTCACAGACAAATTCCACATCTCATTTGAGAGTTAGCTAGCTCCTGGCTTCCAGCCCCTTTGGTTTAAAGTCACTGAAGCTTTGTATTTGAACTTACAGGGTGGCCATAAAATACACAAGATTGAAACAATGTCAGCTTTCCATGAGATCTGTTTATCATTACAACAATCAATGCCAAGGAGTAGCTGTCCAGAACCAAGTCACCCTGCAAACGGTGAACGCAGCCTTCACTGAGGGTTGTTGATATACAACACTCCACTGAAAGTCCACAGGACCAACACCTCAAATTCAGGGGATATTACATTTCTATCCACATAAGCTGTGTTAGATTACTGTTCTTGGGCACGGTACAAGCACAGACAGCTTATAACTCAATTATAAGTTCTAATGAATGAATACAAATAGGGAACATGGAGAACAGCAAAATAGAGCTTGATAGGTAACAGCTCTTACACGACAAGTCACGCCACACAAAAATATGAAATTAAGGATCATGATAGATGAACACTTTCAGGAAGATTTTAATGTGGGCGATAAAGGAACCTTGCTGATGTTCAAGGGCAGCTCCACCTGTACATAAAGAATAGAGGAAAAAGCTTTATTGTTGGAAACCCTGATTTGACCTTACTAGTAAAAAAATTAAATGCTTTATTGCCAGGAAACACTACATCTGGCAAGTTTATGTTCATAATAAGCTTGTTAGTGCCAGACCAGTAGATGCAGAACTGTTACTTACAGGAATCCCTCTGTCACGGCTGGTGGCTGCTGCAGCAGTAGCATTAAGGAGCAGGGCACAGTGAGATAGGGGTGGACACTGTTTTTCCACTAGAATGGTCGCGTAAGGTGTTGGGGTGTTTGTGATTGTCATGCAGCATGTATTGGCGCTTTGTAGGCTGAAATTATACTTTTATCTCCTAATACTGTTTAACTTCCTACTCCTAAATCTGTTACTCCAATAGTGAAAATTGAACCTTCTCATTTATGTCTCACTCTTTGAAAACCTAACAACACTTTAGAGGCCTAGAAGTATGAAAGGGAATCTTCCAGTCCCTGTGTATTTCTAGGTGAACCACTACGGCTGGGCACATAAATCTACAAAGCCTCTTGAGAAACAGCAGCCTGAAAATCTCAGTATGAAACAGATTTCTCTAAACTATAAAGCTAGACATGTTCCTTATGAAAATCAGCCTTAATTCAACGCATCAGCCCTGGAAAGGAGCTCCTACCTCATGACTTCAGAATAGCCCTTTGCTGCAGCAACATGAAGAGCCGTGGCACCTGTTCGAGGCTGCTTTGTATCTTCAATTCTCCCACTGTTCAGCCACTGTCGGGCATCCTGTAGCATTTGCTGCTCCTCTTCTTTTCTTGCCAGGTCGAGGTCTACACCTAAGAGGGTGAAGCACAGAAGAAGAGATTATCAAGCAAAAGATCTCATGTACTTGTTAAACCTACCCTATGTTTCATTTGCTATACAGTACTAGTAAACTATTTGTAATATTCCACACTCACACACAAAAAAATAAAAGTACCAGCAGAAGCATCTTCTAGAAGCTGGGAGAACTCCTGCATCACTGACAGAGACTTGAAAAGCTGCCTGACTTCAAAAATCTGAAAGTTGAGCCACTGGTTGCAAACCAGCCAAACTAACTACTAGGCTCAACTGCAAACTATGGGTGGAAGGACTGTATTCTGAAGATGCAGTGTCCTAGACTGAAATAAAGTAATGAAAAGCAGCTTAACAAACTGTATTAAACTATAGTGATATAATCTACAGTGAAGATGTGAAGAGATGATCCTAAGACATCTCCTGCAAGAGCAGCATGACCCCACCTGTATGCTCACTCAAAATTCAGCACAATCTGCAAGCTACACATACACAGATCTGTATTGCACCACCGCCACTCCTGCCAGCCTTGCTGAAAGAAATCTTTAATTTTCGCTGAGCAGCAAACCACCAGATTCTGACAAAACACAGTTCTAAATCACTTTGGGGCTAGAAGGCCAAAAAAAATCTACTCTGATGGCTTACGAGATCTGCTTTAGATGAAGTCAAGTGAAGTAAGTTCATCAGTACACACATCTGGTATGACAGAGATACGGACTACGGGGGTTTCTGATAACAAGAGGGATGAGTTTCCCATCCTAGGAAACAACTGCTATGATATGGAGAGGCTGGGTGGCTCTGGCTGGTGGGCTGCGTCAATTGTTTTCATAAGTGGACTTTTTATGATAACCAGGTCATGTAAGGACAATATATCAATCAGAAGTACAATACAACTCCATGTAAGACTAACCAGACTAGAGCTCGCTGACTCAGGAAAAAATATGAAGGGTAAGATGACAAATCTCAAAAATCAAGAAAGGTGGTGAAGAGCAACTGACCCCTATGGATTAGGTATTTCAGAATAAGTATGAAATGATTTCCAACTAAATTATGGGCAATTAAGTTTAAAACAGAACAAAAGAAAACATTTATCAACTCAGTCAGAATTCTGAAACTCACTATTGCAGGATGTTGCAAAGGTTTGAAATACAACTGGCTTCAGAACAAATTAGACAAATTTGCAGTTATTAAACATAATGCTATACACGCCAGGAGTTCCCAAAAAGGACTGCACAAGTTCATGAAACAGAAAGCCATGGGGGATTCATGAGTATACAGAAAGCCCATCTGGCTCAGGAATTCCTTGAAGCACAGCAACTGGAGCTGGGAAAACGTTTGGGAGGGGAATCGTACACACGTGTCCTGTTGCTACAGTTCGCAGAAGGCATCTACTTATAGCTACCATTGAAGACAGGCTACAGGGCTGGATGGACGCTTATTTAAAGTTCATACCAGCAGTTCACTCCAGCAGTTACGATCCTTTTAAATTGTGTCAACGGGAAGCTTCTCGGTGGAGACAGATGGTTGTTTCAGGGCATCTTAGCAGGATGCCGCTAATGTGGTGAATCAATGAAAAAGCCAAGCAGAATCCAAAGAAGTGTCAGGCAAAATATCTGCAGCTGAGGCAGAATTACTGCCTTAATGTCCTGCAAGGCTTTAACCATGTTATTACCACGGTCAGGTTCAAGACCATCCAAGGAATCTGAAGGTGCACAAGTCCACGGGACCTGACGAGATGCATCTGCGGGTCCTAAGGGAACTGGCAGATAAGGTGGCTAAGCCACTATTGATCATATTTAAGAACACGTGGCAGTCCGGTGAAGATCCCACTGACCAGAAAAGGGGAAATGTAATCCCCATTTTTAAAAAGGGAAAAAAGACGACCCGGGGAACTACCAGTCAGTCCCACCTCTGTGCCCAGCAAGAATATGGAGTAGATCCTCCTGAAAACTATGCTAAGACACATGAAAAATAAAGAGGTGATTGGTGACAGCCAACGTGGCTTCACTAAAGGAAAATCAGACCTGAAAAATCTGGTGGCTTTCTGTGACAGGGTTACAGCGTTGGTGGATGCAGGAAGAGCAACTGATGTCATCGACCTGGACTTGTGCAAAGCTTCTGGCACTGTCCCACATGACATCCTTGTCTGTAAACTAGAGAGGCATGGATCTGATGGGTGGACCACTCAGTGGATAAGGAATTTGCTGGATAGTCACACTCAAAGAGTCAGTGACTTGATGTCCAAGTGAAGACCAGTGATAAATGGTTCCTCAGGGGCTGGTATTGGGACCGGCACTGTTTAACAGCTTTGTCGGCCACATGGACAGCAGGATTGAGAGCACTCTCAGCAAGTCTGCTGACAACACCAAGCTGTGTGGTGCTATCAACACGCTGGAGGGGAGGGATGCCATCCAGAGCAACCCTGACAGGCCTGAGAGGTTGGCTTGTGCAAACCTCATGGAGTTCAACAAGGCCAAGTGCAATGTCCTGCGCATGGGTGGGGGCAATCCTAAGTACTAATACAGGTTGGGCAGGGAATGGATTAATGGGCTGAGAGCAGCCCTGCAGAGAAGGACTCGGGGGTGCTGGTGCATGAGAAGCTCAATGTGACCTGACTGTGCGCTTGCAGTCCAGAAAGCCAACCATATCCTGGGCTGCATTACAAGAAGCATGGCCAGCAGGTTGAGGGAGGGGATTCTTGCCCTCTGCTCCATTCTTGTGAGACCCCACCTGCAGTATGGCATCCACCTCTGAGGCCCTCAACAGAAGAAGGACATGGACCTGTTGGAGCGAGTCCAGAGGAGGCCATGACGATGATCAGGGGGCTGGAGCACTTCTCCTATGAAGACAAGCTGAGAGAGTTGGGATTGTTCAGCCTGGAAAAGGCTCCGAGGAGACTTTGTAGCAGCCTTCCAGTAGCTAAAGAGGCTGACAAGAAAGCTGGAGAGAGACTTTTACAAGGACATGTTGACAGGACAAGGAGGAACGGCTTTCAGTTTGAAGAGGGTACATTTAGATTAGATATTATAAATAAATTTTTCACTGAGGGTGGCGAGGCGCTGGCACAGGGTGCCCAGAGCAGCTGTGGGTGCCCCATCCCTGGAAGTTCAAGGCCAGGCTGGACGGGGCTGGGAGCAGCCTGGGCTGGTGGAATACTTGTCTGCTGCTTCCTCGGCCAGATTTCGGATCTCTTCACCCATACACAGTAAGCCCACGGAATTTTCTTACAGAGAGTCTGAGTGGTCTAAGTCTCACATACTCAACCCCACTACTGATTTACCTTGTTTCTTTACTTGTTCCAGGAGCAGGTCCTTCATGGCTGCTTCCTCCGCGATGTCAGATGGGACTTCACCCTCACTGTTCACAGCAGCCACATTGGCTCCATGACTAATTAAGTACCTACGGGAACGAGACCCATACCAACATGTTAGACCTTGCATGCAGGCTTCAGTGCAACTTATACAGTAAATCAAGTAGCAGAATTAAATATTTGGCTTTCTCATTCAAAATCATTACTCATTTGGCAATTCCAAATAAGTACCTTATTCTTACCAAATTGCTAGACTAAAAAAGTTCATTGTAAAATGCAAGGTCCCTGGTCACTGGCTCATAGCTTTTGTCTCTCTGTACTTATGCAAATACCCCTAGTTCTTGCACTGATCTAATTGATTATACTTTTTTAAAAAAAATGAAATAATAATAATTAAAAAAAGGATAAGCCAAGCTATCATCAGTTTTTTAATTCTTATTTTTACAACAATACCAAAAATTAATTCAAGAACAACCGATGTCTTCTTTGGCTGGTACATCATGTAACCAGTAGAATTCTTTTAGAGATCTAGGAGGGTGAGGCTGCTTAGTTTTAAAGTTTATTTTCAACGGCTTTGAGAAACAGTTATCAGTATTCAAATTTTGGTTACTTTTTGGTAGCTGTGGTGGACTGAATACATAAGCATGGTATGACTAGTAAAGAATAATAATATCTTTCATATGAAGAACTAGTATTTGGGAAGAAAGAAACCCAAACCAATAAAGGATTGTCCAAAGAGTTCAGAATTGTTCCAGGAGGAGTACAATATGCAGAAATAAATAAGCCACAGAAATTTTTTAGATTTTGTTAGAAGATATTGTAGAGGACTATCTGGAGAAATACTATTTTTTCCCATTATTCTTCTAACCTATAACACAGCCTTGTTCTCAGAAAAATTATTTCAGTTGGGAAATTACCATTTATGTTTGCCTATTGTTTGGTTCCAGTTATTCTGGCACTCCAGGTCCTATATCTGAGCAACTCTCAAACTCTCAGAGCAATCTGTCGGTGCACAAGTAGTCTGGTATCAGTATCTTCTCTGGGACAGACTATTAGTCCTTTGTGAACATAATGAACGCTCAGATCAGGTGCAGAATGTTATTTCAAACCCTGGAATCAGAAACTGTGCCAAGAAGAGTCAAGTCTTTGTTGCGAGTCACTTATAGCAGGTTACTGCTTTGCTTTGAACATCTACTGGACAGAACTCTGCTATATTCACTGTCTTTTCTTTCATATGTATTTTATGTTTGTAGTCACTAGACTACCTAACCTCTTTATGGCAGGCCACAGAATTTCACCTGGTTGTGCCCAAACTGAGCCCAGTATCTTGTGTGGTAAACAAAACAAAAAAATGTAAGAAAATGCTCCAGTTGTAAGTGGGTTAAGTAACAAGCAGTTACTTCTGCCTAATTATCTTTTGTCAGACAGTATGCAAGAAACAGAAACAGAAGATCTGAATTTGAGGAAAAAGAAACAATGCTGCTGGTGACTGTGGAGCCCAGACCATTGCATTTCTCTCGCTCAAGCCTCCACACAGCTGCAGTACTGCTGACACAGGGCTGTCCACAGCGAGAAAAGGCAGTTGCTTTGCAAAGCCTCAGCACAAGGGTGAGCGCTGGTGCAGTCCCCCTCTGAACTGTTCCACCGTAGGCCATACATCTCCTGTTTGGGGTTTACACCAGAACGGCTATATGGATGTAACTGCACTAACACACATTTTGTACAGAGACAGAATTCTTTTTGGTTGGAGGAATAAAATCCCAAATCGCTCTTAGGTAACACTTAAAATTCTACAGGGGCTCCCTGCTGTCGGAAGTGCACAGCAAAGACGGCAGTGCCATGCTTCGTTACACGTCTCTGTGTTGGTGTGCCTGCCCGGCGGCTGTCGGGTTTCCCTTTTGCTCGGCATTTTAGCCAAGTATCTAATGAATCATAAGTCACTGTAATAGGATCAGCAAAAGGCAACCAGTTGCAGGCTCCACCTTAATCCTCACAAATTAAGAATTCAGTAACAGGAGAAATGCATCTATTTTCAGCATTGCTTCTCAAGATGTTGTGTAAGTCTCAGCACCAATCGCCTGGGTTCCTGCTCTGAAGAGGAAGACATCGAAAGTGTTATAAATACCCAGAACAGCCTGAAACTCACTCACTCTGCTATGTTCAGATAGCCACACGATGCCACCGCGTGAAGAGGGGTCCAGCCCTCGTTATCTTGCTGGTTCACATTGGCTCCATTCTCTACAAGGAACTTCACCATGTCCAGGTTCTCATCTATACAGGCCTGAGGGAGAAGAGGAGGGGTTACATCCAGGGGAGGGAAGGATTGAAGAGAAAAAGAAGGAAAAAATCAAGCAAGTATCGGTGTTACATCAAGTGTACAACCTCCATTTGCAGTATATTGTTAGCAGGTAATTCCTGGGCTGAATTTCCTACTCTGTGAGCTAGCACACCTTAAAATTTAAGGTAGCATGAATTTATGAACTAAAATAATTTCAGAACTTTCAAAAATTAATTGTAATTCAGAGTCCCCAGGTGGACAACCTCTAAATTTATTCAAACTTTACTTCTCACCAATTGATCTGTTTCCTTCCTCTCTCCCACACTTTTCTCCCTGGAGCGAGGACGCACGGTAAAATGATATAGCTGTATTAGTTTTAGGTATGGCATCAAATTCCTCTAAGCCAGACAAGCTATGTATTTATTTAGATTATGTTGCTCCCTCAAAATGTCAATGAAATAACATCATAACAATGAATGAAATGAGATAATGATAGTGGTAGGGATGAGCAGGGAAAACACGAGCTCAAGAAGCCTGACTAAAGCAGACCGTCTGTGTACTGGATGTTGCCCTTTACAGAAGATGTGACCATACCAAGGGTAGAATTTTAGAGATGTTAATAACTTCTTTATTCAGCAGTATCTATTAATTTTCCTGAGTATAACCAAGCACAACTTTCCCTGTTAGCTCCACAGACCCTGTGAGCTATTGAAGAGTATGACAACCCTTTATTAGCTGCTGTATTAATTCTAGAGCCTGCATTTACAGAGACCTGCTAGCTTTGAAGTTGCCAGAAGAAAACCTAGCTAGATTTTCAAGTCTCAGCAGTTCTGTTGGGTGGAATTCCTCCTTCCTCACATTCCTGGCTACAGCACGTTCTGCATTGCATTTACAGTTCACTGGAGGCTGCTATTTAAGGATGAGCTGGCAATTTAATACATACGTCCAAATGCATGTGCCTCAGCTGAGAGGCACCAAGCATGACCAGGAGGTGAAAGGACTGTCTTTTACTGCGTGTCCAGCTACAGGGAGAAACAGAGTTCCTCATTACTAGAGGGGGAATCAGCTTGGTTGAAATTCCTCCAAAATCTCAGCACTCAATCGTTCTGCATAGCTTGATGTGGGCACATCTATCAGTTACGGCAGTCAGATGACTTCCAGATGATCGTTCCTCTAAAACAAGCGACACTGACTATCCGTTCCTATCCTGGCAAGTAATGAAAACAAGGAAATTTTCTCTACCCAACACCCCCACTAAAGAGAGACAATCCTATAGTATCTAACACGCTCATCTATGCTGCATAGCTTATTTCAAAGGAGAGACATGTCCTACACCAGGATATCCAGCTCTTGCTATTTCTCCTGCAACTGCAAACCCTAAACTAGGCTTTCACCCCGCAATCCTACATTTGCTTCACTGACAAGCAGTCATGCAAACGACTAGCCTCTAAATCTCTAAGGAACCCTCCTCCAGAAAACTAACTCCTAGCAGAGTTACTTGGCAAACACAAGAGGACACAGGGTACGCCTATGGCACTAGGAAAGGTCGCCCCAGGAGCAGACTCAAGCACCCAAGTCCTGACTGAGCCCACGCTGCAGTTTTAGCATGTTTCCTGCCCTTCTTTTAGACTGGTTTACCTTAACCTTTGCCAGAAAAGCACAAGCATAATTCTAGCAATAGTTTACTTCAGGGACTGCTCCAAACCCAGAAATGGATGAGACTGCCCCGGGTTGGCTCCATCACCCTGCTCAGCACATCAACACTCTCCTACCCTCAGGCACGAAACAGCTCCGTCCTGTACACCCAGCTCTGGGGAACTTCCCTTGGATTATTTCAGGCAATAGGACTGAAAGAAAAACCAACCAACAATCCCCAAAAACTCCCAAAAACTTGGGGACTGAAGAGTATCACACTGAATTCAAGTCTGAAGCCACAAAACTCAGGAGCTAATGTCTATTTTATTGCCACCCATATTTACGGCAATACACTTCAAGTTTTCTGCCCCCACAACTCAAATAAATTACTTACAATCTTAATGATGAGTTATTTACATTTACCTGGGAACACAACCATTACATATCACTTTTTAAATAAAACTGACTTCATCTAAAAGTGTATTGCTCCAAGAATAGCCAAGAGAAGTTCACCCATGCCGTGGTTTCTTTTGAGCAGAATCATTTCTGGCTGACTAAAGCATTCAAAGAAGAATTTTATCAGCATGGCTCTGACAAAGCAGCAAGGTGGATGTTTCATGCCTGTACATACTTACTGCTCTGATGTATTTGTTTAAGTATTACCTGCAGTTTGAGTGTAAATCTAAATTTAGACTGAAGAACGGCTCTATATTGTGAGCTTTGTACATATCTGATGGAGAACTGTATTTACACTGTTTATCATTTAAACCACCCAAATACACCCACTACATCTGCACATACTGGGAACTGGCCAAGAGAAAAGACCAGTTCTTGCTCAAGCCACTGGATACACTGGACTCTAAAATTTCTAAAATCAAGTATCTGTTTAAATGCATGAAAGACACCACCCGCCCCCCTTCTAAATTTCTGCCTGTTATTGGCCTTGTTGTTCCGCTGGTCCCTGTCTCGCGTAGTTCCTATGGAATGCATGCTAGAAACAGAAGGGATAATGGGATCAAAGCCCACCTGTTCCTACACAGAAGTCTCCAGTAATTCGACTCGCCTGGCTTCTGAAGAGATAAAACGATGACAAAGTGACAAAGCTACATGGGTGCTGACAACAGCAGGCATTCGCTCACTTCCCCAAGGGAACCGTAACACATTTCATCCTGCTGTTTGCATTTGCCATGAAGATAAAGTCAGTCGCAAAGGTGTACTAAGCCCTTACTGGAGCAGCATTGTGTTCTTTAAGAAAAATCACCCTCACTCCACCCTTCACCACCTGTGTATCATAAAAACTGCTGTTCAAGTTATGTGATCAAGCAATGTGACGCTGTTCGGCAAATATTTATTTGAGTATTAGTTAGTGACACAAAAGAACAGAAATTAGCAGAGCTGGGTAACATGAACAGGGTTATTTTAATTACTTGAGGCTGCATTAACACTAGAAGGTATGGCTTCTTGCCTGCCTCAAATGTCAAAATGCAAGGGTTTTTTGCATTTTTCATCATATTATATAATACTAATCATATTGGCCAAGATTTTAAAAAGTGAGGTGGAGAAGGAGTTTCAGGAAATGGCATTTGACAAACAGAGGTACTGGATAACCCCTGCTCAGCTCTGAAAATCTCATCATTGCCACATGTAAGAAACTATCAGGCATAGGATTATTCGTATCTTTTTTTAGTCAAGACACCCTAAAAGAATACACTGCTTGTATCTTAACATGCTATGACATATTTAACACACCTTAGAGCAATAATTATGAGGCCAGCAACTAGGATAATGAGTAAAAATGTTAATTTCTAAAGAACTTCTAAATTTAAGAACTTTAGAAAACACATATAAAAATTGTAACAGATTAAATGGTAGCTTTTAGGGGCTGCAATATATTAAGTATCAACTGAGTAAGACTTGCATGTTATCACAGAATTCACACTTGCGCACACATTAATGATATTAGTAGTTACATACATGACATCATTTTACAGAGCTACAAAGAACAGAAATTCCCACTGTTCAGAAGCATTCAGGGCACACACTTGCACACCTAAAATTTTTGAGAGCCCTGACTGGTAATACCCCTGCAGAAAATCTCTGCTGCGTGTTTTATTGTGTGTATCTGCCAAAGCTGAGCGCTGCAAAGCACCACATAAGAAACACATTCCCTGAGATTCGGAGGGTAAAGTTCATCTCCTGGCTAAGCAAAATGGGTTACCTGAGGTTACTGGAGGAAGGAGAAGAGGACAAAGAGGAAGTAAACGGGGTAGATGTGTCCTCCATTAAGTACTATTAATCCTCTAACCTTAAATTTAAGAGAGTGGATAAGTTTAGAAACCCGAGAGGATCTATTGCTATGCGAAGTTCTTCTCTTTTATTTGATACAGCATTCCTTGGGAACGTTGTAAGAGTAACTACATTGGACAGCAATATTACAAAGCAGACACCTGCCCCTCCAACCCCCAGAGGGAGGAAAGAAAGTAAGAAAAAAAAAAAAAGTTGGTTGAAAATTAACATTGCCTTTTCGGTGGGTAGTTATTTAGTGTGAGGAAACACTCCGTCTCCTAAATCGCCCTTAGAGATTTGCATAAAGAAAAACGCATACACAGACAGGCTCAATTCTTTCAATTTTCAGCACTGCTAACCCTCAGCTGCTTGGTTACGCATGTAGGAGAGGACAAAATCAAGGTTAACTACAGAGCACAGCATTTTTGTCTCTGTATTCATTCCTCCTTTTTCTTCTTTGTGAAAGATACCATACAACCTTGAAGGCAATGAGATAGGGTGGGAGTAGGCTGTGACCACCTTTCCCTCTAATCAGAGATCTTCAGCGGGCTAATCTCTTGTCATCCTTCTATTTTTCTTGGCAGTTGGTTAGCTTCAAGTGCTTCTGGAACAGCACTAATGTATTGCAGTTTTAGCAGTCTTTGATGCAAACTGCATGCAGTGCCCAGAATTACCCACTAACCGCTCAAAGAAAGTTGGCTCATACAATTTAAATCCCAGGCATCACTGGGCAACTCTCCATCCACGGCTCATGGTGTTCCTTCAGCTCCTGGCAGGGGACCAGCATTTAGCAGTTTTTCCATAGGGAGGAAGTGCTCAGTTTCTAAAATTTGCAGATACGGCATATTAGCTTCCCCCTCTTAGATAACAGGTGTAGCCCTTTACAGCCAGGGACACTCACTGCATTAATTTTTTTTTTTATTTTTTTTTTTGCCAGTAGCTATTGCCAAGGCATTCTTCTTTCAAGCATGAAGTTTACATTACAATAATGAAACGGGGGACACCAGGAAATGTTACAGAACAACTCTGCTCATCTGGCAAAGCTTGCTCAACAACCAGACAAAATCTGATCTTTATCTTGAATGAAGCCTCATTATTATAATATATTGTTAGTGTTTGCTCCTTCCTCAGAGCCTTCAGAACACACAAGCATCACTGCACTTCTGGTGAGTATCAGCAACGCAACAGCTCCAACTGCCTGCCAAGGTTTTTGCTTTGCATATCTCCTGGGCATCCCCCACAGGATGGACATAGGATGATCTGGGAGTAAAAGGAGTCAGATGGGCTAAGACTGAAGGGTTCAGAGGACCAAGAATCAAGCTCCAACAAGCTGTAAACAGTACAACACTGCTCACTTTCTAGGGGGTGCATCACATTTCGCAAAACCCCAGCCTATGACTGGTGTTACATTCCCACTATATAATAAATACATATAGGATAGTAGCAAGGAGAACAACTGCACCACCTGACAAATTCCTAAGAAATGGCTTGGGATCAGCTAAGTGAGGAAAAAAGATACCTTTCCATCTCCACATGGAGAAAGGGCAATGGTTACAAACCCAGAACACAGAAGCCATGGCAATGCCTGCACATCAGCAGTGCTGTCACAGGCACCCACATTAAGGCAACTGTTTTCTCCACAACTTACCCAGTATTGCAGTAGTTTAACATAAACACATGCACATTCAGTGCAACTGTTTGCAGGCAGAACAGTTCCCATCAGTGTTTCGGCAAGAGCTCCTCAGCAGCACAGGCACTTCAGCTGCTGCCTCCCTGCACAACATGGCAGCGCTGCTCACAGCACTGCATGTAACAAGGTTGAGCTTGGCTGAGAGCGTACTGCATTTCTGAGTGCAGCCCCCTTAAGTAAATATTTAGTTTACAAACAGTATGTCACATCACCCAGTGTCATATGATCACGAAATAAAATAGCAGCAGTGTGCTTACAAGAGCTTGGAATTAAACTCAGCCAAGAAACCTATAATAAATGCTTTGGGTTTAATTTTGGCTATATTTAATTCCCTGGTGCTCCCTCCTTGGTTGGTCAGGATTTGGGAGAGAGAACCTATGCATTTTCTCAAGGTGGAGGAAAGATGCAAGAAGGGAAAAGAAGAAAGGGCTAACGCTTGGCTTCTGCGTTACATGTTTCTACTATGAATACATCGGCCTTGTGACAGAACTCTATCCTGGTGACTTCTCGGTGCAGAAGAGTGAAAATCTCATAATCCTACCATGTCAGATTCTTGAGTAGCAATCCTCATGGTTCCCACATAGAAATCATAATTGGCAGCTCCACTTGTCACACGTAAATACAATATGTAAACTAGCTAGTCAGACACATGCCAGCTTTTTTAATTGAGTATTAGAGGCACCAGGCCAGCAGAGACCATGCTTCATTTCTTCTAAGTACTCCAGTATTCATCTCCTAAGCCTTCCAGGAGTATGGTACCTCTTGGCCTGTGCAAAATGTTGCTGTTAAATCAGATCACTCATGAAACCCCCATTATTAATTCTTTTATCAGATTCTCCTGAAATCCAGAAATCAAGTGCAGATACCATCGTCACAGCTCACACATACAGCCCTCCCCTAACATGGTTTGCCTCCCTCTGTTCCATCACTAATCCCAGTCCCTGTAGCTCTTAAGTTAAACTACTAACAGAGACCTCTGAGGTTCTTCCGTACAACCCCACATTCATGGCATAGCATTCTTGCACTGATCTTCAGGACCCTTCTCCATATGCCAGTTTGCTCAGAAAGCCACTCCATTCTTCCATATGGTTAAACAGTTCATATTTTAGATGACAAGATCCTCGGAGCAGGGACCATTTTAAGAGTACCCAGCTCTCAACAACACAACAGTGTCAAGCAGGTAAAGAACAACAACATATATCCTACTGTACTACTGCAGTTGGAGAGGACCTCAGGACACTTCTAATTAATGCCTCCTGCTCAAGGTAGGATTTGCAGTGAACTCACACCAGCTTTCAAGGCTGTGGAGGTGTGTGTGTACAGTATGTACACATGTGCACGTATGTACTTATATACAAACACAGATATGCATATTTATTCTTCATAAATCCAGGGATCTTTATATTTGTGGGGAAGGACTAGTATACACAATTTGTGTCATGTGTCTGCTGCCACTCTGATCCAGAACTGACTCACCTCCATCACTCAGATGCTTTATTTGCCCAAGCCTCTAGCTTTCTCCTCCCAAATGATGTTCTCATGCTGGAAACCTGACCTAGACTCAATTGGGTGGCAGAGGCTGCAACACCCGTTAGCTACAAAAGATTCTGCATTAGATATGGGTGATTAAAGCGGCTTTTGTTCATACAAACCAAGCACGCCCCTTCCTAACACTACCAGTGGGACCATGTTTGACAAGATCAGACAGACCCACATCACACTCAAACCGATTAAAAGGTTTTCTTCGGGCTAAATGAAGAGCCAAAGAGTTACTGCAGTGAACACAGGCCATAAAAAGCATGAAACTAAAAGCAGAATGTTTTCTGAGTGCCTGGAAATGCAGTCTTGAATTCAACACGAGAACCTCACAACTTCTTAAGTAGGTTTAACTCCAGGTTGCCAGGGTCTCTCCTGCCCCAGCCATTTGTTCCCACACCTTGCCTTGCACAAGGTTCGTTTCATCGACATTTTCAAAGTGTAAAGAAACAGATGTACCCAGAGGGTGTTGCCTGTCTCAGCTGGGTGGGATGTATTACCCTCACAGTACCTGTCCTTTCTCACTGCCTGCAGCCCAGCATAAACCCACTTACAACAAGGTGAGATAGATCCCACCCTCAGTAACTCACCAGCGGTCACATGATAAACCTCTAAGAGCCAAGATTTACCAGGTCACTCCTTGATCTGAGGCTTGAGATGGTTTTCTTTACCACAGCCTTATGCTACATGATTAGGGTAACTAGAGCACTTGGAGGAGTTTTAGAATTGGTTAAAGAGTTACAGACCAGAGGATAATACTGATACCAGCAGCAACATTAACTGTTAATACATTGGGGGCTGGCAGAATTAGCAGGCCAGTTAAGTCATACTATCACAACACACAGGTCACAGTCAAAGGGATTAAATGACAAGACTTACTTCTCTACTGTTCTCCTATCATAAGTCTAAAATATACGGAACAAAGTTAGCCGGGAGATGAAGGGAGTCAATCTTCCACTGAATGCAAAATAAAGAGTAAATAAATGATGTCAACATATACTGCAAACAGCCAGTGCTCCACAAACGAAGGCAAGCCTGATGACAGCTGAACAGCATCAGGGTTAAATCTGGGAACACAGAGAAAGGAGTTCACAGAAAACAAAGAGAAAAGCACTCCCAAAATAGCCTTGCAACTGTCACCACTAGCGATTGTCAGCACTGGAAGGTATGACCTTGCCATCGTGTCTCATGATCACAGCTCTGCTCTTAAGGAGGCATTTGTCAGAACCAGCACTACCAAAAATTCCACGTCCAAGTGATCCCGTATCTCTGGCAGCACAGATCACACTCACCAGCGAGTCTGGGAACAACAAACTGCTCTTACTGTTGCTCCTGCAAAAGCATGGGGCTTTTGCACCTTCCCTCCTCAGCCCTGGCCTCAGGGCACCCTTACGGCTAGAACACCCTGCACGGACACGCACTGGGTACCACAAACCCAGTTTTAACATCTTTGTGCTTTAAATTCCTTGTGCAAATCTAATTCTGAAACAATCAATTTATTAGAACTAGCAGGAAGAGGTAAATTCTTTAAAGAGAGCTGGGGGAAAGGGAGGGAAATGAGATAAAAAGAGTATTATTCCTTTTCTAGCCTAATTGATTAACTATGTTGCTTCATTTTTTAACAGCACTTGAGTCATACCTTCTCATGTAAGCAGGAAGAGAGGTATGGCTTATGTCATGTTTTTCCATTGGAAGAAACCCTACAACAACTATAAGTACTCCGCCGTATCCATGCCAGTCATCAAAAAAAACCAGCAACAAATCTCTCACAATGATTAGCACAACAAAAAACCCAGTAGAGCACAAGGGAAGAGAGGAATTAATACAAAGGCATAATTATTTCACGGATGTAGCATTTTCAGGATGAATAGCAGCACAAAATGTCAGGTGAGTTGCTCTGAATAGAAGCCACATTTTGAAACTACTTATACCTTCATATATGCACCGGTGACATCAACTTATTTACAAGGAGGTAGATGTAAATATCTGCTGCGCTAGACTATAGACGTCTTAGCTAAATGTCTGTGAAATTCTTTGTAATTATCAGGACTTCTGCTTTAGCTGTGCAGCAATGGTATGGCCAGCGAACACTGAGGCACCACGCTTCACTTCGCCGTGGTTGGTACATGATCTGCTTTCACCAAGGTAGCCCTCAGCACGCCAAAGCTTCCGACTGCTTCTTTGAGATGAACAGGAGCCACCGCTGGAAGGAAAGAGGTGGTCAGTTGGACACGCACACTGTGTTCCTGAAAAGGGAGGAAAATGGAAAGAAAGCTCAAATTGCCCTGCTTTTACTTCTGCTATGACGACAGGCATAGGCACGCAGGACTGCCACCTTTTTGCCCCTCATTTAACGTTTCTAATCATACAGCATTTTGGCAAACCTAGGAAGATCAGCAAGGACCACAGATACAAGTACTCCACTATGCAAAGAGCCACAGGGATCAACCCCTCATGCCAGCCCCTCCAGCCTCACATTATCTGTGCCGCCATGTGTCCAGCAACCTACGCTCAATTCACCTCCCGTTCAACCAGGACCCGGTACAGCGACTCCCCACTTCCACTCTGCTTTTCCTCTGCAGTTGATGGACTGGTTTGGCATTTGCATTCACAAACCAGAACACGGAGCTCTAAAGCAGAGACAGGCCATGCAGGACTGACTTTAAAATCCAATGTAGATTATCATTTTACTCCCTTCCTTTTCATCATCTTCATCCCCTTAATTGCAACATGATTTTTAATACCCATTATTTCAACAGCAGTTGGAGGCTAATACTTTGTACCATCTGAGAAGAGCTTGAAATAAGTCCAGTACTTGATCAACTGCCAACACTAAAAATAAAGTCTTTCTGTCACTAAAGAGCAGGGACTGCCAGTTTTCTAATGGCGTAGATCAGCATTAGCTTTTCAAGTCTCACCAGTTTAGTCATTCTGACCACTAAGTATTTAATTACTCTCCCACCCAGCCACTGCTCCCTGGCACTGGATCAAGACAGTATATAAACCCCTGCCCTTAAATTACTCAGATTTTAGTTCCTGCCTGAAATAAGTCTACATTTCATAATTAGAAAGCTCACAAGCATTTCACTCCTGTGTGGAAAATGTAAATTTAGCTGCTGCAGGTTTGCTTAGCAGAGAAACTTTCTGCTAATCCCCTCATTCTTCAGCTCTACAGGTGCCACATCAGTGGTAATATTGTACCTATTTAACACAGTTCCTACAGGCATTTTTACAATGCAAGCAAAATATATATGTGGTTGCTGCCATCAGCTATATTACATAAACATATTCTAAAGTTCCAAGATGCAACCTTAGATCAGCTTCAGCCAAACTAAGGTGGCCTCCTGCAGCCCAGGGCTGACACTCGCCCCGCTGTTTTGAACAGGCACTATAGGTTGCAGAGTAAGGCCAATGCCAAATGAAGACTAACTTCGTCAATAATGGGGGGTAAAAATTAAAAAAATCACTTTTCAGCCTGCTTGGCCATGTTACGCCACTCACACCACACCTGCTAGTAGGGCAAGCTGGGGTAGGAAGGCATGGCAGGGCCACGCCGTGCTCCAGCAAACGATCCTTTATGGGAAGACTCTCTCCAGGTCTTCTCCTAACGGGAACACCGCTGCAAGTGATTTTAGCTCCAGCTTGGCAAACTAAAGGTGAGATTTGTGTTACCCAACGATAGACCTCAAAGGCAGACAGCAAATCTCCACTGGCCGCTCGCTTCAGGCTTTCTGTAGTCTCCCTGATGGAAGGAGCTTGCAGCAGGCGCTGCCGGCTGGAGCCAGGGCTGCCTCCATCCCCCCCAGTCTCATGCCAGGCCAGCAGACCCTCTCCCCTAACAAGGGGCACTGATACTCATTTGATACCCCACTAAACAGATCCAGGAGCTAAACTGGCTGACAGTGGGACCAGACAAGCACTTACACTGGTATGAAAAGCATATGACAAGAGCAGCAGGAAGGGCAGGACTGAGACAGTCTTGGGCTGCCACATAAGTATTCACTTGGACATCTTGCTTATGTCAAGACAGACAGCTCACACCGCATATAGCCCAGGGAAAAGCTGTTTTTTCAACAGAGAAAGCAACAAAGTCACTCCAGGGCCAGTAGTATTGCTTTCACAGAAACCATCTCTTCCTTATAGACACCAAAGCTCACGTAGGGGAAGAACCATGAACTCCTGCAAACACCAAGACGTGCCCAATTAGCACTAAGTAAGGGCGAAGATGATGTGGCTATATGCAGAAACACCTCAACCCGACTGCAAAGGAAAAGAAAGAGGAGACTCTTTTGGTGGATACATAAACAGTTTATTCATAAGCAGAATATTAGGCCCTTGGTTTCAGCGCACATCATTGTCTTACAGCCACATCAGGTTTTGTTTCAAGATCTGAATCTCACCTTTGTGGCCAGGAAAAAAAAACCAAACGTGTTAGTTTATACAAAGTAAAACACACTCTCACTAATTCTACTTATTCATTCTCATTGCCTGGGAACTGGGAAGATTTTCTTCTTTGCAGTGATTGATTCAGGTGGCTAAATACTCTCCAAGTACCCATCCTGTGCACTCCTGGGGGCTCAGCAAAGCTCATCACTAGACAGACACGTAGCAGCTTGCTCAGTCATTTTCCAGTCCTGTGCAACTCCGAGCCTTCGCGTTCAAGTAAAGAAGTTGTTTTTCTGAGTTTTGCCATTCTTCCTGCCCGCTACCTGAACAAGAGACTGGTATCCACCATGGCTCAGCTGCCATGAAGTGTCATCATTCCCAGCAGGAAAAGGCACCATGTCAACAGCACACAGTTTTCTTTGAAGTGTAACAAACAACGAAACAGATGAATAGGGTGTTGGATAAAGAAATCTTTTTAAAAAGAAAGTGATTCCACACTTCTTCCTGACAGGACCATAGCTGGGATCTTGCAAGCATTTCTGTTTCCATGCAATCATTTGGATTTGCAACATCACTTAACAAGGTGCAGCTTTAAGGAAATGTTTTCTTTCAAATACGTTGAAACCTTGATATAATTTGATATTGCAGCAGAAATTAAGCTATATATTTTCTTAAAACACAGCAAAAAGACCCCTATCTAAACACAGCAATTTAAGGTCTGGACTATAGCTGGCATGTTTAGAGTGGAAGGTAAAGGACAATATAGGAGTTTACTGTCCTATGACAGAGTCTACACATCTCTTTGGCAACAAACTTTTCAAGAACTCCCAATACTGGAAAAAGATGTGTGCTCAATATATGTTTGAGAATCCAATTCACAAGAGTTCTCAAATGTCAACTACACCTTCAGGCAGAGTTCATTTGAACTTGCCTTTATTCACAGGGGAAAAAAAATTAAGAAAAAAATAATCAAGTGACTCTATTAGGGCTGCTCAATCCATAGGAAAGTATTTTTGAGTTTTGTGGGGTTTTTAATCCTGTGGGAAACAAGCTAAAGCAAATCTCAGCATGGCCACCAGTAACAAAATTACTCACTGATGGCTTCTGAGCCTATCGCCCTCATCAGCAATCCAAACCAGGGTCTCAGGGACTGTGCTGGTGGTACCCATGGAAAAAGAGAGGTGGCGGCAAATATGGTGCTGAGAACAAGTGAGCTATTAAAGAAAAGAACCTGTAGAATAAGGTCACTGAAGAGGGCCAAGTGATGCTCGAATGACAGTTCTTTGCTAGACCCCTGCACAGATGCTTTCATAGAGTAACTGAGCACTGTAAGCGTGTTACAGATGCTGCCACACACTGAACTCTTGTCAAAGCATGACAGCAGATATCTTGCTAGTTTGAGAGATGGACACAACTATGGTGTCAACTTTCCCCAGTGACATTAACGACATTTTGAGCCTAATCAAGAACTGTGGTCCCTGTGATCAAAGAAATACAGACCTGATACAAACCTTCATGTTTTCCTAAGAGTAACGTAAACCCAGTTACTTGCTCCAACGCCACGCACATGCCCTGCATGGTTTAGATACTGGCAGCCCAGTGTGAACTCCTGATTGAGTGCTCTGTCAGGGCTTTTGAAGTGTCACACAGCCCCGGCTAGCAGATGCCGAAAAAAGGACGTAGCCAGAAATGGATAGAGCAATGAACACACTCAGCAAGGGGAGGAGTGGCGGGGGAGAGCAAGCTCTTCACCTCTCTAACTACCATTTACAGAAGCAGCAGCCAGGCAGACTGGCTAGGCTTACAGGTGAACTACAGCAATTAGTCACCCTTAAAGTAAAACAAAACCCGGTGGAAGTCCAGCTAGCGGATGGTGATCTCCATGTTTATTGCACTGTCTCACCTGTGCATTAGTCTGCCTTGCAGGTGGGTGGCACAGACAATCCTCAGAAACAAAGGACCATAACCTGGATTAAGAACAAGAGAAATTTAGGAGAGGGCAGGGTTTGTTGACAAAGCCCAGCTGCCAGAGCCACGAAACAGTCTCACTTCTGAGTGGATTACCCCATTTCTGCTGAAGAGGGAAGCCAAGAGCATCGCGCAGGAGGGCTTTTCGGAGGTATCACAGTGCCGCCCCATCTCTGTGCCAGCTGCAAAGGAAGAGGAAGAGCTCGCAGGAGGAAGCAGTGAGCTGATGGCTGGGAGAGCAATCCTACAGATGGGTCTGTCTCACCAGGACATGACTGCATGTCCCCAGGACCATGGACTCACCCCTGGTTGACGGCTGGGTTGCCAGCCTGAAGGCAAGAGCTAGGCCATGAGCAAGTGATTTCATGATCAGGCATAGACAGACGGGTGACGATAACCATGGACGGCGTGGTGACTTGCCTGCTGGAGGCAGGACAGCCAGCCAGCAGAGGCTCTAGAAACAAAATGGCTTGTGTTAGGAAGTTGGACAGTAGGACTGCTAGGGTGTCGCTCCTGCAAATCACGCCATGGCTATCGGTAGGACCAAACGGACAAGCAGCAAGTGTCTCACTGCATGGCTGAGAAGATGGAAAGGAGGAGCCACTGGCAAGTGAGGAAACTCCTGGAATAGAGAAAGGGAGAGACCTTATCAAAGCCAAAAAGAACCAAGGTGCTTACATTAACGGATGGTATCATACAAAATAGCGGATGCATGGGAAATTGTGGTATTTTGCCAAAGAGCCACCAAGGCTTTTACAGAGGGAAGTCATATGACAGAAAGCCATTGGAGTCCTTCGAATAGTAAATAAACACAAAGGCAAGGGAGACCCAGGTGATACAACCCACAGAGATTTCCTAAAGGCTTCCCACTGGGCCCCTCACCAAGGCTCCTAAAGACACTGGTAAGAGGGAAGGTCCTTGCATGATTAGACGTGCATTTCCATGACGAGGAGACTGGAATACATGACAGATTTTCTTTCTGGAGATCTCTGCAGAAATCTTTCCTGAGGTCTGTGGCACCGAATCTACAGGATCTGGAAGAGGACGTTATTAGTAAGGTGGTAACGTTTGCTGATGAAACTAGTCAAGAGGGTAAAGAAAAGGACAAACGTGGAGAAAAATCTTCCAATACTGAGCAACTGGTGATAAAATGGCAGAGGAAATTCAATGCAGATAACTGTAGAGTGAATCACAGGCAAAAAATACACCTAACATCATATAATGAAATGAAAGGCTCTGAGCTCATTACTGCCATTCAGGAAAAAGCTCTTAGGATTATAACAAATAGCTGTAGGAAAATATCAGCTCCAAGCTCAGAAATCAAAGCAAATTCTAGAAATTATTTGGAACGGAACAAAACAAAAGAGAAAATATCATTAGGCCCCTACTTAACAGTGCACTAGATTTTCAGTATCATAAGAAATTCTAGTCCCCACAACCGAAAAGAGATGTGGTAGGCATGAACTAGAAAAAAATTTAACTTAAAAAGATGGGGGGGGACGGGACACACCAAACCCAAACAACTTTCACTGTTTTCCAAAAGCATTTCTTAAGGATTTCTGTGGCATCACAAATGGGATTTATACTATTGGTAGGGCACCACAGAAATAAACAGTGCTTTGGGGGGAAAAACGGCCAAAGAAGAATTCAGAAAGATAAGAAGAGAACAAGCTGTAAAGGGTCTGGGGAAAACAGGCCGCTTGCTCTGCTGTAGCCTCGACCCATGGCAGCTGTGCCAACAGGGACCCAGCCTCCGTCAGGGAGCGCAGGGTTCAGCACAACCGGCAAAACCTTGAGCCTGTGTAAACACTTGTCTGAAAGTCCCATCAGCACAGACTAACAAGGCCGAGCTCAGTTCCTCCTGTTCAACAGAAACATAGAAACACTGATTGTGTTTTACCGGTGCGAGACGAGACCAAAGTGGAGACGGTGGAGAGCTCCAGGGAGCAGAACCCAGACTCAAAGTGTTCTTACAACAAAGCAAAATGGGAAAAATCCTGCACTTCAGTGGGAGACAGCTAAAGGCAAAACAAGGACAAAAAGGACACAGCCTCCGAAGCAACAGGCACCCGGGCCAGGCTGGGCTGAGCGCAGCCCAACCACTGCACCGCTGCATGCGATGGCAGCGCTGCTCCTGCCGGATCCCGGCCCCGCGGTGAGCGCAGCACGCTGGCTCCGGCGGCTCCCACGCTGCGGGGAGCACGCTGCTTGCTTAGGGTCTCAATCCTTCAAAGGAACATTTACTAAGTATGTTGCTATAGCATTAATGATTTATACCATTACTTTTAATTTTGCTTTACTATTCCCTCATCTCCATCCCCACTGGGTAATTAAGGCTTGGCTGAATGACTCAGTGGGGTGCTGCTGAAGAAGAAAGCAAAACTCATTCTGGAATACACTGCAGACAACTGCTTTTAGTAAGGCCCTGAAGATAATTATTCTTGGGCTGGAGAGATCACCACTTAAGTCTCACATTCAATTTGAAAGCAACATACTCCTTAAGAAGCCCAGAGCAGAACAACAAGGCTCACTACAAGTTTAGAAGACATCAACTAGTTGGAAAAGTTAAATGAAGGCAGTCTTACTGTATCTAGGTGAAAAGAAAAACAAGTTTGAGAACAGTCTTCCAGTAGTGGGAAGGCTGTTATGGAAGCGAAAGCAATTGCAACCAGAGGAAAACAAAGAATTCAGTTTCATTTGGAAGAAAGTGGAATTGGGTCAAACACAGGGAAATGCTTCCTAACCGCGCAGCTTGCCAGGCGCTGCAGCAGGCTTCCAGGGGAGGTGCAGATGAGCTCTCTGTGAAGATACTTAGGAAAAGATTAGTTAGCTGTCTTCTGGAAAAACCTCTGATAAACCTGGTTGTGCCTTAGTGCAGGGAACCGGACCGGGTCTTCTGTGATCTCTTCCAGGCAGGCAGCTGTAGCTGTACAACTGCCCTCGCCACTGAGACAGCACACGCTGGTCCTTCTCGGACAGGTCCGAGAAAGAGCAAACAACAAAAAGCCAAATGGTAGGGGAAGAAATGCAGCTTTCAGCATCATACAGCAGAAGGAGAACTATCAAACCACTGCTCAAAGAAGCCAAAGGATTAGGAAAGCAGCTTAGATTGACCGGAGAAGGGGTGAGTGGTTAAGAGTTAACTGAGACCAGGCCATAGCAAGAAATAAAAAAAAAAAAAAAAAAAAGCTGGTAGCTTTGTCAACAACAGGTATCCCCAAATCTCCAAGACTCTGAGAATTTCCTCAGCATAATGCTGCATTTTAAAAGATAACCCTGGAATCAAATTACATTAAAATGTCTTATTTTCCCTAGTGCAGCAGTTTTGTCTTGGACAGGGCTTGAATTTTTAAGTCACTAGCACAATTTGCAGGAAGCTGGGCATAATGTCAGCACATGGATTCCCTCCCAATGACTACAATCGATTCTTTGTTCTTTGTTCACTTTCTGCAACATTGAATAATTTTCTTAAAGATTAACAGCACCTAAAATAAAATGGAAAAGAATGGATTTTGTGGACTGACTGAGTTGTAAACTGAAGACAAGCCAATACTTGAAATAGCTATAAGACAATATTTGGCCATAAGCATAGAGCTCCTTCTATAGCAGCTATTAATAAGGGATCAAAAATAACTCATGCAATATGCTCTGAAGTTTAAACCTTGGCTCTGCTGGCATACGGGCTGGCACGGTCCTGAAGTCTCTCATCAAGAGACAGACAAATTTACCACTTATCTTTTTCAGCATGAGGGAATGCTTGTTCAGAATAACTCAAGTGATATCAATTTAAAAGACAAACCATTTAGGGCTGCGAAGGTCAAATTCTGTTTGTCAGTCATCCAAGAAAGAAAAGAAAAGCTAGTGCAAACCACAAAGTAAAGACGAAATCCATCCTGTGCAAGAACACCTAGATACAGTGTTCAGTCGGATGTATCAGTTCAGGCTACTGCAAGCCAGGAGTAGAAAAACAGCTCAAAAACTGGTGGATTAGCAAGGTGATATTCCATACACATACATACTCTTTCTTTTAGTTTAGAGGACACTAGGAAATATAATCTTCATGCCACTGCAGCAAGTTACCCAAACATTCAATAAAATTGCCTATTAAATGTAAAGCATAATTGCCCTCCAATTATGTAATGCAGTATTACTTAGCCTTCTAAAGATTGCTGGATTTTAATTTTAAAACTATTGCTTTAACATTTGAGCAGGTATTTGGCCTTATTAATTCTCTCCTACCTTATTTTCTCTTCTTGTCTCTGATCTGTAATAAATAATGTCTTTTTAAATATTCTTTGTATCACAGAGGGAATCCTCCTGTCACACCACCCTGGAGCCTGGCAGTCTGTAGCTTAACTTACAGACCTTACACCCATCAAGCAGTTGCTGAACATATCTAAGCTTCTGGCACGAACTATGTCCTAAAGCAATCAGTTCCGCAGCTGAATTTTACCCTGCATGAAAAAATACTTGTTTTAAAATTCTGATGTCCGTTAATTCTTCCTTGTGGGAAAAGGCAAACATTCCTAATCACATCTTACATATAATTTTGGATACTTCTATTATCTGTGCTCGTGGCTTTCCACCAGTCAGAAGGAACTGCAGACAGTTTTGATCTTTCCTTGTATAGAAACCACTCCCTGACTTTGATCACCTTGCTGTTATTTCCCGCATCTATTGACGACATTTTTTTTTTGAGATGGTAGAAGGAAGACTGCACATACTAATCTACAGATGGGCACAACATGAGCTTAGACTGACTTTATGACTGCAACTTTATTTATTCCTTTCTTAGTAATTCCTAATGTTTGATTTGCTTTTTTACCCACTGCAGTACTTCCATGCTATCACATTAAATCCCAGAAAACCCTTTTCCAGCCTGTAACAGCTGGACTGGAATACACTGTTTCCCCATAAACATTACTTCCCATTTACTGACCAAATTGTGCTGGCCATTTTATCAGCAAATTAGCCAGTATTGTGAAACCCTTCGCTGTCAGCTTTCGTTTTATTATCCTGAATATGCAGTACTATCATCTAACTGTTGCCTCACTCTTTGTTCCCTTTTCCATCTCGCATGTGGGCGTGCAGAGCAGCACAGACTAGAGGGGAGATGCACAGGGTATCTCCCCTTCCTCCTGTAAACTGACCTTTTATTCCCAGCCTTTGCTTTATCTCTTTCAGACAGTCATTAATCAATTATAAGATCTCTGTTTATTTCACAACAGCTTTGTTTCTTAGGACTTCTGCAGAGGGACTTGACAGAAGTGTTCTGGAAATCCAAATGTACTACCTCAATCAGATTTCTCCTTTCCACGTGCTGGTTGACTCCTTTGGGTTTATCATTTCCCAGGTTCTTCTTGGAGTCCTTTTTGGAGACCAGCACCACATGGAGAACTCTTCCCACTGACATGGTCCTGCTGCAGCGATGGTCCTCTGGTAATTCTAATTCTTTTTTTTTTTTTTCTTTTTTTTTTTCTTTTTAAAGTGATGTGTTAAACACAACAGATCATAGCTTAGTGACTTCATATGCCAGTTCCTCTGGAACTAATACCAGCTGGTGCTGAAGACCCAACACTTCATTTGTCTGAGCAGTTCTGGAACCTCTTCTGTCAATACTGCAGCTTGGTAAAGCTCAGAAAGCTCTATTTTTATTTTTTTAAGAGATCTGTGTACAGGAAAGACTGAAGGCATGCAGACACAGTATCACTGAGAAGCAATACAGAACTGTTCAGCACACAATGGCAAAACTGGGACAGATTTGTCATTTGAAACTATTTAGCTGAGCTGCGTCCAAGACTCAGACTCTTCCAATACTCCCCAGAAAAAAAACACGATACTGTGTGCTCCCTGAATACAGCACATATCTATTACGGTGATTTATGATAGAGAGAAGAAGGCACACAGGCCACCCCATATAATTATATGTCACAAGGAACAATGTATCATTCTTTCAATTTTGAAATAATTAAGCTTTAAATTCCACTAAATCATCACTTTTCAATTTTCTTCATCCAAAGTCCCCCTGCTCCACAGATACAATATGTAGAAGTCTGCAGAAAATATACTCGCCCTCGTGCACCCACCTCTAAATATATTCCACCTTCCAGTTCCATGTATATCAGGAGAGCCCGAGGAGCATGTGTATGAACAGGCAAGGGATGCAAACTCCAGGAGCAGAGGTGCCCATAATCTTGCCAGAAAGCTGGAAGGCTCATGTATCGAGCTTTGCACACAGGTCTAACGCACCCAGCATCTAAGACGCAGCTCATCTCACACCGGGGACGGTGCTGGGATGAAAAGTACAGACCGAGGGGCTCTTACTGCCTCTCAGTTCTCCCCCCTAATTAGACAAGAGAAGCTAAGGGACAGAGGGTCTGGGTGACAATATGGCAGTGGGTAGGTAAGTGACACGGGACTGGAGGCAAGCCCAGTAGCTCCACGGCAGTCAAACCCCTGGAGGGGCACTCTGGTCCAGAGAGCATCTGAGCCATCCCGGAGCAGCACATGCACCTGGAGGATGCAGGAGCAGCCAGCGCATGGTGGAACTGCCCAGGAAATGCAAACAAACAGCAGTCAGGTCCCAACCAGGACTACCAAAAGGAATACAGAGCAACAAGTTGTCCAACAGCACTGATTTCCTCACCAGTTCCTTCCCCTCCTAGCCAGAGGCTATCCAGCTTGGCCCAAACGCTGCTGACACCTGCTCTCCCCTCACTGCTCTGCTTGCAGAACGGCTGGTCTACATGTCACGGGAGCTGCTCAGCCCTACCTACCAGCCAGGTTTCCTCACCCGCTGGCAGGAGCGGTGCTTTGCCTGTACAAAGGTTTGGCACTCAAAGCTACTTCTTAAACCCAGCTCCCCAGGGCAGCATATCTGCCTGCTGGGCGCAGGCTGGGCACACGGGGCTGACAGCCCTGTCTGACTCCTCACGAGTTCGTGTGGGTGCTAAGGCTAAGCAAAGTCGGACCCTAGGACATGCTTTTTGCAAGGACATGAGCTAAGCCCTCCTGGTTTACAGCTGCTCACTCTTGCAGGTGATCCACAGGGGCCGAGCAGCCATCACTCAAGGGCTGCCTGCACAGCTACGGCTACTCCCTCCCTCCACAGAGCCCAATCCGTACCCTAGTGCCTCCTGCACCCCCTTTCCATACCCGGATGGCATTGAGCAGCAGCTAATATTTGAAGTGCAGCACTGATTAAATTGGTAGCTGGACTGAAAGTAACAAAGGGCCCCACCGAAGTGCACTCACAAGCCAGAAATGACAACTCAGCTTGCTTTAGAGCATTTCCTACAGTGTCAGCCGTTCTGCACATGGGAGCAGCAAGAAGCATTCTTCAGCAACTGGAAGACAATTGCTAAGCCAATTAATAAAACTAAGGCAGTCAGGAAAGATAAGTGAATACTCCTAGCCTTAAGAGCCACTGATGTCTGTACTGCAAGATGGTTAAGTAGCATCTATCAAAGTAGTGGTAAGAAACAGAAATCCACAATCATCATCTCCCTTGGGAGACACGACCTGGCAGTACTTCTAATTGCATGTCTACTCCTGAAGAAAAGAGGTCATGACATGCCTTAAAACTGAACTGGTGCTGACAGATAAGCAGTTTTGAATCGCTAGTTAAGTCATCATGCAAGTTTGCACCAAAAAGTAGGGAAGGCATTGCAGGTATGAGACGACAGCAATTGCTCACTAGCCGTGTTCCTGCAAGACGGAACTCTGAAGAAATGAAGAGACAAGTCAACTAGAAAGAACCACTCGTATTTCCCTCCCGGCAGGGACCTCACCTTAAAACTTAAAATGTTTTAGAAGGGGAAAAAAAAAAATATCAGGGAGGTAAGGGAATCAGAAAAACACCCCAGAAATGTCTAGTTTGCTGTGCACAGGGGTGTCCAACAGCCACTGCAGAGAGCTACAGGCAAGTAGAACTGAAGTTTCATGTAGTGCGTGCATCTACAGAAGCACTGCAGCTGAGCATCTGGTACAAGACTGGCACACCAGCTACAGGGCAAGGACTAGGCACAGCTCCCAGGGAAAGCAGACTGGCCCTGCTAGCCACATCGTGCAGCACCAGAGCCCCAGCCCAGGGAATAAAGGAGAAGAAATGGCCACGTATCACTTCTAGGACCAGGCGGGATGCAGACATGGCTGAGGGAGCTGGCTGACATTGCTGCGAAGTCACTGTCATCTTTCAAAGGTCATGGTGATAAAGGGAGGTTCCTGATGACATGCAAACATCAGCCTTCATGTAAGAAGGATTCAGGGGACTACGGGCCTGTCAGACCCACCTCAGTCCCTGGAAACGCTATGTAGTAAATATCAGAACGCAGCAAGCCCAGATGGCTGGAGCACAGTGTAGTTCATTCGGCTTCCTAAGAACACAGTGAAGAAGCACAAAGCAAGACAAGAACTGAGAGCCAGCATCAAGTGATGAAACCAGTTCTAAAGGTTCAACCTGGACGCTGCCTCCTTTGGAAGCAAGCTGCCAGCGCTTTCTAACCTTCTTCAGAGAGCACTATTTCAGCTCAGTATTCATAACTCTGCTTGAAATACTTGCTGTAGACCGCTTAAAAAACACCTCTTGCATCAAAAAAGAAAGATGTTTTGGTAACCGGCTAGAATGTAGCATTCTGCATGTGCCATCGAGTTCCTTCACAAGCATCTTTGCCACTGTAATCATTTCTGGTAACTGGAATGGTTCTATTAATGCAACATTTAGATCACACCAACAGTACGAACATCACCTGCAATGTTCATTAAAAGACTCAAGCAAGGGCATGCAGTCTGCTAGCACAGGAACTTCTGCTGGCATGATCACATCAATTAAAAAAAAAATACTAAATCAGACACTTAGCAAGTCTGTAGTGTTTGCATGACAGTCACGGGTGCAGTTAAACTCCTGCCCAGGCTCCGGACATGCACCTCTTCCTGGGCAGGTGTAGGCTGTGCTAATGAACCAGTTAGCTCAGGTTTGGTCGCTACCCACAAAAACACCAAACCTGTCCACACTGGAGAGCATGTCACCTCGCTTAGAGGAACCAAAGAGCAAATGGGGTAGAAAAATGGCTTGTTAGATCAAAATTTACAACATTTAATCCTCCAAAACCACAACGGTATTTAAGGTAAATATTCTGATGATTTCTGTTGGCAGAGGCAGGGTCTCTGTTAATGATGTAACTCGGAGCAGTGCCCTGGCTATACCAGAACAATTAAAGCAAACCCCATTACTCACAGCCTGCTGGGTCAGAGTTCACCTGCCCCAGCAATTTCCAAGGGAGAAATCCCTATTAACATCTCTCACACGAAGTATCAAGTTGCCGCTCAAGATCAATCCATAATTAATAACTGTTTTGGGCAAGGCTGACAATTCCTATCAACTCAAATCCTGGAAGAGGCAGAGAAATTCTGCTTCACACGTTGACTTCAGGCTGGAACCACTGCAGCAGTACTCCAGGACGCATCACTTCAAGCGCAGACAACACAGTTAATTCAGCGCAGCTCCCTGTGCGGGCCCTACCAGCTTCAAGCTGGTTTACGTCCGTTTGGGTTATGGTATTGTATTTACAAGTCCAAACTAAACAGACATAAGCCAGGTTAGGCCAGTGGAGCCCACACACAAAGTTGCATCAGTTCACTCCATCACTGTTAGAGCCAGCTCTTGCTAAACCAGCAGTTGTGTTTAGACAAGGCCCAATACCACCAGTTGTTGCTATCACACAATTTCAGATGTAAAAAAGCATAAAGCTTTGCAATGAAATTGCATTACCTCTCTAAGACAGCAAGGAATGACAAATTATAAATAGGAGGTGGCTTCAGACAGATTCCAGAAATGGATGGTGAGCAATCACGGTGGCAAATCGATGCTCCAGCTCAGAGTATCAGAGAGGGGCTAGGTTTAGTTTTACCCTGAAAAGGCAGTGGCACATAAAAGGCTAATGGCAGGTGGTCATTCTGCATTCTGTACATTTCACAAAGATTTATGAGCAAGGCTGAATGCTGGAAAAGCAATGCTGAAACTGCTTGTGTCCCTCCGCAAGGTCAGCTTATTGTGTTATGGAAACATTTCTAGTGAGACTCTTAACAAGTTAAGACTGTTCGATCTTTTTCAGCTACAGCAAACAAGCTACTAAGAAAAAAACAGCATTAAAAAGCCTCACAGCATTTACTCTTTAAGAGTGAACTTCCAGTTGTTTTCAGATGAGCAAAGACTACATTTAAGCTGAGAGCTTAAAGCTGAAAGGAGACTGATCTTTCAAAAATCTGTTTAACATGAAAATATTTAACAAGAGTGCCCACAAATGTTTTTTCTGAAGTACTAGTCATTTGTAAGTACTGTACGTTGTAATTATTGTAAATGAACACTGTCAAGAGAAATTGTGTAGGTATCTGAATCAAGAATATTAATGTTCATGATTGTCAACAGTTTGATGAGGAAATAAAGGCCTGACGCTCGGGATCTGGCTGCCAGCAGCGTGAAGTGTCATTCTCAGTAGCCTGGGAACCTAGAAAAGCAAATTTCCTCTGAAAAACATGTTTTAAGAGTGAAGTATTTAAGAATGATCCTGTTCTACCACAGCAGGAGATGCATCTCTGGAGCGAAGGGAGGAAATCAGAGAGCTTACAGGTGCCACATCTTAGCAGCCCCAACAGCACAGGCAGATCACATCTCCCTCCGGTTTCAAGAAGTTGACAGCAGCTCGAACCATTTCTCTGCACAGGCCTGTACGGGCTACATTCACCATGAGGTTGCTCTTAAATCCATTCATGCTGAAGCAAACCCCGTAAAAACAGGCACCTAAATCCCTACCGCGTTATTCCTTTAAAGCTCTTACAAACTGAAATTTTCCTGCTATGGCCGCACCTTCCATGCCCGTGCAGATCAGTTTGCTGCAGCCCAATAAAGGAGATTGCAGGGACAGCTGTTGCACCTCCCTTCAGGACAGCTGAAAATAAACTGCAGACTCAGATCCCAGGATTTATACTGGGCACCTTCACCGTGCTGGGGCCGTACCATTATCAGTAGGTCAAAGAGTTCACTCATTTGGAGAGCTTGCGACTGGAGGGTGGGGGCTGCTATTCCCCTGAAAATGTCTGGGTTTCCCCTTCATTCATTTCTTTTTTATCCCAGCCCTGTGCAAACGCACATTTTTTTAAAAAGCAGAGCAGGTGTTTATTTAATGCTCCCCTGTCCTCATTTGTATGCAGAAGTTAGAAAGAAAAAACAATCAGTTTCTACAACCGCTTACATACTATTCCCCTCTCCCCATCTTCTTAAAGACTTGCTCTGATATGCAGTCTGACTAGGCCTTTTTGACTTATGGTATATAATAATACTCAATTGAAAGCTAGCATACCAATGCAAAAGTCTTATATTTTAATATTAGTCAGTTATTATCTCAGTATATTACAACACACAGCACTTCAGATGTCTCACAAGCCCCACAGTACCTAATCTGAAACTCGAAGTCTCTAAACACGTATACAGCTCCCAGCCTCTAACACTCACCATTAAAATAAGCAAGAGGCATTATAAATTGCAAAAACACCACCAGGATGATGGTAGTTTCCTCCAGGTTACAGCCGAGAGAGACCTGCACAGAAACGTTGCCTTTAATGTTTCAGCAGGTCTTGGCTACGCCAATGGGAGCTGCAAGACACTGTCTGGAGCAGCCACCGTTCCAGGCACCGCATTCATGGCTCACTCCTTCATTTTTCACTGAGCTGGCTTTCAACCTTATCAAACCACGTTGATTCAGACAAGTATGCAGCATGAAAGACTTGTCTCTATCTCTAATGCAGGCTCAAGAATTTTACTTGCAAAAGTCAGGAAGTTTTCAGCGTATATGAAGTATCACAAGCTTTCCCTAAAATACCTTCACTTCCCAGAGCTTTCCATGTGGGCTGGAGCTCTGGACTGCCCAGCAGCACTGCTACAGAGATGAGAACTTTTCTGTACACAGCACTAAGGGACCAGGGTCATCACTTCTAGCTGCTGCCATAAAGGAAGTTGTAGCTGCAAATCCTACCAGTTCACTTGCTCACTGTTTAGGGGAGCAATGGTGCCTGACTCATCTCATCACTAAACAGGATAAACAGAGGCTGAGGAAGGAAACAATGAAGATGCACATTTCCCATCACAAATATCCATCTACTTACTACAACAGAGTAAGTTTCCTCCCAGCATCCAGTAGCTGAGCGAATGCTGTGGTTGGCTTCAGTTTCCAGAAACCTAATTAACCAGTTGAGAAACTGCCCCTAACCAAAACAAAGGAAGATCTCAGCTGCAAGGAGCAGCAACTCTCCAAGGCTCTAACTCCTTTCAGCTCAAGGTTAGTTTGTTCAGGCTAGAGTTAATTCTGCCCACTTAGGACACTGTTTTGAAATAGAGATGCAAGGGACAGACAACTGAACTAACCCACAGGGACAAAACATCAAGCCAAAAAAGTGACTGAGTGAGCCAAAAGCAAGAAAATAAAAGCATCAGGTTTGTAAAACAGCACTTCAGATTTTAACTGGCTTTGTCTAATAAACTCCTGGTGTACCGTAGGTAGCTTCCAAGCTTTCCCACTTAATTTACAGTACGTACTATTGTATCCCCCTCTACACGTGAAACCCAGAAAAACCTACTATGCCACTTACCCTAGCGATAAACCCTATTTTTGACAGTGTCATATTACAGTCTGATGAGCAGCATTAAATACAGTACACACAGCTTGCAACTTCTATTTTCACTGGCAGCAGCATACCTTCGGAAAGAAACTTTGCAGAGTACGGTGGAAAAGGTATGACTCTCCCTAGATAACCTTCTCTTCCTAGGATTAATATATTTTTAGGCAATGCGGCCACCCAATCATAAAAAACGTAGCCTGATGTATGCACTACCGATTAAAAGAGGAGAAGCTGAACTACAGCTGCGATTCCCCAAACATATACATGTGGTACCCAAATACTTCATTCAAAAGTTTTCATGCCACTGTACGTTGTGTCATAGCCTCACATCTCAAGGCACAAGCTAGTTTTTACCTTCTGGTGATTAAGAAACTTCTCCTAGAAGCTGCTGCCATATGAGCACTGTGTGGGTTACGACTGTCAGATTGATCCCAGTTCCCCTGTAAAAACAAACCCAGACTGCTTCAGCCACTACTACAGTTCCAACCCTTTTGCTCCATGCTCTCTAGCAGTGACATCCTAGCTAGAAAAAAACACCCGTTCACATAGCAACCCTCTCTTCCTTCCCCTCAGTCTCCCAGATTTTATTCCAATGATTCTCCCAAGAGTCCCCAGACTGCTGTGATTCAGTTGAATGGTCTGTAACGCGTTCCCCCTGGTTGGTTTTGGACTGTCCAAAAATTCTGCAACCTTTTGCTTTGCTAGGACTTCACCCAACATCTGGAAATGAGTAAAGGGCCAAATCTGCTAAGCAGCAATCAAAAAATTGACCAGCCCGAGTTTGACATGGATGCTGCTTTGTAACGCTCTGAAGAGCAACCAGACCTGCCTGCAGCTTTACAGCTCTGGCTCAGAAGCAGGAGTAACTTAAACTGGGACTGCTGGAGAGGTTATAGCCTCCGCTATCCAACCCACAATCACTGCACAAAGTACCTGACTTTTCATGAAGCAGCTTCTGAGTTACCACAGGTGCCCAGCAGCTGAAAATAAGCGAGTGAGTGCCAGATGAGTACTGTAAGTGACAGAAACTCAGTAGTTATTTCATGAGTGACTCACTCCTTCATGGAACAGGCAAAAGGGACAAAAACAAAACAACAGCTAAATCAAAGGGCAGGCAAACAATAACCAACCTTTTCTGTTGCCATCATTTGTGCACCAGTCCTTAAAGGCAAGCAACCATTGCCTATTACCTTTGGAGATGCCTTCCCAACTAGAAGGATCAAAACTTTTTTGTCCCTTAAGACTTATTTTTTGTAAAAATTTACTCTTCTGTTCCATCTGTCACTCAGGAGGAGGAGAGCGCTTTTCGTGCCCACTTCTCGCCACCTGCAAACACTAAAGAAGCTCAACCGTGGCCAATGGTTTGTTTCACCTACTGGTAGAGGTCTTCTTGACAACTTCTAAATGTTCACTCACACTTAGCTAGTATCTCCCTTTTCCATTCTGCACTAGACACAAAGCCATTGCCCAAAAATACACTACATTCAATGAATTGGGTTAATCGCTAAAAAGATGGGATTGGTGTTCATCCAGCAGCATTTTGCAGGTACTGAGGTAAAAGATACACACGTAACTGAAGCCACAATACAGGTAATAGACATTGGCCTGAGGTTTAGGCTTATGCTGCACCCAGTGCCTCCAAAGAGAAGGACAACGCAAGCTGGAGGCTCAGAAACACCACTTGTAATTTAAAAGGTTATTTTCAAAATACAGCTTTATAGCTATAAATAGCAAAGACAGCTTCTCACCCAGCGAGTACACAATGGTTCTTAGTCACAGTGGCCCAGATACTGGAGAAAGTGTCATTTTACCTTTGTTGAACGCCACACAACATTTGGGACCACTGTGCACTTCAAACTAACCCAATTTGTAAGACAGGTCTTAGGTTTTGTAGAAGTAGATGCCGACTCTGACAAATTAAGTCAATTGACTTTGTTAACCCTTCCATTACCTAAAAGATATTTGCTTGTACAGACCAATTCTCACTTAATATTAAGTTCTTTAACCAAAGGAAAAAAAAAAAGCCTATCCAATCTTTCTTGCAAGAAAGCAAACTCTTTTCAATGCGTAGGATTTCTTCCCTCACTGCATGGCTGTTTGGTTTTACAAATATTAAATGAGAGCAGACAGTTACTATGATCTGCCCTCTATCTCATAATGTTATGTTATACTAAAAGAAGTCATTAAAAAAATCCTCATACATACAACATTCGTTTCATTTATCAACCAGCACTCTGGGGACCCCCAGCCTAACTGGACCTCAGCTGACACTTGACCATAGACAGTATCATTCCCCAAGTAATATGAAAACAAACATATTTTGGACACCTTCAGTGACAAGCAACTCATAACAACCTCTTCAACCACGATAACAGACATTTTCATCTGATACAGATTTACAGACTGAGGACATACACACACAACAAAACTGCCAGCAAATCAGTGTTTGTTCCATTTGGGCATGCAAGTACATCTCGGTACTCCTTGGTGTGGTCCAGAGATAGTCCTGATGAGAAAGTGTTGATACATCAATGGGACACTGAAATAAAGTTTTTATTAAATTCAAAATAAGGTCAACCTGCCTTCCTGTCAAGTTTCTGAAGAAACACTTCATGTCAGAGACTTGTTTGTACAGCTCGCATCTGCTCGACTACTCACTCATCTAAAAGCTCTTCCCAGTACCAAGCCCTAGGTGTTACTGTTCAATATGTTACCTGACACTTAGCCCCTACAACAATTCTTTACGTATACAGAATTACACTTGCAGCCTCCTGTCAATATATGGCTCGTCATATACTGAAGAAGTTTGACCTTGCAGACATAACTGCCCATTGTCTGATGAGTCTAATGCACTTCACGATACACTGTTGGCCAAGCATCACATTACGTACATCAGCAAGATACCTGGGTATTTCTGAAGAGACCATCAACAATCCCGGCTGGAAAGCCCTCATGAAGTCATCTCAGCTCTACCTTACCTCTACCCGCCTCAGGTTCAGCCTTCTTGCTTGTCAAAATGCTTTCAATAACCAGCTCTTCAGTAACTGCCTCTCACCAGCGTCTATATGATTCCTTATTCATTCAACTAATAATAAATGTATACGTGCTGTATGGGAGTCTACTTAAGCAGTGTAACTTATCCGCTATTGCCATACCGAGACCCGAAAAAGCCAAAACCAAAACACAGCCGAGCCATTACAAAGTTCACTGCCTCGCCAACTGAAGTCCTATTCAACCTGACAGTCCGTAAGCTCCTATGCTCTTTGCTTCGTAACTTATTTTTGGAACTCCAGAACAAAATGAGTAAATATCACTGTTCCTTGCTCACCGACAGCCATGAGCAAGCGAGCTTGTGAACAGACCTTTTAAAAGTCCCAAATGCTTCAGTTCAGTACTACCAGCCCAGCAAAGAAGAAAGCCTAGCCTAATCAACTCAATTACTGCCCTGCTATTTGTGCTATTAAAGCATTATTCCTTACAAACACACATTATTTCCAGATGTTATTCCTGGACTCTGCTTCTCCTAGTCCCGTTGCTACACTACATGCTTAATCTACGAGATCTTGAGCTAAGGAAATTTTCTTCCTGAGGCTGGCCTGGATTCAAATCAGATTCATTTCACTGACCAGACGCAGCAATCTGGGCCACCGATTTGACATGCCCTGCTGCACTGTGCACCAGTCTCAGGCAGCAACAGGTCCCCCCGTAGCACAGGGTAGCGGCTTCACCCGCTCCCTTTGCTTCGTAACTTATTTTTGGAACTCCAGAACAATGTGAATAAATACCACTGCCCCTTGTTCACCGACAGCCACGAGCATTCCGGCGCGCTCTGTGCAGGGCAGCAGACACCGCAGGTGTGAGCGGCACACACCTTCCCGGTCAGCGGGGCCTCCCGGGCTGCCGCCGGTGACCACCTCTGCAAGGTCCTGGGCACGCTGGGCGAGGGCTGGGGGAACCCGTGCTGCTGTGGGGACGCGGGCGAGCTCCGGCCCGGAGCCCCTCGGGCAGCTTCAGGGCAACGCCGGTGCGACAACACGGCGGCAGCGCAGCCCCCCGGCACGTCCCCAGCGCAGCGGACCCCCAGCAGCCCCCCAGCACGGAGGCAGAACTGTCCCAAAATCAGCCAGCGGCCACCAGGCCGAGCCCCCGGGCAGCCCTGCGGGAGCGCGGGCACCGGGCTGCACCGCCCCGGGGCTGCACCGGCGGGACGGGGCTCGGCTCGGCCCCCCGGCGCTTTGTTTACGAGGACCCGGCGCGGCGGCCGCGCTGCGCGCCCCCGGCCCCGGCGCAGAGCGAGCGCTGCCGGCAGCGGGGCCTCGCTCGGCGGCGGCCCGAGGGAAGGGGCCGCTGGGCCGCCCCCCGCCGCGGGCCCGGGCTCCCGGTACCTGGTGCAGGGCTGTCAGCCCGTCCACGTTGGTGGTGTTGATGCGGGCGCCGCGGCCCAGCAGGCGCTTCACCTCCTCCGTGTCCCCGCTGGAGCAGGCGGCCAGGAAGACGGCGCCCTCCTCGAAGCGGACGCGAGACCCCCCGGCGCCGCGGTGCCGGCCCCGGCCGCCCCCCGCCGCCACCGGCTCCTGCTCCGTCAGGGAGCCCTTCCAGCGCCGCAGCTGCTCGGCCCGCCGCAGCCGCGCCGACTCGGCCCGCTTCCCGCCCAGGTGCTCCGGCTCTGACATCGCCGCCGCTGCACTGAGCGCAGGGAGCGCGCCGCGCCTCAGCCGGGAGCGGGGCGCAGCGCCCCCGCCGCCATCTTCGCTACGCCCCCGCCGCCGCCGCCGCGCCCCGGCCGCCCGCGCCCCGCGGCACCCCGGGACATGTAGTCCCGGCCGGCGGCGCCGCACCTGCCCGGGGCGGGCCGGGCTCCCGGCGGCCCCCGCGCGCCCTCGCCGCACCTGGCCGCCGCCCGACTACAGCCCCCGGCGGCCTCCGCGCGCGGGGCGGCCCGGCCCGGCCCGGCCCGGCCCGGCCCAGCCCGCCACGGCAGCGCCTGGCCCGCCGCGCCGCCCCCGCCCCGCCGCTCGGCGTGCTGCCTGCCCCGCGGGGCTGCGCGCTGCTGCCGCGGCGCCCGGCCCCGACCCCGCCTGCGGGGCCCGTGCGAGGGCCTGCGGGGGTGGCCTGTCGGGGGCAGAGGGCCAGGGCCCTCTCCACCGGCGGGGCGGCCCGGGGGCTGCGGAGCCGCCGGGGAGGTGCTCTGGTTCTTGCTGGGGCAGAGGCCGGGGCCCGGGCGGAGGCAGCGCTGTCCGGGCGGCACCGGTGCTGGGCCCTGCCCGGACGTGGTGGCGCCGCGGCCGCCAGGCTCCGCAGGTCTGGGCCTGGTCGGGGGCCCGTGAGCGGGCTCGCGGTGCGGGGCCGGGGCCGAGGTTGTAGGCCCGGCCGCGGCTGCCGGCCCGCGGTGCAGGGTCCCGGGGCTGCAGGCCCGCGGGCCGCTCCCTTCCAACTCTGCCCGCCGCGGCCACACCGCGCTGGGAACGGCCCGGGCCCCGGTGTTCGGGTTGGCCTCGTCGCGCCTCCTCCGAGCCCCCTCTCGTGGCTGGAGCGGCCGGCTCAGCGCCCCGCGGCCTGCCGGGCCCTGCTGCGCCGGGGCGCAGGATCAGGCTCTCCTGGCAGACAGCCAAGCGGGGTCTTCACTGTGGGGTGTCTGCCCCGCGTCTTCAGGACACTCTGTGTTATCGAGCTGCCGAACAGAGGGTTTTCCTCAAGCTGTTTAACGTTAGAGGAATCGCAGAACAAGCGCACCGCTAAATGGTTGGTAACAGATCCCCCAGACCAGATGGCATTTGCTCATCAGTCTTAAAAAACGCAGCAGTTTTCAACAGAGTTCCAGGGAAAACCCCAGGAACTACTGTGCAGCTCATCTGATATCTCCAGCATGCCACCTATTAGGACCCACGCTAATCAACAGGGACTGCATTAAGGGCTATTGAATATTCACAGAAATGCCAGGTCATAGTTCATTAGCAGTCTAAAATTGCCAAACTGGAGTTAGGAATTGCTAGTATAGAAATGCTTTAGAGAAGAGCAACACGGAAAAGGGCTTCACACAATGCACAATTTGGTATGGAGCTCCTAACAGCAGGGTAGTGAGGATGCTAGCTGTTGAGGTGGGTTTAAAAGCAACAGGACAAATTAATGACAGTAAATCAATCAAGAGCCATAAATACAAAGTTGCCATCCTTGGTTGAGAAAGGCCTTTGGCTGCAGGTTGCTGGAGGCTGGGATCCCTCAGTACACACTCTTGGCGCCTGCAAGAGATGGGGTGTGCCGGGTCATGTTCAGCGTGACCAGCTATCACCTTCCCGTGCTTTGTATTTCATTCTTCCCAGCAGGATCATGATGACGAGTGTGCTGGGTCCATGCTGGACCAGGCCTGGAGCTCCTCAACTTTGCATCTATTGCTTCAAGAATTTAATTCTGGCTGCGTGCCAGGCTGGCATGAGCCTTAGCTTTTGCACAGTGATGGGCACAGCCATGTTAGCACCTTCCTTAGCTGCAATGTGGTAATGGGGTGGGAGGCCACCACGTTTCCCCTCGGAATAGACAAGACCACCTAATGCTCCTGTGTAAACCACTTGATTGAGACTATCAGCCATTTATGTCTTTAAAACATGCCTTTTCTTTTCCTAACAGGAATTTGACCCATACATATCTGGAGAGTTTTCTGCATTTGTCTAGTATTCCTGGGCATCTGACTGAGCTTCTGGATGCCGAGAAGACCTGCACAGCCACATCTCATGAGAACTGCCTGTAAATCACACAAACAGTGATCCCAGGACTTCTGGCATACATACCGTTGCTTCTGGGATGCAGAGCTCCTTTGCACGTGCACAGTTTGCATGTGCCCCCAACCTGTGGGATTCCCTCTGCACGTGGTGGGTCCGTACAGTGCCTCCCTGGAAACGCTGACTGTCACGTGTGCACTCTGCAAACTGCCTCCACTCTGCGGCAGTAGCAGCCAGAAGGATGGCAGCCCTATCCCAGATCTGACTTCTCTTGAAAATGGAATCTCTTTTTTTGTTCCCAGACAAAAGAGAACTTGGCTGGAAGAGGAGACTGTTGTCTGTGACTATGAACCTTTTGCCATCCTTCCATCATCTCGGGTGCCCCAGATCCCTGGCATCTGTGATTACAGTCCCATCTCTGCTTTCCTATGATATATTCCTGCAAATTCAGTCCAGCTCTGGCCTTCGTCCTATTTCATCAGTGTGTTTCTGAACAAAAATTCATTATTTCAGGTCTGCTCCCGGGCTGATCAACACAAGGATGCATGGATTGGCAAGGCATCTCCCAGATCCTGAGCAAAACCAAGTGCTCAGCCATGTGACAACCCGGCACGATTAATCCGCACCCTGTGTGCAGATTACGCTGCGTGAAGCTTAGCAGACACCGAAGCCTTTTGGAAATAAACCGGAGCAGGTAAAATTCCCAGCTCGAGCTTGCACACTGACCTGGCTTGGGAAGCTGGGAGACCCGCGGAGGGGCGAGTCTCACAGCCCTTCCCACTCCCATGTCCCACCGCCGCTGCAACACTAGATGGCGCGGGGACCCACAGCACTGCCTGGCCCCCGGACAGCTCAGGCTCCCTCCCGGCGCTCAGAGGAGCTCCTGAAGTGACAGTTCTGGTCCTCTGCGTCCCCTGGGTCTGCTGGATACTGTTGGGGACATGGGCAGGCTGCAGCAAGTGAAAAGGAAAGGACAGAAACAAATTCTTCACTCTGAGGGCGGCGAGGTGCTGGCACAGGCTGCCCAGAGCAGCTGTGGGTGCCCCATCCCTGGAAGTTCAAGGCCAGGCTGGACGGGGCTGGGAGCAACCTGGGCTGGTGGCAGGTGTCCCTGCCTACAGCAGGGGGTTGGGTCTGGGTGGTCTTCAAGGTCCCTTCCAACCCAAACTGTTCTGTGATTCTATGATTCCATGGCAGCCACGGCCAGCCTCATGGTGCACAGCCCATGTCTGCTGGGTGGGAAGACACTGGGAGGTGAGATGCAACAAACTTTGGACTCTGCCCTCCTGGAAAGGGTGAAGAGTGTCCCTCTGTCAGGTGGCAAGGCACCCAACCGTCCCTGCTGGGGAGGGGACAGGCCTGGCCCATGTTCACTGTCTGTGGATGGGGTTATGTATGTCACAAGCCTGATTGTCTCCCCCAGCCCCCTCCAGAGCAAACAGCCTCAGGGCAAAGACCAGAGCCAGGGTTTCCAGCCAGAGATCCTGAATTTTGGGATGCAGGGACACTTCCTGAAGCTGACAGCCAGCTTTTAATACACCCACGCCAACTCCTTGGGAGGAAAGAAATAGGGGCATGTGGGCCTCCGAAAGATGCAAGCCCCTGCCTCACCCCTGTTTGAAACCAGCTGGAGGGGGCAGGACTGCCCAAGCCTGCTGGAGGCTGGTGTCTGTGGCACCATCTCAAGCACCACCTGTCAGATACATCCTCTGAGTCACTTGGCAGAGGTTTCCCAGCCTCCAGGGGAAGGATGCTCATCCCCACATGCTGTGGCGACATCAGCTCAGAGTATGTCTCTTAACTCTCTACAAGGCCTCGGGGAACCCTAGGGAAGGTCTGTGGCCATCACAACCAACTGCAGCAGGTGATGTCAAGGTGCTCGTGTCACCATCCTCTTTGCAGCGTGCCAATGTGCACCACAACAGCTGGCAATGCCCCGCTCAGGGATATGGCTGTACCCAGTTAACTAAGACCCCACACATTCCCTTCAGTGGGGCCCTGAGCACCTGGTTAACATGTCCATAGTGCCACCCATTCCTGGTGTCCCCGAAAGATGTGTCATGCACTACACAAGCCGAGTCAGGACCCATCCGAGCTGCTGGCTGGGCTATGCCCAGCAGCACTGGGTCCTTCAGGTCATGTCTGCTTTGCGTGCCCACACTTGGTCAGGGGCTGGGTTCACCCAGCAAGCGATGGCCGTTCGTGTGCATTGTGCACACCCAGCATGGCAGCGTGACTCCTCTCCCGCTTGCAAAACAAAAGGCATCCTGGTCCTCCACCACCGAAACCTTCCCTGCACACGGGATGTGAGCAGCATGTTCCCCTTGTGATCCTTGTTCCCATCCTGTGTTCCAGGCCTTGGTTCAGGGCCAGGAATTTCTTACCCACACTTCAGGGCAAAATTACTGTTGAATCTAATGCCAAAGTTTTCCAGGTCCAAAGGAAGCACCTCCCTGCTGCTGCCTCCCAGCCCTCCTCGCTTCCTCCCCATGCCAGTATTGCACTCCCAGCAAATGGAGCAGCCGGGGCTCCTCACCCATCCTACAAACAGGCTACCTGCCCTAGGCGAGCCGCTGTGCCTCAGGATTGGGGAATGAGCAGGAAGGGTCTCATGAGCCCCAGAGCGCAGTAGACAGACTCTTCGTGCCACCCCTTTTTTCTTCGAGTAGAAAAAGGCCAGCCCAGGTAGAGGAATGCAAATAGGAGCTTTTGCATCTTGACCTGGCTTGACAATCCTGTCCATGGCCACAGCAATTAGGAGCACTGGAGCACCCAACTTCTCTCCATCCTCACCTGGGGCTGGAAGATCCTCATGGAGCACAGATGCTTCAGGGACTACCGGGGCAGCGGCTCGGGGTGGGAGGCAGCTACCAGCAAAACTGTTCCCTCCTCCTGGCTTCCCCTCCCGGAGCTCCCTGGGGAGCTGCTCCTGGAAGGGGTTGCCTGTTGCTGGCCTCCGAGTCCAGGTGATGGAGCACTGATGGACTGAATCTTCTTTGAATCTTCCAAGACACAAAGAATGCCTAAGAAAGGGAAGATCCTTCCTCTGTCCAGTGCCATTGGCACCTGCCCCTGCGTGGGGTTTGCTGGGGATCAGGGAGGGTGTCCCGCTCCCCTCCCTGCCCTGCCCTGCCTGATCCAGACGGGCATTTCCCAGGGGCAGGGGGAGTTTGTACCCAGCATGGTGAGAATCGGGTAGGGATGAGCACACAAGTGAAAGCCCAAATGCCAACCAGGAATGCCAAGTCCTGCCGGGGCATCTGAGGTGCCGCAGCAGCCCGTGTCTGGCAGACAGTTCTGTGTGGGGCTGCGCTGCCGGGCTTGCACGTGGGCTGCCCTTGGCTTTTCATGGTGGAAACAGCATTACCTGGAGCCTCAGCATGTTTTTTACAAGGTCTGGGGCCTTCTTGGGCTCCGTGTGGCCCTGGCATAGAAACACACAAAAAGGAAACGGCAGCTTTGCAGCCCAGCAGCCACACTTTCTGTAGGCTGCTCCTGGGGTGTTTGGGCATGGAGGGCACAGACATGGGGTGTGCGGGCACGGCGGGGGCTGCGGGACATCGGGGAGCGGGAGGCACTGTCCCTGCTCCCGCAGACACCCCGGCTGCGTGGTGGCCGCAGCGCTTTGCACTTCCCACTGCTCAGAGCTGCTTTCACAGCGCCGCAAGCTGCCTCCAGCACCCCGCAGCGTTACCCCCTGTCCCCACACCCGCAGTGCCATGGGGTGGGGGTGGGGGGCTGCCCGTCGGGCGCTCCGTACTGCCCCCTCCCCTGCCCCTTCTCTTCGCAGCTGTCATTTTATTTGGAGGAAAACTTTGAGCGTAACAAAACACTGACCTCAATGTCTGATCGGTTTTACCGACGGCGCTTACGCTGGGCAACCGGCCTGCGGGTGCGGGGGGCCGCCGCGCTGATCCGTCCCGCCGTGGGAGTGGGATGCGGTGTGATTCCCGGCGGCGCGGGGCCGGGGGTCCCCGGGGCGCGGTGCCCGGGGCCGGTGGCGGGGCCGGCCCGCCCGGTGCCCTCCTCCGGGCGAGCCCTCGGGGCGGCGGCCGCCGTGACATCAGCCGGGCCGGCGCGGAGCTGAGCGCCGCCGCCCCGCGACCCGCCCTCCCCCCCGCCGCCAACAAAAGCCCCCGAGCGGCCACCGGCCCCAGCGCCCTCCCGGCCCCGCTGTCACCCTGCCCGACCCGGCCGCAGGTAGGTGCGGGGCGCGGTCCTCACCGCGGAGTCCCCGGGCGCGGGCACATCTCCGTCCCCCCGGGGGGCTGCTGGCCCCCCTACCGGCCCTCCCCCGGCCCCTCCGGCTGGGTGCTCTGTGCTTCCCCCCCCGCCCCGGGCACAGCCGCGGGCCGGGATGCGGGTCAGCGGGAGGGATGCGGGATGCGAGTCAGCGGGCGGATGCGGGGCCGGGTCGGCGGCGGGGGCACCGGCCCCGCCATGTGCCCGTGGGGCGGGCGCGGGGGGCCTAGCGAGGCGCGAGCGCCCGCGCAGGCGGCGCCGGAGGCGGAAGCCGAAGCTCCGGCAGCGGCCGGGACCGTCACCGTGGCGGGGTCCCGCCGCGCCCCGGCCGCGCCAAGGGAGATCGCGGGGCTGCGCCCCTCGGTGCGCCCCGTCCCCTCGCCACAGCGCGGGGCTTTGCCCGCCTGGCCTGGCGGGGGCGGCGGGGGGGCTGTGCAGGGTCGCTGGGGCCTGGCTGGGCGCCACGGGCTTGGGCAGGGTCGGGGGGCGCCTCCCAGAGCTGCGGGCCCACCACGTGGGACGGGGCGTTCATTAGCACCCCGCAGAAACACGGGGTGCCAGCAAGGCGCAGCGCGGGTACCCGGAAGGTGCCAGCACCAGCGCCACCAGCCCTGGACGTGGCACCTCCTGGCTCCGCTGGTGGTGGGGCTGGAAAGGTGCCCTAGTGCCGGTGGCTGACCCCAGCCCGGGCGACTCGGTGCTTGGTGCCACTGTACAGGCAGCGTGGCTCCCTGCTCCCCTGGGCCCGTGGGCATCCCCTGCCCAGCCTCAGGCTCCTGCCTCCTGCACTGGGGCCTCCCTGCCGGGATGCCAGTGCCCAAGCCCTGGTGCTGGAGCAGCTCAGCGCAGCTCCTGGATCTGGGCGGCAGCGCAGAGTGACAAGGACACGATGGATGGGGAAATAAGGGCTTTGCAAAGGCTAAAGTGTGCTTGGTCAGGTTACAGGGTTTGGCTCCTGCAGGAGTCGGTAACTTTTCTTAGCTTACTTGAAAATGCTCTTGGCTTTTGTTCTGGATAAAGTCAGGATTTTCTCTGAGGAACCCAGTTGTGATGGGCCACTTTCGAGTTTGTAGCCAAAGCTGGGGAGCGGTGTGGTCAGCAGGTAACGGCGTGCTGGTCCACAGGCACGTCGCAGCTGGTGAGCACTTGCCGACAGCCGTGTCTGGCAGGTGGCTCAGCACAGTGCTGGCCCCTTCCCTGGCACAGCGAACCTGAAGGCTGCCTCAGTGGTGGCAGCAGGATTAATGCTGGACTGTGGTGCTTTGGTAGCTGCACAGTAGGTGAGCTGTGTGTGAGGGTCACTGTGGACCTCGAACCACCATGACTTTCTCCCCTCCTGTCATGGCAAAGCCCTCAGGGATGTCTTCTCTGATACAGCTGCATCTCCCAGGTCACTTCTTTAATTGCTTCATGGTGATGCCCAGTGTTTTGCCACATCCCAGTGCTCGCTGGCCTCAGGACCCCATTCTCCTCTTGCTCACCAGTTCATCACTGTATGACCATCACAAATGACCTTCATTTACCCTTGTTTACACTGTCAGCAGCCCAGAGTCTCCTGGTGCCGCTGCTCCACCCAGCTGATTACATGGTGGGGGGACAGGGGGGGTGGTTCTAACTTGCCTCTTGCAGGGTTATTTCCACTTGTGCCCAGGGGATGTGAAAGCTGCTCCGTGACAGATGCCATCTGGGGCAGAGTCCCCTGTGGGCCTGATTGCAGTTAACTGGTGTTGGACCCCTGATCTCCGTTCTGGTGATTTCCACATAGAGTTAGGTGTATCCCCACTAGCTGCTTCTTTTCTGCTCTGCCCACACACCTCATCTGTCTGGGTGCCTCCTTCAGATTTCTCCTCGTTTCATGGCTATGCCAGCTGCTCTCTGAACTGGAAGGCAGTAATCAGACCCCAGGGCTTGGGGCTCCTACTCTAATTTCCTCCCCTTTGCCCTTTGACTGGTCCCTTTGCTGGGCCATGTAGTAATCCTGCGTGGACTGTTGTGAACATCATTAGGAGTGGGTTTTGGGCAGCACTGATGGCCCTTTTCTGCCACCCGCTTGTATTCACACTCCCACTGGAAAGGAAAAAGAACCTTTCACATGGGCCAGCGTGAGTCTCAGTGATCTCCAAGCACAAAGTGATTGCTCTGCAATTAATTACCGTAGGATTTTAGTAGAATATCTGGGCACCTACATGGGAAGGGTTTTCCAGCTATTGCAGAAGCTCCAAGGATTGAGCTGGCATCCCGAGGGCTGCAGGTAAAGTTCATCAGAGCTTTAGAAGGGGGAGAAGGTGCTGTGCTCGGAGGGCTCCCGTGGTAGCGAAGCTGTGTTCTCATGGCAGCAGGTGCTGTTTAGCTCTGGCAGTTAAAACCCAGCTGCTCTCAGGCAGGTGAACAGTGGTTGTCAGCTTTGTGACACGATCACGCCGATCCTTCAGCCCACTCTGAGGAAGGGGTGACTGTGTATTCCTACTGCCTGATGGCTTGGCTTCATCAGCTCACTGCTTTCCCTTACAGCCCGGGTTTAGATGACATCCCAGATCACGAGGACATACTGGTTCCATACTGGTTTATGCCTGGCTCTTTAGGGTGGCTTAGACTGCCTCCCCAGCTGGTGCAGCACAAGCCCGTCTGAAACGTGGGTGAGTCTGTGGCTCATGCTCGACCTGGAGAGCTGTGCTATACTGTGCAAAGCCAGACGTCAGACACGGAAATTAATCTCCCAAAACAGTCAGACTTGGGTGGTCCTGCGTTTGTGTCTGTGCTTCCCAGCGATGCAGATGTGGATGAAGGGCTGTATCTTGGTTTTTGAGGCCTCTTGCCTTATCCAGAGCGGATGACGGACCGGCTGCGGGGCTGAGCCACGCTCGGCACAGGCGCTGCTGTCGGTGGGGCTCTGGGTGCGTTTGCTGCACAGTTGTGGTACGTGGGATGTGGAGCTGCAGGAGGGAGGAAAGTATCTCGGGTTTTGGCAGCCCTGGGTGTGTCTGTTGCCTATAGCTCGGTGAGGTCTCTGGCTGCAGGACAGTCACCTCCTGTTCCTCATTCTGCATGGGTCTAGTAGTCATTTGGAGAAGTGCAGCTGTGCTTGTTGAGTGTTGCAATTGGACAGAATATGGTGCTCCTCCATCGTGCGAAGTACTCCAGAAAAAAAATATTGAAAGGGCTGCAAGCTTTCTAACATACCTTAAAGTAGTCATTAAATAGGGAATTGGGATGATGGGTCTCTTAGATGGCTATTGTAAGGATTTTGCTTCTGGGACAGTTGGTACAGGTCCCAGGGTCTGTGGGCAGGGTGCTCCTTTTTTTTTTTTTCCTGCTGATACCGACCTGTGGCATAAACTGCTTTTTGGTCGCTTGTGTGGCCTACTGGGCTCCCTGCGTGTGCTTGTGTATGTTATGGACTAAGACAGAAATCCCAGCAACTTAAACCTCATCTCAGGCTTTATCTGTGCCCAGCTGTGAGCTATCACAAGCTGATGTGTCCATGGGACAAGCTCACTTTCATGGCCTCTCCCCATGGAAAATCCATCTTGCCATGTGCCGGGAGGTCTTGCTGGGATGTAGCTTTGCAGGGGCTGCGTCTGTGCTGCTGGGTGAGAGTCACCTGCTGAAACCACAGTGGCATTGTGCAAACTGCATGGAGGCACCTGCAGCCTTCCCATGGTGGATGGAGGAAAATAAGCAGCAAAAAGGCTTGTGGCAAACAAACATCAGATGAGCTTCACCCTGCAGCACCTTTTCTCCTTCCACAAACTTACAGACAGCTCAGAGGAAGGTGCCTGCACTGCTGATGTCTTGCTTGGGGCAGATGAACCCTGCTGTGCAGGACGAAGACAGCCTCTTTAAAAGGCTGTAAAGGGATAAAAAATTCACTGCTGCTGTAAAGGGATAAAAAATGTGCTGTGGAGGCAAAGGGGAGCAGGGGGCTCCAAACCTCGCCAGGCGGTTTGTCCCAGAGCGGAGTGCAGATGCCCTGACTGTGGGGCAGGGAGTGAGCGAGCACTGGGGCTGGGGGCTGCCTGCCTGAGGCTGCCCACCGCAGTCGGGGCTGGTGGGACCCTGAGGTGGGGTCTGCCAGCTGCCGGGTTTGGAAGGGGATGGGAGACCCAGAGAAACTGTAGCCCGGGCCATGGTATTCCTGGCCGGGGTCTGACACAGGTGGGCGTGGGGGCAGAAGGGCTGGGGGCTCACGCCGTGCGGGGGTCCTGCTGCCTGGGCTGGCAGGGGGATGCTGCAGGATGTTTCTGCCCTCCAAGGAAACTCCTGAACCGGGGGAAAAACAGGCTCTGGAGAGAATCGGTTTGTGTCCTTTTAAGGCCATGAAAAGGCTGGGGCTGGAAGGGAGGGATTTGGCAGGGGCTGCGGTGGGAAGCCCAGCCTGCAGGGTGTTCAGAAAAGAGACTTCCCGGCTGCTGTGATGACACCCCAGACACAGCTCCTTGGATCCCTGGGGCCAGCACAGCTCTCCAGGCCCTGCTCCCGGCACCCTCTGCAGCTCCGGCCACCTGTCCCACGCCGAGACCCCCTGTGCATCCAGGGGCTGCAGCCGTGATGCACTAGGGCATCCAGTGCCTCTGCACAGCCCTGCTGGCGTGTCAGCCTGACCCCTGCCCTGCTGCCTGCCCTGCTGGTGTAACCAGGCTGAGGTCTTTCCTGTTGCCTGACAAAATACTCTTGCACAGGGAAGAGCTCGACTTTCCCGTGTACTGGGAGATGCCCATATACTGGGAGGTGCCATATTCTCACTGTGCCTGTGAGTGGAGGGTTTGCAGCATTTCGTCCTCCCTGATCCCTCTGTTTGATGTTTATTTGGCCCCCAGTCCTGTTGTGTTTAGCATCCATCTCCCTGGCTGCCTGCCGGGCACGGCAATGCCACTGACCCAGCCGCTGGGTGGGTGATGGGGGACCCAACGATGGGCATCCAGCCGCCTGACGTGACCCAGGGATTTGGAGCTGCCACAAGGAGCGGGCTGGAAGGTTGTGCCCTGGCAGACCCAGGTCCCCTTCCCCACAGCCATGCAGCTGAGCACAGGGAGATCCTGCATGTGCTGTGGGGTGGCACACAGTGTAGTGTGGAAAGGTGTTTGGTGTTGGGGAGCTTGTCCTGCTGCTTTAGCTGTGCAGGAGTTGGGAAGCACTCAGCTGTGCCCACAACGGGGGGGTGACTTCTGCTGCTTGTTCCTGCCTGGGAGCAGGATGGAGAATTACAGAAGTGTTGCTGAGGAGAGGCCTCCTCCCAAGCTGCGTCTTGTCCCCATTGACCTTTCTTACATTGTTTGGCACCACCAAAAAGTGTTTTCTTTGCAGCAACCATAGGTTGCCTGTTAGGTCCTCCTTAGCCTCCTCTTGGCCACACTGAATCAGTCTGCCTCCCTCAGAACCTCCTTGTAGGGCTTTGCTTGAATGCCCTGAGGTTTATGTTGGCCTGGTGTTCAAAAGTATCAAGACTCCTCTGGGTTGGAGCTCTGCTACTTGTGTTAGCTGCTCACAGTATATTGGGGTTATCTGCAAATTTGCAGATCAAGGGGCCTCTTGATCAAGTCTCATCAGATATACGCCGGGAAAGAGGAGAGAAAAATAGAAGCATTTATATCCTGCAAGGAGCTGCATGGTAGCTTAGGTTGGTGCTCAGGTGTCTGCCTTGCATGTGCAGCTGTGTCCCTGGGGCTGCTGATTTCCCAGGCTCCGTGACTACACCTGCAGTCCTGGGGGAGTCTGAGATGCCCGAGTGTGTGGGGAACCTCTGAGCAGTTGGCCAGGCAAGGCACAAGTCAGTGATGCTCTGGGGACAGGTGCCAGAGCCTGCTGTTTGGCGTCAAGGGTCAGCTCCTGCCCATGGGTCAGCCCTGGCTATAGCCCTGCTCTGTGGTGTCAGGAATGGAAGAGGTGTTTGGGGAGGAGAAGCTGGAACTGTTTCCAGCCGGGGTGACAAGCTGTGTGCTCTCCAGCAGCAAGGATCGGTCACCCTGGCCATTGCTGCCTTGCCCTGTTGAGAGGTAATGGCAGGGCTGTGGTCCAAGGCGGTGCCACTGCTGCGGGTACCTCTGTAAGCGCCGTCTCCCATCATTGTCCCACTTCCTCCCTTCTGCTGGCGCAGAAAGGAGCTGTGAGGTCCCACAGCTTCCAGGGCAGGGATTTCTGCAGCTCCTGGCTGGCAGGACCAGTGTTCCCTCGGAGGCAGCTGACACTGCTGGGTGCTGTAATGATGGGTCCTGTGGGCATCCCAAGTTCTGCTGCTTCTACTAATTACCAGCCCCGTGAGTCTGTGCAAACAGCAAATACCCGTGGGTGGTCTCTGCGAGCGCAGATGTGGAGCTGCTGCTGCAGCACAGCTGGTGGGTGCCTGCTCCGGCTGCCTCGCTCTGCCCACCTCTGCCTCCTGCCTGACCTCCTGCCCTGACGCTGCTTCCGCCTCTGCTTCTTCTGCAGGATGCCAAACTGGGGAGGCGGAAAGAAGTGCGGCGTCTGCCAGAAGGCAGTGTACTTCGCCGAGGAGGTACAATGTGAAGGCAGCAGCTTCCACAAGTCCTGCTTCTTGTGCAGTGAGTACCAGCCCTTCCCTCACCCCTCCTGCCCCCCCTTCCCGGCTCTCCGCCGGCTGGGCGCCCTGTCACGTCCTGTTTATGGGCTGTGGAAACTCCTCTGCCAACAGCCCGGCTGCGGGAGCCGTGTGGCAGGCTTTCTCCTTTTCTCCAGACTTGGAAGTTAGTTGTGCTGAAGGAGCACAGATCATCCCAGGACACCCGGGGCTGTCAGAGCTGCTCAGCCAGCACCCACATAAAGATGCAGGCTGTCCCTGCACCGGGGGGGCTAGGCTGAGTCCTCTAGACTGGCTCCAGATGTTCAAGACTGGAGCATGAGACGGGGACTCTCCAAACAGTACTGGCAGGAGGCGGCACATCCCATGCAATCCTCTGAGGTGATGTTAGCTTTAGTTTTCTAAGTGGCTTTACCACTCTAAAACAGGTGGTTGAGCCTTGGGAACTGGTGTGGGATCTGCCCCTCTGTCCCAGGAGATGGTGGGAGGAAGATGTGGTCCTGTCCTGTCCCTTCTGCTGATGGAAGGCCTATGGTGAAGGGCTAAAGCATCACCTCCAGCCTGCCTGCAAATCCGCTGTTGTGGAGGGTGTCTCTGTCATGTGTTTGAACCCAGGTGTCACCTCAGGGAAGGGCAGCAGGGTGGGATCTGCCTGTGGGTGAGCTCTGTGCAGAGATCCCTTCCTCTGCTGGCTCTGCAGGATCCTGCAACCTCTTGGGTTCATGCTGCGGGTCCCCAGACACCCTTCTCCTCCCTTTGGGGACACCAGGGCAGCTGTGCAGGGACAGGCGAGCAGTGTTATGGTGCTGAGAGCAGCCCCTTAAGCCTGGGGCACCCACATCCAGGGAGCAGCAGGGCCTTGGAATAAGAAGGTGACCACTGTCCTCAGCCTGTGTTTTACTAGATTTCTGTCTCCTGCCTCTGAAGACTGTCACATAACAGAACTCGTGATTCTTGCGGGCTAACAGGAGTGCACACATTGCCTGTCCCTGCTGCTGGCTCATCAGCACATCGCATCTGACAGAGCAGCAGGAGCAGAAGTGCCTTCTCAGAGCTGCCCTTGCAGCAGGGCCCCACGGAGGTTTAATGTTTTCTCAGCTGGTCCCTGTACCCTGTGCCCAGTCTCGCTGTCCCGTCGCAGCAAGGAGCGCAGACGTGCTCTCTTCCATACAGGCAGTAAGCAGAGCTAGTGTCTATAAACACGCACACAGCTAGAACTAATCTCAGTAGACCTATTCCAGTAGGGAAATACCAGTGTCCTCACGGGGCTGATCCCTGCTGTGCTCCTCTGTCTGCCTGGCACAGATACTGGATACTTCTTGGCCAGCCTGCCTGGGATGCGGCATGCACAGATGTATGCAGATGTGAGAGAGAGAGAGGCTGCTGCTGCGTCTCTGTTCCCTGCACAGCGTGAAGAGTGGCCAGCAGCTCTCATACGTGGGAGTTTCCAGGCTGGAAACCTTGCTTTGGCTCAGGAGGACTCGGGAGGGGAGCTGTGGCCAGGCTTTCTGCGGGCGGGCAGGGTCTGGCAGGCTGTGCCCTTGTTCTGCTGCAGGAAGTCATGTTTCCTCTGCAGCCTTAGATAAGGTGGGTAGGGAACGTTACCCCCAGCTCTGCCAGCTGTTACCATCCGAGTCTGTGTCAGCGGAGGACCTCCGTATCGGGACCAAGATCCCATTGCACTGCATCTGCCCTTCCCTGTGACCCCTGTGCATGCAGCTGGATTGCTAGGGAGAGCAGCTGCTGTGCAATGCTGGCACCCAGAGCACGGGGCAGGCCTCCAGGAGCCACGAAATCAGGCAAAAAGCATTGCTTTGGGAGGGGAGTACACGACTGCAGTGGGGAGGAAGGTTGTCCCGTATCAGCTCATGGAAGCGAGTCCCCAGGGAGCGGTCCAGGGCCACCTACAGCCAGGGCTTCTGTCCCTGTGCTTTGCAGATGTACGTGATCACACTCCACTTGTACCCCAGCAGTTCTGCCTGCCCCGGCTGCGGGCTCCTTGGGTCAGGCTGTGGCTTGCGTGCCAGCCCACAGTGCTGCCTGCTCTTCCCAGTCCTGTGCCACAGGCAGCGGGTGAGGCTGAGCTGCACTGAACTCCAGTGCTCCCAGCCTGCTCCCCAGTGCTGGGCTTGGGCCTCATCAGGGAACTTGAAGCCATTATCTTGAGGGGAGAAAAAACAAATGCTTTCACCTGATCTGCCAAAAAAAAAAAATTAATCAAAGGAGCCAAACCTACCACAGTGCATTAGAACTGGAGATCGGCTCAGGGAGTGACTTGATGATTGACTCTGTGGCATCGATCCAACTGAGTCAATAGTACATGGCAGAAATGTACTGTAATGAGGCTGTTTGGCCTCTGAAAGTAGCAGCAGCTCTTGTCTAATTGTTTTGTGGAGCAGCTCCACTGCTCCTAGAAAAACAAAGGGTCCTTAACTGAATGAGCGCGGCATGCTGGAATTTGTGCAATGCAGTAAACCCGGGAGCTGGGGGCTGATTTCTAGGAAGCAAACCAGGAAGGAATATTTCTGCTGCCTCTCAAAGCCTCTGTGGCTCATACAGACACTCTAAAAGCTTAGATTAGAGCTCTAAGATCATTCACTCCACCCCCAGGACGAAGGTCGTTACACGTCCAAGTGGAAGTGCCTGAATTCCCCTCCAGGAGGGTCTGTCTGGATGCTGTGTGTTCCTGACCAGCCCGGGGTAGTGCAGGCAGCCCTGACAGCAGCCCACCGGCACTGGGACCAGTTACCCAGAGCTGCCTCTTGTCAGCAGGGACACATGCTCCATCCCTGGCTGCTGCCGTGGCGGGAGAGGGCAGCCCACAGCCAGGGCAGGACCCTGCCAGATCCTCCATAGGTGGCAGGAGACATTCCCCTTTCCACCTCCCTGTCCCAGCAGTGGCACACGGGCTCTCCAGCCCGAGTAGAAGCACCATATTTAGTAACCGGGCCGAGGCGGCTACCTCTCGCCCCCACGCTAGCGCCGGGGTCCATGCTGCTCCAGGAGGAGAGCCGGCTGGGTTTGCATTCCTGCGATACTGGTGAAGGCCAGGAAACTTTTCTGCTGGTGAAGAGGCCCGTGGGCTGCCAGGAGCCGTGACACTGAAGGCACGTGAGCGGGCTGGGGGAAGGCTGTGTCGCAGCTGTAGCAGGATCTGTCCCGGCGCTGGCTCCGGTGCTGTGGGCTCTGGCACGGACGTGAGGGTCCTGCACCCGGGCAGGTAAACACTGGAGATGGCCGAGAGCCCGTCTGGGTGCTGCTCACCTCCCGCTCGGCCTGGCTGGGCAGTGTGTTCCAGGAGGGGTTTGGAGCCCACGTGGAGACGGAGATCAGAGCTGAGACCGGAGTCAGGAAAGCCTCAAAATCAGAAGAAGGGTCCGTGTGGCCCAAGCCCAGCAGCAAGCTCGAGCTCTGGATGGGCTCAGCTGGGACCCTGAGCCTGGCTGCTGTCTCCTCCTGTCTCATCTCATCCCATATTGAACCCCAAGGCTTGAACACCCAGCTGAGATAGTATTCCTCACCTGAGGCCACCCTATGCACAGCCCCTAACCCTGGCATGGGCCAGGGGTGGCACGTTAGCGTGAACTCTTCTGTCGTGGTCGCGGGGGTCAGGGGAGCAAGCTGTGCACGGTAGCGTAAGATGCCAAACACCTTACCGTGCCCCGCTGTGGGAATGGCTGCAGGTCTGCTTTTAGTCTGTCTGAACACAAGGGAAAACATTTGCTTACATCACTTTCCCCCGAGCGCCTATCGCTGCGTATTTGCCATGGACCAGGAGCAGGGCAGGGATGTCCATCCCTGAGCCTGTGAATCCTGCCGTGATTTGTAGGGAAATTTCAGCTCCTCCCTGGTTTAAGTGCGTCACCAGGATACCAGCATCAGGAGGGTTAACAGCTCTTTCTTAGTATCAGCCTTGTAGCTTTGGTGGTTGCTTCCTTTTAAAACCTTTTAAAGCCAGACACTGTTCTTGTTGTGATCCTTATCTCCGCTGTTTTGCATGCACTCCCTTTTGCAAGGATATTATCTAGGGTTCCCTTACTCCTTGAAAGCCGAGCTGTGCTACCCCTTGTGAGGACTTGTTTTCTCCAGCTAGTTAGTGAGCTCTGGATAAGCAGGCTAATGGCGCGGCCTTCTCCTCTTTTCTAGTGGTCTGTAAGAAGAACTTGGACAGCACCACTGTCGCTGTGCATGGAGAGGAGATCTACTGCAAGTCCTGCTACGGCAAGAAGTACGGCCCCAAGGGCTACGGGTACGGGCAGGGAGCAGGGACCCTGAGCACCGACAAGGGCGAGTCTCTGGGAATCAAATATGAAGAGTGAGTTTAAGTCTTGTTTTTGAAACTGAGGCTGTTGTGGGCACCTTCTCCCCCACATCTGTCTGCTTGTGACGCTTGGCTGTGTAGCCCGTGAACTTGCAGCAGAATCTGATCTGGGGAGCGCCATGGACTGTCCTGCCCTTCTGCTCCTCGGGGGGAAACCGCTGAGCCCCGTCTGCTGGGTGGGATGGGGCTGGCTGGGACACGTCCCTATTGCTGGAACACGCTGCCCATCCCCTCCTAGCACGCAGCTGTGAGGCTGAAGTTTCCGTGGGGCTCAAAGCATCATGCCTGAAGCTCCAGGCCCTTCAAAACTGGGTTGAGATGTGTGATCCCATAGCTCTTCCCTCCTCCATCTGGCTTGTGCAGCCCCGATCATGAACTCCCTCCCACCCACAGGGGCCAGCCCCACCGACCCACCAACCCCAATGCCTCCAGAATGGCCCAGAAGGTCGGAGGCGCTGATGGATGCCCTCGCTGCGGCCGGGCGGTGTATGCAGCCGAGAAGGTGATTGGAGCTGGAAAGGTAAGAAGGGGGATGGTGCGGATGGGGCATGTGTGTGGCAGGGAGACCTTCAGAGGAGGTCCTGACCTGAGCCACGGGCTGCTGCAGGGTGGGCTGGCAGCGCCCCCAGCCACGGCTGGGCTTGGGGTCCGGTGGCCGTGCTCACCTGGCAGCCTGGCACCAAAAGGAGACCTTGGCATGTCTGGAACCCAGGTTCTGCAGGGTGCATTGCTTTTACAGACTTGTAGATGGGAGAGAAATACATTTTATATTAAACATTCCGAGCACTGCTCAGCAGAGGTCACAGCGGACGTCCCTGCTGCTAGATGTGTTGGGAGGACGAGCAGTGATGTGGGCCATGGCCACTGCCGCTGCTAACTGAACAAGTGCAACGTCCAGTGAGCCTTCTCCGCGCTCTGCCGCGGGCTGGGATGCTGCAGCCCAGGTTTGGGGCAGGGGATGGATCCCAGTGCTCAGCGCTGCCCGTAGGCAGGGCAGGGTGCCCGGAGGTGTGGGCGCGGGCTCGGTGCATCTCAGGCTGTTCTGCTGGTGGACTGGGGCTGCTCAGGGTCACGTGTAAGGGACACGCTGCCACAGCCCCGGCACTTCCCGTGTCAGGTTCATCCCTCCGTGCCCCGAGCTGCGGCCTCGTCCTAGCCCAGCTGTGGGAGCCCTCTGTACGGCATGGGGACACATGTGGCTCTGTCAGCCCTGGGACGCTGGGTGAGGTCCCTGCCCCAAAGCAGCCTTCCCTCTGCGGTCAGGTACACGTGCAGCGTTTGCCAAGGCAGCCAGCTCAGGCGGCGTGGCTTTGTGCCACAGGGGACGGGATGGCCGTGCTGGGAGAGCCTCACCACCTCACTGGTGATGCTGGGTTGCTCACTGACCTGTGCTTCGTCCTCCCTGGGGCTTCTGTGTTTGTCCTCAGTCCCCAGAGCCAAGAAAGGAGGCCTCTAGTCAATGGAAAGGGTCTCCCAGCATCATCATACCCTAGCGCAGAGATTTGTGATGGACACGCTGAGGGTCAGCCCAGGGTCAGAAGCCAAACTCACCCTCAAAGTCATGATCTGGGCTCCCTGGTAGGCTGCTGGCCTCAATGTCTGTGGGGAACCAAAGCCGGCAAAGCAATTACACTCAAGCAAACCCAGAGAGGATTCCAGAGCATGTGTTTCATGTACTAATGTTTGCTGGATGACTCCATCAGCTGCCTCCTCCTCCAGCCCCCTAATTTCACATTTTTATTCCAAAAAAGGTTTCTTGTTTTCCAGAATGTTTATTTAAATTCCTCTGTGATCAGCTCTGGCTACTCTAGGTCTGCTCAAAGGCTGTGAGCTCATTTATCCCCAGAGGACTGGCGGAGCTCTGCAGGGGGGGTTATTTTTAAACACTGGCTGATTTCTGCATTCTTTAGTATCTGTTTGCTGCCTTCCTTGGAGCTGGAGTGTGTAGGGGCAGGTGTCCCAACCCTGCTGCCATGCCCGAGGCTAACGTACAGCAGCAGTGATCTCAGCGGGGTGACTCGGGGGATTTATCCTGCTGCTCCAGAGAGGACAATCTCCAGAGAGGGCGGTGATGGCTCCTTACAAATTATTGTACAAATGATTTCTGGGGGTGGGGGCAAAAGCTCTCTGAAACCAGATCAACATGGGAGCAGTGACCACACCTGATGCTTCCTCCCTGTACCTCCCCCTGGGGCTGGGGGGACCACTCGTTCTCTGGAACCTTCAGCCCGTTCAGACTTCTTTGCCAACCACTTTGGGTCAGGAACAGAAAAGTGACCGCTTTGGGTAGCCAGAGCATTGCTGCCCTGTCCCTGGGCGCTGTCTGACTGGGCTCTGCTCCTCTCCTGCAGTCCTGGCACAAGTCCTGCTTCCGCTGTGCCAAGTGCGGCAAAAGCCTGGAGTCCACCACCCTGGCAGACAAAGACGGGGAGATCTACTGCAAAGGTGAGTGCTGCCGTCCCTGCCGGCTGGGGAGGGGGGGGCGCAAAGCCCCTGCATCCCCCGCAGGGAATCAGGACGGGACTGTGGCTGGGGGAGGTGGTGGCCCCAGTGGCTGTGTATGGGGACCGTGCCTCTGTTCGCCCAACAAATGTGGCAAACCCCATCCTGTTCAGACAGCGCCTGCTTCGAGAGGGGGACCTGCTCGTGTTCAGCTGCCGGCTTTACCCATCTCTCCCTCTTTGTCCTCTGCAGGTTGCTACGCCAAGAACTTCGGTCCCAAGGGCTTTGGCTTTGGGCAAGGTGCCGGGGCGCTCGTCCACTCACAGTGAGGCAGCCAGAGCAGGCTCTCCGCTCGCTCCGGGCTCATCCATACCAGCCTGTGCTGCTGACCCCTCCCGCACCCGCAGGAGCATCCTTGCCGTCATTGATAACCACGCGCTGCTTCACAGCACGAGCCCCTTCCTCCCCGCCCTGACCCAGTGCACCCCGAAACCATGGGAGTCCCAGCAGCGTCCCCATGGGTTCCTGCCAGCGCAGGTGCCAGCGGGGAGACAGCTCACCCCCCGCCGCGAGGCCTGTGTGCCTGACACGTCCTGCTCCACGTTGCCCATCCCGGCGGGATGCGTGCTCAGCCGTGCCACGCCGTGTCACTGAACGAGCAATAAACATCGAAGCTGACCCACACCCACCTTGCCGAGGGTTTGTTGGGAGCACGGGGGGTGACCAGAGCCGGGGTCAGGAGGCAGGGGGAGGACGGGCAGTGTTTGCAGTCGTGGTTTGCAATTGAAGCACGAAGGCAGGGACCGCTCGGTGCGATGTGACGTGGCCCAGCTGTGGCCAGCCGAGCGCCATGGGTTGGCTGTGCCAGGCTCTCCCCCTGCTCCTGCGGTGGAAAACCATTTCAAAAGCAGCTGTTGATGCTGGGAGGCCCAGGACAGACCTTTTTGGGTGTGTTGGTCACGCAACGCGTGTGCATGCCCTATCAAAACCCCTATCAGTGCTTTTACGTGGCGCCTCTCCAAACAGGCAGGCCCGGCAGTGCTGAATAATTAACAACTTTTCACCTACTCCCTGGATTTTTTAGCAGCAGTGTGGATCATTAAGCTGTCAGTTTGGCAGCTTCCCAGATTTAATTCATTTTCATCTAAACGCTTTCCTTTCTGTGATTCTCTTGTTTGGCTGGCATGTCATACCTACGAGATCAGCCTCGCTGCAGCTTAGAGTTATGAACTCCACAGGGAATGTAGTTTTGGGTTTTTTTAAAGTTACAAACATTGTGGTTGAGTAAATGAGATGGGTGGTGTTTCGAAAAGCACAAGAGGCAGACATCCTTTGGTGGGGCAGGACTTTGACTCCTTTATCAACTTAAGCACTTTCTCCTGTGCATCACACCCTTGGTTTTACGTGATGTTTTTGAAGCTGAGGTGGGGAGTAAGCTCTTTAAACATCTCCAAAATCCCCTCCCTGCCAGGTTTCCTGGCCTAGGACCCGAACTCTAGCTGGTCCCGTTGCTCTGGGGTGTGGGTTGGGGTACAGTGAGGTGATAGCAGGTGACACTTGGCATGTGGAGCAGACGGCTCAGGCTGAGGGATGCGGCGGTGGTCGGGGGCTGTAGCACAGCGGGCTCACGTGCCACCCTTGGTGTGGAGACCGAGCCCTGGCTCCCTCGCTTGGCAGAGGCGCGGGGGTAGGAAGCTGCCTGCGTCCTCCCTTCCTCCGTGAGTGTGCAGTGGATGCTGTGCTGCTGCCGCGTTTCAACTGGATGTGCCACAGGCAGGGATTGTGCCCAAGTAACACTGTTGAGTCAGAAAAGCTAGAACAAGTCTGTCTTTGGTCTTTTCTTCCCATATTTGCAGAGGTCATGTCAGAGAGAGGGGAGGTACTGACACTGCAAGTGGGATGGACCCCATAGAGGTCCTGGTAAAAGCCAGGAGAAAATGCTGGATTTGGGCTTCACAGGGTCGTGGAAGGACAGACCCCGCAGACGTCTCAAGTCCAGCCTCTGCTTAAGGCAGGGCTAGCTCCGAAGGTCAGGTGGGTCGGAGCCTCTGGTGTCCAGCCAGATTTGGAAACCCTCCAAGGATGGAGGTCCCACCACTACAGGTCTTGTCACAGCGCTGCACCAATCACTCCAAGAAGGTTTTTGTCCTTCTGTGCATCAGGGTTTCCCTGGTAGCACCTGTGTTTGTTGTCTTTGTCCTTTTGCCATGCAGTGCTGCATCTCCCTCCTCCACAACCCTTCTCTAGGTAATGGAAAACCAAAGCTCGGTCTCCCTGAGTCCAGTGCTCTCCAGGCTGGTGGGTCCTTCTGGAGCTTTCAGCCCCACAGGTCCCAGGTGACAGCATGGGCAGCATCCTGGGACAGGGACCTTGCCCTGAGGGTTTGCAGCTGCTGCTGCACGCCTGCTGGAGTTGCACTGCTCGCCTGAGAATGGCTTAGGGAGCGACGGAGACCAACAGCCACAGCGTCAGCGGAGGCTGGCGGTGGGGGGAGACCGGGACAGGCATCACTGGGGCTGCATATCCAGACGCTGGGCATGAGGTGGGCTGGAGGAGGCAGTGGGACAAGGCTCAGGAAAAGCAGGGGGGAGTTAGGGATGCTTTAGGGGCATCCCCTGCCCAAACTGCAGCGAGACAGCTGCGACCATCTGCTATGCTCTGCTGGCTCCTGCTCCCCGTGCACGGCCCCGCGCCGGCCAGTGGACTGCCGGACACCTGCACCAGGCGCAGAGCAGCACTGCACCCTGCAGCACCCATCCCTGCCTGCTGCCAGCGTGGGGGGCTGCCAGCCCTTGCAAAAGGGGCTGTGGGACCCAAACCTACCTCCAAAGAGAGGAACCGGCCAGTCGGCTCATGGCTGAGCACCCTGCAGGCTGGTGGTGATGGTGCCACACTAAGGGGTCGGACTGGAGCCCACTGAGCCCCACAGCCAGTGGTGCTGGGGAACCTCGCGACAGGGGCTGCCACTGCCATGACCCCAGCCCGGCCATCAGCGCTTTGTGGGAATGTCACCCCATCGGCTGCCGAGCCAGCCCCAGGCAGGACTGTCCCCAGCTGGGCCCGGCAGCCCCTGCTGCGCCCCCAGCAGGGCTCTGTGGGGCAGGGGGGTGTCGGGCAGCCCTCAGAGCAAAGCCCTGTGCTGCTGCAGCCCACCATGGGAGCCCTGCGGCGTGTGCCGGAGGGCAGGAGCTGCGGCAGTGGCCTCCCGGGCACCCGGCAGGTTTGGGGTCTGGGAACGGAACCCGGGGAGAAAGGAGCAGAGACTTGGTCAAAGCTCCTTTCCATCCACAGCTACGGGAAAATGGCCTTCTCTTGGTGGCCGGAGTCCGGAAAGGCAGCGGGCAGCGCGGCTGGGGCCTTGCGGGGGGGTGTGGGGGGGGTGGCTTTGGCAGCCCTTGGCACTCCCCAGGGTGGCGAGGAATGAGATCGGGTTGGCTGGTGACCCAAAAGTGCCCACGGACATCCCAGCGCGCCATCGCAGCGATGGGAGCAACAGTCCCCAAACCACTCACCCCCAGATTTCCAGGGCTCAGCACCCCTGGAGCTGAGCATTTGCCCTGTGTGGGAAAACACCCTTGGAGGCTCCTTTGTGGGGGGAACCCACACATCTGCGCTGCTCCTTCCGAAAGTGCTGGGGTGCTCGGGGTGACCTCCGGGGCTGCTCTGCCCCCCCCAGCTGTGCCTGGCCCTGCGCTGCCTTTGCCTGCGGGGGTGGCGAGGGGAGCCAGGGCCACCAGCCCCCCAAGCCGGGTGTCCTGGGACGGCTGGGATCGCGGCCAGCGTGGCGAGGGTGCCCCGGGGAGCACGAACCAGTTCCTGGCTCCAGCAGCTGCTGCCCCGCCCTCTTAATGAGGGATAATTAGGTGCATCTCATCAGCGCTGCAGACTTGCCCCCTGGCCATGCTGGCTGCAAGCGATGCCCCCGGCAGGACGAAGGGGCTGGGGGGGCGCTGGGGCAGGAGGGGCTGCAGGTGTGGGGCACCGGCGGGGTTGGGGTCTGCAGGGGCACGAGCAGGGTGCTTTGGAGGTGGGTGCCACGGGCCAGCCTGTGGGCTGCCAGCCCCAGACAGTGACCCCGGCACGTCCCGGGGGGGCTTTGTGCTCCTTCCAGCCCTCAGCTGGGCGTAGGGACCTGTCCCCTCAGCATCCCCAGGGGCACATCCAGCAGGCCCGGACCACCACCTGCTTTGGCAGCCCACAGGCAGCACGAAGGCCCCAGAAGTCCCAGCTGGCAGCACGGCATGGCATGGCACGGCACGGCGTGGTGAGCCCCTCCGCGCCAGGCGCTGGCACAGGAACAGAGGAGGCTGTGGTGGCCGGGAACGAGACGGGCTGGAAAGGAGACGGGTGTTCTGCTGCAGGGGAGGGTGGGCTCAGGCAGGACCGGGCTGTGCGGTGCTGCCCCAGCCCTGCTCCAGGGGTGCATCCCCCCCATGCACAAGTCACACGAGGTTGGGGGATGCTGGTCCTCACTGTGGGGTGGGCTGGGGGCTTCAAATCCCTGTCCCGGGGGATACAGGGGGTGGGAGCTCTGAGCGCTGGGCCAGCACCCTTGGGTGCAGGGCTGGGTGGGGGGCGGGTGTCAAGAGCTGTCCCCACTGCAGTGCAGCCCTGCGCAGCCATCTTGGTGTGGTGCCACCAGGCTTCTCCCCCCTGCCAGGTCCCCACCCGGGGGTCCCCGCAGCCCCTGCCTGGCTGGTGCTGTGCCCACAGCCCCCTGCCCTTGCTGGCACTGCACCCCATAACCCTCCACCCTGGGTGGCACTGCACCCCATGACCCTGTGCCCTGGGTCACGCTGCACCCCACAGCCCTGTGCCAGCCGGCACTGCACCCCCTGGCAGCTGGCACTGCACCCGGCTGCTGTGCAGGAGGCTCCAAGCCCTGCCCTGGCACCGCCGCCGTGCAGACCCCTGCCCGCAGCCCGCCTGTTCCCATGAAGGCCCCAGGGCAGCGCCTGCCCCCGGGCACCCCTAAAGTGCCTGGCGGATGAAACAAGGCTGCACCGGGCCTGGCCGGGCTTCGCCTGGGCGTGAAGGGTGCTGCACGGCAGGAGGGGCCAGGCGAGGCGGGGAGGAATGCGAGTGGGAGAGCGGCCGGGCATGTAGCGACAGCTCCTGGGGCGCGCGGTGCCGGGGATCCCACACGCTGCGCAGGGCAGGCGGCAGAGCCCCGGCACAGGGCTGGTGGCCGGCATGGGGCACCCCGTCGCTCGCACCCTCTGAGAGCCAGGGAGCGGAGGGCAGTGAGTCCCCCAGGGGCAGCACGGCTGCCGCGGGGGTCCTGGCCCCAGGGAGCTTGGCTCTGACGTGGAGGGGCTGAAAATCCCCCGGTGGGTGATGCCCGGCTGCGCCGACGTGAGGTGCTGAGGATCCTGGGGGGCTGGGGAGCCGCTATGACCCCCGAGAAGGTGCTGAGAGAGGGGGTGCTGGAGAAGCGGAGTGGGGGGCTGCTGCAGCTCTGGAAGAAGAAGCGGTGCCTGCTGACAGAGAAGGGGCTGCAGCTCTTTGAGCCCAAGGGCTCACGGCGCAAGGAGCTGAGCTTCGCCCACATGAAGGCGGTGGAGTGCGTGGAGTGGAAGGAGCGGCACATCTACTTCACGGTGGTGATGGATGACAGCCACGAGATTGACTTCCGCTGCGCCCAGGAGGACCCGGGCTGGAATGCCGAGATCACCATGGGCCTCGTCCGCTTCAAGAACCAGCAGGCGATCCAGGTCGTCCGCGCCAGGCACAGCTGCCGAGCAGGTATGGGAACCCCCGCCATGCCGCGGGCCAGGGTGCAGGACCCACTGGAGGATGAGGTCCCCAGCCACTGGGTCCCATCTCTGGGTGGTCTGGCTTCCCCATGGGAACCACAGAGGGGGTGCCATGGACGGGGTTGGGTCTGCAGGGTGGTGGTGGTCCCGTATCCCCCTGCACTGGCTGGACTCTGTCCTTTGCTTCACCTCCTGGAGGTGAGCCCCTGGAGAGGGACCTGCTAACACCCCTCCTCCGGGGTGGCCCCGAGGGATATGGGGCTGTTTGTCACCTTCAACATGGGATGGCGGTGAGGACCGCGGCTGGCTGTGCTCCCCAGATCCCCTTGGGGGTGGATCCTGCCCCATGACCCCGCGCTGGCCAGGAGGGTAACAGGCACCTTCTCTCCACAGTGGTGCAGTTTGACGCAGCCCCGGTGGGACAGCCCGCGGATGTGCAGCACCCGAAGAGCAGAATGGAGATGGCCCTCGGCTCGGTGGGCGCCGGGGAGAACGGCATCCCTGCGGGCAAGTGAGGCCACCGCTGTCTGCGGCGCAGGGACAGGGACAGTGGCCCCAGGGAGGCCAGTGCGGGCGCTGGCTCCCCCCATCCTGGGGCAGGACAGAGGCACCGCAGGCACCGGGCTGGCACAACCGCGGCATCAGGCCACATCCCCTTGGCGTGACGGGGCAAAGGACACAGTCAAGGCCACCACCTGGGGCTCCGGACATGGCGGGAGGTGACACCCCTGCCTAGGGGCCCACCATCTTTCAGCTGACGTGGCCAGGACCTTGGTGCGTTGGTGGGGACCCCTGGGCCTCTCCTGCAGGACGGGATGGGATGGATGGGGCTGAGCCTGAAGGAAGCAGTGCGACCGTGAGCTCTGCCCGAATGCCAGTGACACTGGGACAGGTGGACATGGCTGGGGACATGGCTCCCCCCGAGCCTCCACATTGGGAAGGGGCTGGAGAGCTGCTGCTGCAGCAGGGACCCCTCCAGGCACCGTACCTGGACGGTGTGGTGACATGCCCGTGCTGCTGGACACTGTCCTGCCCTGGGCTGTCCTTGGGCTAATGGGGGACACTGGGGACGGCAATGGGGACCCTGACTCCCTGTACAAAAGTGTCCCCAAACAGGACCTTCTGCTGGTTACCGTGGTGTTGATTTGATTTGTAGGACACTGCAGCGTATGGGAGAGCACAAATCCTGCACAGAGCCTTGCTGGTCCTTGGCATCCCCCTAAATCTGACAGCATCCCACAGCCAGGCTCCACAGCCCCCCGCTGCCACCCTGAGCCTCTCCGGTCACCCACGCCGCTGCACCCGTGTCCCCAGGGATTCCCACGGTGGTTTGTGGGCAGGCGACCCGGAGCAGCAGTGCCAGGCTCGGCAGGCAGGGAAGGGATGGGGCTGCCCCAACAGGCAGCGCAGACACCAGCGCCTGGAGCCACCGTGCTCCGCAAGCCGGAGCCTGAGCCCCAGCCCCGCGGCCCTCCGGGTGCTCCTCCCGGCTCCTCCCGGAGATCGCCCGGCTGCGTGGGAATCGGGGAGCGCAGCTCCCCACAGCCCACCGGGTCCCATCCCTGGGCCAGGGCAGCTCCGGTGTGGCTTCGGGGGGCAACGGGGGCATGGCTGGAGCCCACCCGCTGTGCAGGGCCAGGCTGGTGCTGGCTCTTTCCCAGCAGCCTGGGAACAGGCGTTTTGGTGGTTTTCCACCCCAGGAAGCCTGCTTGGCCATTCCCAGTCCTCGGAGCCTCCTTTGCTGAGAACACCCCCGCTTGTGAGCAGAGACAAGGTGGGGGGCCACAGATGGAGCTGGATCCAAACCCCACACAGATGGAGCTCGGAACCATGCCTGCATGTGGCAGGGATGGAGGGACCAGGACACAGTGGCTTTGGGGGTGGCGTGACCTGGTCCACTGCCCACAGGGAGGTGGGCCAGCCCCCAGACCACGTCCTCGCACACATTTTGGAAGGGAATGGGGTTGTCAGTGGTCGGGCGGCAGTGCTGGTGCTCACAGCATTTCTGTGGCAGGGATCTCCACCCTGGGCTTTCTTGTAAATCCCCAGCTCCCAGAGTCAGGGGATTCGGGGAGGCTCATTGAAGGTCCTGGAAGCATTCTGGGCTTGTGCTGTGGCAGGGCAGCACCCAGGGGTGGGAGGCACCCAGTGCAAGGGGTTTTCCAAAGTATTCTAAATTTTGAGCCAGTTTTGGGCAGCCCAACTCCTCATTTTCAGCTTTTCTGCTCTCTCACTCACTGTAAATAGGTATTTTCTGTTTTCTGAGTGCTAGCAAGGAACTGGGGAAGAAAATGGTCAAGATGGGTGTGTGCCAGTGCCAGCCCTGGCTGTGGACATGCCCACCATGGACGAAGCAGCAGAGAGGCTAACCGCGAGCTGGGGAGAAATTTCAGCAGTTGATAGAGGGAAAAGGACCAAAGGAGCAAGGCAAGTCGCTGTGTCCGTGTTTCAGGTCTGGGCAGGGGGAAAGCCAAGATTTTCTGTCCCCGTCCTGAGCTCCTCATCACTCCACAGACTGACAGGCAGCCCAAGCCCCTGCATCAGAGTGTGTCCCCCCAGGTTTGGGAGTTTCTTCTGTGCAGACCCCCAAATGTGCCAGACTTGCAGCCTGATCCAGGGAGCAGGGGCTGAGTGGTGAACACCGAGCCAGCGGTGGGTGGGTGGGCGGGCGGCAGGGCGGGCGGCAGGGTGTCTTCACTCGCTGCCTGTGAAGGCTGAATTTTTCATGCAGAGGAAAAGGTCATGGCAGAGACTGGAGAGTAAATAAACAGCCAAGAGACTTGTCCAGGCAGCAGAGCAGGGATGGGGCCAGCACATCCCCCATCACTGGTACTGTGGTGCTGGCCCACACGGGGCTTGGCGTTGATGGGGGAGGTTGGGTGAACGGGGTGATTTTACCCAAGGGAAAGTCTCCTGCAGGCAGGGGCTTGGGGAGCAGCTGAGCGTGCAGGGGAGCACACGGGTAGGGGGAGAAGGGCCCTGGGAGCATTGCAGGGGGTCTGGCAGGGCTCGGTCAGGGATGCAGGGCAGCTCACAGAGCGTTCCAGCCAGCCCGAAGAGCAGGGAGAGGACCACGGGGAGCATTTCTGATGTCCCTGGAGGTGGGGAAACTGAGGCACGGCAGGGGGCTGGTAGGCATGTGGCCTTGCAGCCCCCCAGCATGCAGGCTCCCACTGCGAGGAGAGGCTGGCCCCTGGGGACCCCTGTGCCAAGGACACCGAGCTCTGGGGCTGAGCGCAGAGCCCCAGAACAGAGCGAGGTGCCCCGGAGCTGCCTGAGTTCAAAGGCAGGAGCCTGAAAATCCGGCTGTGCTGCTCCCAGCCCCCAGGTGCCCCCACTCCATCGACCCTCCCCGCGCTGCTTGGAGGATGCTCCTCTGCACAGGCTGCCCTGTGCCTCCACCCCTGGGGCCAGGGGCTCTGCCAGCACCCATGGCTGCTGGCCCTGGCACCCTTCGTGCAGCACCGGGGGGGTGAGCTTGGGTGCAGGGGAGGTGGCAGGGAGAGCTTCAGGGTGCTTTTTTCCACCTGACAAAATCCCAGCCCCCAGCCCTGGCTCTGGGGTCAGTTTGGGGCTGGCTGGACACCCCAAAGGCAGGGGGGTCATGCTGCTGGAAGAGGGGGTGTTGCAGCAGGATGGTGCCAATGCTTTTTGTCCAGTGAGACCGTGGGTGCCTCCTCCACCATCGCATGCCCTGCGGAGGGGCTGGCAGTGCCTCGCCTCTGCAACCATCCGTGTAGTTTGTGGGTGGGTTTTCCTCAGATAAAAATGAAAAGAAAAAAACAAATCACAGTTGTAGCAAGCAGTACTTTTTTTAAGCTTTGAGTCAAGTGTCTGGCTTCCTTCAGATGCTCCTAAAATTATTTCATTGTTGATCATCCTTAATTATAAGACCTAAATCACTGGATTTCCTTTTGGAACCCAGCACCTGCCCCAGGCAGTGCCAGCCTGGAGAGCTGCCCAGTGCCCTGCTGTGTGGCACAGCCACGCTGTGGGGGAGGGAGCAGGCGGCTGGGACACCCACACCACCGCCGTGGGTTTGGGCATCACCAGCAACGTCCTCTTGCGTTTGAGTGGAGGACAAAATGTTGCCCTCAGTACCGTGGAGCTTGGGGTGCTGAGGGGGGGCCAGGCAGGGATTGCAGGGGGTGCACGTGTGTCGGTGCCTCACCCCCGGTGTCCCATGTTGTGTCCCAGGGAGGCGGAGGCGGAGATGAATGGTTGTGAGCAGCACCAACTGGTGGAGCTGGGGTGGGGGGAGCTGGTGGGTGGGAAGGGGCTCACCACCCCACCTGGCATCACGCGGGGAAGCAGGATCAGCAGGCAGGCGGTGCTGGAGCTGCAGAGGGCAGTACGGGGCCAAGTACATGCCAGTGCCCTCTGTCACCCTCTGTCCCCAAGCAGGAGTCACCAGGCGGTCCTGGTGATGGGGCTGGCTCAGCCCAGCCCTGCAGAAATGGGGATGCTGAGATGCTTCGGGTGTTTCGGAGACAGGTGGGAGGGCCTGGAAATACCCTGAAAATGTCTAAAAAGTGTGTCAGGGTCCCTGCCTGGGCCTGAAATTTTGGATTATTTGGAATGATCTTTTTTTCCCCTGTGAAATATTTTGCCTTAGGCTGAAAAGCAGGCAGCTTTTTAGGATCTTCAGCCTGACATCGCTCTTGAACTGTGTCAGCCTCTTAGCACGGGCAGAGCAGCTAATATCCTTCCCCTGTTTCTAAGAGTCGACAGGATCGGCACTGGGAAGGTTTCATGTGTTGCTTGGCAAAACCACGGGAAGCTCAAAGTGTTCAGTGGGTGGCTCAGCTCCATTTTAATAACATCTTTCCACTGTCCCAAAGTAGGTAATTCCTCCTTATTTAATAAAGACTTTGCTGTGTGCCAGTGGCACGAGGCAGGGAGCATGTGCTGTTCGTGAAGAACTGTTGGCTTTGAGACCCCTCCTCAGCTCTGGCACCTTCTGCAAGCATTTCAAGTCTCCCCGAAGCATTCAAGTTGAGAACAACAACTTGTCCCACAGCATTTCTAGAAATGGAAAGCTATTTCTCTCATTTTGTGAAAATTGTCCTGATTTTGGATCCTGTCCCACAGCTGCTTCTGCACGGATTTACTGCCTGCAGCCAGGCAAAGTGGGAAGAGCGAGTCTCGTGCCCATGGATGAAGAGGCTGAACACAGGCACCGTCCCCAGCTGCACCGTGCGCGGGATGGGGTCCAGCCAGCCAGGGAGGGGTCCACAGGGCAGGTGGCCATGGCTGGAGAAGACAGGGCTCTGCAGCTGCAGGAGCTGTGCTTGCCCTGGGAGCCCAGGACCTGGAGCAGCAGATCCCGAATGGATGAGCCTCTCCCCATCAGGCAGTGGGAAATGTGAGTGTCCCAGTGGGGCTGATGCAATGGGGTGAAGATCAGTGGGGCAGAGACTGAGCTGGGAGAGGTGTCTCAGCCCCGTGGGGCATGTTTGGGGTCTGGCCTGGGGTCTCACTGTTTCCCAGGTGACGCTGTGGTGATCATCCGAATTCTGGTCCACTTCCCTCCTGCACTGCTGGCCGCAGCTCCAAAGCCTCAGGGCATCACCCGCCTTGGGTAGGACCCACAGAGGCAGCAGGCTGAGGGGAAAAAAAACCCAAACCAAACAAACAGGGCTACAAACAGCACAGACCCTTGGAGAGCGTCCCCAGGAGGCTGTCACCGTCTGCTGTCACAAATCCACAGAGCAGCTGGGACTAGCTGGATTCCTTCTGGCAGCTCATGAGTGGAGGGAGCTGCTGGATGATCTGCAGGAGAAACACCCGGGCAGGGAGCACTTGTCAGGTCAGTCACATGGACCCTCACGACTTCATTGCAACATGACGCTGTGGTCCTGCAGCCCTGCGGTCACCATGCTTGTAAGAGGTGACCTCAATGTCACCGTGTCTCTGAGCTGTTCCACAGAGGAAAAACCTCCCACTCCATGGTGAGTTGGTGGGGCATCCTCTGTCCCAGCCTGGTGAGAAACATGAGGCAGCTGGTGGGCTACTGCTGTCTGCCCTGGCATGTGGGGCTGGCTCTGAGCACAGCAGCTAAGGGGTGGGATGGACGTGGTTGGAGGGTGAGGTCCCAAGGACAACAGAGGCTCAGCTGTTGTTTCTAAGTCTGTCCTGGATGCCCTGGGAAGCCCATTGTCATTGTGAATGCCATCAGGGTTGATGAAATGAGGATGGTGCCTGGAGGAGGGCAAGGACAGGATGGGTGCAATGGCTCCAGGGCCGTGAGGAGGGAAAGGGATCCCTCCAGCAGTGCTGTGAGTCTGCTGCTTCAGGGAAACAGCCTTCACGTGGGGCAACTGATGCCAAAACGGCACAGAGTAACTGCTCAGAGATGAATTTTGTCTTTAAGCAGCAAAGGTATTTATTTTGTGCAGCGTTGGGGAGCTAGCAGGTTTGCATTGGACAAACTAGCTCCAAAGTTTTCAGTGAAAAGTCAGGTATTTTATACAGTTTTCGTGAGAGGTTACAACATCTTTACATACATATTCAGTAGATTTTGACACCTATATTCATTCCATGCACAACAGTCGGATCTAGGTGGAGTAGACCTTTCAATTTTCTTTGTTCAATGATTTCCTGACTTGATGGTCTCATCTCCTTCAGGTCTTTTCTAATTATTCAGAGTACATTCCTTTCTCAACACAAACAGAGCATCACCCAGAGCATTGTACCAAACTCATCCTGACTAATCTTTTTTTTTTTTTTTTAAGACCTTGTTCTATTTCACAACCAAACCACTCACAGGGGTCAGATACCTTGGAATTTGGAGGCCCAACAGCTTAAGGAGCCAGGGAGCACTGCAGCCCCAGTGCAGTTCCCCTGAAGCCAGCAGGCCGCCATGGTAGCCCCTGCCACGCTTGTGGGGCTGATGCCCAACGGTAAGGAAGTGCCAACAACCTCCAGGGACTCTGGGGAGAGAGAGGAACCGCCCGTGTCCATCTGAACACATGCAAGCTTGTGTAAGAGACCGAACACAGGTGACCTGAAGGACCACTGGGATGTTTAGGGACAAGTGGGCTGTCCCTGGGGACTCGATCCTGGGTGGGTATGGCCTCCCCATACAGATCTCTGGAAACTGTCTGTTGGATCCATCCCCTCGGCAGCAGCTCGTGGGGAACCTTCACTTGAATCAGTGGCTCCCAGGAGTGGGCGGGGATATTATTTTGCTTTGAGTTTGGCCTCAGAACTGGTCTGCCCCATAGATTTCCAGCCTGTCTCCTTCCTACCCTCCAGCAGCTCAGAGGGCTGCCCAAAACCCACAACCCACAACCTCAGGTGGTACCTAATCAAACAGCCCCTCACCTTAAGGCAGCTCATTGTGGTTTGCGAGACAGGGGAAAGGACCCAAAATGTCCTTATTGTGCCAGCTGGAGAGAAGGGATGGGGAGATCCTGGGCTCCATCCAGTCCCTCCTGCTGAATGCAGTGCTGAAGCCCCGAATCAAGGGGTCCCACTACCCCACCCCTCCCCTGCCTTTTCCTCCTCCTCACTCCAGGTCCCAGCAGGGGATGAAACCAGAGACTGGAGCAAATGGCATCCAAAGCAGCCCCTGACCCCGGGCAGCGGGAGCTGGTTGGGTGCCGGGGCACAGCTCTGGGGAATGCAGCGCCTTTGTCACGGGCTAATTTTGGCTCCTCTGTGCTCGGAAAACAATCCCAAGGCAGCCGGGAGGAAAGATGCTGGAGGCACGGCCCCACTGGGGCTTTTGCCTTATAAAGGTCTAAAGGGGCTGGTATAAATCCTCCTCCTCGGCGGCTGGGAGCAGACCCACGCACTGGTGCTTGGAGCTGGGGAAGGGGAAGGGTCCTTGGAGGGGCCCCCGCGGAGGGTGGGCATGGTGGGGTTTCTCTTGTGCTTGCTGGGACTTGACTAGTGCTGGTCAAACAAAGAGGGGACTGCCATTGCCACTGTCACCGACACCGACCTCGAACCAGCTTGAGGGCTACTGGACCCCCCCAGGGCACAGCTCCCCCCTTGGTGTCCAGGCAGGGGGGAAGGAGCCGGGAAGGCGGCCATGCACCCCCTGCCCTGCAGGACAGGGGGGCTGTCTGCTCCCATCACGGGAGCTGCCCCGCGCATGCAGCTGTGCGTCCCTCCACGACCATAATAGCCTCAGGATTAAAATACCGGGCATTGTCCCTGCTGGGCTGCACGCTGGGAATTGTTTGCTCCTAAACTTGCCCCCAAAAATATCCCAGGGAACAGGTGTCGCCTGCCCCTGCGGTCCCCTGCCATGCAAAGGCTCTCTCTGCAGGGACACTGGGCGAGGGGCTTTGCGGGGTACAGGGGGGTAAGACAGCAGCTTTTTTGCTGCTTTTTAGGAATTTCATAGCGGAAACATCAGGACTTGTGAGGGGCTGAAAGCTGCTCGAGCATCCCAGCCTGCTGCACTGTGCCGAGCAAGTCTGGGTGGTTCTGCTCCCCAAAGCAGGGACTGCCCCATCCTTGGTCCCAGCCATAACCCCCCCTTTGCTGCTTTACCCCACCACCCCTCAGCAACATGCCCTGTCCTGGCCAGGGGGGGATTTGCCCTCCTGCTCTGGCAGCTCTGGTGGCTTCAGGGTGGCGCCTCAGCCAGTGCTCCTGGGGGGACATCACTCTGGGCTTGCGGCGTTGCAGAGCGCGTGTGCTCCAACGTGCACGGGGGTCAGCACTGCACCAGCTCCCCGGGCGGCTCCCCCCCCCCTCCCCTTCGGAGGCTTCCTGAAAGAAAAAAAGAATAAAGAAAAAAAATCAGGAGATTTTCTGCAAAGAAAAAGCACTGCCATGTTTCAGATCGTGGTTTCTGCCTTCTTGCAGACTCCGGGCTTTTCCAGCATCTCTGATGCTGTTACATCCGAGAGGAGCGAGGCAGACGCGCCAGGAAGGATGTGCCCCGTCTGCAGGAGCATTGCTGCTGCACCGCGGCAGCCTGACCCAGCACGCCTGTGTGCTCACACGCGTGTGAGTAAGGCGTCGGGCAGCGAGGCTGGCCAGGCGGGGGTGATTCATGTGCAAACAGCCCAGGAATTCACCAAATTGCGTGGGGGTCACGGGGGCACTAAAGCACGGGTGCAAAGACGTGCAAGGGCGATGCGTGGCTGTTGCCCCATGTTCGAGACGGTGCCCCAGGTGTGTGCAGCACATCACGGGGCACCGGGGCTCACAGCAAGCGTGTGCACACAAGAGGGGATTTGTGCTATTTTTACTGACCACTTGCAGGCAGGCTGCAGTTTAATACTCCCCCTTCGCCGCCGGCCCCGGCAGTGCGCGGCTCTCCAGAGGCCAGGCATCACCTCCCCTGCACAGCCCCCAGGTAAGGCGCTGCCCCAGGCATCCCCCCACCCGTGACTCCCGGGGTGTGCTGGGGGACATGGGTGCCACCATGGGACCACCGGGACTTGCACGTGGCGGCGTGGCAGAGGAGCCCCTGACACATAACTTTGGATTTCTCCCCCTGTCTGAAGCTGCTCAGACATATTCTCTGCTCTCAGAGGGAGGCTTGGGGAGACCGCAGTGGGGAGAAATACCGTTAAAATACCCAGCCGGGCTTTCGAGATTTGCTTGTTTTTTCTGAAAACTGGCAAAACCAGGACTGTTTTGGGCAGCATTGCCCGTGTGTCCTAGCCTGACTGCTCGCAGTCGCTCGTGTGACCGAGGAGGTGAGGATCAAGGGTGCAAGCAGGATGTATGGCATCATGTTGGCTGGGCACGTTTGTGGTACGTCTCCAGTCCCCTGGGATGGGGGAGGATGTCAGGATTGACCGTGTTTTGATTTATGGGTTATTTCTTTTAAGGATTTCTGTAATCTAGTGGTTTATAAGCTTTGTAAGCTTTTCATGGCTGGGGGCATGCAAACAGTGCAGAATTATCTTGTCCAGATCCTCCAGTGCCCATCAGAGAGCGAAGTCTCTTGTGGATGCTCCAGATCCAGCTGGAGCCCAAAAATCCGGGCAGGAGATTGCTGGGGATGCCTTGCTGGGACAGCTGAGTCCCAGCTGTCCTCCAGGAAGCCAGTTTAGAGCTATTTGGCCCTAAGAATTGACTGACCTTGGTAGAGGTCATCAGCCTGAGGTGCAGTGTGGGTCCCACCTTCTAGGGACGCCAGGCTTTGCTGCAACAGGGAGTGTTGGAGACCGAGGGGCTTTGCCCAGCCCTTGCTCACCTCCAGGGAGCCAAAGGCTTTTCTGCCTCCCCTCAAATAAACTTGGGGGCAGCAGCTGGGACCTGACCTGCTCAGCATATCAGTGTCAGGCAAGAGGAGCTGCCTTCCCTGCACGTCCTCTGGGAACCTCCAGAAAGGCGTGAAACCAGTGGCTCTGGCTGCATCCAACTGATGTGGCCTTGAGGAGGAAAAGATTCCTGTTCCTGGGATTTTTCCTTGTAAATCCAGGGATCTGGCAGGCTCTGAGGGAGGTGATTCCTGCTGGGATTTTATGGCATTTCCCCCAGAAACTCCAAAATAGCAGGGGGCATGGGGATGGGACAGGGACAAGTGGATGGAGCTGGGAGGTGCGCTGAAATTTGCTTGGCACAGGCTCCAGGCATGGCTGGGAGCAGCTGTTTGAAAGCAGAATTGGTCCTTTTTCTTTCCCCCAGCAGGAGGCTTTGGGGTTTAAAACAGTTTCCAAATTCAGGGGGATGCAAAGAGATCAAGGCAAGAAATTCCAGCTTTGTTTTTTCAGTTCTAAGGAAAAGGACTAAACCCACTGCTGGAAAATGCTGTTTGTTTCTGAAATATGGCATCAGCTTGTTACTCCTGGTTGGAAAGAGAAAAAAATATTGATTGGCATTTTCCCACACATTTTTCTATTACTCAGGGTTACACGGTGCTCTGGTTTCTTGGCAAGAGGGGGAAGTGTTAGCGGCAGTGCCGGGGAAGTTAGCAAGGCAGGGCATTTTGAAGCAGCTGCCAGGGCATAGGGTTACCAAGCAAATTTAAAATATGAAACCGTGAGTATTTCACCAGGGACACGGCTGCTGAAGGAATGCACTCAGCCGCTTGGCCGTGGCGTGTTGCCTCTTGCTCCGACACTGCCAAGCTGGCTTTTGGCTCCATCACCTCTGCGGCTGCTCGCGGGCAGCTGTGGGACGGGACTCCCCGAGCCGACGTGGTGTGGGGGTCCCTGAGGAACCCCCTTGCCCCTGAGCCTCCCAGCCACGCTCGCCCCCGTGCCCTGCCCCGAGCTGGGGGCGCTGCAGCCGGTGGGGCGGCAGCTCGGGGTTGGGAAGCCCCCGAGCAGAGGCCGGTCCTGCGGGGCTGGAGGCAGGTTGGAGCCTGCCCGGAATGGGGCTTCGCCTGGGTGATGCCGGCGGGGTGGGGAGGCTGCGAGCTGCTTCCCTGCACCGTCAGCACGGGGCAGCACCAGACCTTGGGAGCATCGGAGCATCCCTTCTGCGCTGTCTGGGTTCGGGAGGATTTGCTCCTTTGTTTCAGCTTCTTCCCCACGCCCCAACCCTTTTTTTTTTTTTTCCCCCCAGGTTAACAGCACGTCGCTGCAATGCCAGAACCGTAAGTAGCTTGAGTTTCCCTTGGATTTCACTAAATCCTTGCCTGGCTGCTGGGCTGCTTGTGCCAGCTGAGTTTGTTGGGTTTTGGAGGGGTTCAGCTGGGATACCAGCCCGTGCTCAAGGCCTCTGTGCCATTCCCCTTGCAAAAACTAGCTTTAAATAAAAGTTGTTAGCTGTTCCGATGTTCCAGTTCAAATCTCGGAGCTTTCCTAGATCCCAAAACAGGGATCTGAGGTAGGCAGCACCACGCTGCTGTGAGGCTCTTCCTAGCCCGTTGTATCAATGTAACAGATTCCCCAGTGTGAACAGAAGGGAGAAACAGCCCTGCAAAGCTCTCATCAAGCACCAACACGGAGCTGCCGCAGCCCTGCAGCCCTGAGCAGGGTCCAAGCATCCTGGCCGTGGGGGGGGTGCCTGTGTGAGGGTGCTGTGGCCCAAGCAAGGGGAGCGATGTGGGGCTGGCACGATGGGCACCGTGGTGGCTCACGTGCCACACCTGAGTGGCATTTTGGCTTTCTGGGAGTGGCCCTGCGCACCCACTGCATTTCCAACGAGTGCTGTGGTCTCAGACCTGGCTCACTCGCAGGTGGCACCTATTAGACGCAGAAATAAGGAGATCAGCTGCAATCACACAAGGTGCTTTTCTTGGCTATCACCTCTTTGTGACTCATGATTTCACTGATGCCCTGTCTCTTCTCTTGTCCCTTATTGCTCCCTCCTGAATGCACGTCTGCCTGCAGGGAGGTAAGTGTCTTTCCTTTCAGGAGCGATCTCGATGCTGCTCTGCATTTGCTGTGTGTTTGTTTTCAAAGGTTTTTTGGTTTTTTTCCCCTCCCCTTTCTCCTAGAGAAAATCCAAGATCACAGCCTCACGCAAACTCCTGTTGAAGGTGAGTCCTGAGGGTTGGAAACTCCCTGGGGTTTGTCTTGCTGGGGAAAAGGAGCCAGGGTTGTAGTGCGTGGTCGGTGGGACAGCGATGAGGAACAGCAGAAGTATGGGCCTTGGGGAGCAGCTCCTGTTGCCACCTCCTGCGTTCTCAAAAATCCTCACTCATGTGGGCTTTGTGGTCCATGCATCAAACAAAACCTCCCCTCACCTCCACTTTGCTGAGGTGGGGAGAGACTTCGACGCCTTCAGCGCTAAAGCCACAGACCTCATGTTTGTGCACCAGCAGCTCTGCAGCACAAGCCTGGGAGCTCCCCAGGGAGCTTGGGAAAATCATTTATTTACTGCCACAGCAGAGCAAACCGATGCAAAGAAAGTGCTGGCATCAGCATCCACAGGGACCACCGCAGCCGTGTGGTACCTCCAGTCACGCTGTTCCCCTGCCTTCAGGGTCACCACACAAAAGGTGTAGGGATTTTTTGATGTGTGTTGCAGGAGCAGGGTGATTTTGGGAGGACAGCTACTGCAGGGAGGGGGTTTGGGAGGCAGACAGGACTGTCCCATCCTACAGATGTGTGAGGAGGCTCGGGGGGACCAGAGGAGCTTGTCTGTTCACGCTTCTGCCATTTACTTGTGCTTGTAGAGTTTGATGCTGGCAAAAGCAAAGGAGGAGTGGGACCAGGAGATCGTGGACAAGCAGTCAGAGAAGGAAAGATACCTGTCTGAGCGGATCACACCGCTGCACACCAGTGGGCTTTCCTTGAGCCAGCTCCAGGTATTTCTCAGGTCTGAGGGTGGAGCGAGCTCCTTGGAAGCATGGAGGGGCGTTGCTCACTGCTCTCCTGCTGTGCTTGGCCCCCAGGACCTGTGCAGGGAGCTGCATGAGAAGGTTGAAATCGTGGATGAGGAGAGATACGACATTGAAGCGAAATGCAACCATAACACTCGGGAGGTAGGAGGCAGGGTGGGCTGCCTGCTCCTCTGCTGACTCCCTCCCAGATGGTAGCTTGGGCCTTGGTGGGGGTCTGTGACAGACTGGGCTGAGCTTGGATGTGGGACATGCACCAGGGTTATCTAAGGGTTGGTATGTGCTCTGCAAGGCGTCCCTCAGCACAAGGTTCGTCCCTGCCTCAGGGAACTCACACTGTCCACTGGGTCTGCAGGGAACCTCCCGGTCACACTTCGTGGGTCTGAGAGCTCCTTCTTGTGGTGCAGCTGCCATCTGAGCAGGCTGGGACAGGGCGATGGCAGCAGCTCTGTGCTCAGGTGGACAGCCTGGTGAAGGTGGTCCTCATGGATGCAGGAGGGGCGCAGATCCCTCTGAGGCTCGGTGTCAGCGGAGACTCCTGCTTCACACAGGAGCTTTTTGTGCAAGGCAGCCATGTGGTGGCCTTCCACTCCTCCTCCTCCTTTCCTCAACCTGCAGATTAAAGATCTGAAAATCAAAGTGCTTGATCTCCGGGGAAAGTTCAAGCGACCCCCGCTGCGGCGAGTCCGCGTCTCTGCCGATGCCATGCTGAGGGCTCTGCTGGGCTCCAAGCACAAGGTGTCCATGGATCTGAGAGCCAACCTGAAGTCTGTCAAGAAGGAGGACACAGAGAAGGTGAGTGATTCTTCTAGAGGCCAGAGATGGAGACATCTCCTAGGGATGCCCTTGCCCTTCTCCAGGGTCCCCCATGAAGCCTGAGTGGGTTGTGCTCAGCCATGGGGCAGTCCTTGTGAGGCACTGCCCATTGCGGGATGTTGTGGGACCACGTGGGAGCAGTTTGACTGGGCCAGGTAACTGGTGGACAATAACAAGTGAGATTTAGAGCTGCGTCCATGGTGCTCTTCCCTCCAAGACCATGTGGGGTCATTCAGCTCAGGCTCCCCTTGTCATGTCCATCAAGCTGCACTTGCAGAGAGTTTGGTCTTTCGTCTTCCAGGGAACCAGAATTGCTCCTATTTGGTGCAATCACACCCAGAAAACACCCAGGAAACTCTCAGACCCAGATTAGATAAGGCAGAGCAAGCCCAGCAAGCACGCTCGGCCTGAGATAAACAGCCCAGTTCACACCAGCTTTGTAGAGAAATGAGAGGGGAAAGTCTCCATAGGAGAGATGGAGAGTGATGCCCAGACCTGCCTGGGGTGTGCAGGCACCCCAATGGCAAGAGTGCGCTGCTTTCCTAGGGGCTCCCCCCAAAGGGGTTTTAGCCTTCGGTCCCAGCTCAGCAGATGGGATGAGAATTTCAATTTTCAATTATTTTTTCTCCCCCCCCACCCCCTGTTGCTAGTATAGCACATTTTCAGTCCTTTGGATGGAAAACTCTGCTTACAGTCCCTAGCGCCAGGTGGTGAATGGATCTGGATTTATTTTAGATGTCGTGAGATGATTTTGGGGCATAGTTTGTAATCTATGAATGTTTGTGGGTTGGCAGAGCAGACACCTGGGCATGCTTGCAGAGCTGCCATCATCTCCCCTTTCTGTTCTGGAAGAGGCTGCCAGGCTCTCACTGTCACACCAGCAATCCCAGTCCACTCCAAAAGCTTGGGGAAGGTGGAGGTGGGTTTTATGTGGGCTGGGAGGTCTCTGCAGAAAGTGTTTTGGCTTACATTTGCCCCCGTGTGCTGGTGTAAATCCACAGTAAGTTCCATGTGCTGGTTTCTTCCTCCTGAAGAAATTTTCTGGGATTTTCTAGTGCAATAATGCAACGTAACCTGGCTTTGTGGGGGTATCCACATGAATCCAGACCTCCCTGTGGAGATCAGACCACTGTTTGCCATTTTCCCAGCCAGCTCCATGGGACGCACGGCAGAGTTGGCCCCGAGGGGGAGGGTGCAGCTGCCCTCCCTGTGCTGCTTGTGTGTGGGGACCAAGGGCTCTGGGCAGTGGGGTGGGACAGCACGGGGCTGCTGACCACCCCGTCACACAGCCATTGTGACCCCCATCCCCGTCCCTCCTGGCAGGAGCGCCCTGTGGAAGTTGGTGACTGGCGCAAGAATGTGGAGGCCATGTCTGGGATGGAGGGGCGAAAGAAGATGTTTGATGCTGCCAAGTCCCCCACGGGCCAGTGAGAGGTAGGGGACGGGTCCTCCTTCCCCTGCAATGCCCCCTGCTCCCTGTAGAATCCCTGGGCTGTGCTTGTGGCTGGGCAGATGCAGAAACCGCCCCCACTTGTTCGAGAAAAAGGCTCCACATGCCCCATCTCACACCCCACACTTGGGATGGGTGCCAGTCCCGCACGGCCCTGCCATGGAGCCGCTGCCGGCGGTTCTCCTCCTCTCCCAGCTTGCCCTTCCTGGTGCTCCGGCGTCTGCTGCCCACGCCACACTCATCCTGCACAGCATGGGCATCGCTGGCACCAGCTCTGGGCTGCTGAAAGCAGCCTGAAAACTCCTCTTCTGCCCACTGCTCTGCTCTTTCCTTCCTGCAGGAGCATCGGGAAGAGGAGCCTCACCACCCCGCTGCCTCCCTTTCCCTCGCTGCCCCTCCGTGCTTTTTTGTGCCCTTAGCCTGAATTCACCACTGAGCTGAAACACACAGACAACTGTCTGGGAAGGAGATCTGAGCTTCCTTCTTTCAGCACTGCCATCAGCCCTGCTCCCGCACGGCCCCGGCACAGCAGCTCCCCGGTATCACCTGCACGGGCCATGCTGTCTCCAAGGGGCCACTGGCCATCCCTCCCCTCCCACCACTGCAGAGAGGCCCTGGAGATGGCTGCTGGTCCTCCCACTCCCCTGACCTCCGGCGGGTGCAGCCTGAGGTGCACCCGTGCGGCTGCACGTGTATTAAAGGACGATCTCCCGGGCAGAGCACTGCGTGGGCTCGTCACTGTGGGAGCACTGGCCAGGGGCAAGTACTGGTCCACAGCCTGGCGGGGAAGATGCCCTGGTCCTTTCCTGTCACCCTGCAATGTCCCTGTGGCAGCACTCAGGCCAGCAGCATGCCCTGGGATCAGATTTGCTTTGGGTTTATCCCTTCCAGCCCCTCAGGCTGCTTTATAGTGCTCCACCAGCTCTGCTGAGACCCCCTGGCCCTGTGCACGTGTCATCCTCCTCCTCTCCCACGCACTGCAGCCCTTGCCAGGCTTCAGGATGCACCAGCCTCCCATGCAGCAAGGCTTGGGTCTCAGTGCAGAGAAGTATCTGCCAGCTCCCTGTACCCCTCCTCCTCCTCCTCTGGCTCTGGAAAAGCCTTTGGAGCTTGCTCAGCCACGCACCGGCTCTCTCACCAGCTGCCCCATCACAGGCACTGGAGCTGTGGGAACTGAGCAGCCTCATGTCAAGGCTTAATTCCAGCAGTGTTTCAGGAGAGCATGGGATGAATCCATCTTTCAGGCCAAACAGCTTGTGCTTCCCCACTAGTTCTATCATTTTCTACATCACAGCCCCCCAGACTGCAGCTGGTTGAGCACAGGCAGCTGGTGATGTGCCAGCTCATCCCCAGAGCAGGGCTGGAGGGGAGACTTGGGGAGAATTCACACCAAATCGGGTCTTCTGCCTGGCTGTGCTGCAGGAGACGCTGAGGCTCAGCCCCCACAGGGTGCTCCTGGTGGCTGTACCAGTTCCTTGTCCATGCTCCCAAGGTATCCAGAGGAATCGCAGCATCCATGGTTTCAAACCTGAGCCACCCCGTGCGCTGTTCGCAGCACACCCCTGTCCCTGTGTAGTGAGCTTGTAAGGGACAGAAAATGCTATAAACCTGGAGCAAAGTGCAGGGGGTTGGGGCAGGTGGTGACCGACTTATTTCTAGTGTGGACATTAGCACTCGGGCTGCCACAACACCCAGCCGCTCTTCACAGAGAATTTGAGACTCTATAAAAATTCTTCTCAAATTTAGGGTTAGGTCAGAGGTGTTGTCAGCTGGAAAATACACATTCTCTCCCTTAGCAAGCACAGATGATCAGTCTTTGTCCTTCCACCTGGTCCTGCATCCCCATCAGCATCCCCTAACTGGGGCCAGGACCGCAGCCAGCATGACTGGAGCAGTTGCACAGCACACAGAGCCTTCTCCACACATTTTTTCCTTTCCAAGCTTAATTCAGCCGAGCAGCCACAGCCCGGCACAGCACCAGGACTCGCTGACCCCTCACCCTCACCCTGCGCACCTTGGGATGGGCTCCCAGCGGGTGCAGACCTGGGAAGCGAACCCCTGTCTTGGCCAACCTGAGCGACTCTGCTGGTGGAGGCGCTGGGGGACCAGGCGTGGCGAGGTCCCAGGGCACTGCCGTGGCCCGCTCTGCCGCACCGCTGGAGCCAAAAGGTTTCAGGTACCCTCCTGCCCTTCCGAGCTCACTGCCCGAGCGGGAGCCATGCCGAGGTGGCGTCCTGGGATCTCGCGGCGGACGCTATCCCCAGAGGGAACTCACACACTCAGCAGCGATCCTGGCAGAGGAAGAAAGATCTGTAGGAGACGTAATAACTGTTACCTGACCAACTGGTATAGCTGGAAAATGCAAGAGAGGTTTCATGGAAACAAAGCCTTCTTCAGACCTGGAACAGCAGAAAATGGCAAGCCGAGTCTAGGCTGAGAACAAACACTCTGAGCTTAGTGCAATTATGCTAATTAAGTATTACAAAAAAAAAAAAAAAAAGGTGGCGTTATTATGGGCCAGGGAGGGATGGTAGTGAGATGTAAGGCAATATGGGTGATGGGTGCTGCGGGACCAGGCTCTGGTGGATGCTCGGCAGCCAGCCTGTGCCTGTACCCAGCTCATCGCCAGATCCTGCGCACCAAGACGCCTGGCACTGCTGCAGAGCAAAGCCCCAGGGCTCACCACTGCGTCTGCAGGCACAGTGAGAGCCAGCCGGGGTGTACCCACCTCTTCCCAGGGAGAGAAGCTGATGCTGGAGAAGTTGCCAATGAAATTGTATTTATTTCCAGAAGAACTGCATGAGGCAGTCCTGTCTCCCTGAACTGAGCAGAGGCCCGGTCCCACCACCCTCCAGGTTGTCCCAAGAGCCCCCAAAGCAAAGCAAAGCAAAGCAAAACAAAACACTGGAAGCTTGAAATTGCAGAAGCTGCAAATTAAATTGAACTGTAGGAAAAATATTAATCAACCCAGTGATTTTCTACTGGAAAGGTTTTTCTAGCAAAACTGCAGTGAGGGAGATGCAAAAGGCTTGGCCTGACATGGCCTTTCAAAAATATCCCTCCTAGCTGGCTTTAAAATGGTCCCTACCTTTCCTAGGATGCTCTGTGACCTCCTCGCTCAGCACCCATGCCTAGAGACATTTGAACTGTGCCCAGATGTTTCCCTGAGTGTATTTGCAGCTCAGCTGGACCTGCCAAAGGGGAAGAGTCAACAGTGATGGGCAGCCCTGGCGTGGGAAGAGGTAAAGTGGCCCCTGCAGACACTGCAGCACCCTGCCCTGCGCAGTGGTTAAGGCCAGGCTGCAGCCCTTGGTTGTAGAGGTTAAACATTACCCCTGCAGCCCCCGTGGCATCTGCGGTGCTGCCGGTGCAGGATCAAACCCTGCAGCTGCAGCTGTGCCGTATTGGCACGGTCATGGCTTAACCACCCACCACGCTGGGAGTTGTCACCGTGAGTCCTGTGTCCCCCTGCACCATAAACCAGGAAGAAATGGGTTTCTGCACCCACATTTTCACCTCCTGCAGCCTGGGGAGGAATGGGGCTGGGCTGGGGTACGGTGCTTGATGTGAGTGGGGTCATCTCATCTGTCTTCTCCATCCTCCCTTGCTGTGGCCTGAGCCCTTTTGCTGCTCACATCAGAGGGGACTTCTCATTAATTGCAACTAATTTCATGCACTCTGAGGGATGCAGTCTGCCATACATCTGCTGGCAATGAGTCACACATTCTCTCCATGACCTGAAAAGTTTCCGCTGAGCCCACTTTTGGGACACATCCATGGTTCTCCGTCGTTAGACCTGGGGCATCACAGGAGATGGCATCTAATGAGGAATCCAATCTGCAGAAGAGAATGGGAACCTGAAGGACACTATAGTATCTGTGGGGCACTGTGATGGCATTTCTGAATCAATATTTGTCTAAGATATTTTTTTTTAAAGTTAGACTACAAATGAAACAAAGGTGCAAGGCTGTTTGCACGATGGTTATTCCTTTCCTACAGAAAACAGAAAAGTTTGTGGTCGGGTTTTGCTCCGTTTCTGAGCGCTCGGCCCCCAGTTTCAGACACTTTCTGGCTTTCTCTGCACAGCAGCATTTCTGCACCATCAGCTCCCAGGGCATCGCACACACCTTCCTAAAAGCTGAAGTAGTTGTATCTGGGGAAGGGCAGCTCAGGACCACCCCAGCACTGGCAGAGCACCAGTGCAGGATTCTGGGAGGCCTCCATGTGTGGGGGGAGCGGGGCTTTTTAAAACATGTGCTGATTGCACCGCCACAGTGATGGGGGAGCAGTGGAACAAGGGTTCCAGAGCCCTTTTCCCAGCCATGGAGCCCCATGCCCCAGCCCCGTGGGGAAGCCTGGGTGGAGGATGCGGGTCCTCTGCCGGCTGTGTGGCAGGGATGAGCCTGGGGAGCCACGGGAGGAGCTGAGCTGTGGCTGATGCTGGGGGACCGGCACGGGGAAAGGGGTGGAGGGTGCACCACTGCGCCCCGGGCGAGGTGGGGGAATGCCCTAACTGGAGCACAGCTGTGGAAACTGGAAGCTCTCCACTGCCCTGCAGCCACAGAAACAGGCTCTGCTTCGGGACTAGACACAGGACACTGTTCCCAAGAGAAAAAAACCCTGCTGGTACTGGTCTAGCTCCTTAGTAGGTATAAATAGGTGTCTGCTGCTGATCTGCATCAGATGAAGATCTGCCCTTCCTGAGCTCCTCGGGCAGGCGCAGGTCTGCTGGCAGAGTTCTGCCACCCCTGGGCACAGCGGGTACCTGGAGAGAAATGCGGTTTTACACCAGAGCCTTGCCCTCACGCAGGGTCCTGTGGCACAACTCCCTCAGCCAAGAGCACACAGCGCTGCTTTCCCGGCTGCAGACCTGGGGTGGCAGGACGGGCAGCCCGGTGCACAGGGTGCCTCTGCACAAACATCAGACTGGTTCCCCTGAGCATCCATTCCCTGCACGGACTCATGACCCTGCCTAATTACATCGCCTTCAGCTTGGTGGGCATGCAGTTTGGTCTGGGCTTCAGTGATGACCTCAGGGTGGCCAAGGGAGGTCCATTCTCAGGAAGCAACTGGAATTCCCTGAAGGCATCAATGAGCTGCTGGATAAAGGCTTTTATCCTGGTAGATAAGAGTTCCCTTGGATTTCCAGAAACAAAGATCTTTAGGTCAGCCACGGCTAAGAGAAAGTCCAAGTAGAGGTAAATAATCAATTAGCAGATAGGAAATGGTAATGAGGTAGCAAACTGCTGATAGTTCTTGTGTATTCGGCATAGCAGAGATGAAGATCAGAAGGATTTTGCAGGACTTAGGGTTTGAGGATAAAATGGCAAGGGATGTTTGCAGGAGGATAAAGTGACCCACAGAGGGAAAAGTCCAACGTGACTTCATACAGGAGACAGGTGATGGGCTCTGGGCTGGCCATTGCCTGCCTCTAATTATGGTGACCATGAAAAAGCATGAAGAACATCAGGGAAAACATGAGCTAAATGCTCCATGGCAGCAAAAATCTCGGACCATGAGAGACAAATGCTTTGTGCTGCCAAACAGCTCAGCAAGACCTTGCCCAGATGAATGGAGGGAGCTTTTCCAGCAGTGGGGAATGGACCTGGGGAACTCCTCGCTGAAGGATGTTTTTTATACTAACAGTTTTCCTGGGTTTGAGGGAAATTTGGCAAATGCATGGAGGAGAAAGCCATTGAAGGGGCTAAATAAAGAGGAAACTCTGTTAGGCTCAAAAGGTCTCTGAGCTGAAAATAAAGACCTGGGCAGTGTGAGGTGTGAGTGTCTTCAAGGTTCGTTGTCTGCCTGGTCCCCAGCCGCTAAAAGCTTGTCTAGAATTTCTTCATCTTAAAAAAAGAGGAGTCATAAACTGTCAGGCTTTATATTCCTTTGCCGTGTAGATCCTAGCTGGGGGTGTTCTCTCACTATGTTCAGTCTAATCCTTTTTAAAATCCTGTTAAGTCCTATACTTCAGTGGTATCCTTTGGCAATGAGTTTTGCAAGTAAAGTGCTCCCTGTGCATTAATCAGAAAGGTTTATTGCTTTATAGTAGCTTGCTGATGCTGAACTGCTATATATAGTTTGTCAGCAATTAGCAGGACGCTTGCAAGGTTATTTAAGTAATTTTTTTCCCCTTATGCCACAACTCACTGAATTTTCTGTATGTATGAAAACACTTAAAAGACAACCTGTTACTGCAAGAAGAAAGAAAAACAGAGAAGGAACCCTGCTTGGAGCGGACAGCTCATTTGACAGGGCTATCTTTTATAAATGGGATTTTAATTAGGAACCTGTGATTAAAATAGTTCCTTTGGTTGCTCAGGCCCTCGGCACACCCCTGTGGGCTGGAGGAATGTGTGGCGAGCCCAGCCTTATAACCAGTCCCTCGGGCTGGCAGAGAGATGGATCTGGCTGGGATCAGAGACTGAACTTGTACTCATGGGTCCCAGGGGGGTTTTCCTGCAGCCATCGCGGTGACAGATGCCCGGCTGCCCCAGCACTGGGGTCCTGGCTGTGCTGTGCGCCTGGGCTGGCCCCAGGAAAAACCAGGCTTAGACCTGGCTCTGCTGCCTCTGGGTGCCCCTGTCAACCCGATGAGAGCCCCCCCCCCCCCCCCCCCCCCCCCCCCCCAACCTGCCCATTGAAGGAGAGTGCTGCCCTGTGTGAGCGTGGGGGGATGAGGTTTCAGGACCAGCCTGGGGCAGACGATGGGTTTGGAGGACTGGGTCCAGGCATGGGATGAGCCTGGGCACACAGTCCCCCTCCGGCACGGGGCTTTAGCACCCAAAAACTGGACCTCCCCTGTGCTTCAGCCACTTCCTCTGAGACTTCATGAGTGCTGCCAACTGCAGCGGAGCTCGTAATGACAGGGTGGCCGTGACAGCTCAATCCAAGATGCCCAGAAAAAGCTGAAAGGAGCAGGGCACCCTCCCATGCTCTTTGGAAAGGGCCGGACTGCACCCAGACGGAGGTGTTTTAATGACTGTTTTGGATCGCTGGGAGCCAGCCTCCTCCCACTCAGCCCAAGGTAATTCACCTCCTCCACTGGTGTTGGAGGAGTTGTTGACTGGTGGAGAGCGGCTGGTAAAACAGGTTCTCTGCAGGGAGTTGTCTCCGAAACCCTGGGAGACCTGGATGGATCGAGCCGGGAGCGCGGGTCTCTGCTCGAACCCTGGCACAGCAGGCAGCGGGGAGTGATTTGCTTTTGCGTGGCACTGCTAGGCAGGGTGGCTTTTGCACGGCGCCGCTAGTAGACAAATTACAGCCTTGCCTCTGTCAAGGTAGATAAGAAACCATGTGATGCAGCGTGGTGGTAAACGGGTTGCAGGCAGGGTAAAGGTGCACAGGGAAATAACCTTGCAGGGAGATCCTCCCTCCTCGGGGAGCACAGTCTCTGGGCAGTGCAGATCCCTGCGGGTCCAACAGCACCTTGGCCTTGATGCCTGCACAGCTTTCGGGGGCTCTCTGAGACTCACAGAAAGCAGAAATGTCTTTCAGCAGAAGGAACTGGTCTGATCTCTCCAGGTAGGTGCTGTGGTTTCGTGCTTAATCCTTTCCACGGGCAGGAGGGAGTGGTGAGGGTGGGCAGCTGGCATGGCGAGCCTCGGCCGAGTGGTGCTGTGGAAGAGGGGGCAGCTGCCGTGAGGGTGCTGCTTGCACCGGTGGTGCCAGCCCCGTCGAGAGCTCGGCGCTGCTGGAGCTTCTTGTGGGTGGGCAAGTTCAGAGGCATTTTTGTTTCTGCTGCCTGGGCACGCTGAGCGCTCCGTAGGAAAATGGCTCTGGAAATGCATCCGTGCCTCACACTGGATATATTTTTGGTCTGGTTTGCCTTTCTTTGGGGTACAGTCTGGCAGGGCTGTGCCTCCGGACCTGCTCTGGAGCCGGCTGTGGGGTTTTTGCCCGCGCTGTACCCATACAGCCCCTGGGTGCGTGTCCCGGCTCTGCCATGGGAGGTTGCAGCCTCTCCCCACCCAGCACTGAGCAAGTCCTGATTCATCAGCACTTGCCGAACGATGCCCGCAGCCCCGTGGCGCTGGCCGCTCTGCTTGGTTGTTCCTAAAGAGTGATTTTGGCTCCCATGGGAGCTGGGCTGATGAGGCAGATGGGCATCACGGGGTGAGTCAGGGGCTTGCATGAAGCCTGGGTGATGTGGGGATCGCTTCTGACCTCCGCAGATGCCAGGACAAGCATCGCCGACCTTGGCTGCGCAGGCGGGGCGATGGTGACTCAAACGCAGCCATGCTTTCCCACAAAATGGAGCAGAACCCCTGGTTTAAGCGTGTGATGTGATGGCTCTTAAACTTAATTACAAACCCTTGTACTTTGGGTAAGACACCCACTATGGCCAGCCCAGGAAAGGAGATCGAGACCCCGTTGCTCGGAGGCTGCCAGTTCACACCCTGCCTCCACCATGGGTGGGACAGATCCAGAGGACATCCCAGCCCCGTCCCACCCACCTCCTCTGAGCCACAGACCTGCCTGAACGCAAGCCCAGCGGGGTCCTGCACCCAGGTTATTTCACAACCCAGGAAGGCAATTTCTCCTCTCTCATTAGATGAGACACATTCACTGAAACAGCATAAATGTCAGATATCTCACCACTAATGATTAACAGGGCAGGAGAGGACAAGGCAGGGGGACACTCGCCAATCTTTTTTTTTATTCATCTCTTTGAGATTATAAAAGGTAAGATGGTGAAAAATAAATCCCTCTTTTGAAAAGAAGAGGGAAAGATTGGCAAAGCAAATCCATAGCCTAATGGGTGGATTACTTAATTACAAATAACGAGAAGCTGCATGTTGATAATGCCAGGTTACGTGCTGCCTCTGAAGGAGCCAAGCAAATGCAAGGCAGGAGAATCCCATGCTCTTTTTGAAGGACTCTGTGCAGGCAACACCGAAGAACTAACCAGCTCTCACGTGGATTTAAACTGGCATTAGTGCTCCACGCTGTCACTGCTTGAGGGACAAGAGCACTCAGAGAGGCACCTGCTTGCGTACGACCCCATGCACGTGCTGACCTTGCCGCGTGGGAATGCTGAGATCACACCGTGCCGTGCAAACCAAGCCGGGCTGCCTTTGCGGGGCGGCTAAGCTGTGCACAAATATTTGCAGGGTTGTGCCCGTGGAGGGGAGCAGTAGGGAGCAGAGTGAGAGCTGGCTGGGGATGCTCACGGAGCAGGTCCCAGCCTTCTCTATCCCTGTCTGTCCTGGTGCCAGGCACAGCATCAGGGACCACCTGGAGCCCCCCAGCAGTGGGTCTGATTGCTGTTGGGGTGTGAAGGCTGTTTGGGGGTGCAAGGGGCAATGAGGATGGAGGCAGCGGGAGGCAAGGGCAGCACACCCCCTGGCATTGCCCGGTGCCCAAACGGGCGCTGAGCTCTCAGCCAGGACCCGTCCTCCCTTTGCTCTCCGTTCTGCTCGGCTGCCCCTTCCGTGCTCCCCTGCCTCCCTTGACCAGGAAGAACAGAAGCTGCAAATAGTTGCGGGGGGTAATGTGGTTTAATTTATGACCCAGTTTTCATTACACAGTAACTTGTAATCCATGCTGCGAGTCACCATGTCCGCAACGACGTTAGTGATACCACAGGCCCGGACCTGCTCTGACTTTCATGTTCTTAAAAGTCAAATCCAAAGTAAACCCTGGGTCTGGATGAAACTGGAGTGCCAGCTGCGGAGCTGGGATGCTGCAATGGGATGGATCCTGTGCAGGGAGGGCTCTGCCCCGTTGGGCTGTTGGGGGTGCTGGGAGCCCCGCAAGTGTTTGCAGCTGATCGAGGATGACTGCTGTAGGTAAACGAACATGGTTGGGAAAAGCTCTGTCCAGTCAATAAAAACATTTTCCAACACAGCTCATGCAGCAGCAGAGAGGGTAGACAGGTTTTGCACAGAGAAAGGGAGGGAAAGCTGGTGTTTTCCAAGAAGCTTTTTATTCAGGGTGGCATTTTCTAAAAGAAAAATTATACACTTGCCTTGTGCAAAATAAAATCTTTGAAGATGACTCTTTGCAGTTGATTACAAGATTTTGGTAAAATCTGTGATTATAAACAATTCCCAGTCCCAGCCACATGCAGGGAGGAAGAGGAGCTCCTGCCATCCCTGTTTCCAGGTGGAGCTTGTCAGCAGTTGCCTTCAGCCTCTGATACTTCTGCCACTAGTGGTTACCCTTCCAGTTTATGTGGTTGAGATCTATGTGGTGGCTCTAGGGTCCTGGTCTTGCTGAGTTACAGGTTAAATATCCTTGCCCTGGAAGGTTTACTTAATGTAGGGATTTCTTTTAAATGAGTGCTCCCTCCAACAGAAGAAATTAGGAGTTGTAACTCGGGTGCTCACATTGGGAAATGCCTGCACCAGCTGGGTGGAGCAAGAGCACTTTGTGTCACCTGGCTCACGTTGGCACCCCTCTCCTCCAGCCCCATGCAGCAGCTGGGGAAGACGAGCTCCATCACCCCATTCGCCCTTCCCTGAGGGTGCTTCAGCCTCTTTCTTGGCTGGGCTCAGGGCTATGAGCTCCTCATGCAGGACACAGCTTTGCCACATCCTTGTGTTTCATCCCAAACAGCCTGGCCAGGCAGAGGACCCTTGAGGATGAAGAAGAGCAGCAAAGAGAGCGCCGGCGAAGGCACCGGAGCCTGCTGTCCTCCACGTCGACAGATGAAGAACCTTCTAGCCCTAGGAAAGACACTAGTCCAGCTTCCAGCAGGTGTGTGTGGGTCCTGCTACTTTCAGTCTCACTCATGATGCCGATGGCTCGAGCTTGCTGCCTTGTTTCTCTCAACCCCGAGCCGAAGCCGCTGCAGTTGGTGGGGGTCTCTTCTGGGTGAGAGGGGCTGAGCTGTGGGCAGAGCAGGGGTCCCAGGTGCCTTTGGGCAGCAGAGTGGGCTTCACAGGAGGAGTGCAAGAAGAGGGGTATCTCTCTGGTGGGCTCAGTCATGCACTTCAACGTGTGTCCCATGGCACATGGTGTGCCATGTGAGGGTTTGTGCCAAGGGGGGCTTGGGTGGATGCTGGCCCTGCCCTAGTGGGACCGCTGAGCAGGTAAGATCAGGCACCCAGCCGTGCAGAGCCTCAGGGAGCCCAGCTGGGGTGGTGGGGCCAGGGTGGCCACAAGTGCTGGTCTGCAGGGATGACTCCAGGATGTTGGTGAGATTTTTACACACACCTCCAACCCCCTTAGGCTTTCACCTGGGTTAACTGCACCTGCAGCATAAAAGCCAGCCCACTGACCTGGGTTTTGCCTGGTTGGGGTGCTGAGGTTTGCCTCCTCAACAAACCAGCTGGGTGCTGAGGTTTGTCCCCTATTTTGTCTCTGTCTGTAGACCTCCATCCCTGGTGAAGCCAGTGCCTCCAGAGGACAGGGAAGAGCGAAAGCTCTCGGAGGTGCTGAAGACACAAGAAGGGAGACGGACAAGGTCCACGATGGCTGTTTCTGAAAAGCTGAGGCAGGAGAAGGAGCAGCAGGAGCCAGGGGTGGGAGCAAGCCGCGTGGAGGCAAGGATGCAGCTGCGTGCAGGGCAGCAGAGCATCCAGGCTGGAGAGCAGGATCAGGATGTGGCCAAGGGCAGAGGGGACCCACCGAGAGAACAGCACCCAGAGCCGGCCTCGGAGAGGAAGGTGGTGCTCAGGGGACGGCTCCAAGACAAAGAGAGACAAGGTGTGGAGACTCCTCGGGGGGAGCCAAGGAAAGAGGTGGGGGAGCCACAGCAGCAGCCAGAGCTGGGGGGCTGCCGGCTCCGTGAAGTGAAGATCCTGACCAGACAGGGAAGCCGCAGCATGGAGGAGAAGGCAGCCTTGGTGGTGACCTCATCTCTGGACCAGCAGGTGAGCAGGGATGGACAAGGCACCAGCCCTTGGGGTGTGAGGTCCTAGGTACTGAGAGGACAACAGAGAGATGGGGAACTCAAAAGTACCAGGAGGGAAATGAGACCTGTGGGCTTTGGGGGATGGTTTTACTGAGAGCTGCAAACCATGAGGTGGTGAACAGGGTCCCACCACCTCCTTTCCATCCCTTGGATGTACTATTCTGATCACCTTCTCTGGCAAGCCCCTACTGATTGCCATCACAATTTCACTGAAGAGGTGTCTGGGTCTTTGCATATCCAAGGGAGACAGCCAAGGTCTGGACTCCTGCCTCCAAACTGGTTCCCACCCTGGCTGCTCTGCTCCCTGCACTTCAGCCTTCTCTGCAGGGATGCATCAGATATCTGCTTTTTCCTCAGCAGCCATCCAGGAATCCCTCAAAGGAGGTAATACAGCCATCTCCCACCCGAGATGAACCTGCAGAAAAGTCAGATACTTCTCCAGCTCTTGTCACCTACAGCAGCTCCATCAGACGAACCAGCCCAAGAACTGTCTCCTTTCGAGTAAGAGCTAAAGCAAAGGGGGAAGAAAGACCCCCTTTTAGGTGGTGGAGGGTGGGGGAAGGAAGGGTTGCTTTGGTCTCCAGTTTATGTTGGCAGAGCCTGTTCCTGAAAGTGCATTCAAAATCTACCCTTGATCTTGGGGGGCATTGCAGCTCTGCTTCTGTCTTTCCTCCACTTTCCTTCTCCTTGTCTGACCGAAGGCCGGTGATGATGAACATGCCCATGTTCATGTGCTTTGTGCTGGCATGGAAACTTTTGGAGAGTGTTGAGAAAACAGGGAGCTCATTGTCCTCAGATTTTCCAGAGTCACCAGAATGACCATCCGCCCTCTGGCATTTCCAGTCTTCTTTGAGAACACAGGACAACAATAAAATCCATCCTTCTTCTTGTCCCTTGTTACATCCCTGAGAATGCCTTGAATTCTAGCCTTCCAAAAAAGATATCTGGAATGAAGTGCTGTGAATCAGGGCTAACTGGCTGGGCTTCGTTGGCTTTCAAGGTGCTTTATTTGGAATAAAATTGTTAACACTGCAAAGTGTCTTTAGTCTTCAGAGCTTTGAGATATGAAATAAGCTCTGGTGTGGGTGAAAACAGAGCTTGCTTGAAAATGGGAGATGGGTCTGAGACCATTTCTGCTGTGTTTACCTTTGATAACCAAAGATGTCTCCAGTATCTTCTCTCCTTGTGTCTTCCAGGTGATTTCAAGAAAACAGAAAGAAGAAAGCCAAAGCCCTCTCACAAGGAGGTCAGCACCTCTCTTCATGTTACTTTGGTCTTGCTGGGCAGGAACTGTCCTCCTTTGTCTTCCAAGGGAGGAGAAGGAGGAGAAGGTGATGGGACCTGGTACCAGCTAGTGAGTGCCCTGGTACAGGTCTGCTGAACATTGGTCCCCGGGGTGCCTGGCTAACTGGGCAGCGAGGCTTAGCAGAGGACAGGACAATGTCCAACATACAGCTTGCATCTGCACAGATCCCCCCAGCCAGCCCTTGCTTGGCTGATGTAGTTTCTCATCAGTGCCTGTGTCTGCACAGGAGTGGTTAAGTGTTGAGCAGTGCAGCACCATTACAGCGTCCCACCCTTGGAGATATCAAAACCCACTTACAGGTCCATGAGCAACCTGGTCTGGCTTTGGTGGCCGGATCAAGTGATCTTCCACATCTTCATCACAAGGTTTGGACAGGTTGCTTAAAAGCTCTTGAGGAGCCAAGGGCTCAGGTCTGAACGCTGGGAGTTGATGGGATGCCCTCTCCCACCTCTGAGTGCAGGGCTTTACGGGCACCTGGGCTCACGCCTCTGCGTACTCTAGGCAAACTCATGCTGATATTGGTGAAGATGCGCTTCAGTGACGCATCTCACACAGAAGAGGCAGCAGTGAGGACAGGGTAAACTGGGGAGCTCAGAGCTGTTTGTCAATATACAGTGTGGCCTTAGTAAGATGGTGAGACCCAGAGCTCTCGATCACCAGCAGGGAATGAGCTGCCCTGGTTCACTTGGCAGCCAGATGGAGCAGGAGTGCCTGGGTGGGACGGGCTGTTCTTCTACTGAGCAGAGTCCCCCAGGACATGGACTGAGTCCTGGGAGACCCTGAGTTGGCTGCCTTCAACTTTTTCTCCTCTTCCTCACCAGCACGAGTCTGAGGATCCCAGGTAGCAGCACCACCATTGGGGAGAAGCTGGAAAAGTACACCTCAGCCGTCCAGGTACCAGGCTGGCATGGGGGGTGGTGGTGGGGTGCTGGACCTGAATGGGGAGAGAACTGAGCTGCACCGAACAACCAGTGCTAATGGGGTTGATGTAGGTGACCCCAGGAAGAAAGAGGGATCCACCGCAGGGTTTGAGGAGCAGGGAGGGGATATCCATTGGACAGGGCCATGGGGATGCTGATCAGTCCAGCTTGGGGCAGCAGCGGAGCAAGCCCGTGAGCTGGTGATGGGCAGGGAGGGAGCAGACCCTACTGGGCTTGGGGCGTGAGCCAAAAGCAGGACTTTGCTTTTTACTGCTTGGGGTGCAACACTACCTCTGCTGATGCCCCTCTCTCCTCCCAGCGCTCAGAGGTGGTGAAATCATCCCTGAATATTCAGAAGAGCCGCTTGCTGTCCTCGGAGGGGGTGGCCAGCAAACGCAACTTCTTCGAGGCAAGCGTTCCCAGCAAGGCTGAGCCACTTGCTGTCAGGAAGGTAAGGGCAGGAGCTGGCCCGAGCGAGGACCTTCCAGTGGGGTCTTGTACTGGGGCAGGCGCCAACCTTTTGGACAGATCTTCCTGGCTCTGGATACCAGCACACAGTGCAGCAGGCTGCTGCCTGGATGCAGTTTGGTGGGGGTTTGGTGCTTGTTGAGCAGTACCAGCCAGGGCTGGGCTCGGGCACCAGCTGCCACCGAAACTGTGCTCTGGCAGTGTGTGGGTTTGTGCCGATGTGCTGTTATTTGAGGAGCTGGGATGGAGCCAAGGTGTAGGCTGGTCTCTGCCTGTTAGTTTTGCTCAGTCTCCCTGTGCCCTGTGGACGGTCCTGGGTTATGTTTGTGCAGTGGGACAACTGGTGCTGTAACCCTGGTGTCCCCCTCTGTGCCACAGGACAACCTGAAGATCACAGGTTCGGTGACGTCCCGCATTAATCTGTGGATCAGCCGAGCTCAGGAGCCTGCCAAGGAGGAAAAGAGCAAGGTACCAGCTTGTGTTGACACCTCAGGCTAGAGCCCTGAGACCAGGCAGCCTGGTGGGACATGTCCCTGCACCTGGGGCGGTGGGGCTTAAGGGGCTGATGAACCCTCAGCTGAACCCATTAAAGCATTGGAGAGGAATTTAACAAGGGCTGGAGGTTTGGGTGCTGCAGGACCACCACAGTGAGATGTCAGGGCTCTACTTGTCACTGCGTCCTGATCATGAGCCCAAAATGCCCAAGGCAGCTGCTCCCAGCCCTTGGTGGGGTGAGGAGGGAGCAAGCACCGTGTCCCAGGGGACATGCAGGGGGACCTGACCCTAACACCAGTGAGAGAGATCACCCCAGCACCATCCCATCTCTGCCAGTGTCTGGAGGACTAGCTCTGACCTGGAGGCCACTGGGAGATGAGACACATGCTCACTCCTTCAGCCCTGTTCTGTGGAGCTGGGAGACCCGTGTGTACCGAGAGGTCCTGCTGCATGTGGGGTCTGCAGTGAGCTGCAGCCCTCTGTGCATCTCAGCCCCCCAAAGCAGGGTGTCTTGTTGCTGTGGGGCAAAGTGCCCAGCTAAGGCGACTCAGAGGTCATCACTTTGCCGCTGCGGCTGCTCCAGGGATATGGATGTGAGGGAGACAGACAGGACACCCATTGGTCTCGGGGTAGTTAACTGTACCTGGAAAGGAGAGGTTCAGCAAGCCCTGGGAGGTGACACTGTTTGCAGCAATAAGGTGCTTTGCCATTGCTCCCAGCAGCTGCCTGGGTACGGGACCAGGAGGGGCAGCTCCAGCCCAGCCCTGCAGCCTGGGCAGGCAAGCCCGGGCACCCGTGGCGCTGAGCAGCAGGGATTAACGCTGCCCAAACGTGTCTGTACCAGGAGGCTGTGCTGGCTCCCTGTCTGCCAGGAAAAGGTTTGCTCCTGGGGTCACCCTGGGGTAAAGCTTGCAGCTCCTTTATCGGTTTTCCCTATAGTAACGCCTGCTGCCCTCCACCTCTGTGGGCTGGAGCTGCGCTTGGTTCGGAGGGTGTACCAAGTGCAGGAACTCAAAGCCGGCTGGTTTTACCTGGATCATGTATGCTTCAAGGTTGGGTTAAAGTCAGACCAAGGCAACACTGCACATGATCCATGAGGAAAACTTTATGCCACTTATGACTCTTCTCTTTGCAGGACATCAGGAAAGTCAACAGCCTGTCAAACCGTGATGTCTGGGTAAAGCAGCCTGGAGACGCCCCTGAAGACACCAAGGTAGACATGGAGCTGCTCTGAAAGTGGGTGCATGCTCTGAGCTAGGGGTGGAGGTGGGACCTGCTGCTGGTGCATCACCCACAGGGCAGGTGTGAGAGAACCCAGCTCTGGTGGGGACAGGGGTCGCGTGGGACACCCAAGACCCTGTGACTTGGGGCATTGACAGGAGGGGGCAACTGCAGGCAGTGGTGGGGGTGAGAAGGAGTCTGGTCTGGTCAAAGAAGGGAAGTGGCATGCGGTGGGATTTAGGGGATGCCTGCCTGCCCCATCCCCTGTTCGGGACAAGTACAGTCCTGGTTACAGTAGCTGTCTTTGGGGCATTTGCAGCCTCAGGCTCGGCCTCACGGTTTCTCACCTTCTTTTCCAGTTGTAATAATATCACCAGGTGACCTGGGAAAAAGTGTTTTGTTCTGAAGGTCAAAGCCCAGCCCTACCCAACCATCCAGCAGCCCACTGCCACGAGAGTTCCCCAGCCACGTGTGGGTGCACCTCAGGTTGCCAGGGTCCTCCGCTTGTGGGATGCGAAGGAAGAAGGCTGGAAGATTATCCCTGCACCCCCAGCCCTCGCTCGCTGCCTGTCCAGGAGTGTCCAGACCTGGAGGCTCATTGCGGATGCTGAAGGCAGACTCTTGCCTTGTTTTCCCACAAAGTTTTTATGTTTTGCTTTTAATCTCTGCCTGTGTCCCAAAACTGTGCTTGTAAAGAAGATCATCCCATGTGTCTCCCTTGCAGCTGGATGATGTCACTGGGGCAAGAAGCTGCCTGGCCAAGGGAGTTTCAGCTGCATATCTGCGGACCGTGTCCATCCCTGCTGCCTGGCTCGTGTTGGGTGAGGTAGATGTCACCCCTCCCCCAGGCTGTCACTGCTGGAGGGACCTAACCAAAGGCAAATGGTGTTTGCGCAGTCACACGTGCGCCGGTGTAACTTGGAGATGCCTCGTGGGAGAAGGGTGGACCTGATGGCCCTGGTGCTTCCCTCCAGCACGAAGCTGAGGCAGAGCCAGAGACTTGGCCTTCTCTACCCTGCCCTTACCGTCCCGTGCAAGCAGTGGCCCCTTTCGCTTAGGGAAGGGTGGGCTGACCACAGCCCTATTTTTGAGGTTGCATGGAGCTGAGTGCCCTGGGCTGGGCCCCTTCTGCAATGCCCTTTTTCCTGGAGCCATTTGCCTGTGCCTGAGCAGACCCCTGGTCCCACTGCCCGGGTTGCTCAGCACACCCAGCAGGGATGCACGGTGCTCTCTTGAGGCCGGCTTTAGGGTGCCATGGGCAGCCCATAAAATGATGCTCAAATCCTTGTGCCAGGGCCATTCAACGGGCTAGGGCTGTGCCTTGAGCAAATGTTGTGGTGTCCAAACTCGGTGTGGGACTCTATTGCTGCCTCTGGATCTGATCTTGCTTGTCGGGCTTTGGAAAGGACTTGGTTTTCTCTGTGGCTTTTTTTTTTTCTCTTTTCTAATAAAAGTTGCTCTTTCTAAGACATCCCACTCACCTGCTCCTGGGCTGGGACTGGGAATGGTCTGCTTCCCTTCTTCTGACAAGGGGAAAAAAGGCAAAATTCCTAGACAAACGTGTCCTGAGGACACATTAAAAAACCAAAAAGGACAGCTAAAAGCAGCTTGAGACTCCTCCCTTCTCATTACAGCATCTTGGGCTCGGCGCAGTAGCTGAGTGAGCCTGGGCTGGGGTCTGCGATGGAGGGTCAGGTCCTCTGCTCCTGGCAGTGCTGCCATATCAGCGTCCCCAGACCTAGAAAGTGACAGCTGGCTGGCTTGTGTCAGCCCCTCGGGCACTTGTGTATCTCAGTCCGGAGGGTTTAAAATAGCAAATCTCTGAGGCCACACAATAGCTTGGGCTTATATGGGCTCCTGGGGGGGAAGGGGGAGCGGTGGAGGGGGCCGGGGCTGTGGCTGCCGAAATAGCAGCTCACAAGTGTTGCATTCCTCGCTGGGCGCCGGGCACATTCCTCCTGGCGCTGCCCGCCCCGGGGTGGGCGCTGGAGCCCCCTTAAATCCTCCTGCCCACAAAGAGCATTTCCCAGACGCCCGCTGCCTTCCCCTCCGCTCCCCGGGATCTCACCGGCACCTGCGGCAGAGGTAAGGCTGGGGCGGCAGGATGCACGCTCGGGCGTAGGATGCTCTGTGGAAGGGCAGTTGTTAAGGACCCAGAAGTGATTTGGCTCAGTTGCTGGTCCCCCACAGCTGCTTGTGCTGGGATGTATTTCTGTCATGAAGGTATTCCCATGGATAAAGCATGAGGACCCTCTCCAGGGGGTTGTGTTTGCAACTTGCCCGATGCCTTTTGGACCATCCCGATGTGTGCCAAGGCAGCTGAGAAAAATTTTGGCTGCCCTGGTTCCAGGGGCATCTCATCAATCCCTGTTTCCTGAGCCTCTGGAGGGGATGGGAGGGATGCGATGCCTGTGGGAGAGTCGGGCCAGCCTGGCAGCCCATGGAGGAGTTAAAGGTGGGATGCTCCTGTGCGTGGTCTGGCCTTGCCAGGCAGGAAGGGAGCAGCAACATGACCCACACCGGAGCAAATGCTGGGAAATGAGAGCTCCGTGTCTGTGTAGTCTGGAGGAAAGCAGAGCCTGTGAACTGTGGAGGAGTAACTCGGCCCCAGAGGTGTGACCAGCTAGGCCTGGGCTAATGGACAGGGGGATTTTAAGGACTGGGAGGGATATCTGGATTATTTAAGACACAGCAAATGATGGAAGTTGTTTTACAGTCAGTAATACGCGCAATGTTTCTTCTGTAACTGTAATAAATCTGCTGGGTTCTCTAAATTCTTTCAAAACAAGATTTCAGAGCTTTAGTGATAAAGGTTTATCTGTTTCTGTGCACAGGATGGATAAATATTTCCTAGGGGCACTTTTTTTCATTGTGTACCCCCCTTAACAGTCCTGGTTTTGATGCTGCTCCTCAGCAAATACTCTGTGGGAGCTAGTGATGTATTAGAGAGGAGGTAGATGGAAATGTGGAAATAAGCTTCCACAAGTGCATGTTTGCACTCTCATGGCCAGGAGGAACCTTCGCTCTTGTGTTGTGAGAGGATCATGTGAAATCTTGGGTGCTCAGAGGCCACGTAAATGCTTTGACCAAACTCGAGGAAAAGTCGGGCTAAGAACTGGTGTTCGAGGGGGAGTGGGGATCAAGGGGATGGTGCTGGGTGGCTGCCAAGGGAGGGAATATTAGAGGGAAGGGAACAATGACGGCAGAAGCAGGCAGTGAACCTGAGGCAGAGGGGGCTGAGTTCTGACTTCATTTGTCTCCAAAAAGCACCTTCTGAGTCATTGCTCAGAAGTGAGATTTGACAGCCCCTGGGAGCCACGGGTATGTGGAGGCATCCCTCCTGTAACGTGTCCTCCCCATGCCTGTGGATTCCAGTCCTGGATTCAGCATCTTGAATAAGCGATCCCGAAGCCTGTCCTACCCTTCCTGGGTAATAAATGCTCAACAGATGTAACAAGGACCAGTTGTTCCCAGACATCGGGCAGGAGGAGAAGTGAAGCGGCGCTGCTCTGGGAACAGGTGGTTTAGCACATGGGGGTTATTTCTAGAGCTGCCTTGCGTTGTCCTGCTGCATCTCAGCTTTGCTGAAGTCTGGCATGAACACCAGCAGTGGACAGGCTGTACAGGGGCTGGGGCTGATGCTCAGTGCTGCTCCGGGATGCCCAGAGCTGAGGCTGATCATGGGGCTAGTCTGTGCAGACCTTGCTGCGGAGCAGTGGGTGGAAGCTGGATGGGTGGGATGCTGAGTGAGGTCCTCCTGACCACAGCTGGGAGAGACACGGGTGTGCTGGGAAGGTGAGCATAGCCATTTCTGCAGAGTTATTAGCCCTATTGCTAAATCAGGCTTTTTTTTTGGGGGGGCTTTTTTTTTTTTTTTTTTTTCATTCCTTTTAGCTAACCTCTGTCTCAGGGCCAGGACCAGGAGAGAAATGCCCCTTTCCAGAGCACGCTCCGCACTTGGAGGGCTGGGCTGGGAGGTTTCACTGAGATCTCGTGCTGTGGCTTGTGCAGGGCTGCAAATCTGAGATAACGGGACATCCCTGCAAGTTTCTATATCCCAACCAAGCTAAGAATAGTCAGGAAGCAATACAGGCTGAGCGTTATAATTGGGCTATTTTCCTGTGTCCTGAGCAAACGCAGCGCCCCGAGATGGCTGAGGTGAGGGGAGCTGCGTGTCCTGGACATGGCTCCTGGCAGCAGTTATCGGTGTTGCATGAGGCTGTGCCTAATCTCCTGTCTCCTATTTGGGGCGAGCTGTGATCCTGCGACAGGAGGGGAGGCGGGGGCCTTATCTCTGCTGAGATAATGCTGTCACAGCATGGCTGGGGCCAGTTCGAAGCTCCAAGTGCTTTGGAGAGGCGCAGCATCTCTGGGTTCTGGAGGACAGGCTGTGCTTGCCCTTATCTCAGCTCCTAACTTGCTTTTTCCAATCTGCCTTGAATTCTGCTAGATAACCAGGGATGTCGGACTCTGAAGAGGTCATTGAAGAATATGACCAGTAAGTGGTGTGTTTGTAAACACCCTTTCTTTCCCTTTATTCCTACTTTCCCCACAGGGTTGTGGTATTCTTTAGAGGTGCTGTTCAGGGGTCACTGGCTCTTGTCATATCCCAGCATGAGGTCCCCCACCCTGCCACCACTGCTGCGATAGTGCCGAGACCCCCAGCAGTGGGGAGTTTTGTGTTAGGGTCCTGTCCCATCCCCACTGCCACCTTATGGCACGCTGCCCAGCAGTCATTGCCCATTGCTAGAGAAAAGGGGGCCAGCCCTGAGGAAGTTCCCAGTTCCCCTTTGCCCTCTCTGGTGGACACACATGCCCCGTTGCAGCACACCGCTGTAACTCTGCAAACCTATGTTTTGGTTTGCAGGGAGCAGGAAGGTAAGAGGATGCAGAGCACCTGCGGCTGCCCTGAGGATGAAGCTAAAAAATCACCAGAGCAACTTCAATAACCTGTGTCTTCTTTCCCTTCCCTCTCCCCCATGCACACGTGTGCGCTGTGAAGAGGAGTACGTGGAGGAAGGTAGGTGTCTCACCGGCTGTTGCAAGGACCTAGAGACGAGTGCCGTTGGTTCAGTGTTTTGCTTGGTGGGTTGTGGTGATAAGCTCCTCGACAGCAATGGGCAAATCATGACCAGGAAAGGCAGATGAGACTGTGTCTAGATTTCTCCACCTGAAACATCAGTAGGATCAAAACCAGTCTGAACTTTCTGAGGGTCTCTTTTGCCAGTGATCCCTTGACTCCAAGCAGGTGGAAATGCTGGACTCGGGCGCTGGCAGAGGTGTGAGCCCAGTAACTCGACGGGAGCTGGAGCCTCAGCTGATACATTCATTAATGATGCTCAGGCACAAACCTCCAGCTGCCTCAGGCTGGCGGAGGAGCAAGCCCCATGGTGTGTGCAGGCACCCTGGGACGCAGCTGGGCTGCGCATTTGGGGCTGGGCTGGGGAGCTGGGTTTTGCTGAGCCTCTTGTTGCTTCTGGGCACTGCCAGGCAGCCCGGGCTGCTGCACGGCAAAACACCCTGGACATTAAAAGCAAAGAGAGAACAAAGGGGAAGCCACTGCAGTGCTAGTCCTCATCTCATGCAGCCCATAGCTACACTCCACAGCTTTACGGCGTCCCACTAACTTCTGCACTTATTCCTTTCCCTCCTCCCTGGCCCAGAAGAGGAAGAATGGATAGAGGAAGACGACGGTAGTTATTGCACCTTTCTTTATTTCATCTCTCCACTGCTGCTGTGAATATGTCGTGGGTCGGTGTGTCTTTTGCCTCTCCCTGGTTGGGAAATGGTTTTCTTTCATTCTTCCACTTCTCTCTCTTGCTTCTTGCACTCCCCCCTTCCCGCCCTGCTGCGCTGTGCGTATCTGCTCCTGTGTCTGTGGCTTCTCTCCTACATCTACCAGCCACATGCACTCGTGGCTTGCTATCTTCTTTTTCTTTCCTTCTGTCTTGCTGTGGGACCACAAGTCTTCCCAGGACCTGTGGATCCCAGCATCGCTCTGACTCCAGTGGAGGACTCTCGTGGGGATACTGCTCCCTCCAGTGGAAAAATGCTCCAGCAGTGCCATAAACAAGGCTGCAGGTGCCGGAGGCACTTTCTCTGATGCCAGCCAGACTTATACTTCACTGGTTAGAGGAGAGCAATAGAAATCACTGTCCCCATCGCGGGGTGTAAAAGCATGATAGCATGGGAGTGCATGAGGGACAAACCTGGAGGTGGCTATAAAGCCTTTAATTTTATTTTTGCTCTGCCCAAGCAGAGACCGGCCCTTGGGTAAAGGTTAGAGTGAAGTCCTGAGCTGCCGCTTCTCTCCTGCGGTCACATCTCCTCGGGTCTCTCTCTCGGCCGGCTCCGTGCCACAGTTGTCCTGATCCGGGGTCCGTGGGGAACCAGCGGGAGTGGCAGGTGCCCGACTCACGCTGCCCATTATCCCACAGGTCAGGAAGAACAAGTAGAGGAGGAGGAGGAGAAGACAGAGGAAACGAAGGCAGAAGGTGAGTGGTGGCTTCACCAGTGAGCTGCCGTGGCTTGGCTGGAGCTATGCTCTGCTTCGCTGAGGTGCCCAGCAGGGTCTGGGGTGCCCCAGCATGGTCTATGGCCGTGGGCCAGCAGCACAGAGGGGCAGCTCTGCCCTGTCTCTGTGGTTTCCAGTAAGAAAGCGTCAAAACTGAACTGCCCTTTCCAGATCTACTGAGTGCCTTGGCCCTGCAAGCATGAGGATAATGGTGTTTTCTGCTGGGTGCTGATCAGCCTGTGCCCAGCACTCTGAAATAATGCCAGAAATGAGTTCAGCCTGTTCCACCAAGAGGTCCCTGTTGCCCTAGAGGGGGGATTTCCAGAGCGCGGGTCATGCTTTGATGTGTCTTACTGTTGAAAGGGCACTGGACCTCATGGGACCTCTCTGGAGGGCTGCCTGATGTGTGTCCCTGTGCTGTCGTGGCTGGTAGGGCAGGCTCAGATCCCAGCCGTGCTGCCTGAGTTAGGAGGATGCTGGGACCCTCTGTGCTGGGGGCACATGGCTGCCCTCACCCATGGATGCTCATATTCTCCCCGTTGCTTTTGAAACAGAACAAGAAGATGAAACGAAAGGACCAGGAGAAGGTAAAGCAGGAACAGAGGAGAGATGGTCTGGGACATTTCAGTCCTGATCCCCAGTCCCCCAAGACACTGGGTCCTTGTAATGGGGTTTTTGGTGTAGAATTAATTTGCTACTGAAGAGAGAGAATCTGCTGTAAATGGTGCAGAGCTGCCCTGGCCCTGTCCTCTGCCAGGGCTGGGGCAGCAGGAGACCTGTGGGAGGGATGGCTTTGTGCTGCCTAGGTAAGAAATGCACCCAAAATAGAGAAGGAGAGGGTAGTACTACTGCTTTTGCAGCCTGAGCTCTTGCAAAACTTGCTGGGTTCCTCCCAGAGAGGACCTGGGGCTCTCCTGGTCTGTCTGTGAGTGAGGGATGTCTGTAAGGGACCTGCTCTCTCCCTGTTCATCCTGGAGGGATGAGGCTGGGTTTTGCAGTGGGGATAACGTGAGGCAGAGGGGAACAGCCTGGCTGAACCACCCCACTGTGTCCATGGGCAGGGTGCGTGGCAGGGCTGGCCTCTGGGAGCCAAAACTTTGTGTTTTCTGCAGGTGGAGAGGGGGACCGAGAGCAGGAGCCTGGGGAAGGTGAAGTATCCATCCTCAGTCCTCTCTGGGGTGGGAGGGACTGTCCCTTCACCTGTGTAAGGAGGCACCAAATGCTTTTCTGCTCAGCCAGGAGCACCAACATGCATCTTGGGTTTTGGTACACAGACAGACACCCCGTTGCACACCTTCTTGCTGGAGGATGATCCACAATGCAGCCTGTGTTGCTGGGGTAGAGGGGTAGCTTGGCTTAGTGTTGTGGCTTTTGGGTCAAGGCGTGAAAGCAAATGCCCCTGCAACACTAACATTGTCCTTCTCTCCTGCTCCTGTGGACCTGCAGGTGAATCGAAGCCAAAACCCAAGTAAGTGTCAGTGCATTTTCTCTGGTGCAAGGTCTGACCTAGGAGCTGTGCCAGGGCAGAGGCTCCATGTGATGGGCTTAGCACCATGATCCAGAAAGGGCATGGGACAGTGAGGCCTCAGAAGCATGAAGGCAGGGTGGGACTGGGACATGGAGAGAAAAAGGGAGAGAAACGGGCAGATAGACATGGAATATGAAGGGGATCCTGAGAATGAGGTCTTTTGGCAGTTTTGAAGCATTTTGTGTGCTCCCTGGGGGAAGCCTAGCTGCCCTGTAGCCCTGCAGCTGGAAAAAATTTGTGTGCACCCTAGTCGGGGGTATGTAGTCCATGGCACAGCCAGGGCCTTTCTTCTGCAGTATGGTCCTGGCCATGGCTGGCATAAGACATGCATTTGCATGAGTGCCAGCACCCCAGGGACAGGAGCACCTGTCTGAAAGAATGAGGCAATGATCCACTGCCAGGAGCCTGCGGGTCCTCGTGGACCCCAGGGATGCTGAGGTGTGGGAGGCAGATCTGTCCTCAGCTGCAACCTCTACATCCCTTTACATCTTTATGTGCCCCTACTGAGCATCTCCTGGCCTCCCCCAAGCCCACAGAGGATGAGAGGCTGGTTTCCAGCTCCCTGTGCCAGATCACACTGGAGCACACAGTTCTTCTATGCTCTTTTGGGTGAGCAATGGGGTGGCTGCCAGTCCCAGGGTACCTGGCAAACGGTTGTGGCCAAGTTGCCTGCAGCTTACGGAGTTATTCCAACCATGCGGGCGCCTTGGAGTACTTCCCGGGAATGCCAGAGGTCTTCCTCTGAGGCTGTCCAGCTGGCAACCTCCAGCAAGCAGCATTACACTTCCCTGCCCTCAAAATGTGCTCACTCTGCATCCCTGGGGACTGTGAGGCTTGGATAGGAGGGCTGGGTAGATCAGTGCATGGCCAAAAGGTGCTGTCTTGTCCCAGGTACCTGCTGCAGGCTCACCATCCTCCTGCTCACCTTCACTTGCAGGGTCTTCATGCCAAACCTGGTGCCTCCCAAAATCCCAGATGGTGAGAGACTGGATTTTGATGTAAGTAGTGCACTCGGTGTCCATCCCTGGTGGGGGACCCCCCCCGACTGCTGCTCAAGTCTGTGCCCAGCAGCTCTGCATCCCCTGGAGGGCTTCACCCGTGAGGAGTGCAGCTGTTGCTGCTCTTCCTATCTGGTACAGGACATCCACCGCAAGCGCATGGAGAAGGACCTGAATGAGCTGCAGGCCCTTATCGAAGCCCACTTTGAGAGCAGGAAGAAGGAGGAAGAGGAGCTCATGTCCCTCAAGGACAGGATTGTACGTCTGCAGCCTTCCCCTTCCATCGCTATTGCCAACCCCTCCCCTGTGGGCATGCAGCTGCATCCTTTCCCCACAGTCCTGACAGGAAAACCTGAGACATCCCATGTCCCTGCAGGACAGAGCCCGAGACGTGAGCCAGATTTTGTACCCCCGTGCCTGGGGAAAGCCTGGTCTGGTCTGGCTGCTGCGGTGCCTGACAGAGAGGCACCTTCCCCCAGGCCACTGTTCCACAAGCTCCCTCGGGAGACACGGGAGCAGCAGGTCTGCCCTTGGGGCTCTCAGGGCTTTTGGGGTCAGGGATGCGTCCCTAGGGCCAGAGAGGAGGCAGATTCCCTGGAGTGTCCAAGCCAACATCCTCTCCTTGTGCAGGAGCAGCGGCGAGCGGAGAGGGCAGAGCAGCAGCGGATTCGCAGCGAGAGAGAGAAGGAGCGCCAAGCCCGCATGGCCGTGAGTGTCCCCAGGGACGGGGCGCTGGGGCTGGGCTCGGCTGGCACAAGCCCGGCCGCGGAGCACGTGGGAGCACGAGCTGTGTGTGGCGTGCGAGCCGGTCCGTGAGGTCTCTGACTGTCCGCTCCTGACCCACTTCTGACCCTGGCAGGAAGAAAGAGCTCGCAAGGAGGAAGAGGAGGCAAGGAAGAAGGCCGAGGAGGAAGCGCGGAAGAAAAAAGCTTTGTCCAACATGCTGCATTTTGGAGGCTACATGCAGAAGGTGTGATCCTACCCCGGGTGGATGCAATGAAGCTGCTGGTGCTCCCGGGAAGGGCTCGGCCTCGGGCTGGCCTCCCAGCACAGCGTGTCCCCGGTGCTGGCAGACGTGGTTCCTGTGAGCAGGAGGCAGGGCAGTGCCGCTGGGCCGCAGCGGCAGTCGGAGGGCCGAAGTGAGCCCAGAGCTCTGCTTTGCAGGTGCTGGCCAGGGCTGGTCCAGCCCCACCACAGGGGCAGGAGCTGCGGGGGGGTCTTGTCTGCTATTGCCAAACTTTCCTCGGGGACCTCATGTGTTTCTGGAGTCCCAAAAGCTGAGGGTGCTGAACTGGGGGTAGGGGTGGAGCAAAGGCTGGGCAGCTTTCCTTCCCTCCGGCGGACTGACGGTTTCCTCAGTCAGAGAAAAAGGGTGGGAAGAAGCAAACAGAGCGGGAAAAGAAGAAGAAGATCCTCAGTGAACGGCGGAAGCCCCTGAACATCGACCACCTCAACGAAGACAAGCTGAGGTGAGCACAGGCTGCAGGAGGGGTGTCCAGGGTGGGAGCTCTGCTTTGGGTCCCCCCTGCCGGGCAGGGCCCTTGCCCGGGGGCTGGCGGGTGGCGATGGCACGGCTGGGAGGGGGCTGTGATACCCCGCGGGGACACGGGCTCTGCCGGGCCACCGCTGCCAGGCGGCACGGCCGTCAGGGGGAGCCACGCTCACAGGTGTGGCACCTGCGTGTCCCTGGTCCACGAGTGGGCTGGCATCGCCGCCGGCTGAGGCATCCCGCCTGGCATGGAGCCGGCAGAGTCCCATCCTGGGGCAGCGGGCGAGGTGGTGGCATCACCGCCCTGTCCCCCGCAGCGGGCTCCCCATCAGCCACGTCCCGCTCCTGCACTGACAGCAGCTGGCTCTGCCCGCAGGGACAAGGCCAGGGAGCTGTGGCAAACCATCCGTGACCTGGAGGCTGAGAAATTTGACCTGCAGGAGAAGTTCAAGCGGCAGAAGTATGAGGTGAGCTGTGAGGTCCTCCGTGAGCTTGCCCACCCGCCACGTGCCTGCCTGCTCCTGCTCCCCGCTGCGAGATGCAGGGGGCTGTGGGGGCTGTGCTGGGGAGGCTGTGGCTGCGTCAGGACAGGGCTCTGCCCCACACGGTACCTGGGGTGACGAGCGCTCAGGAGGCTCTGCAGAACCACTAAAAGCAAAGCCACATCTGCCTCCCTTTTGGAGATGCACCAGGATCAAACCATCTCTCCCAGCCACACTGGCGAGGCTGAGCACACAGCTGTGAAGCGCTGGAAGATGTGGCAGCTGGTGACAGGGGCTGTGTGGTGGCCCTGTGACCTCCCTGCTCCTGGGGACAGGTGCTTTGCACTGCAATAGGCTTCCTGCTGTGCTGCACTTCACAGCCCGGTGCTAAAAGCCTGGCAAGAGAGAGCAGTGACACATCTTAGCCCTGACCCTCATCCCTGGCCAGGCATAGGGAATATTGCCAAGTTTCACCATCTGCCTGTGTTTCTCTTGCAGATCAACGTCCTCCGAAACCGTGTTAGTGACCACCAGAAAGTGTAAGTCCCCGAGCAGGCTGAGCATCCTTCCTTGATGCCTCCTGCCCTTCCAGCTCCCAGCTCCCTGTCCCCAGTTCCCTCCCTGTGTATCTCCTGGCTCCTCTGCACACTGGCAGAGCCACCTCCTGCCCTTCCCACTCCTGCCTCTGGTCTCACTGGCAGCTGGTGGTCATGGACCTGCAGGTCTGGCCCGGGGATGCCAGTCCACACTGCCCTGCTCCCATTGCCTCCTGCCTCCACCAGATTCCCCCTGCCCCAGAGACCCTGGATGGGGATGGAGCCCAGGGAGATCCCCCCTCTGCAAGAGGCCAGGGTCCTGCAGGGTCCTGCCAGCTCAGCTGCCCCCACCCCTACAGTGGCTCTGCCCAGCATCTCAGGGAAGGTGCTGGAGATCCCAGCTTGTGTAGGAGGGGAAATCCCATGGGCTGTGGGAACTGTGCAGCCCCGCAGGGTCCAGGGAGCCTGTCCCCATGCCCATGTTCCCTGCACAGGACTGGAGGACCCTTTGTGGGAGGGTGGCAGTGGGTGTTTAACCAGCACTCTCAGGAGCACCATGCTGCTCTCACATCCCTATCCCATGCTGCCATCTCAAATGAGAGGTGCTCAGCCTGCCCCGTGTGTAGGGTAGCAGCATCTCCCACCCGCTTACACCAAACCTTTCTTCTCTTCTGCCCCAACATGGCCTGTTACTGCAGCAAAGGGTGAGTACAGGCATCCCCTGAGTGCTGTGTCTCCCACTGCATGTGTGCTGCATGGGCGCCGGGGCTGACATCAGGCTAGCAGCAGGGCTGAGGCAGGGGGCAATGCCAAGGACTGGCAGCCAAAGCTGCACTGGTGACTCTCAGAATCATGTGCCAGAAATGCCCTTCACTGTCCTCCTCAAGCCGCTACAGCCTCCTCTCTGCTGACCCACAGCCAGAGCAGTGCCTGTTCCCCTGATGCTGGTTGAGGAGAGTGATGTGGGGGGTCCTGGCTAACAGCTTCACAGCTTCTGGTTCTTGGGAAAAGGATCCTGCAGCTGTTTTTCACCCTCTGCAACTGGAGATCCAACTCGTTGATGCTTCTTTGAAGGATCCTTAGGAGGGAGAAAGGGGAAAGGGATCTGGGGTCCTTAGAAACACCTGGCAAACTGCATGAGCCTGTTCCCATAGAGTCCCAAAACACACAGGCTGACTCAGGTCCCAGGTTTTTACCTGGAGCCACTGAAGACCTTCCTGCCAGGGCAGTGAACATCAACCAGAGACAGCTTAGTCCTCTTTGCAGGGCTGCTGATGGCACCCACCTTGTCCCTCTTTTCATGGTCACTAATGCTTTTTCTACTTCTCTTCTAGGTCAAAGGCTGCCCGTGGGAAGACCATGGTGGGGGGCCGGTGGAAATAGATGACTCAGAAGGGAAAGGAGGCTCAGCCACGGGGAAGTGTGTTGCCTTTCGGTCGACCAGATGGCTTCCCCACGTCGTGGAGCCCACACTGTGCACCCACCTGCCCTCCCACTGCATGGAGCTTGCAAAGACCTTGCTGCAGGCACAGTGCTGTCTGGGTGGGCAGATGCTTCGCAAGGTGCCGTTTCTCATCTCCACACCACCAGGTGATGTTGTGTCTGTAAATAAAGAGAACGGTGAGGGGGTGCGGGTGTTGTCTCCATCCTGAAGCTCTAAGCCCAGAGGAAGCAGGCACAGGAAAGTCTCAGCAGAGCTCGGCTGAGCAAGTGCAATTGTGTGCCTGCTCCCTGGGGTACAAGAGGATGCAGCAACCACCAGGACCTCCCGAATAACATGTTCCCTTACCTCACAGCATTTTACACCTGCAGTCCTAGGGAGGTTTTGTAACAGACCTGCTATTCCTCCTGCAGTTTGGGGCAATCCTAGTTATGGCCGCTTTAGTTCCTGCTTTTGCTGTACCAGAGTCCCCCTCTCTGTGTCAGGGTTGGCCCTGTGGGACAGCATGGCTAGGGGCACTGCTTCCAAGCCTCTGGGTCCATGACAAGCACTCACAAACTCTGCTTCCAGGCCATTTTCACTTTTATTTCCACCTCTTCCTAAAGGGCCAAGACCAACTGTGATTGCCTTCTCTGTGTGTTTCTGACAGCATGAAATGAAGACATAAGTCAGTATGGACAGACCTTTTATTTGTCCTTTCGGGGGTGCAGATCTTTTTTATCTGGCTGTAGGCATCTCCGTAGCACAGTCCCACAGACAATGCCCATGGGGACACATCAGCTGCATAATCCCAGGCATTCCTGGTTCATGGATCTGGACTGTCAGCCAGCAGAAGACACTAGGCTTGCACTACAATTTCCTGGGGCAAGCTGTCCCGTGCTACTGTTAAACAGCATCAGAGCAGTGAGGGAGGATGGATGCACAGCATGATGGATCTTCAAAGGCTTTTTGTTCCTTGGCAAGGCATTTTGTCTCCTCTCTTGCTGGGGCTGCCTGTCTGTGCAGCAGCCCCCGTGGTGTAGGGGCACCCTGCAGGTTTCTCTCTTGTACTGCCTGTTGGATGGTGACTTATTTTGCCTGCTTCAACAGATGCCATCAGGCTTTGGGGAACAAGGCTCTGGGAAGCATCAGCTTCTGTGAGGCAGTAAGTGGCGGGCAACCAGCCCCTTATCGCCCACCTCCTCAAAAACAAGGCGTGGAGGGATGAATGTGGTCCCTTATTGGGACAAAGAGGGAGAGCTGGGGAGGGTGGCAGTGCCGGGACATGAAATATCCCAAGGCTGGCTGAGCGAAGGTCCAGCAAATGACATTTCCAGCATGCCTGATGTGTGGCCCCAAGTGAGAGGAGCACTCGGGGCAGAAAACTACATTTGGCCTGGAAATGCCTTTTCCCAGGCTCTGAAGGTCCACCCTCAAAACCTTCCTGGCAGGCAAAGGCAGGGCCCTGCCAGTGCTGGTGCCCGGTGCCGCAGAGGCACTGCAGCTGTTCTGCCTGTCCCTGCGGGGCTGGCAGCGCCCAGGGTGGGGGTACGGAGGCACTCCCTGCTTCCCACAGGGCTGCCTGTCTCGGCAGCGTGCTGGCCCCCCGCCAGCCAGCCAGGTTCCCTGCGCGCCGGGGCCGAAACCTGCCCGCTGCCTCCCCACCCAGCACCTCCCTCCCTGCACCCGGTGCTCAGTGGCACAGCCATGCCAGAACAGCTGAGTCAGCGCCCAGCCCTGCCACTGACCCTCCCCTGCTCCCTCTCCCACCGGTGTCCGTGGCTTCCCACTGTGAGCGGGCATGGCAGCATGTGGTGCAGGGTGCAGAAACCCTCTGGGACGTGGTGGAGCACTCTGGGACCTTACAGGGTGCTGGCATCATCCCAAGTGTTGCATGGGCTGAGTGACGATTGCAATGGCACGGTGTTGTGGGTGCTGTGGGTTGGGAGGGCAGCTCTGATGGGCAGGCATGCTGTCCCCATCCTGCCACGCGTAGCACGTGTTTTGCAAGTGGATGAGCCTTAGCTTGGTGCAGCAGGCAGGGACCAGCCACGCTGCTGCGCAGTGCAGAGTGAGGGACCCCTGGCAGCAAATTTTGGAGGGCTGTGCAGGGTTAACAGCCTGGCAGTGCCATGTCGTTGTGGAGATTTGCAGTCTACTAGTGTCCTGCAGCACTGCTGTGTGGTCTCGGTGTCCCCATGGGCAGTAGGAGCTCTGCATGCCAGATGAAAGCACCAGTATCCTCTGGAGCATGGTAGAGAGCTCTGCCCTCTCCTAGCAGGGCATCTTCCCAGGAGTGATGAGGTGTAGCATCCTCTAGCATGTGGCAGAGGAACAGCATCTCCTGCCATAGCACGTACACATCCTGCATGCTGTGATCCTTTGAGGAGCAGCCCCCTGTGCAGCGCAGCACGTGAAAACAGCGTCTGCTTAAGTGCGTTGTGGTGTCTCCGCCAAAGTGCGGGACAGGGGTCAGGTCGTGTCCCGCACAGCCTGCGCAGTGCAGCCTGCCAGGTCTTTTGGTTCCTCTGTGGAGACGCTAGCAGGTACTGCAGTGAGGGGGTCGTGCTGATGGGTGCGATGCAGGGCTCGTGTCCTATAGTGCAGGGTGGCACGGGGGGCCTCTGCCTTCCCCGGCGTGGTGCCAATGCGCTGGCCAGAGTTCAAAGCTCCAGATGCTGCTGCCAGCCTGGGGTGCAAGACCACTGCCTCTGGTGTTCAGCACGGGTGTCCCAGCACTGCTGCATGAGCCCAGGCTGCAGCAGACCTGTGCCCAGGTCCCACCAGCATGTGCACCTCATGGTCTGTCAATGCAGCCCCCTGCCAGCGTCCTCCCCAGGGTACCACTGTCCCCGGGCAGCAGAAAGGATGCAGAAGAGGATGCATTTGTTACCAAGAAGGTGCTGGTAAAACACTGAGCTGATGTTTTGGGCTGTGGTTGTGCTAAACCAGAGCTGTGTGTAAGGCAGCCTCATGCTCTGCTCTGCCTACTCAAGACCTGGGACCACTCCCAGAGGCAAAGCCACAGAGCAATACAGATGTTGTAGAGCAACAGCCTGGTCTTGCACCTGCAGCTACAGATGGAAACAGCCTGCTCATGTCCTGATCAGGTCACATTAGCCAGGCATGCTCTGGAAGCACAGGAGACCCTGGGACTGCTATCCTGGGGCCACCTGGCCAACTCATGTCCAAGGAGCCAGGGTCATGCATGTGGCTGCGCTACCAGCATTGTGGTCCGTGATGTAGCTGCAGTGTGGGACAGTGGCGGCAGCTCTAGAAGCTGAAATGCTTCCCAGGCCTGGTGTCTCTTACCAGATGAGGGTGTGGAACCTCTCACTGGTGCCATCAGTTGTCTCTCATCTTCAGAGTCCCAAGCCACCGTGCTGCTGTGCAATGGCCCTCCTCAGCACACTCCCCTGCAGGGCAGGTCCATTTGTTTGTGCAAGCATCTGATGTTTGCAAATTTTTAATGATTATTTTTAAATGCCTTATAAAACTACTTCGTTTAATATCTTAGCCCTGTAAATCACTGCCTATAGCAGTTAATTCATAGGTATCAATTAATCGCCTTTAATTGGTTAAAGTCACCTGAGGTTTATGCTGATTCGACAGATGTCTTAAACCATCAATGAAGTCTTTAATGCACCGCAAGTTTAGCATCTACGCAATGACCCATGTCCGTGAGACAAGTCCTGCTGACAGAGCAGGCAACGACGCTCTGGGATGGAAAGGAAGAGGCTTCACCTGTGTCTGGAAGCAGCATTTTATTGGTGCTTAGTGGAAGGAAAATAAGCTTCCTGGTGATAGCTGAATCATGGCTTTTGCATGTGCTCTCATGCCCAGGTTTTAGCTGAGGTCCTGGGTGTAAACTGTGCTCTTTGGTGCAGGGCAGCAGCCACTGGCAGAAGCACTGAGGTGTTGAGACCCGGCAGGAGCTGGGATCAGCCATTTGCCCAGGTGTTGGATCCATACGGTTCATGACTGGTAAAGGCAGTGGGACAGCATGTACCCTGACCTGGAGTGGTGCTGAGCACCAAAGCTGCTGTGACGGTTTGCAGGAACAGCAGTCCCTGAGAAGGCAGCTTTGGCAGTCACAGGCAGTGCCTAGGTCAGCGGATGGCACCGATCTCAGGGAGGTTTGGAGCACTGGAGGGAATTGGTCACCTGCTCTTGCACCCTGCTGTCAGCCTCAGCTGCACAGATCCTGACCCATCTCCCCCCATCTCTCCAAGTGCACGTGGAGACCAAACTCGCCCATGCTTTGCTGGTGCACAGAGCTCTGTGAGACAAATGTCAAAGCCTTTAGCAGTGTCTCACCTGATATCACCTCTGGGTAAACCCCCAGCAGGTGGGTCTCAGAGCCCCATGGTTGCAGTTTGGAGGCCAGGTATCTGCAGGATATTCCTGCCTCTGCTACTCTCTGCTGACCTGGTCCTGCTCCCCACAGAGGAAGGGGGCTGGGCGCTCCCTTGTGTACAAACACACACATAGGCACATGCAGAGTCCCGGGCACATGTGCACACACACACAGGCACAGGCACCTGTATGCACACACACCAAGGGTGCTGTGCCAGGTGCTGCAACACACCTCCAGAGGGAAGTGAAACAGCAGCAGTGGGTGCAGAGGAACTGTGCCCGCAGCATCCCCGAGGTGGTCCGAGTGGATGGGCTGTCCCAGGACATGGGTGCCCAGCAGCACAGGATGCATTTCAGGGCATCGCTCATCTTCAGTGGCCTGAGCCTGTGCTCTGGAAGCAGGGGCTCAGGAGCTGTGCTGGCAGCAGGGAGCTGGACCAGAGGAACCCAAGTGCACTGGACAACCCTCATCAGAGAAGCAGGTAGAGTGCTCTGAAGGGGATGTGGATGCAGTGCTGAGTTTTAGTTTTATTCTCTCTGATGGCAGCGTTCAGGTCTGAAAGCTGTTGAAGGCCAAAGGCCCAGTCACGAGTATGTTTAATGAGGGATGCGATTTTGTTCACAAAGCGCCGTCACCTTTGCCAAGAGCGAGGTCCTGCACCCTGTACTCTCACAGCATGAACCCAGCACATCGTACGTGCCCAGTTCCTCATAAGCTCCAATTTGGGCCTGTTAGAAGGAGATGGAAATGCCTGCTGCAGTGTGAACTGGGGGCTTTGCCTTCCGGCCCAGCATGACCCATGCCTGGGAAAATCCTCACCACGCAGCAGTTCTCTTTGTACGTCTCCCTGCATGGAATAAATATGCAAGAACCTGGTCTGCTGCGGATTATTTAAGTGCTCCGCCAGACCCAGGGGTGCCTGCCCCCTGCCCTGAGATGCCACCACACCTTCCCCAACCCCTGCTGCTCTGCTGCCAGCCTGCATGCTGCGGCTGCTGGAGCTCACGCTGCTGAAGCCCAGCGCCACTGAGCAGCTCAGCACCTGCACAAAGCAGATGGTGTTTCTGCCCAGCTTGCCTCTGAGGCTGAGCCTTCAACAAAAGACACAGAGGAGGAGGGAAGAGCAGCAGAGGAGGGCAAGACATCCCTTATCTGACAGCTCAGAGGTTACAGCACTTGCTGGTGAGGTGGAGGATTCAAGTTCCCCTCCTCAGCCTGACAGCAGCCTGGCTTCCAGCTCTGGTTCTTAACCCCAGCTGAGCTGGAACGCTCGGTACTGGCTTTGTATGATGCTGGGTTACAATGCTAGTGCTACACTGATGTGTTTGATTGTGGCACAGTGCAATACTGAAATTACTCTACTGACACCGCTCTCCTGGTTTCGGAAGCGCCGTGAGCTGCTGGCACCTTTTATCTCCACCTGTAAACAAACACAGTTGTGACTTTGCAGGGCAATAAAGGACTTTGATATCATGACAAAGATGGAGCTCTTTGATCCAGGGAAACCCTTTGATCTTTCACTGTGAACCAGATGCTGTTGATTAGCTGTAAAAATAGAGCAATTATTGTTAGTTTCCAGGTGGTGTTGCAGTGCTACACTATGACCTGTCTGTGTGTTAGCTGTGTGCCATGCCACCCCTGGCAATAAAACTGTCAGAATATGGAATTCAGTGAAGTTCTGCAGTTCTCAGACACTGCTGGTGTTTTGGACCAACATGTTCTGGAAAGGGAACATCTGACTTTGAGAGGCTTTCCACCCCAGGATTTTTGTTAAGGCCAGTGTTTTGAACATCTTGATATAATTACAAGCAGAATCGTCCTGGCAAAGACTAAGAAGCATTTCTGGGTGCTAGACAAGGTGCCCAAGGGCCCTGTCAGGAGGACAGGTCTCCTTCCTTGGGCTGAGCATCCCACAGATCTCCCCACCACCCTCCTCACTGCCCAGACCACATCCTCTGTGGCTGCCAAGCTGAGTTGGCTGTATCAAGTGCTCCATGGTGGAGCAGCCACAGCGTGGAGGAGATGTCAGCATTGCTGGGCTCCAGATGTCCCTGTAGGACCTTTGGAGACCATCAACTTGCTGTTCCTCCAGCCACACGAGGTAAATCAGGCACCATAGGTCCAGATTCATCCCGGCTCAGAGCGACGCTTGGCAGATGTACTCATGGCCTGATTTCAATTCCAGGTCTCCTGGCAATGGGCAGAGATAAATATCTCCAGGGGGTGATTTAGTGTTGTGTGACCTGGCAGGGCAAAGCCAGGAGGATGGGGTCCTGGCTGGAAGGAGCACACTACGGCAGGATGGGAACCAGCTCCTGGTTATTTGCTCAATGGGGCAATTAGTCCTGTAAGTTCCTAAGCCCTGTGATTGACTGCAGCCATCCAAACATTGTCACTGGGAAGGAAGAATAACTAAAGGGCTCTGGAAATTGTTGGCATTTCTTAGCGGATGCAGAAAAATCCCAATTGCACCTTGCAAGCCTTTGGGCTAAAGGCAGGACAACCTGCCGGCAGGCAAACCAATAAACAACCCAGAAGGAAAAAGAGAATTTCAGGAAGAAGGAAAAGTGATGCAAAACCCCCCAGAGCTGCCACCCACTAGCCGAGGGGGAGCAATCACCATCTGTTACGGGTCCCAGCTGGAGGTGGCTCCTTGGAGGTGGGCTACAGCGTAAATACCAGCCTGAGTGCTTCATGAAGACACAGTCTCTCATGGGCACAAAACCCCTCCATGGATTTTTTTCTGGATTCTGGGTCCCAAGACAGGTATTTCAGAAATCTGACCCTGCGCTCTATGGAAGGGTGTTCCCCTTGGTTCATGAGACCTGCCTCGCAGGTGTGAGGGTTACAGCTACAGAAAAGCTTCTCTAAGGCACCTGAATGCGTTGGTGGAAGCTGCACTTTTGAGTTGGGCTTAGCGATGCCTCAGGTGGAACGGAGCGGCAGCGAGCATGTCACAGGGCCCTCGGCAGCCCGCGCTGGCCGGGGTGGGTGCCCACGCTGCAGCAGGGAGGTTGGATGCTGAACTCCAGCATCCCTGGGACTGAGGTGTTGGGAGATGGGGCTGGCACCCCTGCAATGTGTCCTGGGATTCAGTGTCTCCCTTGGAAAGGTGCCTACTCCTTCAGAAGCCCACAGCTGCGTTTCCTCCCCGGCAGTCCCCCGCAACCTGTGGGCTGAAATTTGCTGAGGAATCGGGGAAATTTGTTTAAATTGATCTGTCATTTAGAGGTTCTGCTTCAGAGGCAGCCCAGGGATGTTTCCTGGTGGAAATACACATGGCTAGGCAGGAGTTTCCAAGACAAAATTCTTGGCCTGGAATGTCTAAATTCTTTTGTAGGGCTGGGTGTCTGAATTAATTTACCCACAGAAGGAAAAAAAAAATGACGTTCTCATCTCTATTTTGCTTAGGTAAATGTGACCCACATTTCCCCCAAAGACAGGGACCTGCAAGAGAAGTCTCATTCTTGTGGAAGCTTAATAATTTGCCCAAAGCAAGGAATAAGAGAGCTGGGACTTCAGCACAGCTCCTCAAGCTGAAGACACAGCTCTGGGGCCAGGTTCTTAGCACCCAAGGTTATGTTAAGGAAAGCTAATTCTCCACTAACAGACCCTGGCACAGTGTGTTCTTTCAGAATTAATGGTCTTGGATAAAAGCTGTTTGCAACTAAAGCCTTCCCCTGCAGAGCGGGATGCGCCCTGGCCTCCCGAGGTTTGCAGCGGGTCTCTTAGCTCAGCAGTTTCAACTCGCGCCTGGTGAGGGTGCAGATTAAAAGGAGGAAGCCACACAGTTGGTTTTGGGGCATTCCTGTCAAGGTGTTGCTCTTTTGAAGTTGGTGGGGCTTCTCCCAGGCTGGGTCCATCCGCACCGCTCACACCCCTGGAATGTGGCCGGGGATTGGTGTGACCAGTCAGGCCAGTAAACAGACCTTCCTCCAAAATGAGTTTTTACTGAAATCTGCAAAGAGCTGTTGCAAGCAGATTGACTCACATGGTTTCTCAGCTCTTAGTCATGAGCTTCTTCTCTGGACAGTTAATTAGTTTGTTCTTGTGGAGCGCTTTGAAGATGCAAAGCAGGCTGGGAAAGTGAAGTGTTATTAGCTCATTATCTGCAATCTTTTTTTTGTGACAGAGCAATGAAGTCCAGGCTCAGCCTAAGATGCTTAACAGCACTAAAAAGTGAACTGTCCACACACCCAGCTCTGTCCTTATTTCAGCACAGTCCTTTGCCAAAGCTCGGCACCTCTTTAGGCTGAAGCACCTTAACGCCACCTGGGCAGAACAGCCTGGCTTGGCATCACTACACAGCTAATGGGCAGTGGCTTTAAGCTTTAGCCTTTCTCTGACAGAACACTTGAAAATTTGGAATTTGGACCATTAATTTCAAACTTCTTTCTACTAGTTTCCACCTGGATGCAAAAGCAGAGAATGAGGCCGATGGATTTTTTTATAATTTATACCCTGACGTGGGTGTGTTAGGGGTCAAGCTCAGCATATGAGAACCTGAAATCTTTATAGAGAGGAGTAAAATTAAAGAGCCCAGAAGGTTATGAATGAGATGAATTAGCATCCACCTGTGCAAAGCAGCGCATGTGTGTTTGGTTACATTCAAAGGGAAGAAGTAATATTAAAAGTATTATTTTTGTGTCTGCAAAGGACATGCCGGCCAATCAGCTGCCGTGCCCTGTGGAGCACAGCAGATCCAACAGCTCCATCTACACAGCTGGTCACCAGTGGTGTACAAGGCAATCTGGGGATCTTGCCAGGGGCATTTCAAAAGCTGGTGTGTGCAGTGATGTGGTCTGCTGCAAGGAAATATGCCCTCATAATTGGGTGCTTGACCTCTTTTGGCCTTGTGGCCTTGTGGCAATGGCCTCACATGCAAAACTGAGCCTTTTATTGAATCCAAGACCATCCCTGAGCATAAATATCCACCTGTTTCTTAGGGAGTTGTTGCACGTGGGCTGCCCTGATCGCCCTGCAGACCTCCAGCCTGAGTCTCCGGCTTGACCTGGATGTGCTCCAGTGGAATCACAAGCTCCGAGTCTGTGGGAAAAGGCCAGGCTGAGCAATGAGCCCCATCCCTTGGGCACGTGCATGTGCCTGCACACACACACACGTGCACGTGTGAGAGAAGATCTTCCATGACACAAATCTAAATTAAATACGTAACTGCTTTCACTGGGTGCTCGCTTCCTAACTTCAGGTTTCAGCTGATAGCATCTCCCCTCGCTGAGCAGCCAGACTTCCAGCACTCACCTTTGCAAAAGTCTGTGACATGAGTTTTGCTTCCTTGTGTTGCTGGACACAAACAATGAATTCGTGATATCCCTGTTTTGGGAATAAGATGTCTCATTTTCATTGCCCTTGCAGGCTACTGGCACCAGTCACATGATTTCCAGCCCTCATGTCACTGTTGGGTCAGAGCACCACCAGAAAAGGAAAGGCTGGACAATCAGGTGAAGTTTTCTTTGCATTGCTCTATGTCCAACCAGACAGAGTGAAAGCAGCCACAAATTGCAAAGGAAATCCAATTAGAAGGATTTCCATTCAAGGATGAACAAAATGAACCAAGCTATGGACATGAGTCATAGAGCTCAGCTATTTACAGTGAAGTCCTCTTAATCCTAACCATAAAGATGTGTTACCCTGCAGCACATGGGCAGTGCTGAGCCCATCAAGCTTTTCTCTGAAGACTTTTGCTTGCTAATAGAGGCAAGCGAATGTCCTAGATAGCTTAATGACTCCAGGAGGTGGGTTTTCCAGAAAAGTGGTGATGGCAAGACAAGAACTGGGAACACTAATGTGCCCACGGGTGCTGCATGGGGTTGCAGGAGTGTTGCAAAGCTTCTGCCTGGTTTCACCCTCTTTGTTGGTCTGACACCACTTTCACACTCATGTTGGAAAGTCACAACAAATGTTGTTTATTATCCCGTCCTGCCTGGGTAGATCTGGTCTGACATCCTAGAAAGAAGACCATCCCTTTGCAGTCTAGCATTAGAGTGGGTGTTCCTGTGTATGTGCACTCACAAAAGATAAAGGTGAGGTTCAGGCCACCTAGCTATGTCTGAGCATCACTTATCTTCATCTCGACTTCCTTAATCAGCAGTGGAAAGAGAAAATTATTAATTTGCCCCTCCTTCCACCTCTGTCTGATGATGGGGTGAACCACATGCTGGGCAGGCTACTGCTCTCCACTAGCTATGAAGGGAACCCAGGAGCACCTATCTTAGACTTCAGTGTCTAATTTTAAGCTGCCTAGGCGAGGGTGGATTGATCCTAAGAGATTTCTCCTAACAGGCAATGAGCAATAAAGGCCAGGGTGGTAGGGAAACTTTTTTAGATGTGGTTGTTTATGGAGATGGCTCAGTTTATGGAGAGATGGTGTTTGGCAGCTTAAAAAAAAAGAAATGCAAGCAAGCTGTCCTGCTAGCCCTGCAAAGCCATGCAACTGAGAAGACAGGTAGTTGTGGACAAATTATACCCACCCATGGCTAGAGGTGGGGGGAGGCAATGGTAGAGCCCCTCCTTCCACACTGCCGGCAGCCTGGCACAGGGTACCCCTCCCTGCACCACCTTGTGTTTAACAAATTATGCTTGGAAACCCCCAAGACATCTTTAAAAACATGTAAGCATTGGAATCCTCTCAATTCACTCATCCTTTTTGAACACCTTAGGGTCCCAGTAAAGCATTTCCGGTTTGCAGCTTGGAAGAGAAGACGATGCAAAATCACCGCTGGCTTTGGACAGCCCTTCCCTGGTGAGGGGAATTTCTGGCCCCGAATGTACGGTCTGGCTCCAGCCGGTGCAGGGTCTGCCTGAAGCCAGCAGCCTGGCTGCTCTGCAGGATGCTGAACCAAGAGTCTGGGTTCAGGCGTGAAGGCTCAGGTTTTGGGGTCTCTCCCAGGGACACAGCATGAGCTCTGTGCTGGAGGCAGATTCCTGAGCAGTGATGTGCACCTGAGTGCTGAGCCCATCTTGCAGCCAGCAGGTATCTGGGGTGCTCTCAGAGCACCTGAGGTTATGTGAGGAGCTCTGTGCCAGGATTTCTGGGCAGGAAGAGGCGCAGCATCGTGGTCTGCCGTGCCTGCACGGTGTGGTGACGCCAGCTCAGCACTGAAGCAGGAACCTCACGTTAATGGCCTGGGACCCTCTCAAAAGCCGGCAGAACAATACCCAAGGGCCAAAATATGCCCCTGTGGGTGAGATGAACTCATGCCTGGCTGGGTCTAAGATGTTGCAGGAGAAAGTGAGTAGGCACATGTCCCAGCCAGGATGGAGCCTCAGAGGGAGACTCTCACAGCGCCAGCACTGGTATCTCTGCTCTGTGGAGCTCCTCTGCTTTCTGTGGTCCCAAAGGAGGATGACAGGGTGGTGACAACAGTCTGGGTAGGGGATCCTCATCTTCCCAGACACTCTGGGAAGGAAGAGCAGCCCAGTGGCACATCCATAAGCACAAATAGAAAGAGCCACAGTGCTCCCACACGGGGATTGCCCCTGCAGCAGCTTGCCATATGAAACCTGGAGACACCAGCTATTTTGGCCTGGTTCCTCCTCAGGGTTTGGCCTCAGGTTGTGCCAAACTGGTGCTCCTGTGGTGAGCAGTCTGGCTTTGCACTGGAGGGTATGGAGGTGCTGCCCTCGAACCACTCCCAGGAAGGCTGCGTTCCCCTTTGGATAGTTTATGGAAGGGACCTGCAGCTCTGTGGCTGCTGGATCACACTCACAACCGTCTCCTTAGCACAGCCATGGGGCTCCATGGCATTGCACCCCCAGCTCAGGACGGAGGTGAAAACGGTCCATCCCTCTGCCAGACCCCAGATGCGTGGACCAAAGCCCCAGCCTGGGTTTCTGGGGACAGTGCAGCCTGTTTGTGCTGGAACTTCCCCCTGCAGGGATGTGGTCCATGCCAGGAGGGCGGTGGCAAGGACACAGCTTAGAGGAGAGTCATCAAGAAGATATTCCCACACACATACCGTGGCCTCGACTCTTTCAGCACTGGGCTGTTTGACCCTTCCCAGCACAAAGCTGAGCAGTTAGCTGCCTGCCCATGAGTAATGGTGATGCTCATCCCATTGCCTTCTTGCCTGCTGGAGACCTGCCAGTTGCTGTCAGTCTTTCCCTGGTATGCTTCCATCGCTGGAGGAAAAGCTCCTCCATCCATTCTCGTTATCCTACTGGCTGCCACGCTGACTAATTGGGCACACAGCTTCATCCTTGTTCTAACTGCAGCTTTACAGGATGCAGTGCCCGGCTGTGGGGGTGGGTTCCCGGGACCTCCGTGGGTAGGAACCACCCTCTCATGCTCTGTCTTTTTTTGGGTGCCTCTCCGCAGGCTCTGCTTCCTCCTGTTCAAAGCGAGGTGGGGCTCTGACTCACCTGCATCTGGGTCTCACCGTGCAGCAGGACTCGACGTGGCTCCACTGACTTTCCCACGGTGGCTGAGCCCTGCAGTGATGTTGCTGCTTCACCCAGGAGCTTGCGGTGGGCAGGCTCCAGGGGTAGAAAGGTAACGGGTGTGGGTTTTGCTCCATGTACCAAGGAGTCATCGCTTCAAATAGTATAAACACTTGCCTGAGCCATCTCCTTCTCCCCTTTCTCCTGGCTATTTAACCCTCTGCTTCTCTGCATCCCACAGGAAATAGTTTCTACATTGCTTCTGGGTTACCCTTGGAAAAAAAATAAATTGGGATAGGCACAGCCAGTTTTTCATTGCACAGACAGAAATGACAGAAGCAATTTAGGAGATGTGCTGCTGCCCGGGAAATCCAGAGTCTCACTGTGATCCTGCCCATGGTCCCACTCTGATGCTAAATCTGTACCCTTCCCTCTCTCGGCTGTTTCTCCTCCCCAAAAGGAAACAAGAATCTGTTTTAATCATGGATAAAATGTGCTGAAGAAAAGCTCAGGGTGGAACTCAAAGTTACTCAGTTAATCTCAGGTTTTTTCCTTTACATTTTTTGAGCACTTCTTTCAGCCCTGCTGATGTGAGACCGATTTTCCTGTTCTGCCAGGAGAGAACCTTGTTGATTGAAGCAGGAGTTACCTGTACTGTGAGACAAAGAAGGTTCTTGGGGAAAGAACAGAAAACATAAGGAAGAAAGCAATAAGATGCACAAAGCAAATCTCTGCTGTGTTTCACTGTACAGCACCCAGTCTGGGTCATCTGTCAGACTGAAACTTGGCCTCAGGACCCACGAGCATTACAGTTATTGCCTGAGTTCAGGTCTGTTAGGTCGGATCCTGCAGTGCTCTTGTAAGGTTTTCTGTGGAGAGAGGCGACAGGGAAAGGAGGGAGGAACTCTGGTTCTCTGAGAAAGTGTTTCAGTTTTGCAGTGCCAGGAACTTTACCAGTTTTGAAAATAGCTTTTGAAAATTTCTACCTGCTTTTTTGCCCCCATTCACATTGGGAAGCCAGGCACACCTGTGCAGTGAGGGGGTCAATTCACTGCTGCCCAGGCTAGGGTATTTCAGCTGTGAAACATCAGGGCAATTTGCTGCTGTGCAGGCTGGGGGTATTTTAGCTGCTTTGCACCTCATTTGCAGGAATGCAGGCAGCTCCCCTGGCAGAAGGGTAAGGGAGAAGCCAGGGTCAGGAGGGTCTGCAAGCTCTGTATGACAGTGTTGAGCTCTGGAGCCACTGAGGAAGCAATGTTCAGATCTGATCATCTGTCAGCTTTGGGGCATCTGAGATCTCCACCAAGACCTGGAGTATTGACCAAAGTGTTAACTGGGACCAGATCTGCTACCTAAAAATTACTGCCAGCAATTCTGCCTTCCCAGTGCAGTCCCCTTGGACCCAGTGAAGATTCCTGCAGTGCTCTTCCTCGTGCTGGGATGCTCTCTTGCTCATCATCAGCTGCTGGGCTGAGGAGGCTGGGAGCACCGAGGACCTCACCTCTGCTACTGAGCACAGTGTGTTCAGCACAGAATGAGTGTGCAGGAGGGTGGTAGCAGGGAGATAATTACCCTCTTGTCAAAGCCTTTCCTCCATGAGTTTATCAAGTTGCAGAGCGCTGTTGTGGGAGCCAGAGCTAGAAAAGCATTGTTGGGGCTCAGCTGGAAGAGAGAATGGTCTGTGTGAGCATCCAGGAGTGGGTCCACATCCTGACAAACTGCATGCAAAGTTTTCTTAATCTGGAAAGTGTTGCTCTGGATGTCACAGCTCCACCCACCCTGATGGGGAAGAAGATGTTGTAAAAGCTCAGGTAGAGCTGCAGCGTTCCGCATCCCAGCAGTGTAAGGGAGACTTGTCCTGGTGTTAGGTGAGAGAAGGGGATGTGGCCCTGCGCTGGGGATGCCTCACAGACGTCCCTCAAAAGGCTTTCCCGAGACAAAGGCAAGCTTGGAGAGCACCAAGAAAGGGGCCAAGTACAATCTTGGATAGGCAACAGCTTCCATGCTCAGCAAGATTAAATCTTCAAGGACACATAACTGTGGGAAAGATACAAATGAGGGTTATACGATAGAGGAGCACAAAGTCATGCACGTTACAGGGAAGGTAATGAGGGAATGAATCATTCTGCCTCACATGGGACTTGTGCTTTCTCCTGACCTGGGCCCCTGGCTCCTGCGGTGGAGATGCCCTGGGGTGTGGGTGCATGAGTGCTGGGGGGGCTGTAGGTGCCATGCATATGCTGAAACTCTTCTGTATACGCCTTGCTTTTATGGGGCAGGGATTTCTGGTGTGGGCTGCCACGTGTCCTCCAGCAGTGTGCCCTGTGGGACTGTGGCACTCCTAAGGCATCCAGCCATGGGACTGGGATGCCATAGCAGTGCCTTTGCTTGGGGTGATCTCACCCAACATGTGGGAAACTGAGATAGAGCGAGTATGTCCCAGCAGGAGATGTTGGTACTGTGGGGTTGTTGGTGCTGTTGTGGTGTGTGGCTTGAGCTTGATGTTTCCTAGGGGTGCCTGTGCAGTGCAATGTGGTCTCTGTGCCATGGAACTGGGAACTGCCCTTGGCTGGGAAGTGATGGTCCTCTGGGACGTGGTCTGGGGGAGCTTGGTATTTCTGGGTGTGCCTGGGATTTGTGGGGAAGGTGTGCCATGGATCTGAAAGTGGGGAGTGGGGTCTGCTCTGAAAGCATCAGAGGCAGTGATAACATACTCCAAAGTTCTACTGCAGGATGGGAGAGGGGGCTTATACTGGGGGCTGCTTTGCTGGTGGCATAAGGTTTTGCTGGTGGAGTCTCATGAATTACTTGAGATCCCATGAGCTGTAGGACCTGTAAGGATTCCAAGGGCTTAGTGCCTGTTCTATTTTGGAGGAGTGCTCTGTGGGTACTCTGCATCCTGCAGCACCCATTTTCTTCCCTTGAATCCTGCTGCAGCAGCAATGCATTTGAGCTAGATCAGTGCACCCATGACTGTCTGCCCCCATGGGAATCTCTGCGCTCTGATCCAGCCTCTAGAGGGGATGCATTTTGCATCACATCTGAACCACGTGAGGAGCACCTCAGTGGTTGTCTTGCAAACTGCCCATGGTCTTTGTGTGTCTACAGCCTACCCTGGCCAAAAATGGGCTTTTCTTATGCGTTCAGACATAGGATACAGATCCCAAAATAAAAAGACATACTAGTTTCTCGTCATTCATTCTACATGCTGCAAATAGATAGAGATCCAAGCATGTAGCCATGTATTGGCCTCATTGCTGAGCAACTCTTAATTTCCAAGTTGGAGGCATGTACTGACTGAGAGCTACGATGACACGTCCTGCCCTTCTTCAGTGTCCAGAGAGGCTGCTCAAGAACATAGAGGTAGGACTCATCTGCATTAGTTTTAGACTCTCTACATCTATGCTAGACTTGGCAAAAGACAATTTGCTCTTCTAGCCTATAATTTGTATGACCTTTCTTAGATGTGCCTTCAGATGTGATTTGTGTCTGAAGAAGCTGCAGAATGGACATCACCAGTATGTACCTGATAGAAATATTTAATCCTCCCAAGGAGTTCTGGATACACTTCTCCTTAATGGACTCTTATAAGTTTGTTTAGTTATTACATTTGATACCAATTGCAAATATGCCTGACCTAGAAGCAGCCTAAGTGAGGAATGATCATGGTTGCCAATGCAATTTAGGTTTTGAAGTGCTGCTGTATCATGTTCACCCAAAACTGGTTAAGACATTTGGATTTGAGTGCTTTGCCTTTCTGCTTAATCCTTCAGTGCCTGCCCACTGTTCAAAACCCTCAGCCAAGCAGTGGAGGGTTCTCCTGGAAGGAACTCTGAGCAACGTGGCATGGGGTGATGCCTGTCCCTTTCCCCATGCGTGGATTTACAGACTGTGCCAAGCCTGTCTGATAGGCGGTGAATCCTCCTTTCATAAGATGCTTCTCAGTGGTAAGGATTATTCCTCAGCCTTGCCTTGAGTAAATGAACTAAATACACCTTGTAGCTGAAATCACATTGCCCTTTGCCAGGCTGCTTTGAAGAGCCATCTTCTGAAGGAGATCAAGAGGATGCTGCCTCCTTATTTCTTTTGTAAGGCTGCCACCAGTGTTTACGCACTACAGTGTTCCCCAGTGCTGGGAGCATGAAGTCTGTTTGCATCCTGTGCTTCAGCTACCCTCGTGTAGACTGGCCTAAAGATATTGCAGGAGGGATGCAGAGACCAAATTCTTAGATGCTGTCGACAGCAATTTCATGGAGCAGGCTTGGAAGTTCCCAGAGCAGATGCAGCCTTACGTTTGGTCCCGATTAACATGAAAAGTCTGGCCTCACATCCTACATTTATAGAGCTGCTCCATAACATCAACATCTGGATCAACAAAAGCCTAAATATCCACCACCATGTACTCGTCTTCCACGAAGGTGTCCTTCAAATAACTGAAGACAAAAATAGGAAAGACTTGATAACCTCTGCCAGGTGCTGAACATGCCAAAAAGGAGTTGAAGAACAGCTCGCTGAAGTCAGAAGAATACACCATAAATAGTAAGAGCATCTTCAAATATGTGAGGGCCAGTCAGTATCAGGGGTGAAAGAAGTATTTGGAAAGGGGAAGAGTGAGAAAGATCCTGTATTTACTTTTTCATATTTCTCATGCCTGTGAGAAATAGGGAAGATTTCTAAAACATCCTGTACCTGATACAGGAAACCCGCTTCATTGCATACCTGTGGACTGAAGGTCATGACTGTGCATAAGATTTTGGGGAACTATAGACCAATGAGGAAAGGGCAATAAATGACTGACAAACATCAGCATAGAGAAATGTTGTGATACACATAGGGTGAAATAATCTTATATTCACATGTAAATGATGGGCTTGATGAGGACCATGACCACTTGGAGGGAACTCTGTGATGGAAAGCCCATTCCAGTGACAGCTCAACACACAACAGAGCTCAGAATTCAAAGGGAATGTCAGGAATCATTAGGAAAGAAGAGAGCAGAAAGGTGGCTGTGATGTCCCTACATAAACCCACGGCTTGCTTACCCTTTGCATTCTGTATGCTGTTCGGGTCTCGTCCTCTCAGAAGGGAAATAATTTAATTGGGAAAGTTCAGAGGAGGTCATTGTATGTGATGAGCTGATGGCTCTGAGGAACTGGCCTGTGAGCTGGGACTTTCCAGCCTGGACCAAACTGAAACTGGGGAGGACCAGCTAGTCAGTTTTTAAATATAAGACCTTGGGAGCTTCAAACATAGCTTATGTGAGCCAGGTTCAGAAGAAACTAAGGTGTGAGGGGTTTTCCCCACAATGAGCTTTGGATCCGTAGAGCAGTGACACAAATGATGCTGTTGATAATTAAATTCTTCATGGATTGATGTGGTGACTGTAAAAGCTCATGGGAGAGAAACCCACTGAGGCTTGCCAAGGATGTAACAGTGGAGGAAACAGGATTTACAGCTTCATTACTCGTACTGGCATAAGGCAAAGCGGTCCAGACTGGCTGCTGCTGCTGCAGGGTAACAGGCTTTCACAAGCCTCTCAAAGAGTTGCTTTATTCTTGCCTAACACTGGCAAGACAGCCAAAATAAAACCATCCAAAATGGGAAGCTTGAAGAAATTCCAGCAATTTTTATTGATTTCAGCTTTTCCAATGAAGCAAATACATACAGTACAGCCAAAACAAAACTCTGATACATTATTCTCACATACCTATATCTTACAGAATACACTGTATATTGCTATGGACTGGTAGGCTAAGTTGGTCTGAAACTGGTGTGTGGTCAGAGGGGAATAAAACTGCCTACTGCTTTCTACTTGTCCATGAGGCTTCTGAAATGCTGGGGTGGGTTGGGTTGTACGTACACAAAACAAACAAAGCATTTATGAGAAAATAGACCAACAAGCTCTGCTAAGCCCAGGACAAACAAGTATGGTATTTATTTACATGGTTGTGTGCCCTGTGCACAAATTGGGCCCTAAATGCTCTTACTTCTGCTGCTGGCAGAGCTAACGGTGCTGCTAGCTATGGTCCTTGCCTCCTCGGTAACTCCATCACTACGATCCAGGGCACGTGCTACGTGCTGTAGAGCTGCCTTGTCCCTGCCGCCGGGGGTATGCCCTACCCTGGCTCTTACAGAAGCAAGAAACCAGCTCATCAGAGGATGTCACAGTTAAAAACGTGCCTATGAGAAACAATACCTCTCCGGAATGCAGAAAAAAACCCTGTGTCAGAGGTGAAACCAGCATCCATTTATGATGGAGGGAACCTTGCTGAGCTCCTGAAACTGCTGGTTATGAGCAATGCCAGTTACTCTGGTAAGTCTGATTTTCTTTTCTCTTCTTGCAATTGGGTGTCTGTGTCACTTCACTGGCTTGGGTGGAGTCTGGAGTCCGGATTTTAAAAAGAGAGACTGAGAGGAAAATAGTGTCAAGTATTGAAGAATTTCCTGGGGAAGAAATAGCTGCAAAATAGCCCTGGGGTGGCAGAGTGGTGACAGTTCGCACAGCCCACTGCTCTCTCGAGCTGGCTATCTTCGGAGGTACGAGGGCAGTAACTTACAGCATCATGGAAAAGAACTAGGTTGGAAGGAACCTCTCTGGTCTGCCCAGCTCAAAGCTGGGATGATGTCAAAGCCAGGTGAGATCGCTCAGAGCTGTGCCCAGTCATGTTTTGAGGATCTCTGAGGATGGAGACAGATTTTATTTTTATCATTTTATTAGCTTTGGAAAAACAGCTTTGCTGTACTTAGAGAAATTTATGTGAATGATGTATCTGTCTCATTTCAGTCTAATACTTACTAATGAAATCTCTGGTACTCGTAAATTTAGTTACGAGATCATATAGCTACAGCTCTTTGTGCCTTACACGGCAATTCAGCAAACTGGTGAAAGCAGCAGCAGTGTTTTAAAATAAAGCCTAAATAACAGCCAATTAGAATGAATTTCCTCAATATTCCACCATTACATTTTGTAGTTAGGGTTCCCCAATTAATTTTACGAAGAAAAACATAAGCTCCCAGGACGTCTGTTGAACATGTAATTACAGGAACAAATCTGAATGCAAAATAGCACGCAATGTAAAAATACTTTTACACCAAAACTGTAACAATCCTGCCTGTGGATACTGCAGCTGTTTTGGACATCCATAATCTTGGGTCCTGCAGACAACATTTTGGACTGTGCATCTGAGAATACACATTCAGCTAGGGAATAGCTGGCAGGTATGGCAAGGGCATGCCCACGGGCTGGGACTCCTTTGCTGCTGTTTAAATGCTCCTGAAACTGTCCTACCGGATTCTCCTGGTTCTAGCTCTCCACTTCAAAGGTGCTTTTTTTCTCTTTCATTTGGCTGGGAGCACGGAGCAGAGAGCTCTCGATTGAACATGGATGAAGGCAAGCAAATAGCTGCTGCTCATTAAAGTGCACAAGATTAAGCCACCCTTTGGAGAAAAAACAGCTGGAAAATGATCTGCCTCTGTGGACACGAGCTCCCTGTGGTCTGAGGGGGGGCGGGGGGGGGGGGGGGGGGGGGCCGCGGGGGCACCAAGTGCCACTGCTCTTCTGAGCTCTGGAGCGGGGTCAGATCAAATCTGAACTTCATGGACGGTTCTTTAGCGGGCACCAGTCACCTCACTTCTGTGAAGCGAGTGGGGACGTGCTGGCTCCCACCGATTTAGGATTTTGACACTTGCAAAAAATGAGACTCTTTTTCCCTTTCCAGGCTTGTAATTCATCCTTTCCAAGCATCTCCTGCACCTCTGGTATTTGCAAAACGGGGTCCTGTGCCCCTGAACTGTTTGAAGAAGCCATAACTGTGCATGTGGAACAGCCAGCAAACGCATCCTCAGCTGGTCCCTTCCCTGTGGATCTGAGCTACAGCCCTGTCAGGGACAGGCAGAGGATATTCTTCTTCTGGAGAGACAAGGTCAGCCTCTTTCATCACACAGTTACTGTCACAAGAAGTGGGTTGCCCTACAATGAGCTCAGCAGCCCCCTATCACAGCCTTAGTCAGCATCACAGGGTGATTCATGTAACTAAAGATCCTGAGAAATAAAATACATCCAAACCTGACTTCACACAAGTGCTTACATTCCTTCGCATACTAATACTATTTCTTTACATTGATCAATAAAACCAAAATGTGATTAAAAAGGCCACATCCCTCACTTTTTCCAGTCCTGTGTGGCAGTCAGTGATCCCAGGGGAAAAACACTTTGCCTGTCTCCAGCTCAGCTTCTCAAATGCCACATTTGTCCAGGTACAGGCACGAGATTGAGTTGTTCTGGCGCTCAGAATGCTTCGGGACCCAGTAATAGTCATGCTCTGCAGATGTGTTGCGATTGTCCCCCCACACAGAGCTTCAGAGAAGGGTTACTGAGACCCAGGAGAGAATTTGCAGACATCAATTTGCTTCTTGAGATAAAAAGTTCACGTGACAGGAAAGAAAATACTAATAACTATAAGAGCTCATGGGAGAAAAATTCATAAGCAGAAAAGAAGCCCGTGTTCATAAACATTAGGAGTAAACCAGCCTTTGTAAAGAAGAATATCATTATGTGTATCTGCTTATAATGGCCATATGCAATGGGGGAACTCAGCCTAAATCTGGCAATTTTTATACTTGTGGATAAAAATAGGGTGTGACAACTTTTGAGTGTGGCAGTGTTCGGTGGGTGGATCGGGTGGAATTGGACAAAACTCTGCAAGGGGGTTAAACTGCACAACTCACACCGACTTTCAGTGGGGGACAGGGGACTAAGCCTGTAGGAAGATCCTACTCATCATGTGCGCACGTGTATGTTGCCTCCATGCACACATACACAGCAACACGTACATAGTTACACAGACACACGCTTTGCAAAAAAAAAAAAATAAAATTATTGACATCAAGAAAGTATAACCTCAATAAAAGTCCCTTCTCCCCCCTAAAAAGAAGAAAATGCTTAAAAATATCAGTATAATCCACATGAAATCCATATGTTTAGTTTGCTTTACAGTTGAGTTAAACTTGGAAACGCTCTACATCTTTAACATCCTAAGTAACTGTGAAAGGGTTGTCTTCCTGGGCATGAACGAATTCCAAATTCTGCAATTGAAAAAAACAAAGAAAACCCAAACCCCCAGATAATTAAAGCATTTAAGAAATCTTTTCATTACATTCAAAACCAACTTTTATATCTGTTTTTCTTAGCCTGTACCCAGTCTCTGTACTGCCCATAGCTTTTCACCCTAGCCTTCCATGCTCCTCTGACTCCCAGTGGAAATATCCTGACAGAGCAAGAAGTGAAACCCGCACCCGGGCAGAGGGAAGAAATGGGATTTTGCAACATTTCCTCTTACCTCAGGGCTGTGCTTCTTTTGATTGTAAAGAGCACATCGGGGAATGGAGCAAATAATTCATTCTGGGTAACCCAAATCCCCGTCATAGAGACATCTGATATTTGAAAAGCGCTTAAAGCTTTTCCCTTCAGTGGGAATTGTGAATCAAAAGTACCTTATGGATTCAGTCCTCATTTCGCACTGAGGAAAAAAACCATAATGGTGCCCTGAAAATTCTGCCCATGATTTCTCTAACCTGGTTTCTCTATCGGGATTCTTCAGATGGCAGCACATAGTTCCAAATTTTGACATGAGGTTTACAGGTGGATTATTAAGTACTCAAAAAATCCCTAAGGGTGATGGTTAATGCCATAGCATGTGCTGGAATTAATTGCATGTTACTGACACTATCTGGATAACATTCAAAGTTCAGGAATGAAAGTATGTCATGGAGAGATTTCTGTGAAAAGCCCCACCTGAGAGGATTTGGCGAAATGTAATTAATCAGTTATTGCTTGGCAAAGAAAGAAAGACAGGCACATGAGGCGTAGCCCAGTGCAGCGGCTTTGCCTGTCCTACGGTGCCTGCGCCTGCCTGGAACGCAGAGCTGCGCGGTGCCGGCAGCAGCTGCACTAGACAGATGTTCATTGGAACAGCATGACCTCGGACCTTTCATCAAAACAAATGCTTGGCAGTTTGGGCTAAGATTTGTGATGAAAATCTCACAAACCCACTTTAAAGGAGATTAAAAATAGCAAAAAGGGCCGGGGGTTGATGCACCGCTCCTTTCCCCACACACCAGGGCCCCGTTCTCACCTGCAGCCTGAACGTGCATGGAGAGGCTCCTAAAATCTGGAGGAGAGGGTCCTGAAGGTTGTTCCAGCTAAAGATCCCATCATGTTCTTATCAAATCCTTGCTGAAAAAGCAGATGTATACGTAGTGCGGTGAGTGCATATCAATTTCAAAACTGTAGCTACCTACTGCTGTGCGAGTGAGCCTGCTGCCCCACTCCAGCAGCTGCCCTCCACTTTAAAAGTGCGTTTCGTTCCCAAGCAGCCTCCTCTGTCCTCCCTCTGTGTGCCTCTGACACACCACCCTGATCGACGGACTTCATCTTCCTTGCATTGCTCCCCACCCGCCAGCAGCTCGGCTTCTCCAGCTTCACCGCAGGAAACCTTTGCTGAACCAGCCACTGAACATGATTTCACCTTACTCTTCACCCTGGCAAAACGGCAAAGCTATGTGCATGGTGCCTATATCCCTGCAGACTCCCATCCTTCTCGTCTGGTGTATACCTATGCAATGCTCATCTGTGTGAACACAGGAGTGACTCAGTCACATCAAAACGAGTTGGCACGGGCTCCCGAACAGAGCCTGGCACAGAGCTGCACAGGCTCCTATGGAGAAAGTCCCTCACCGTTAACATGAGAAGGGTATTTCGGCGCTCTCTGCCTTCCTGCCCCCGGGGAACCCCCTTGGTGGATGGTGCTCTCCTCTTTAATTTGGCCCTTTTACTCTCTGCAGGTGTTGCTGCTGTGGAGTTGGAAAAACCCAGCCTGTTCAAAGCAAGCCACCGGGAGCTGGCAGCTGCTTGGTGCCCCGGCTGCCTCTGCGCTTTCGCAGTTTCTGTTGCAGGGAGCAAAACAAATCCTAACTATCCTGGGTTTAAGAGATTACCCTGACTGTAGGGTGATCTAACCACAGGGTAGGGTTATGGACACAGAAGAAAATGGGGGGAAGGAGAGGAAGAACCTTGCCAAGGATCTGTTGGGACATGCTGATCCTGCACGACGGATTCAGTGAAGGGAATCTCCTGGGGTACTGCAAGACGCCCGGCTCTGCTCCCAGCGCTGTGCACACCCTGCGCTGGCCATGGGAGCCGGGTGGCTGTGCTGTGGCAGAGACCGCCTGGACAAGCACTGTCCTCAGGGTGCCAGCTGCCCAGCACAGGCTTGTCACCGTCCCTACAGCCCATCCCAGCAGCCGCAGCTGCCCCTGGCTGCCCCTCGCCCAGCTCACTGCTGAGAGCATCGCTGTGCTCCCAGCGCCCCGGCTGCTCCCACCGCTGCTAGGTCACCGGCTGCAGCAAGCAAGTCAGGATTGGGGCTGCTCTTGTCAGCCGAAACACAGAAGCGTTTTCCTTACCTGCTTGAGCACACTCTGGAGCTCCCTGTTCGACCAAAGGTCTGTCAGGAGGAGGCGAGCAGCTTCGGCTGCTTTCGGACAGGAGCTGGGAAGATGAAAGCAACCCCAGTGAGTTACGGCAGGCCACCAGGCAGCGACCCACGGGCATCACCCACCATCAGCCTCCCCGTGGGCCCATCTCCAGCTGGAGGGCTGGCTAGACCTGGCAGGGGGCTGTCAGTAACCCCCCCTCGCTCTCAGCAACGTTATGTGGCAACAACCCCTGGGACCAGGACAGGACAAATGAAAACGAGGGGAGGATGCCAGTGGAAAAATACGCATTACACTGAGCTGAAGGAGTGTTCCTGGAGCATGAAATTTGGGAGAGTGAAAGAGGAGGGACATGATGCCAACCCTTCCTCAGAGTCCATAGGGACAGTGTGGGTGAATCTCTCAGGAGGGCAGCGCAGGAACGGGCGAAGGAGACGGGAGCATTTGTAATAACAACATCTGCAACCGTAAGTCCTTACTCAGCACAACTTAATAGATACTTGCTCATGTAACATCTCCGAAACCATGAGTCATAGCAGTACCTTTTATAATTTTGGAACATTTCATACAACCACCTAGATATAAAGCTCCTTGCTGGTTCTTATCACTGCTCCTGATCTCCTGGACCTTGTCCTGTCTGTGGGAGACTCCTGATCTGGGTTCAGTGCAACAGCCCCAGCCTATCTCAGCCAGGATGATGGAGAGGTAGGGGACCAGACTCAGGACTCACTGTATGATACAGCTTCACAAAACATTGTGCCCTGAAAGCCATCCTCATCAGAGCATGAGAAACGGGACTGACCAGTTAGCAGGAACCTGGGACCTGCAAGCACCCTGCCCGGAGCGTGAAAGGACAGGAATGTTCCCCCATTCAGTAAATCTGGGGGCATTTCTCTAACATGCACGGCAGTTGTTACCAAAGAAATTAGCAAGTTTAACTCCAAAATGATTGTGCAGCCTGTACGTGTTGGTATTGTGTGGAGGACTGGGGGAGATGCAGACCAGCAGAAGTTCTTGAGCAAGGGTGTGGGGCAGAAGAATTAAGTTTTACTGGAAAATCCCTTCTCTGGTTATAACCATTCCATGCCCTGTCACCAGAATGACTATATGTGAAAAAAAATGTTGTGGCTGAAATATTTTTTGTGGCTGAAAAATAATTAAAAAACAATAAACCCAAAGATATCTATGATTAGATGGTCAGTGCATGTCCTGGACACTCGCTTTCAAGGATACATTGTTCCATATCGTTTCTCTCTAAGCTAGAATGATTTTCTTTTTTTGTAATTTGCTCCTAATGATTCCCAATACATACTTTTTTGCCATCATGTCTTCAGAGCGCACCTCAAAAGATTTTTTTCTGTTCAAAGCAAAATTGCCAGCATCTGATATCTGAGCCATTTACAAATTCAGACAAAAGAATTTCTTCCCTTAATTTGAAGGATCGATACTGACTCTGTTTCATACAGCATCTACTGCTTCTATTTATGTGTAAAAAGATTAAGCATGTACTGATGGAGCTGTGATGAAAATTTCAATATGGAAAGTAGCATATCCTAAACAAAAGTGCTGGGAATAGTGTGTGCCTATAGCAGCGTATAAAATGGAGCAGAATACCAAGGACAGTTGATTTGGGGAAAAAATTTCTTAAAACTAAGTTGCTCAAAAATCAAAGTTGATTTTAAGGTCAGTCTCTTTCCTACAAATAGAATTATTTGTAAAAAAATGTAGAAAGACAACAAGGAAGATGTCCAGTGGTGGCAGTGGCAGCAGTCATCCAAAAAACTATTGACTCAACAAAACACAAAAAAGACACTAATCTCAAGGAGGTGCTGGGGCAGGGGAAGCATGAGGGCAGCAAAAAGTCTAAGGACTTCATACATGCGTATCAAGTAATGGGGGAAAATAATTTTTCCTCAAAGGACAAAAAAATGAAGAACATTATGTATGTCACAGGACGTGCCAAGGAATTCCTGGAATAAGGATTTCTTCAGGATGTCATAGGTTTATCATGTTGATGTCAAGGTGCAGTCTTTGAAAGAAGTGGAAAATTGGCAATGTGTGGATGAGAAGAGCTCTCTTCCACAGGGAAGAATCAAGGAAGGACCTAAGTTTCTTGAAGGATGAGTTTTGGTCAAATGCTATGGTAGAATTAAACTGCAAAATTAAATTTTGCAATAGAAAATGTGTGAAAAGTGAACAAACAGAGAAACTGAAACACATCAGTGATAAACGGACTGTGAGATGAACTGCATGTCTGATGCTCTAAATTAAAGGAAAAGGTTTTGGAGAAAAGCTTTTAGTGCAGGCAGAACAATTATTGAGAAAACAATTGAGAAATAGTATCATTTGAAAATCAGCAGAAAATATTTTTCAGACAGTTGGAGAAGAAAGATGAAAAGGATATCAGACATCACAATAAATCAGTAACAGCAGCTTGGCTTGATTTTCAGAAACACCAACAAAAAAAGAGGGTAGTATTCAAAGTTTTGGCAACTTGGATTAAAAATAAGAGTGACTGAACACCATCATCACCATGAAACCCATGCCACAGATGAGGATATATGTAGGAGATGGAGACAATTATTTAATTGGGATGCTCCAGGAAGAAGAAACCACAGCTATCAGATAAACTGCTGAACCCTTCATGCCTTTCACTCAGAATACAGCTACAAGACACATGAAGCAAGAGAAACCTCAGCTTTGAGGAGTGCTGGCTGGCATTCGAGAAGAACATGGGAAAGAAAAAGATCCATAACTTACTTATCTGTAACCTGGAAGCCCTTTCTAAAATACCAATTCCAAGCTGTTTGAGCATGTTAAACTAATGAGATACAGCACCAAGTACAATGGGAGGCCGGTTCAGAAGAACAGGCAGATGGTCATTGGGTGGCAGAAGAAAGGTGCTGGGGAGGCACAAGACAGACAGACCCACCCGGCCAGCACCAGCGCTGGGGGTGAGGGAAGTGTGTCCGCAGGGAACCCGGGCAGATTAACAGAAAACTGCAAAATACTAACAAGGTGCAACATGGCATGGTGTTCTGCATCTGGCCACCCCTGAGACCTCCACTGTTGTCTTTCTGCTGGCTGTGGTGCTGGGAAGGGAGGGGGTGACAGCGTGGGACTCGCCATGTCCAGCATCAGTGTGGGGAACATGGGGTCTGCACTAGGTGACAGCCCCCAGCAGAGGCGCTGGGTCTAGTTATTACCACCAGGGAGTGGGTGAGGTTCGTTCTGATCTAGGGCTGGACAAATCCCACCCTAAAATTTCTTGTTTATCTTCACAGGCTACACAGTGAAGTGGGAAAAGTTAGCTAACACTGTGTCCAGTTCACTAAAAGGGAGAAACGGGAGGTTTCTTTCACATCTGCCCTATGGGAACAGTCTGAAATGATACGGCTTTAGTGAGTAAGATTGGTCTTGGGTGTAAATTGTAATTTTTTTCATAAGAATTGAACAGCATAAAAATCTTTGGGGACAGAAGTGAACCACGGAGGAAAAGGAGCAACTCAAGTATTGGACACCCTAAGAATGGGGAAATTTCTCAGAAGGAGTTTGTGATACAGGAGGCAGGAGGAACACACCGAGGACATCTCCAGAGTTTAGTAACTCTCGCAGTTTAGTGAGTCACTGCAAGTAAAGCTCATCAGACAAAGCAGTCAAGACAATTAAGGTACGCACAGCCCCACTTGTGCAATGCTGCTGAAGGAGTAAATTAGCTGACGACTGGTCTGAGGGATCCGAAGCGGGACTTTAGGCAGGAGAAAATGCCATTCGAAACAATGAGGACTTAGGAGAGGGCTGGGTTTCATGTTAATTGGGCTTGCTGTAGAGTGGAAACATATAAAAGCAGCAAACTGACCAATGTTTGTTGGCTGAGGTCCAAACTACACAAGGAAGCCACTTCTAATGACTGAAAGGCTTTCTGCTGGCATGACACCAGTGGTAGATCATAAGTGGTTTATCAAAGGATGATGGTGAAGGCACGCGAATGTCTTTCACACGACAGAAAACACTAGGTTACTTGCATAAGGTATTTTAAAACAAAGACAGATGGTAAGAGGGATGAAGGTCTAGGAAGGAGTATACATGGTCAAAGATCATGTAAGCTTAACACCAGTTTGGCCAGGAGCGAACATACAGCTTGGCAAGGGTTGACAAGCTTTTGCACAGGGCTGTAGGGATCATGGGTAACAAGCAGGACAGAATTACTACCACCAAAACTCAAACAAAGTCCTAAAATAAGAAGTGGTAAAATATGTTGAGATTGCTCAGTTGTTGTAAAATATGTGTGAGTAGACCAGAAGAGGTACTTAAAGTAATACATATAAATAAGTATCATCACAGCTGCATCTTTGCCGCTTGAGGTGGATGTTTCAAGAGAAAGATGAAAAAATCTGAACACTAAATCTAAGCACAACCCCACTATATCAGCAGTGCCCAAATCTCAGACCTGACTTTCATGACAAGGTTTGCAAGAAGCCGTGAGTGGGAAGCCGAGGTATGAGGGAGCCAGGCTGCGTCCTGACATCCCCTGGTTTGAGGGCTGGAAAATTTTAAAGGGTTTAAGATGTTGATGCTTCAGTTCTTTTTAGAATTTCTTAAAATCCAACCAGCAAATTTCCTGAGGTCCCTTTGCAAATCCCACCCTGGATGGCTCATGCCCGTTTCCAAAAAATTGGTGCAGAGGATTTGTCTAGCAACACGCTTGGATTTTTTTGGCTCTCAGTTTACAAGCACGGGGAAAGAGTAGTGCTTTACTATGGCTCTGAAGAGTGCTGGGAAGGCTCTGGGGCTAACCTGGCTTTGCACAGTGTATATGGGCTCAAAAATGTCTGTGCCCGACCCTCTCCATGCTGTCTGCCCCAAACTCACCCATTTCGGCACAGGCTTACAACATTATTTAGCATGTTGCTTGTCAAGTAAGACTTTCCCAGGTGTGGGTTGGACATGATGAGGTTCCTCAGAGTGTAACAAGCTGATGTCATGATCTCGCCATAGCTGTTGGTATTTCCAGACTGGAATGACAGGAGACGTGATACATCTGGGAGCACCTGGTGAGCTAAAGAGGTGGAATGTTCCAATCAACATTTAAATAAAACCTAGCACAAGTGAATGATACTATTTGTGTTAGCACGACTCAATGCAAGAATGCAGCGTTATCTCTGGAAGGGAGCACTAATAATGTTGGACAGCAACGGCGTAATAGTCATCACTTTCCAAGAGAAAATGAGTGTTACAGGCCTCTGAAAGGGCAATGATACTGCTCATGGGTAGTCATGTCCAACTCAGTTCCCAAAACACTGTCATTCTCATGACCCTGCAGATTTGTCATTGTCTACAAAGCATACCACATGCTTGTAGAGACTTTGAGATAGCACAGATTTTGTTAATTAAGCCTGCAGATGCCACCTGTAATTGTCCTTTTGGCCAGAAGAAATGACATTGCTTTGCCCAGTTTCAGAGCTTGACTAAGTCCTGTTGTGGGGTTTACAAAGCAAGATGGGCAGATATTGGAGAGCTAGAAACCAGACACTGTTCTGGTATCTGCTGTGGTGGAAGTTACTTACCCATGGTTTTGTGGAGAACAGGATGCCGGGACATATTGCTCAGCAAAGAAGCTCCAGACCGGACGACTTCAGAGCTGTTGGACTGGAGGAGCCGTGCTATGCGGGGCAAACCTTTTTCCTTCAAACCAATCAGTTGGCTCATTGCGTTGGACATCTAGGGGACAGAACAGAGATGTCTCATGACTTCTAATGCCAGGAGGACACAACTGGGATGATGTACTGGGCCAGACAAACATGACTACACTGTAAAATAAGCATCTGTATAATACCTTCCCCTGCTACCGTAATCCCACGTACTTTGTCATTCACCCCTCTGCCCCACACACATTTGCAAAGTCAACCTCCCATCTTCCGTGATATGACTGGCACTTCTGTCCTCTTTCTAGAGCCTGAGTGGGGACAGTTGCTCACCCAACTGATATTCCCAAAAGCTGGAGAAGTTTTACCTTCGTGCCCGCATTGCCCTTGCCCTTCACAGTGCCCTTGCAGCTCCCTGCCATGCCATAAGTAATAGGATGTGGTAGAACAGAAATGGCCAATGGACACTTTCAAAAAACAATCTGAAGACCAAAAATACTTATCTTGGATTCTGATCTGGTGTTTGGCTAGGTAAATCTAGAAGATCTCAGCACGTAGCTAATGCAGATGAGCATTCATGGACGTTGAAGCACATACCCATAATAAATTGCCCTCTTACTGAGAGAGTTTAAACTGAACTGCTCTGCTACTGCCCCAGCGGAAAGGCTTCTGAAGATTGTCATACCACCAGTGACACATGTCCCTCAACAGTGACATGGGAGTGGAGGGAATGGGCTGGAAGACAGCCCTCTTCCAGTGGGCTGAGACTCAGTTTCTCTCCCATGCTCCAAAAGGCACATGTGCCGTGTTAGATTCATACCAGCAGCGCTGGGGTGTGTAAAGTGCAGTCTGAGAAGAAATTCGGAGCCATCCTCTATAAGCTAAAGGATTATAGTAACCTTTGTAAGCTTGTCCCCAGTTTCCCTTTCTTTCAAGTGACAGCAAACCCAGCCACCCACCCCAACCTCAGCTCTGAGCTGGAATAAGACCCTTGAAAGGAAAAGCTGCTTCTGCACATCCAGGCAAATTCCAGCCATTCCATTCCAGAAGGCTGAAATGAATTGCTTCAACACTGTCGGAGCTGGTTTTTGTTTGTTTGTTCTCTTCCCCCCTGCCCAAAAGACATTCTTGTATAATGATGCTGATTGCTGAAAGGCTGTTCCTTTCCTTGGAGCACACGGCTTCAACCCCATTTCTCTGATCAGCTCTACCCATACTGCGACAGCCTCTCCCCACATGGTTGTTAGTGGCAGTGCTTGGTTTGACTGCCAAAAAACCCTACTTCACATTGCAAGACTTGTAACAAAAGCTCCCAGGAGATGAGAGCTGGCAGGTTCAGGCTCTTCTCACAGTGAAGGCTCCTCTCGTGAGTCACGCCGTGTTTCTGGGTGGAACGCTTTGCACACGTGACATGCCTCTCCTACGTATGAAATAATTATCTCTTTATCTCCCTAGCCATCTTATTTAAATTGGAATTGATGAAGTTCGACACAAACAGACAAGTCGAGGTTTGCCCACGTGAAGGCAGCCTGTGAGGACGTGTCCACGGCGGTGATGCTGGGCACAACAGAGCTGCTGTCGTGACGTGTCCCTTGCCATGCCCTAGCTCCTGCAATACCCGCGGTGTCACGCAGCCCGTGGGTACCTCCACACTGCCATACCTACAGGTTAGGACATCTGTCAGAGCTACTTTACAAGCGGCTCTGATGTGAGGACAAGCCACAATCCACAGCACAACCCACCCTGTTATTAGAGCCACCTCCCACTTAAAAACACACACAGGCGGTGGCGCACGCACATCCTTGCTCTCTCCTTTAATGACATTTGTCTGCATGTGCACATCTGGGCACATCCTCACTGGTGTCTTGGGGGAAGGGTGCCAATACCAGTAGATGCTGGTAGTATGACCAACAGCCTGGGGAAATGCAATGTGTGGATCTGGGATGGACTCTTGGGATGCTGATTAGAGCCCCCCATGAGACCCTATTTTCGGCATTAATAAATACCTCAGCTGAAACCTCCACTATGGAAAGACTTGCAGTAGTGCCCTGAGGTTTAAGGGGGACATTGCCCTTTCTGATGGCTGTAAAGTGCTGACACCTTTGGCTGCGAGTGTGCGGAGGAGGGAGGAGCACTTACCAGCCCTCGGCTTGCAGTGAGGTTCTGCAGAGCTCCAGCACAAGCTTCCAGGGTGGCATCCTTCTTGCTCTGATCCATCAGGGACAGATAGGTGCGGATGGCATCAGAGTGGTACAGCCAGCTGGGTCCTTTGGGTTTAAAATCCTCCTCAGGAAGGGGAACACCGTACTCATCATTCTACAAAGAGATGAGAAACTGGAAGCTCAGATACTGCTCTTCACTTGCAGCCCCTGCCTGGGGCTGAACTTCACATTTCCAAGCCCTCTGAGGTACATCTTACCTCCATTTTACCACTCCTGCTGTTGAAACAGCCTGTGAGAGTTTTGTCCATATAAACGCTCCGGGCCATGTGGTTGAGCTGGGTGTATTTGTTGGGAACTTCAGCATCCAGGCGGTAGGAAAGGTTGTGCAGGATGCAGATGCAGTTCTCCACAGACTGAAATCACCCCCAGAATAAAAATGCAGGCATCACATTAGGCAGAAAAATATGGAGCAGCACCTGCTATAGCTCCAGAGAGGACATATACCACGCTGTAATTAGCTTTTTTAACAGTTATACTGCATAGGCTCCTGACCCTGCTTAAGGCAGCAATGGATGGGAAGGAAGGAGGAGGTCTACTAGGCATGAATGAAGGCCACATTGCCCAAATGCCAGTGAGCTGGCTGACTCAGTGAACCTTGTTAGGTCCCACTGCTGCAGAGAGGTTTGATAAACGGGAAAAGAGAGTGCAGAGCGTGCTTATATCAAACGGCCCGCTAGGAAATGCTGGCTCTTGAAAGTCTTCCTCTTGCCATAGTCAACTTTCAGTGACTTTATCCAAGTCACAGCTACAGATTAGGGGACACTTTTTACCAAGAACAGGCTTTTAAGCCTCCTTTACCTGGATGCCAGAATGCCTAATGTAAAGAGCAAGGAAGAATTTTCACTAGATACCTGCCACCCGCACCAGACCACACGGACACACGGCCAGAGAGCCATGTTCGGTACGTGCTGCTGAACTGGTCATGCAAAAGCCATTCCCCAAAGAGGAACTTCTCATCTGAAATAATTCTGGTACTTTTTTGGGCATCGATGGCTTTAGGATATCTGGCTAGTATCACAGGTGGAACTCCAGAAAACGTGGCTATAAATGCTATTTTGTCCAGGATAAGTGCTGCTTATACGTAGCAGTCAGAGACACAGTGGGGGGAGTGGCAGAAAGATGCCAGCTCCTGGCTCCCTGCTGGATGTGGTGCCAAGCTGGGGATTATAGTCCTGTTGGACTTGAGCTGCCAATCTGGGACTTGAGTCCTGCTGGATGAAGAGATTTAGTGGAGGGAAGAGCAAGAGATGGAGGTTAAGATGCTGAAAGGACCTCAAGGTAAGAGGGGAATGGGGGAAAGCACATTGGAGGTTCAGGGGCCAAAATATTTTGCCATGCCTGTTGTGTTTGGTAAAGGAAAATTGTAAAACCCACCACTACTTCAGGCCCAGAGCAATCCTATGACAGATCGCACAGGGGTTTGGAAGGACAAGAGCAGCCCCAAAAAGTCTGGTCCCTCTTGTGTTCATTTGAAAGGGATTTTGAGATGTTCCCAAAGTTGCAGTTACTGGCTATGGGGCTGAACCCTAGCAAACAGCTTGGGGTGAGCATCTGGTACCTTATCATCTGGTCGGTTAGAAGCCACACAGTTCTGGGAGTAAGTCATGACAGAGTCGATCAAGCCAGGGTAGTTCCTCATGGTCTGGCGTCCCATGTCTGCAGAGCTCAGGTTTCTGAATAAAGTCATCACGAAGCATGTCAGGAGAGAAGGAGGAGAGATGGTTAGTTGGGTTCACTCACTAGTTTCTGTGGGCTGTTCTGCCTGTAGCTATGATTGAATTCCAGGATATTTTTGTAGGTTCAGCAAGGCTGGTGTACTGGTCTCATTTTGAAGGACCGCACTGGTGCACAGCTCTCCTGTTGCTCCTTAGGACCTATTTAATCTAGGAAAATATCCTGTTGAGGAGCTCTGCATAGAGTGCGTCCTCCTAGTGAGAGTAACTATCAGCAGTATTTGCCTCGGAGGCTGTGCATGTGCCATTACACAGACTCCTCGCCTCCTTGGAGGTGCTTCCAAAGAGAAGGCTAAATAAAGACCATCTGGGATTCTTGTGAAAATCAGGAAGGTGCACCTGGTTGTAAGCATGGAGCTACACAGGGTCAACAGCAATATATGTGTGGGACAGTGGGGCAGAGAAGCTGAAGAGCAGCAGTTGCTCTGACCAGAGGGACTGGCCAGTTTGTAATGCAGTGTATTCCCAAGCACGGCTTGCTGCCAGGACAGGGGAGTTTTTCCAGTAACAGGAAATGTTTTTTGTTGTTTTGTTGGGTTTTTTTCTTCCCTGTTTTATTGCCTTGTAGCTTGCAAATGAAAAACAAAGAGAGGTTGGCAGTCCTTGTGAGATATTCACTCCAGGCGTTCCAGAACTGGATTTGATGTTCACTCTGATTTGCAGCCTCCTCATTAACATGAAGTCATCTGCAATCCAGAAATGCTTGAGCAGCAATGGCTCGAGCCCAGGGCAAACCCAAGGCTGTTCTCATCTCTGTGTTATGGTGTGGCAGGGCAGTGAGTCAGAGCAATCCCGGCTCAACCCTCGGAGCAGGGGCTCCGGACCCAACCATCCTGCTTTCCTTACCTGTCTTGCTGCCCTGCCTGGGTCCCCCAGGCTGCTGAGCATCCCTGCTGACCCACACCCGGGTGCTGGATGTTACTGCGATGTGGGAGACAGAGCCTGCCTTGAGTTAAACTCCACGGAGAGCTGCTTTTGCAAGGTGTCATCGTACCCTGTCCCTTCTTTTAATGGGCTATTTTGTGGCATTGGTGGGTTGACGTGGTCTTGAAAGCAGAGCACCTCGTGCAACGTACAGCAGACACCCTGACATGCAACTGCATGGGGAAGGTGCCTTCCAGGGCAGGGAAAGGAGCAGCACTCGCTCTTTTTCAGACACGGTTCCCAGCCACAGAAGACGATAGTATCACGTCTCCAAAGGCCCCTGCCGTATTCACCCATTTCGTTTCATAAGCAGATACAGCTCCTACTAGCTGCATGTCTGGTAAGGGTGCGGCTGGCGCTGCGCTCCCTCGGGGAGAGCTTCACTTGATGAAAGTACCTAATTATACAGGGTATTTTTTTTTCTTCCCCCCACTTGTTCCCAGTGAGACAAGGAGCTTGCATCCAAGCGGAGGAGGGTGGTAGGAGAAACAGCAAGTCAGGGCGAAGATCCTCTACAAAAGGGCTCTGGCTTTCCCGTAAAAAAAAATAAACTACTCTGGGCTCAGTCTGCACCTCCTGTTTTGTCACTGACCTGCCTGATGAGCCAGGAAAAGTCCAGGGCAATGGGACTTCCCTGTGCTAAAACAGTTACTAAAATCAGTGGGAAAAGCCCTGTTTTCCCCACATAGAGGATTGTGTCATTTTGTCACTTAAAAGCCATACCAGTTTGTTTTCTAGCAACCAAAATTTTCTCTGGGACCCTCAAAAATCTAAAGGAAAAGGTGTGGAGTTCCCTGAGCTGAACACTGCCAGGTTTCACTGTTGCAGCTCTCCTATGACAAAACAACTTATATTTTTTGAGCAGAGACTTAGCAAGAACAAACTTCTTAAAAAAAAAAAAAAAAAAGCTACTAGGAAAAACATGTTACATGTTATTTTTCTCCACCTTCTCTTAGTCAGGAAAACTTTCTCAAGGAGAATGTTTTATTAATACGATTGCAGTGAGTGTGTCTTTAGCTTATTGTGAGAGGATTTAGACAGCCTCAGCTTTTGTCAACGGACACAAGCTACAGTAACTCCCTGCTGGGTGACTCACCTCAAACAGCCTGTAGCATTGAAGAATACTTCTGGGTCAATAATTTCTCTTGTCCTATTGCAGCTGCCATCAGACCAGCCAGAGAAAGGGATGATAACGCAGTCTGTCAAGACGGGGAGTGCCTCCTGTATCAACTCTTCTTTTAATTCATCAGTGGAGGAGAGGTTCCAGAGCAGTCCTAGGAAGGTAGGAGACAGGCTCAAGCAGAGGCTCACCATGTATTAGAAACTTTTGTTAGGTCAGAGTGAATTCCAGCAACTAAGCCCTCCTTCACTTCATCCTTCTTTGCACTAAGCGTGCAGAAGCTGCCCTAAAGCCTAGTCTCTGTCCATCCCTATAGTATAGAGGCAGGATGGGCACCAGGGGCATGGTGTCATGTGAAGGTGGGCATCTGAGCATCCTGCCTTCCCCCAGAATTGCTGTTTATTGCCATTAGATTGCAGGGGGAAGGGCATCTTTCCTGGGATCTCATAAAGGCTTGTACACAAGACCTCGGTCACAGCTGAGGGTGATGTGCACCAACGAACTCACGTCAATCCTTCAAGAAAAGGTGAGACACCCATGAGACGATCTGCCCAGCCATACTGGGATCTCCAGCACCCTTGACCTTCCCTGAGAACAGCAGGGAGCAGGGGTGCAGGAAGGCATGGGAATGGCAGGGTGACCACAGCTGTGGGGGGAAACCTGGGGCAGGTGCTTCCCCAATGGGCGCTTATGACATGAGGAACCTTTATGGGACAACGAAGGGCCAGAACCTCCTCTGCCTTCTGGTTTAGGTTGCCATTTGGTGTGACAGGAGAATAGACCTTCCTCTTTGTGGTGTGGCAGCACATGGCTACTGGCCCTTCGTGTGCTGGAGCAACACGGCCCACAGGCAGGGAGGAGCATGGTCCTTGCTGAGGGCTGAGCAGGCTGCTGCGTACCTGTCAGTTGTTTCTGAATCTCAGTGTTCCCCGTCCTCCGCAGGAGGCTCACGCACTCCCTTATCCCATTCTGCCGCCGGGTTTCTATCTTGTTGGTTGGATTCTTGAAGACCAAATTTCGAAGGGCTCCGGCTGCTGCCCGCTGTACGTTCTGGTTTGTGCTGCGGAGCAGCTCGACGAGCTTGGCGATTCCCCCCAGCCGATAGACCTGTACCAGGGAGGACAAGCTGCCATCAGCAAGGGGTGCAGAGCATCGCTGGGACAGGGACAACTCGAATGGGCATGGCAGTGCAAGGAGCCCACATGGCACGTACCCAGGGGAGCTGGGAAAGCAGACCTGGCAGTTAAAGGGTGGCGAGAGCTTGCAGATTACATGTCTGGTTCAGGCCAGAGGTCATGAGCACAAAGGTGCTGGCCTTGAGGTTGGAGCTTACACTCCAGAAGTGGATGTCCATGCGTAATGGCCATTGCTGATGTAAATGTGCTTGCTCCCACAAACTTTCACCTACGTCCATCACCCTGCATCAGGTGAAAATGTTGCTCTGCCTATCTGTAGAGGCCATTTATAGCAATATAATGACATGATGTGGTAATTTATCTGCATCCTGAAATCACAGGCTGAGCTAAAAGGGATGCTCACGGCAGAGTGTAAACACCCTCCAGGCCAGCCAGGAGCCGTACTGGGCTGTCCTCAGTTGGGGCAGCACCGGGAAGGGGTGTGAACCCCGGCCGGCAGGACACCACGCACATGTCAGGGAGGTTTGAAGGCAAATTCCTCCAGCTGAGCTCTCCAAAACGACGAGCGTTCCCGCTGTAGGATGCCCTCTGTAGCAGGTCTCCTGGGGACATGATCCCGCATGGAGCCCCTCCTGGCGCAATCCAGCCCATGGGCTGGGGATTTGCTGACAATAGAAAATGAATGAGCGCCTTTCAGAAAGGAAAGAAAACAAGCGTGCGCCGGGATGACTCACATACCTGCTCTGACACATCTTTCTGGGAAGCGATGGGATGGGACAGGCCGGTGCTCAGAGAGTGTTTTCAACGGTAACGAAGGGTGTGGCCACCCCACCATTAGCGACGGTGCCGTGGGCTGGGGTACCTGCACTCCCACAGCTGCAGCAAGGGCACAGAGATCTGTCCCTGCACTCTGCCGTGTGTCCAGCTCCGCTATCATGTCAGGCAATGGGAGGCCACCTCCGTAAGGATGGCACTGTGGTAACCCCAGGTTTGCATGACTGCAAGCACACCGGGGTGGGGATAAACCTTTGTGACAGCCTTGCTACAGCAGATCCGTCCTTAAGGCTGCTTCCTTTGCTGCACGTTGGCATTAATTTAGTAACTGGAGAGTGAGAGCATAAGAAAAATAAGCTGCTCGGTAAGAAGGGCTTCTGTTTGATCCAGTATATTTGTACCTGATTACTGTTAACCCATGGGCTTAGATGGCTGGAAATGGCTGAACTGTCACTGAGCAATGCACAGTGAAGATCATTTAGGGCAATTTTATGTGGCTCTTATGTTGCAGCTCTGACATAGCAAAAGATTTGTGTGGAACTGCATCCAGAAGAAGACACTGCACCTGGGTGCCTGCTTCTGTATCACCAAAACCCGATAACCTGCGTCACGGCCACTTACGGTGATAACGTGGACACAGTCTCCTCCACTGCCTGGTAACTATTCCCCTCTTAAAATCCCAGCTGACTGCTATTAAGAGCTCCGAAGGGGTTTGCTCACCTCTTGCTTGGCAGACTCATCCTGGAAGCAGGTGTGCTGGAGGTAGTAAGCACCCATGGCCTGGTATTTGTCATCAGAGGAGCACAGAAGCTGTATGGCTTTCTGGATGGTCATTGTACCGCCGTCTATCTCATCACCACATATTCTGTGTTAAAGAGAAATACAGCATGGCGTGAATGCTCGGCTGAAATGGCTACGTCAGTACTGGGAATTGTTAGGAAGGAATCGATTACAAAATGTAAAATATGATCATATTGCCACATAAACCACACGGTGCACCCCTAGTGCATTTCTCTGTCTCAAAAAAGAGATGATGAAAGTGGGAAATATACAGTGGAGGACACTAAGGCTAATAAATTATGGATCTGGTCTATCCAGAAACAAAGGAGACAGAAAATAAAAGCTTGGTTGAGGTGCTAGATGTCTAATCATGTCTAAAGTGGAAGGTTTAATGAACCGGTATTCACTGTTTCTCAAATAAAAGAATTAGTGGACAAGAGTGAAACCATCTGTCAGGTTATTAGGGCAATCTAAAGTAGGCAGATGCTTTTCCCACAGCATGCGATCCTTTGATGTGAGGTGTGGTGGAAGCAAAAATGTGAGAGCAGCTGATGGTCTTGGGAGGCTAGAGCAGATCCCTTAGGAAAACGCAACTGGCATGTCTGGAGTGATGGGATGGACAAATATTGAGTTTATGAAATACTAATAATAGCAGTGAGACATCCTGCTCCCAGGGTATGTTTACACTGGTAGTCTCCAAGCTCTTCCCAAAAGTTGGCCACTGTCATCATCCCTGTTATAGGTAAAGAATGTGCCTACAGACTCCAGAGGAAGGATATGAATGCCTCTGGCTGGGAGCAGGACTGAAACCTTGGGGGAAAATACAAACACATGAAGATTTGTCCACTTGTTCAGAAATATGAAGGTCTTGCTCTCATTGGCTTGTACCTATTTAGCATCAACTGTGATGTTTTAATCACATAAAATTATAAAAAGGAACAAACTTTCAGACTGATGAAGGGGCTCTGACCTGCAAAGCTTGTCTGCGTTTCCAATTATTTCAGTTAGTCTAACAAAGGTTACTCTCTCTTCTGAGCATCCTTGCGCCTTAGGCGTGCAGCTGGCTGCAGCAGGGTCTCTGCTCGTGGCAGAGGGTCTGCGTCAATTTGCACCAGAATAAATGACCACACAACGTTCAGGACTGAGAAGAGTCAAACCCCAAACTCCTGTTTGTTCATTACTATTTCAGCAGTGATGGGATACAAATGGGAAACACTTTGTTAACAGTGGATGAAATAAAAAAGGTGAGGGAGGGCTTTGCGAGGACAACTAGGTCATCGTTGTGCCTGGCTGATGTTATTCCCTGTTGAAGCTCCAGTTGCGATTGATGTGGAGTTTTACCTGGAGACTGGGGAGATCAGGTCCTGTTTGAACCACATTAATTTCTACATAAGCTTTTTCTCCATGTCAAACTAATGAGTGACTATGTAGAGGGGCTGATTGTCCTCAGGCAATCTGGCAGACTAACAAAACAGTGTTTTTAAATTGGTTCGTTAAATGAACCAATTGCATTTGAAGTGCTAAATATTACTACGAGGGGGTGGCTTCTTCTAGGCATGGGATATGCAGAATTATTTTCATTGTGTCAAAGAAACATTAAGAATAAAGGTCTAAGAAGGACACCCAAGTGTGGTCACCACCACCAGCAGCTTACAATAAGATAAAATATTTTGTCCTTAGCATCCAAAGATTCACCTTCACACAACACAGGCCAGTGAATAATATCCATAATTCTACAGCAAATTTCATACAAGATATCAAACCTAACAATCATGCTGTGACACTGGAAGGCAGCGTGACAGGCTGTTTTGTCTCCCCAACCCTCATGGCTATCAGTCTCTGTCTAGTTTATATTACTCATTTAAGCACCTGTGTGGTCAATGGAGAGAAATAGATGCTTCTAAGAACAACTTGCTTTTGTATCTTAGACATTCTTCCTGAGACAGGAAGGCTTGGAGATACCTCTGCTGATAGACGGGACTGATAGACAACAGTCTTGGATTGGACCTTAAGCATTCAATGTCTAAGGTTAGATGAACTCATTCCACTTCTATTTCTACACTATCAATAAAACATGGCTTCGTCATATGATTTTTCATCAGTCTGAACTTGTATCAAAACTTGGCTCACAGAAACTTCCATTACACTTGCAACAAGGAAACATAAAACCGAAAGACAAAATTTAAACTAGGAACTATGGAACCTCAGAAATCTTTCATTTGGATGCAGGATGCTGTGATTTTCTCTTAGTCTTTTTCACATTCCTCGGACATGCAACAGAGCTGAGATGCAGATGGATCCAGCATGGGAAGCACCAGAGGGACTTCTCCTTTGAGGGATCCAGACCTAGGCTGGCATTGTGTGTGGGGGGAGGCACCTGATTAAACGCACCAGGCCAGAGGCCACACAGCTTAATTAATAATGGTGATTTTTTTTTTTCCTTTTTAATTTACCAAATTGAGAGAACCCCTAAATCAGGTGCACTTTTTATGAGAAAGAAGGATGTCCATTTGGTCCAGCTACTCAAGGATGGTGGTTTTCTACACACCCACTCAGTAAGAGGGCCAAACCCTCCTTCATCAGTAAAAAACTGGGCACCCAGGTCCAGTTCTGTGTGGGAAAAGATGGGGAAGGTTCCATTTCCCCTGCTGGCTCACCAGCAGGAGAAGTTCCCAGAGGCTGAGCCGCTGGGCTCAGTCATGCCACCTGAGAAGCAGTGTTTTCTTCTAGCTGAGAATATAATCACCCTGGCAAAGCCTGCGCTAATGGGAGATTGTTCATCAGCCAGTCAGGGATATTCCTAACCAGATCTACATGACGAGAACAGCCCGCTCCAAGACAAATTCTTGGGCCGTGGCCATCTCCAGCCTGGGCCAATGTGCCTGGTAGGAAGAGCTCCAAAGGTTGCTCTTCTTCCACAAGAAAGCAGCAATCAGAATAGGGAGAGACCTCAATTAGAAATGATTCAACAGGAGACAAATTAGATGATCAGATTCAGGTGTGGAAGGGAAACAAATACAAGGATCAGTATCACAGAAAGGCAAATTCCCTCATTTGCTACTAATGCTTTTGGTTTACTTTGTATTAGCAGATTGGTTGCTGTTAATCAGATCTAAGTCTCCATCCTGGTTATTAGGGCTGCAAGTTCCAGGAGAGGAGGAAGCCAGAAAACTCTGACAAATTCCATTGTTCATTAATAAAATCACAATGGATTCACTTGTCTCGCACATCCAAGCATTGGAACCAAGCTGATAGCCACGGTCTACGCCGAGCAGCCGTGTCCACCCCTGGGACGTGGCACCAAGGTCTTGATGGCACTGAAAGCTCAGCTGAGCTTCCCCTCAGGCTTGGCTCTCCGGGCAGGTGCCAGGGGAGATGAGCACAGACTGACACTGAGCCAGGGAGGAGGGCATCCCCACCATGTGCAGTGACACAATCCCTGCCAGGGCAGCATCACGCACAGCTCCTCAGCAACTGCTTTGGATGCAAATGCGCAGCGCGGGCAAGTTCACATCACAAGGAGCCAGCACTGTGAAACAGTCCTTTTTAGAGGCAGTTAATTCCAAACAAGACCAAACCAAAATGACGGTACCTATCGTTGTACTTGGTTCTTCTTTCATTGTGTGGCATAGCCCTGGAGAATTTATCTTTTGATAGTAGTCACCTCTATTTATCCCAAAAGAGAGGAGATCTAGCAGAAAACACCTTCAATACCTTTTCTGACTCTTTCAGTAACTTTTCTACATTTTCACTGTTTACAGTTTCCAGAGAGACTGAGCTTCTGCCTAGGAATGGATGGTTACAGGACACCCTGACCTGTAGCTACAGCTCACAGGGGCTGCCACAGCTTGGCTGGGGCCAAGTCAGTATCACCACAGACAAATATGTCTGAATGGAAAATCCAAAGGATTGTCCCAGCCTTTACTGCCTCCTCTGTAGCTGCCAGCCGGAGTATTCAAGTCCTTTAACAGAGTAGCACCAAGATCGTGCATATTTCCTGGTGCTCTGAGAGACACTTGCTTCCCCATGATCTCTAATGTGCTGGTTTATCCTTTTTGTCCCAGAGAGCACCAAGGGGAAATGCATCCACATCTGAAATTGAGGCCAAAGGTGCATGTGGTATTACAGAAGACAACACATATTGTAGGTGTCCATTAATGGCTCCTGATCTGTATCAACAACCCTTAAGCTGGAGAATGTCTGCAGACACTCCAGCTCATCTCTTCATCTTCACAAATGGGAATACCCTGAATCCCTCAGAAGGGCAGAGATCAGCCTGGCCTCTCACTTACATCTCCAGCTCAAACGCCTGGGTCTCCCCTGAAGTCACTCGGGAGGCATTGACCGCACCGGGGGCAATTCACTGACCTGCCTCAGATCTCAGCTCCACTGGCCAGTGGCCGCATCTCTGCAAGGGCAGAGGGGACACCCGGCACAGATGCACGTAACCAGCTGGCTAGTGCACAGGTTGTTGCAGAGCCACAACCACCACGTATCACGATCTAGCCTGGCCCTGGGCTCTCAGCCGCACGTGCCCGTGGCATTGGAAGCAATATGGGCAGCACGTCGGCAAACAGAAATAATGCAATGTCATCCGGCAGTAACCACTGTTTTCTTGTACCTCAGGTTCCAGCTGGAGGGGGACAAAGACTCAGAGTTTTCTGGGATGCATTAAGCATCACATCCTTTATTACTGTTCTCATTATCGCTACCTGATGACCAAAGAAAACGTAGAAACATTTTTTCCTGACTGGGCTGAATTACAACATGTTGTTTAGCTAAAAGCTGGCTAGCTCAAGATGACACACTGTCACTTGGAGCATGTCACAGGTGCCACCCATCAGATGAGACAGTTGAAATCAGGCATAACACATGTAGGCTTCACCAGCTGCTGAAATCCCTGTTGCTGCCAGTTTCCAGGATGAAAGGCTGCAGATCTGCAGGATTTCATGACAGCACAAAAAGAGGAGCTCCAGGGAGGAAAGGGAGCCCTGGAGCCCAAGACGACTCCCTCCAGCTCTATCGGGTAGCAAGACTCAATCCAGCTGCATCGCAGCAAAGTGTGAGCGCTGCTCATCGAGAGCTGCCTTTGAGCAGGAGCCACCACAATAACCCATGAACTTCTGAGCCCAGGACAGATATACCGAGCTGGGAAATGCCCCATATATGACATCATGCTTCCCAAGGCTTGAGCCACGGTATGGATGTAGAGAAATATGTCTGGAAGGGACACCAGAAGGTCCCTCTCTGCTCACTGAGGCAGGACCATAACGACAGGGGTGGTGGAAGAGAATATACTTCAGGAGGAGGTTTCCAAAGCAAGGCAGTAACGTTCAACCTCCTGATCTGAACAAACAGCGCAAACTCAGATGTCATCACCAGAACCAATACTATGGGGTGAGTAAAACCCTACATCATGCTGTAGTTTATCATAGAATGGTTTCTCCCCAAAAAACATTTAGGTGTTAAACTACTCATCAGGTAGTTGCAGGAAAGGTGCTTTCATCAACCAGAGTTGCTGCTGTAAGAGGAAGGACTCTCCTGAGAGATAGTTATCAAAGAGACAGCCCTTCCATGTCTTACACAGCCAAAGCCAGTTAAATAAACGGAAGCAATCACCAGTCAAGAATAGTTCCTGTCATTAAATAACTTTGTGACCAAGTGCAGAAGGACTGTCCTGTACAGATAGTTTGACAGTTCTTGCACACTCAGTATTTTGATATCTACACATCACTCTCAATGAGAACGTCCAGTGACGCCTTTTTCTTCTCACACCATCCAAGGAGATCGGATCTGTAACACAGGACACCCGAGAAGCACCATGCTTGAACCAGTACTGACACTGCCCACAGTCACTGCATTGCAGAGGAGTTTTGTATCACAGACAGACCCAGTGGATCACAGGTCCCACTGAAATCACCTCACTGGATCACCACTGAAAGCATGGGAACTAGCCTTTCTGTTGCTCATAGAGATGGTTTGCTAACCTGCAGACAAGATCTCCACCTACACAGATCTGCAGCATGAAAACCGAACACAAAATTATCCCTGTTATAAAGGGAAAAACTCTACCTGAAACCCGAGCAGAGCACCAGACAGGGAACCACCAGCAGCTATTACCCAGGCAAGCCCTTGTCCTGCACATGGAAGGTAAATATTGGGATGCCTACAAGCAAACCTCTCCCTCCTCAAAGATCAGGCTACCCAAATGCAGACTGAGTTCTCCAAGTGCAGAATCCTCCAGCAAGAAACAGTCCTACAGAGCAAAGAGAGCCCAGATAGAGCCCTAACCCATCCCCGAAGGCCCCTTCCCAACAAAAGCAACACTACAGACCAAGGCTAGCAGTGACCTGCTGGGCACTTTATAAGGGTTGATGACCTTCCTATTAAGTCATTTTTTCAAAGAGAACAACTCCTTAGTATGTTTCCAAAACTTTAAGGACCAGTGCTTCCAACCTTATCTCTGAGTGAGGAGCAGAAGCTTTTGTACAAGCTGCCCTCCGGACGAATCCAGCTCCGCAGCGATTTCACGCCAAGCAGGGGGTGTGCCCCAGCCAAATCAGATTTACTCAGGGGACACAGCCCCAGCTGAGCCTAGGACTTGTAGCCAGACGTTTCCACATCAGAACCTGTTCTGCCAGATGAGCCATGCCCCAAGCCAGGAGAAGTATATAAATGGAGCCACTCCCTAACCAAAGGGCATCCAGCACTGGAGAGCATTCCTCTCACAACAGCAGTTCTTCTCTTCAGAAAACTCCATTATTTTTCAAGTGACCTTTCCAAAGCCATGACCAAGTCTACAACCATGAGCGCTGTGCAGTGCAGAGCAGGGCTTGCTTTGGGGAGCCTGCCTGCCTGGGACTGACTTCTCAAAAACAGTATTTGCCTTTGGCAGAAGCCAGCTGCAGTCCCATGTCTAATCATTCTGCTATCCCTCCCACTACACTCCTATGCTCTTTAGTCAGAAATTCCCTAGAACAAGTTACTTCCAGTTTATGTAAGCCTCTGTTTCCTATTCCAGAGGAATTACAAAGCTTCTGAAAGCAGCAGGCCAATGCCACCAGTGCTCTGGGTTGGGCAGGGCTGATTTTGCATGTGTTAAACATGAAGTAACCGGGCACATGGGAAGCTAAAGGTTTCATGACAACATGCTAACGAGCGAGTGAAATTTCTTGGCATACATACTCTGGAACATACTTCTACTCAATACAAAATGAGGGAGGCTGTCACAAGCTGCCATGTCTGTCTGGGAGCTGTGATACCTTCTGGGTGGGTGCAGAGCAGGCTCTGCACGGCAGCGATGCAATGGCAGCGCAGCAGCCCCTGGGAACGCTTGTGGGAGACGCAGACCCTCCTTCTCCAACTCAATAAAACACTGAGACCGTGAACTGCAACGTTTTGCAGTTCAAAACATGCAGACTGTATGCTGACCTCCCGTAAGGTCCTGCCCCTGGGGGGGAACAGCCCCGCACACCAGCATGGGCTGGGGGTGACCTGCTGGAGGCAGATCTGTGGAGCAGCACCTGGGAGTACTGGGGGGCAGCAAGTTGCCCATGGGCCAGCACTGTGCCCTGGTGGCCAAGGGGCCAGTGGGACCCTGGGGTGCATGAGGAGGAGCGTGGCCAGCAGGTGGAGGGAGGGGATCCTTCCCCCCTCTGCTCTGCCCTGGGGAGGCACATCTGCAGTGCTGGGTCCGGTGCTGGGCTCCCCGGTTCAGGAGGAGCTGGGAACTGCTGGAGAGGGGCCAGCAGAGGCTACAAAGCCGATGAGGGGGCTGGAGCATCTCCCTTGTGAGGACAGGCTGCGAGAGCTGGGGCTGTTCAGCCTGGAGAAGACTGAGAGGGATCTTATCGACGTCTACAAAGAGCTTAAGGGCCAGTGTCAGGAGGACGGGGCCAGGCTCTTTTCAGTGGTGCCCAGGGACAGGGGCAACGGGCACAAACTGACACACAAGAAGTCTGAATTTCCTCTGAAGACGAGGAAAAACTTCTTTCCTTTGCAGGTGACACAGCACTGGGACAGGCCGCCCAGAGGGGCTGTGCAGGCTCCTTCTCTGGAGACATTCCAAACCTGCTGGACATCACTCTGTGCAGCCTGCTCAAGGACAACCTGCTTTAGCGGGGGGTTGGACTAGATGATCTCCAGGGGTCCCTTCCGACCAGTCTGGGATTCTGTGATTCCAAGACTGGTTTGTGCTGACCAAATCTCTTCCAAGACAATGGCAGAATATGGTTGGTGCTCCAGAGCTGGAGCAGCAGCAGCATCAGGGCAGCTTTAAATCAACATCACTGCAATGCCATCAAAACCCCACTCATTTTTTTCTGTGAGAGCTCTGCTGCATTGGACAGACGTATTAGCTTGGGAGTGTCTGAGCTCACTGGTGTGTTTTACACGTCCTGTTGTTGTAGGCAACATTTATAAGGGACCTGATGCTGAGACATGAAGGACCATCCTCCACCCTTGCATAATTCCTAACCCAAATGGAACTTCATGCTCTGGACAAGAAGGAATTGAACAATTTCTCTTCCTTCCTCTTTCCTGGCTAGGTAAATTATTCCAGTTAGGCTATTTATTTCAATTTCTGACTCAGTTTTTTTCTGGAACCCAAATCAGACCTTTTGGGTGAATGAAGCAAGGGTTGGGTGGAATGACAGAGGGGTAAATACAACCCCTCAGCAGGTTCTCAGCTCTGCTTTTTGTCAGACTCTCAGGAAGATAATAACTCCAAAGTTAGTTGATTCTGGGGATTTGTTTTCTGCCAAATCAAAGCCACATCACCGTCAGGAGAGGCACCAAGCTGCACACCAGGATTTCCGCTCTTCCCCTCCTCACTCTCATCTTGCAAAGGAGCTGTTGGCTGGTACCAGCGCAAGGACTGGGGCATCCCCTTGCCCACCATCACACAGCTACAGCAGAGGTATGTACGCTGAGCCAGTCCTATTGGTTTCCCTCTGTAGCCCACGGAAAGAAATAAGCCCTTTAAGAGTGTGACTCATCTGACCCACTTTAGACTCTACTGCAGGATGCAATTAGGTGCGATGTGCACTGCGAGCAGACCTCCAGTGGCTATAAAGCTGCTCAGGTGACTAGCTTTGATGGACAGACCTCCACAGCAGACGTCTACATTTACTCAGGTTCACCCCCACAGCAGCAGACTTACTTGGAGCCGGACTGAGCCTGTCCATAAACGACGTCCTGCTTGCAGCTCATCATGGGCTGGGCATAGACCACATCGGGCTTGTTGCTGGAGGGGCAAGAGAGAGCCCGTGCTGGCATTTTTTTACTTGTCCTGGTAGTTCCTTGCTGGGTGCTACAGCTGCTGTAGATGCTCTGGCGGTTCAAGGTCGTCTTGTGCTCTGCCCGGCCCCCCACCTGACTCTTCCTCAGCGTGCCCCGGGGCGGTTCGCAGTAGAGGTCAGGCTCGCTCCGGCTGCTCTTGATGTTCTGCACAAAGCAGTAGTCGCTGCCGGCCCTGGTGGGGCTGCAGACAGCCTTGCTGTAGTGCTTGCTGCCCCAGCCCTCCATCTGGCTGTAAGAGCTGTAGCGCCTGTTCTCCACATCCCGCTTCAGGGTCCCGTTGTACAGCTGTCAATGAGAAAACAGGAGGCAAAAAAATTAGGGAAGGGTTGAGCTGCAGATGGACATTGCCAAGCCCACCCCTGTGTGGGTGTCATGGCTACCAAATCCCTATGCCTCTCGGGTATTTTTGTCACCCAGAATTTATGGGAGGTTAGCCCACCTGCAGGCTTACGAAAGTGCTAAACCCTCCCTTGAAATCTGGGGGCACTTAGTAATCAGGACATGGCATCCAGGAGCTTGAAAGCAGAACCAAAAGCTCAAACATGACCTTGGCAACAGAGAAAAAGCCTTCTTTCCAAGAAACGGGGTCTGACCCCACCTGTACTTAGAGGAACTCACATCACATCTCCTGCCATCACAGAGAATGATGTCCCATTCTGACCTTCCAGCACTGCCTGCATTTATTTTTAATTTCCCTGTGATATTTTGCTCCCCTTCCACCTCTAAGTTCCTTAGGAAGGGAGTAAAGGGAGTGAGAAATCACTAAGAGGGGATTCTTGAGTCTTATTGTGCCAAGAAACAAGTGGAGACAATGAATATCTGTTTATGAGTTACAAGGTGTGTAGTATCAGCTCATATAATGGGGTGTTCTGGGAACAATGAGGGATACGCAGCAGGAATTGAGATGACTAAGCCAGGAAGAAAAAAAAAGAATACGACAGTAAAAAAACCCTGCAATTAGTCAAATGAAAAAAATGGTTTTAGCTTGCCTGCTGTCAGGTCAAAATATCTTCACCGCTTCACCAAAAGTCTTCCAGATTTGCCCCAAGTACACCAGGACTGAATCCAATATTCTATTGCAATGTTAACACTTCTGGACATTCAATGCTGGCACCTGGAAGCCTACAGGGCTGTATCCAAGTGACAGACAAGTCACCAAGGTATAAACTCCGGAAAGAAAAAGAAATAAAGCTATTTTCGTGTTGTTTACCCCATGTAGTGATTTTTCCCACTGCATCCCCCTGAGCATGCTGGCAAGCAGATCTCTAAGACATGCAGCAGACCAGCATAAAAAGAACTAAAGAATAAAACTGCCTGCCTCCTCCCCCTGTGGCTTATCTCAGGAAAGCTCATCTATGATCTCTTGTTGGGCCAAGGTTTCTTTTCTCACATAACTTTAAGCAGCACTACTTTGGATGCCTCTTTCTGCAAAAGCCACCCAAGGATCCCTTGGGCTGGGAAAGAAAAGTCAACACCAGCATCTTATTTCCATAGAGGCTCAAGGCACAAGGTGTGAAATGCCTGTGCCTCGTACAATAGTTCATGTCACTGAAAAAAAAATCCGTATTTCCTAACCTAGAAACACCCCATGTGCCAGAGAAATTGTACCCTCTGCAGGCTCACCCTGAGTCCCGCTGCCCTGCCCCAACTGTGTCCCAGCCCTGAGCACACACAGCATCATTCCTGTCTCCAACGCTCTGCAGAACTGTCATTATGGTAATTAATTAAGCCAAATATTTCCATTAACAAACTGATCTTCAAGAATGCAGCGAATCCTCTCTGCTGTGTCCCAGAGAGTTGCACAGGTAACGGCTGAAAACTTTTTAAAAGGGGCTGCCTAGCAGGCATGCCGTCTGGATGAGAAGGAACCCTTTAGTCCAGCTACGCCAATACCCAGCTTGCTCTGTCATCTGAGCGCCAGTCTAAAGTAGTTTTCATACTTTCATTCTGCAGGTTTGCATCTAAACAGGTGAATTGCTGGAAGGGAAGAAAAGGGGAGCAAATTCTCTTTGCATTTACTCCAGAGGACACACAAAAAACCTGTTCGTACTGCAGCGCAGCAGGTAACAGGTTTGGTGCACACTGCAGGGCTCCAGGGATGTGGAAGAATTGGCATGTGATAAGAAGAGCAAGGATGAGGCACACGGGTAGGGGCCATGAGTCTCAGGGGCTCCCCTTGCTGCGGGGCAAGCCCACTGAAATTTCCAGGATGGCCACATGTGGAGGTTCTCCCCATCCCAGTTTTGCTTTGGATGCAGCACGCACGCAGCAACGGCAAAGTGACCTTTCCTGAAGCCGTGATCTACCCTGCTGCGGATGAGTATGTCCTTCTAAGGGTGATATCATCCACATTTTTCCTTTATTTTCCTGGGTTCAGAAACCCTTGGGACAGTGAGGGCCAGGCTGGGGATGCAGCAGGAAGGTGTAGGGTGGACTTTGCTGCCCAGTGGAGCAGGGAACTGACTCCCAGGGCTTGCCACTGGCAGCAGCTGGCTGGAGGACAGAGCAGCAGCTTGTTAGATGTGAGCCCTGTTGTTTTTCTTTATGAGTCAGTACAAGCCGGGATTATTTTGTAGGGCTGTCAGAAGCTTGGCAGAGCTGTGGAGCCCCGAGGCATTTGCTGAAACCAATTCAGCTAACCATGGACGAGCTAACTTGTTATTTATCTAAAGCTATTGTTTGCTCTCTAGCATGCTCACATGGGCTCTCCACCAGCAGAGCAGGGGAGGGGTGAGTGTGTCTGTGTTTATAGATACAGAATTATCAATTCTCTATTTCCTGCTGTGTTTTATAGTGGCATATAGCATAGTCCTCTTTCTTGCCAGCCCTGAGATGGGTGAAGTAAAGCGACCGCCTGTTTGCAAAGACACCTTTCTGCAACACAGGGAGCCCTGAGCGGCAAGTCAGTGCAGGTCCTGGCAGGGCGGGGAAGCCTTCTGCAAACTCATGGGAAAATAGTTCCCGTGTGATGTGAAGCTCATTACCGAAGTCAGTGCATGACTTTTATTGCTGATTCTACCAGATGCTTGGCTGAGCCCATTTTAATCTCTTTCAAGTGGCACGGACCTAACTGGTATCTTAGGATTCCTCTTTGCAGCAGGAGCCTGATCCAAAGCCTCCAGATCGATGAGGAGTCTCCTGCCAGCGGATTTCAGACCTGCTTGCCAAATAGTCTCTATGAATCCTTTGCACATATGTAGCTGGCCTGATCACTCCTTGATGTCGGGAAAGTGCCATGTCTGCGCCTTAAAAGCAGCTTGGTCAGACTAAAACCCACATCCCCACTGCAGACGTTCATCAAGCTAAGTCAGAGACCTTTGCTTCCAATGCTGGAGCAAACGTGGCCAAGGGAATGGGGTTCCCCACATTGTTATCTCTTTGCTGGATGCAGCGATCAGACAGATAGGATGCACAGCAAGGTAGAAGAGAAGCACTCTGCTGTCTGGAGAAGAGATGACAGCTCTGAAGGTGAAGATGATGCTATTACACAGTCTGTGGTTTAAAGAGCCACCTGACAACAATCTTGTAGCTTTTGCTGATGCCATTAGGTGCATAGATGAGCTCTCCCTATGCAGAATAGCATTAGTGAAAGGAAATAATCAATCTCTCACCTTCAAGCCTCATGAACCGCCCAGATTTCCTAACACCCTGAATTGCGTGTGCCCACTGCTTGTAAGTGTTCGCATGGGGGAGGTGGGCCGGGTCCACACCTTCAGGAGTGCACAGAAATGCTGGAAAAGACAAGGAAGTCCCTCAAAGCAGGGTGGAGACATAAACAGTGATTCCCTCTGTGCTGCAAGATCTGGAAAACACTTCAGAAGACCACAGGCTGTCCCCAAGACTTCTCCCCACGGCACCTGAGGAGTCAGGGCAGGGTGGCCAGTCCATCCTTTCAGCCAGCTGCTGGTAGTCCCCTGCACTCGTGGGATGCTGGAGGATGTTCACGTGCAGCCAGGCAATGCCACCATCCTGAATTTTAACTTGAACTTCTCCTCCCTACTGTGAAACGAGCGTGTGTGCTGAAGCCAAGCCTTGGGAGCCGTTCATTCATATTAAAACAAGGAGGGGAGGTGCGGGGAGGAAAGGCAGCGAAGATGAACCCTGATAGCGCGCAGGTGCTCTGTCAGGCCCAAGGAGTGAGCGCTTCCCTTCGCTGGCAGCAGCAGGGACCTGCCTTTAAAGTACTGAGCAGTTGTGGATCACCAGTTCCCAGCCTGCAGCGTGGGACCATTACAGGAACATCCAACTGCCACACAAGACAGGTACATAAATGTCTCTAACCTCTTATTTCAACTGGAATAAAACTGGTGCTAGAGGGAAAGTCAAAATGGCATTAACCCAACCACTAATCATGAGTCCTTCTCTGTCTTTTTCTTCCATAAATGCTTCTGTTTAAAAGGAAAAGTCTCTTTCCTCGTCCCACTTTCCAGAGAAGCAGAAGCACAGAGCAAGGCGCACCAGCCCCGGGACTCACACTCCGATCTCAGCGCTGCCTTTCCGTGGCGGAGGCCCTCCCAGATAACTGGGTGTTTCTGACTCCTGCATCTAAGGACGCCATCAGTTCATTACCTAGCTCTAATTTTTTCCCTTGCAATTTGTTTGTTTCTAGAGCAGCAGACAGACAGGAGTAAAGGACTCCGTATAAACATGTCAGGAGCAGGTTTCTCCCAGGCTGGAGGGCAAAGCACAGGCAATGCAACATGACAGCGTCCCACCCTGAGTGATGGGTGGGGAAAACTCTTGATGCTACTTGCGAAACGCTTTAGCTGCTCCCTACTACACACTCCGTTGCAGGGACAAAAAATTGCAAAACCAGCAAATATATTGTTTATCTATTTCTGAAATGCTCTTTCCCACCTCTCCTGGGTGCTGCCTTTCTGTATGCTTTTTCATCTGATTCTTTATGCAGCTGGGATTTAGGTCTTGATGGTTCAGTTTTTTCTGGCCAGGGAAGGTAATGTCCAACTTGCTACCCCAAAGCATATAACCTCTTGCAAAACTTCATGGGGGTGGGGGGTGGGGGACACACGGGACAGGACAGGACGGGGCGACTGGGGTCTGATTGAGCAGTGATGTGCAACAGCTATAAATCTTTGCTTTCTTTGATGCTACCCAAACTACTCTAAAATTGAGGTTCCTTTAAATTTGAATGTGTCATCACAGCAAATGACAAGTTTTGCCCTGAAACTCTTACGGAACAAAGCTGATAAGAGATTTTTGTCCACAGAGGCAAAGCCAGCCAGGGATAAGAGGAAGTCTTCCCATCTCATGGCAAACACCACTCATGCAGATAATGCATTTGAGGGAGAAGCTTTGCAGCACACCGAGAACACCTGTTTAAGAATCTCCATACAGCCTCTAGTGCAGAGGAATCACCAAAGTGCACTTTTCACTAGTGCCACAATGGACATGATTGCCACAGAAGCCAAGCTGGGGCGGGGGCAGTGCAGCCTAGAGCCCGAGACCCCAGCAGTGGTGCCTGCGGAAAGTGGTGGTGAGCACTGGTGGCCCAGTAGCCAGTGGTCCCCAGCTGCCATGTGCCAGGATCCAACCCAGTTAACCGCTTTAAATGGAGCAGCATCAGGCATGCCAAATATCCCTCGGTCTGGGAGCAGGGCTGCTCTCAGAAAGGTTCCTCACGAGAAGCCCCAGGCTGAGGTCAGCCCTGCGGGGACGATGGCCTGCTCACCCTGCTGGGGGAAGAGCCCCCAACACCTAGGAGGTGCCTCCTACCCTACCCAGCACAGCAGGGGCTGGGTGCCCGTCTGTTTCCTTCTTGTGGAGATAACAGCATGGGGAGGTTGGGTGCACCTTGTCCTGATACTGCATCATCTGGACAGTGTCAAAACAGACATGGGACCTGGGACCCCCCAGCCTCTCTTCCAGGGATGGAGCTGCCAACCCAGCAGACCCAGGCAAGGGCAGCATTGCTGTGGGGGGAATTAAGCCTCAGAGGGTATTTGCTGATGGCAAGCATCCTGGTTCCACGTGCTGCCTTCCCTTGGTGCCTTGGGCTTGGCTGTGCATCTCCAAAGCTGTGTCCATAGTCAGGATGACCAGCACACTCACTGTAACCCATGGGCCACTGGACCGTGGCAGTGGCTTCGAGCCCAGTGCTAAAGAAATCCCATTTTTGGGGTGGCATTGCGATGTCAGAGTCAAGGGCACAGCTCATGCTGAGACTTCTCCTGCCATGACTGCACTGCTCTAGGTGCCCAGTTTAGCTTACTTTACCTCCCTCAGGTTTGTCTGTGTAAACTGTGGTCACCATTGCACCTTCTGTGGGACCTCAGGCACTACCTTATGTGAGGACAAAGCATAGCCAGCTCATTCGGTCGAATGGCTTTGGAAACTGGTGGCCACTCCTAACTCACATCACCAGTAGGGTGGCACTTGACTCTAAGGGTCTTCTGGGCTCCATCCAGCACCTGGAGTGAAAGATGACCTAAGACGGAGAGGTCTGCAGCCACTACTGCACCCCTTGCTGCATCCCACCGTGGTCACTGCGCAAATAGGACTGGGGGCTTCACCCCTGAAGCCAACACCTGGCACATGAGCCAAGGAAACCCTGCAGCCAAGCGCAGACCTGCTGCCCTGAGTGCCTCTTTCTGGAGTGGTACCTGATCTCAGTTACCTGCACTGATAATGAGTAGGTACTCATCGCATTGCTAATTACAGTGATGCTACGAACAAGGCAATCCACAAGAGGAATAAACAGAAAATAGTCTTTAATAATCGGTAAATCAAAGTTTTAGTCAGCAATGTTGACTGATCTGGAGAGAGATCTTCCTCCAGATCTATCCTTTCCTTGCTCAAGTATTTGAACACCAGTATCATAAGGTTGGGAAGGAAACTCAGAAGCAAAAAGCCTGAGATTTCCAAAAAGACACAAAACAAGATGAAAGGAGGAAGTCAGGAATCATAGTTTTGAAGAGCTGTGAGTGAGACAGATACCTCCAGTCACTGAGAGACACCATCTAAGGCAGTGCTTTATAATAAGGTGATCTAAGAGCAGTGTCTTAAGTTGCAGGTGCTGTGGAGCAGCAGCATAGGCATGGATTGCCTGTTACACCTTTTTAACTCCAGAAGAATTAAGAGTAAGTAAATTTCCTGAACACCATGCTGGGTCATTTCACCGAAACATCTGGATTTGCCTGTGCATCTCAAAGGACTTAGTGGTTCTCAGAAACACTCACAGCACCAGCTCCAGCTAGAAAGAAGTCCAGCAATTTTTTCTTCAAAAATAGATTTGATTTATCTTTGTTTTCACGTCTCAGAAGCCAGGAATTACAAATAGGAAATGTTTTTTAGAACGCCTGGAACCTGCACAGACTTCAAGCAGGTCCATAGACAAAAGTCAAAGTTAACCCAAGCTGGAGGCTGGTTGTGGATGTGTATAAACCTGTAACACTTTTCTGGAAGAAGCAAAATGGTGGAGGTTCCTAGCTGTGGCTGGGGAGTATGATGTCTGTTAAGCTTGTTAAGCAGATTTAGGCTTGAGGTTATAAGTTCCAATGGCACTTGGGACTCATCGCCCCTAACTGCAGTCATCTACCTGTTAGGTGACTGCTCCCATCCAACTGCCAGTGGAAGGAGATAGGCATCCAGAGGGGCTGATTCATCCTGACCTGACAGATCTCCAAGATAGAGGAGATGAATCACCTCCTCGTACTTCTCCCTTTGTTGGCTATGGGAGGAGTCTAGACGACTTGTTAAGACTAAATGGCTGATTTTCAGATAGACACAGTTAGGTAAGACAAATTTTACTGTGAATCCTTCACAAGTCCTGGTCCCTTTTTCTGAAGTAGCCCAGGTCCTGCAGACTTGTACCAACAATTTCTAGAATTGAAGGTTTGTAAGACACAAGTTTGGAGAAAGACCTTCCCTCACCAGTAAATGCAGAAGAGCCCCTCAGGGAAAAGCTATGGACTGCGTAAGTCTATGGTGAACTAGGAATGAGTGAACTGCTGTGTCCATGGTGCTCTAGGGTGTCTAGTGGAGACCCTGACCTTCGTAACCATCTTGTACGCTGTTCACCACACTGTTGGACTGAAGTCCCCAGCAGCCAGTGGTATTTCTAAGTACCAGGCTTCTGTCCAAGCTGTTGTAATGATCGGGAAGAAGATCAGGGATGAACAAAATTAAACAATAATCCTCACACCAGCAACACTAGCTTCAGCACCACCTTGGCAGCATGAACACAAGCTGGAGGGGCAGCTGCAGAGTTGGAGCTTAGCTTCCTCTCTCTCTAACAAAAAAAGACAAAACCCAAACAAACAGCTAGAAACTGCTGGGATGGCTGGAACAGAGCAGTTTTGCTTAGACAAAGCATAAAAAGCTCCACTCAGAAATCACAACAGACAAACAGCAACATATCATCAAAACAAAACTTCACAATCATTTGGCTTATGAACATCAGAGGCTCCAGCTCTGGCTCTGGAGGTCCCTCAGCTGCAATTTTCTGGTGGCCACAAAACCACTCTGGGATGCATCACTGCCTGCTTACCGTGCTTAGACCCTGCTGCAGAGCCCTAGTGACGGAGATGGGCCACTTGGCTGGACGGACCTCTGCTCTGACCCATCAGAGTCACCCCTTTGGTCTTAGAGCAGGCAGAAACACCACTGCCTGGGATTTAACCAGCTCAGCAAAGGACATTAAAACAAGTCAACAGACAGCCTGCAAATAAACATTTCAAAGACGTACCAGTACTCTCAGTCCTTCCTCCTGAACACGCAGTAGGTAGCAAGCCTAGCAAGTGACACTGCTGCCTTGAAGCAAGCACACTACATACACCAAGGCCATTAAGAAAGGCAACAGATATATCTTTCTGAAGCTGAGGAATTCTGGTGCTATGAACAGGCAAAGGATCTGTCAGCTACCAGAAAAAGCTTCAACCCTCTGTCTGTGTGCTTGAAACCAACATAAGCACCTTTCTTGGTTCAACCCTTTGATGGTTGAGAGGGAGCTGCTTTACAGTCCCAGAGTTGTTGAAAGGAGCCCTTTCTCTTTCCCGTATTTAAATCCCAGATCTGTGAATTGCTCCTTTCTACTTTATAGCTGATGAAAACCAAGGCAGAACAGAATACAGGTCTGAGGTGGAGGGGCATCATAAGCACAAATTGTCCCAGTAGACGATGGACTGGCCTGGAGTGATTCCCATGTACCAAGAGTCTGTCACCAAGGACAAGACCAGGACGTCTGTGGGATGTATAAACTTAGATTGCACAAAGACAAGTACTACCTCACCTGTGCTTTTGCTGGTAATCTGTAATATTTTGTTTGGAAATCACCATGAGAGAAGTGGACCTCCTCTTTTCCAAGCTCTGAGAAAATCTGAAAAGGTCTGCTCTAGCATTGAGATTGGGAATAGCAATACAGTTGTAAAGCAAATCCCCTGACCGTCACTGCTCAACCACATTAATGTTGTTCACAGAGGAGTTTTGGTACATGGAAACAAAAATGGAAACTGTTCCAGATGAGCAATGGATGTGCTCTGAACTTGAACTGAGTTGTAAGAGTCTGATCTCATGACTGATCCTTCAGACAGCTTGAAACCTCTTACGCCGTGTGGATATTTATCCACAAAACCAAACTAAATCTTGTTCCACACTAAAATCCCCAACGACATACAACATAGATATAGGGTCCTTGATCATCCTCTTCCATTGCATTGAATTACATTCTAAGATAGCCACAGCCATGTGCAATCCCTCTCTGGCAAGTTTCTGAAGTGCTGTGATCTTCCTACATGACTGCTTCTGCTAGAGGGTGCTTGCTGTACAGGTCACCTCAAGAGTATGCCACAGTCCCCAGATAAAAGAGTATCTTACCGGGTAGCCCCAGCTGCTGTTTCCTGTCTGGGTTTTGGCATAATAGCTGCCCCGGGATGTCCCGTAGCCGTAACCATCAGCTAAACCATCGTACATGGAACCTGTAAATGGAAAAAGCACAGTCAGCAGGGGGAAGCGGTCCCACAGGCACCCCTTCAGAGCACAGTGCTCTTTTTTCCAGTGAGTTTAGTTACTGAGGAATAACAGAGTTAGAAACCTTACCAGGGACACAGGAAAGACAGGCAGTAGGTTGAGCCCTTGCCATTGCAGGCAGCTCATAGATGTTCATTCCAGAAGAGCTCTTGGAAACTCCAGCCCTCAGACCACAAGCAACTGCCTAAGGTTTTCAGCAAAGACTAAACACCACAAAACGTGTGACAAGGGCAGATGGGGTCAGAAACTGGGCCAATGCCTTAGGTCTTTGCTGCATGAGAAGGTCTGGATGCTATTTTGTGCTACACATCCTGGAAGGTCTGACCCTGGAACATGCTTCCTCTACTCTGACTTGGAGATAAATAAAATTTGCCACTTGTCTGAAAGCAAAAGCCACCTGCAACCCTTTCGCCAGCCTGGCTTTCCTGGTCTGGCTGCTAACAATCACATCAACACAAGCAGCCCAAGCAAGGCTCACTAATTCAACCAACAAAACATGATGGATAAATATTTAACACCTGGGGATCTGAAATAGTTAAACACTAAAACACCTGATTGCACTGCCTTAAATTTCAGTCTTCCGTCTCTAAAAGATCACTTTGTGTCTTTGTACTTTCTTTTCCTGGGAATGTATTAAGCTCCATCATTGTTTTGGGGGCACTGGGGAGATCTGTGAGATGAGATCTCAGATACATTTTGTAAAGATGCAGGTGTCTTGGATCAAGAGGAATACACCAGCCATTTCTACTGTTTCTCAGTGCTTTATTCAGAGTGCCTGGATTTGCCTGTCCCAGCCCTACTAAAAGCTGTGTCTCCTCAGTAGCCTTTGGCAGTGTAATCTCTGGATCCATCCTAACAGTATTTTACTCAATGCTACATTCATCACTACAAGAAAAATGAAGCGAGTCATTCCCTTTCCACACTGGAATTCCCTTAACCCCCTTGAGATGGTCCAAAAAGAGTTCAAGTTCATTCACGTTACATTTTTCAAAGTGCTTAATAATTGTGGCATCCCAAGTCCCGTTATGAGGAAGTACAAACCCTATACTCCAATTAACTTCCAGGGGAAGCTCTGAATGTCTAACGAAGCACAAAATCAGGACTTACCTGTCTTAAGTTATGCACCTAAACTGGTGGGTAATGTCAGAAATATCCTAATCTCTCTGATTGTTTGATAAGACTCATCTCTTAGATAAACTGGATAAGCTCGACCACAAAAGCCCTGAAGCCACTCAGGTCTTCTACAGCCACTGATCCTTCAAATAAATCTAGCTTATTGCCTTGCCTAAGGCGCCCAGAACCTGTTATGGTGATTTGGTTTGTGGCTAAAAATTCTTGCATTTTCTCAGGAAGATGATTCCTGTAGATGTGGTATAAATAATGAGATTTGCTTTCTATTGTCAACAAGAGAGGAGCAGGACTGGACAGATGGCAGCATCTGAAGAACATCACTGAATGCAGAATAAGCAACAGTAGAGTAATTTCACAGACATACACTTGCGCAGGAAACCACAGGACCTCGTCTGCCAGTCTAGAGACTTAGTGGGCACTGCTCCCTATTGATATTGCTCCAGCCCTGACTGCTTCATATACACGAAGTTGCACAGAAATTGTTGATAAGGCAAGGAAACGGCCATTGACGTGCAACGGGAGGCACAACTCAGGTGTGCCTTTCACCTTGTGCTTCCCTGCTCCACCCTGGGCTTTCCCAGGAACTCCAGATCAGGGCATTAGTGTTTGGCTTCAGCAGAAGCCAGGCAGGGCTCGAAATGGTAAGTCTGGGCCAGTGATTTGCCAGGGGACAGAGCTAGCCAGGAACCACAGCTCTGAGTGCAAAGGTAAAACAACCCCATGATAACAGTTTCCTGGCAATTCCTTCTTACAGCCAACCTCTTGTTCTGTGCAAACATCACCTAACTGCAGGCAGGAGCACCTGGGAGCACTGCCCCATGCTGTGAATGAGCAGTTGGAAGAAAGGGCATGACTCACAGCTTCATCTGACCGGTCCTCCCTGGGGACCACACTTCTCCTTTCAGGATCCATTCTTGCCATGCACTGCGCTGAAGGCTTTGGGTTTGAGCAAGGAGACACCAAAAATAAGCCAGTTTAGGCACACCTCTGATTTTCTTGTATAAACTCACCATTACGTGGCCAAATTCAATAGACCATGCAGTTCATGCAAGTTTATGTTCTTCAGTTGTTTAAGAGTGGCCTTCACCTCTAAGAACTTGTATAGAAGAGCTTAAAAATACATAATTATATATAACCTCAAATGTTCAAGGCATTTTGAAGCCAACTTGCTGACTGGGGACTACTTCTGGCACCACACGACTGTGATTTTTTGCTTGGAGAGCTCAGTCTATAGTCCAGGAAGAACCTGGGAATTTTCTGATGGATGTGGCTAAAGGAAACATCATCTTTATTTAGTCCTGCAAGTTTAGACGGTTCTCTGCCTGGTTCATCTAAAGAGTCAGCCTGGAGGTGTATCGCCAGCCCTCAGGGGAAGGGAGGATGTTCCTCTTTTCAACCACCTCAAGGGTAAAGACCACATAAGCTGGTCACAGGTCCTGAGAACTTGGGATAAAACCAGACTATCTCCTGAAAAAAAACATTTTGGTAGGGGCTGAAAATGCTTTCTGGGGGAGATGCCTCCTTGGTACTTTTTTCTAGCTATGTCCATATGCCTGTGTCCCATTCGTTGTCATCCAAGCAGCTGTTTACGTCTCTTAAGTGCCCACTTGCGCTTAGACAAACACAGAGCCAATTAAACCCACTGTATTAGCAGCAGATAACAGATGGGATGGAGGCAGAAAAGACATGGCTGAGAATCCCTTGGATGAAGCACAGGCTTCCCAGCAGCTGTAGTTGTGGGCAGAAAATACCTCTAAGGGGCTGCTCAGGTGCTGGCTAGGCTGTCATAGGGACCCCTTTCCCCTGCCCCCAAACCGTCATTACCCCAGGGCATTTCCTTCAAAACTTGGTCGATCTAAAATCTCATTTCTCTTCAGTGGCACAGTTCCCAAGGGTGAAAACCAACTACAACAGGTAAGGATTGCAAGATCTTGCACTCAATCCCTGTGAGCCCCACTACGTGCCCACATGGCCCTCCTCCTCCTCCTCTCTGTAGCGGTTATGGATCACTGCAGAGCAAACTGCAACTTCTATCCAGCCCAGCGTGCCTGTGCTTGATGAGTTCACTGCTGTCTTCAAAGGCAGCTTCACACCCCTTGAAGCTAAGGGACTGATGGCAAGGAGAACGGCATTAAAAATGCCATTTTTCAAGCACGACGGTGAAAGGCTTCAGCCAGACGCATAAAGCTAACAGGGAGCACTGTGGAAATGGATGCATGTTAATAAATATTAATCTGTGGCAGGGAAAGGCAAGACAAGAACCAGTCACTGGTAGCACAGGCTAGACAAGTTAAATAATGAACTATGCACGGCTTTAAAACAATAAGGATGATTAAACATAGGAAAAACGTAGTAAAGAGAAGAGGGCCTGTGGGAGGCACAAAGCAAAGCCTGGCTGCTTCCAAGGGGAGAAGGGTCAGTGAAATCCCAGAAGCTGAGATCCTTGCTTCATTTCTGCTCTCTGTCCTGTGAGCTAAAGTATTTCGGTGTTTTTCTATACTAATAATCTAAGGTTTGTGGAAGAGTGGATGGCGTTCACTGAATCATCTCATGCTGTAGGAAGGTTAGAGAGGTCTTCGAAAGGCTTACTGTCCCCAAAATCTCTTCTTCCCTTCTCATCAGAGCAATGCCCCCCGTCAGAGCTAGGTCAGAGCGAGGCAAGATGGCTATCCGCCCAGCGCAGCAAACCTCCACATCACAGCTCAGCCGTGAGGCAGAAGGACACGGCACTCCACAGCTGGGTTTCCTCAGGTCTTTGCTCCCTGCTATACCCTGCCAGCCAGTGACAAGTCACTGGCAAACCTTTTCTTTAGCCAGAGGACTTTGCAGACGAGCCCCGTTGGCTCCAAGGAGCTGGTTCGGCTTGGCCTTTGCTCCTGCCGTGCCACGGAAATTCATTTTCCCTAGAAAACAACATTACTTGCAAATTCAGAGGGAGCCATCCAGTTAGCTGTTCCCATGGTGAAAAGGCAGGTGTGTCCTAGGCAGACCCCCAGAGCCAGAACCCCAGGAGGGGAGACTCTGCAGACCCCGAATGCTGTGGCTGCCCTTGGGAACATGCTGCTGGGCTGAGAAAAGCCCCCACTGCAGGTGGGGGGTTGCGCTGCCTGCACCAGGCTCCCGCTCACTACCCTATCCCAGTGCACTCCAGTTTGAGCCCCAGTGGCTCACCTTGCCCTGCTGTGGCTTGTGCACATGTTGGGTGACACCTTCAGAGAGCGGCCACAACTCCTTGATTCACTGGATCGCAAACAACCAATTAATTTTATGTATCAATCAACAAGCAAGACATGGAGGGAACATCTGCTGAACCCCTAAAGAAACTCCAGCTGGGATACAACACCACCATCCCTGCTACAGGCAAGAGGGGTCCATGTCCATGCTCTCCATCCTACGTACACAGGCACATGCATTCCTGAAGCTGGGAGAAGCTCTGCACCACGCTTCGGCTCCTGCTCAAGCCACAGATCCAAACACAGCAAGAAATGGCTGGACCCGGACCAAGAGCTAACCAGCCACGGGCAGGAGACTGTCGGGGTGCAGAGGGAGCAAAGCACCTCAATGTTATCAAGGGGCTTTGTGAATTCCCCAACCTGTGCTGCCTTTGAGGAACATCTCTGAGAAACCACGGAAGGAGGCAGGTAGCTGGTGTTGAAGGAGCATTTGAACAGGCAGACATCCACGCCTGACCGACCCACGTAGCCTGTCTGTAGGAAATATTAATGCTCTTCATTAGCTCTGCCCAGCTAACCTTTGGGCCAACAGCAGTAAAAGCAATACTTGAAAGCTTAGTCTGACCCTCTCAGGCTTCAACCCAGAAGAAAACCCCAGGAATAAATGGCAACTTCTTGCCCTTCTGGGATTCCATCCAGAAATGGCCTGAGAGAGCAGCTGCCGGAGTGAATCAGCCATCGGGACCTTCGTGCTGGCCAACCTCCCTGCAGTGGGAATGGGGTGGCCTCTGCCCCATGTTTGGAGGCAGCTCCTGGGAGCTGGTTGTGACTCAACTTCCCTGGGACACAGAAACCAGAGCTGCACATTTCCACGCAATTCCCATTCCCAGACATTTCCAAAAGTGTCTGGAGGAGGGGTTTAGCTTCAGCCTGTCGAGCAGAGACGGGCAGCTTGGGAATTTGTTGGGTTTTTTTAGTTTCCCAGAGGTTTCACCTGGGCTCCTCTCCAAGCAGAATAATCCCCCTCTGCCTCCCTTCCTTCCTGCCGATGGGCAGCAGTGGGAGACATCTCTCTGCCTGCTCCCCTCCGCTGGGAGAGGAGGCTGGCAGAGCCCCAGCCCCCATCCAGAGCCTCTCGTCTCATCCTGGTTTGTATTTTATTTTGTCAGCTCTGGCACCATAACACCTTAAGCAATGAGCCCTCCCGAGGTAGGATGAGATGTGCATCTTCCATTTTGGTGACAAAAGAAAGCTCTCCTTGCCCTGTCCCCCACTTGCCCCTTGGAGTCTATGTCCACAAACACACACAAAAAGAAAAAGCAGAGATTTGTTCCTGGTGGTGCTCATCATGGGTCACTGCACACACGCTGCCCACCATGGAGCTGCTCTATTCCCTCCATTGCAGTAACGCCACACATACAGCCAGGATGGCTTCTATGGGCGCACCACCTCCACCCTCACCCACAGCCTAGTGCCACCCATCTTTTCCTGGTAAACCAGCCCAAAACAAGTGTCTCGACCATGACACCTCACCAGCGCTGGATTCAGCCTCATGAACCAGCTTGGAAAAGCTGCTGGGCAAGCCACAGTCCCTGAAAGAGATGGCAGAGGCTGACGCAGCTCTCCCAGCCTTCCAGCAAATGCCCCTCTGCATGCTGCTTGCTGAGGACACAGCTGAACGGTCCAGTCCCACCCCCAGCACCCCTCTCTCCCCCAAAGTCTCGGGCTTATCCTCTTCCCAGGGAACCCAACCAGGCCACTGAGCTCACTGCAAGCTGCCGACAAAAGCACCTTTGAGAGCCAGGAGGTTTTGCACTGCAGCTGTCACAACCCTCTGGGTTTTCAGTTTCCAGCTGGGGAAAGCTGGGGTTCACCTCCAAATCAGCTTTCTCCAGATACAAGGATGGCAAAAAAACCCCACATTTGCCAAGCCTTGACCCAAAGAGGAAGGTATTCCAGTAGGAAACCTGGCTCCAGGACTCAGCTGACTGCTTGCTTTCTCTGGCACGGACTCAGCGCAGAGCATCCCCACCGAGCCAAGGCAAGGCAGCACGTAGGAAAGGACACCTCTCCTCCTAAGCCATCTCCTTCCTACAGCTCAGCTGGGGTGTCCCGGAGGCTCCCACACTTCTCAGCCTACAAATGGGAGACACGTTGGGAGCTTCAGAGGCAATTCTCGAGCTTGGGCCTGTGTCCCGCACGCGGGCAGAGCCTGCCCTCCGCCTGCCGCACACTGGGTGCCAGCTCCCCACGGAGCGGTGGGACAGCAGAGCTGTTGGCCTTGGCCATCCACAGGGACTGGTCTGGTGGAGGATTCCAACCATGGGGGCACTGACAGAGGAAGGATTTGCAAACATGAGGCAGCTACTCCAGCTTTAGAGCCAAGGAACAAGTGGTTAATGGCACCACACTGAAATGCCCGAGCACCTCAGGGATGCGGAGCAGCGCAGCGCTCCCAGGAGCCCAGCTCTGGCCAGGAGGGAGCCCATGCATCCAGCTCCCGTGCAGTCCTAATGCTTCCATCCAGTGCAATATCAGCACCCCCTGCCTGGGGTAGCCCATGAGAGGCGCAAACCGGTCTGTGCCTCACAAACAAAACCCCACAGAAGCACCCCACAGCATCTGCTCTGTCCCCAGACAGGACCCCCTCGCTGTCCAGAGCGCAGTGGGATTTTACCTCGGTTGGAGTGGCCCACACTCGATGACACGGATGACTTTTGCTTCTGCCGCTTCACCGTCATCATCACTTGCTCTTGGACCCGCTGTTTTCCCGTGCCCTTAGTTTTCAGCTTGTGGTCCGAGGGCAGAGCCAGAGTGGAGCTGGCCTGGTCTTGGAAACACTCATACGCCAACGCTGTTTTCAGTGGAGAGTGAAGCATGGCTGCAAGCAGACCGTGGGGCTGGGGGGAGAGGGGGCTGCACTTCACCTGACCGTGCACAACACAAGGTGACAGCAAAAGCGTCTCGTGCTGGGGTTAATCTCCCAAACCCCTCCTTGCCATACGTCCCCCGGCTGAGGGTGTCTCAGGGCTCTTGCTCCCGGCTCGGCTCCCCAGCGTGTGAGCAGGCACACCCTCTGCCAGACTGGATATACAGCCCTGCCTGCACACACCCACACGCTCCCCGCCGCGGCTCGCTTGCAGCCCCCACGCTGCCGCTGCAGGGCACACGGCTCCCCGCTGCCCTCAGCCCAAACCTGCCTCCCCCAGCCTGTGCCCAAAGGGAAGGGTCGACGGGGCGGGCGGGTGCCAGCGGGGAGCAGGCAAGGCTGGGAGGTGTGAGGACTGGAGGTGGCCATCACCGTCCCCTTCACCACGAAGGGCTCATGGGCAAGGCTTTGTGGGTCTGGGTAGGAAACGGTGCTCTTTGGCAGCCGGAGGGCTGGAGTATCTCCCACACAGCCTGCTCACCTTCTATTTTATTATTCCCCTTAGTCCAAACTGGATCAAAGTGGTGTCTGGGTGCCAAAAGCTTGGGGATGCCCCTGCTATTAGGAGGCAGCATTGCACATGCCCTGGTCAGAGGAGCAATGCTGCCTGCAGACCCGTTCCTGCCAGGGGGTCCAGCCTCCATCCCACCAAGATGCCCCCTGCACAATGTGTCCAGCTCCCCATTTGCAAAAAGCTTCCCCTGCCTGCACAGGTTGCAAATCCACCCCGCTGAGCCCAGGACTGCAAGGTCACCCGCAGAGCACTTGAAGTGGGGGTCATGGAGGATCCTGCTGACTGTAGGGTGATCTGTGTCCATGGGGGTGAGACCTCTTCCTAAAGGGGTCTCACTTTTTGCAGGGACAGCCCTATGCAGAAATCAGGGCAGCTGCCAGGTAAAGAGCTGGGGTGATCTTTGCAAGTAACCTGGGGTAGCACAGAGGAAAATAAGACTTTTTACAAGCAGAATAGAAGATAAAGTGGCTGTACAAGAAATGACATGCCAGGTTATGAGCAGAGAATTTTTCTCTCTGCCAAGCCACACTGCAGCAACTCGTCTGCAGAGAACCAAACACCTCAGCGCTGGTGTGACCAGTTTCAGGTCACAGCAAGCGCTGACAAAGCTCCTGCCAAGCCACAGGAGGCTGGTACAGGAGAAGAGGCACAAATCCCACCAGGAGGGAGGCCAAGGTGAGGGCGTCAGGACAGAGGCTTCCTGGCCCCCCCAGGACCAGGTCCCGGGTGCTCGCACCAGCACACAGCCCGGAGAAGGGCCAGGAGGAGCAGGCTCCTCTGCGCTGCTGGATGGAGGGTGCTGTTGTAGAGGGCACTTGTGGAGTTTCTCACTGGTGGGAATCATCAGTGCCCAGGGTCTGGCTGCCCACAGGCCTGGCGCTTTCAGCTCACAGGTGCTTGGTCCCTCCTTGGAAGCAGTGGGAAAGCACTTTATTTTTCCCATGCATCAGATTTTGTGTTTTGCTGGTGGGTTGTGAGCACACAGGTGCCATATTTCCTATTTCCTAGGTGCAAGAGCAGTATCAGGAAGCACAGGGTGTGCTCTCGGGGAAGATGGATGTAGTGCATCTTCCTCTTCTGATGCTCCAGGATGCTCCTTCAGTGAAACACCACAGCAGAAACCCAAGCTTTGTTGATGAGACAGGACTAGAGCAACTAAAGGGTAATCCCCTGTGGGACCCTCTCCCCACATCTCCTGACCCTTCACCCAAGGGATGCAGCAGCTTCGCTCCGCTCCATCACCCGACCAGCCTGGACATTCAGACCATGCCCAGGCAAGGCCAGCCAGGATGAGGGGTGGCTGATGCCCAGTGAGATGGAGCAGGATATTCTGCTGCTCCTGTGCATTTCACGGAGCAGGGATAAGTCTGTGTGCTCCCAGTCCAGGTAAGGAACAGCAAAGCAATACCTGGGTGTTTTTTTCCTCTGTCCTACTTGTTTCTCCTGAAAGCTTGTTATCGATGCCAAACGATGTTTTCGCAAATCAATGACAGGCTGTCAGCGTCAGATGGCTTCTGCACAACAAAGTGCCCAGCTCTTGCAAACCTGTAATGTCATTTCCCCGCCGGCAAGGAACAGCCCTCACCCTGTCCCCGCACGGGAGAGCCAAGTGTTTATCACATCCCGTCATTTGGCTCTGGCATCTGCCCTCTTTCACAACTTGCCCAAAATGCTGAGCTGGGCTGTGGAGCTGGGGACAGGGAGCTTACAGAGGCTTTCAAGAAACAAGAGTTTCTTCGGGCGAGTTTGCACGAGCTAGCCCAAGGCAGGGAATCTCCCAGGTTCCTACAAGAGACTCCAGCCCCATATCTAAGAGAGCAAAAGGTATTTAAACAAAGGAGTTTGTTGCACTTCTATGCAAACTGCTGTTTCTGCCCTGAATCACGGGCTGGGGATGCTTACCTAGCAGGGCATGGTGAGTGTCATCCCCAGCAAGCCCAGTGCAGCACCGGCGCAGCAGCACGGCTTGCACCTACCAGCGCCTGGAGCAAACTCCCTGTCTGCCTTTCTGTCTGGAGCTCACAGGCAGCAGCGGGGCAAGGCTGAAAGGGGAACAAAACCTGTGCCCAATTCCGGGGGCAATCGGCCAAAGATGGGAGGCTAAAAAAAAAAACCAAACCCAAAAAAATAGGCAATCGGTGATTTGAGGGAGACGGGGGCCTTCGCTGCGGTCCGACAGCTGCATGTGTGCACACCGAGCATCGCATGGCGATGCCGTGACTCACCGCTCCGCACCCCACACCGGGACACGCCTTGTGCATCTGGCCTCTTCAAAGCATTTTTGTATGAGTTCCTGGGAATCCTGCCAACTCGCTGATCGCAATCAAAGGGCTCTCTGGCCCAACACTGCTCCCAGAGCCGTGCAGGATTTGCTGTTCAAACTTGTCAGGCGCTCCCCAGCTGAAAGTGTCTACGGGTGGCTATAAAATCTGCGAGAGGAAAATAGTAGTTGGCCCCCAAAACTGCAGTCCTGCTGTGTGTGTTTGGTTCTTCTTAGCAACTAGGGTTGCTTCTTCCTCAGGGCGGGTGGTCACCAGGAGGGACAGACATAAAGGTGTTGGGAATTTCTTGTATTTCCCAGGATAATGCCATTTTCTGAGCGATGACTCAGCCTCACCCTGGCACAGCTGAGATTTCCCAGCACCTGGCAAGGTTTCTCCAGGAGGAAACCTGCTCTTCAGATTTGCAAAACCTTAGTTTCGCTCTGCCTCTCACGAAAGGCTCTCCTCCTGTGGGACCAGAAAGCGCCACAGGAACAGGGCAGATGGAGAGCCCAGATCCAAGAGGGTAACCAGGACCCAGCTGAAAGCAAGCATGGAACTGCCAAGTTGAGGAAAGCCATGCAGAAGCCTGCTGAGACATGTGGGCAGGTTGTTCTGGAGCGAAACCTTCCCTGCACTCCCTGCACATGTGGCACTGAGATGTTTTTGCGGTGGTGCTGTGGGAGGAAGAAAAGGTGACAGCACTGACCAGCTCATGGGCTGCCCCTTGGCAAAGCAGGTGGGCTTCACCAAGCCCTAGAAATCGCCCACCATGATGGATGGGAGCTTAAGTGAGGAAACCAGGAAATCGCTGAAAAGGAAGGACAGTTCAGGGAGAGCAGCTGCAAGGCTACGCTAAGCAAGATGAAAGCCTTGCATAATGGAGATAAAGTACCTGGGAACAAAGTTAACCCATCGTTAAGGTCTGCCCTAACAGAAACATGGGATCACTGAGGCAGGAAGGGACGGACCCTCTGCCCAAAGCAGGGCCAGCTTTGCTGAGCTGGGTCAGGACCCAGTTGCTCCAGGCCTTGTCCAGTTAAAGTTTGATGAAGATCCCACAGCCTCTCTGGCCTCTCTCCCAGTACTTGACTATCCTCATGGTGATTTTTCCCCCCATTATCTAAGAGGAATTTCCCATGTCCCAGATGGTTCCAGTCAATCTCCTCCTGTCCCCATGTGCCTCAGAAAATCTGGGTCCGTATTCTTTGCATCCTCCAGTTAATTAGCTGCAGAGAGTTGTAAGATCTCTCCAAACTGTCCCTTCAACCTGAACCAACCATCTCTCCCAGCCTCTCCTTGTGTGTCCTGTGCTCCACTCCTGACCATCCTGGGGCTGGAGAGCAAGCCAAGCCCTTGCCCGTGTCAGCTGGACCTTGTGGGGTCACGTTCCTGGCTCCCTGCTTTTGCTGCCCCTGTTTGTGGCAGATAGCACATGTAATGCACACAGGGGACACCAAGCAGGGCAGGACTTGTGTGGCCTGGAGATCACTCTTAATGCTCTGTGCAGGAACCTGCAGGTGCCCGTCAGCAGGTCCAGACTCAGTGCTATCAAGGCTGAGGGTGCAGGCTGTCCCTTCTGCCCCTCCCCGCGCTCGGACATCCCTGCCAACCAGTCACATCCCAGGTCCCACCTTTGATGAGCAACTACATCACAACTTTGAACTTCTTACAGTTCAGAGGGCTATGCAGGCCTGTCAGCGGCTAAAAAGGGACATGCCTTGGTCAGCAGGTCACTCTGGAAATAAGCACCAGCAGTGGTCATGCAGCTGCCAGGGAAGGGAGGTGCCCTGGGAGGAGAGGATGGTGATGGAGAAGGAAGGAGCTCTGCTTCTCCTCCAGGAAAAAGCCATCAAGTTGGCCAGTCCACCCAGTTTTCATCTCCTTGTGTCCCCATCTCACTTGAGGAGCCTCTACAAAACCTGTCCAGGAGTTGCTGATCTCCTCCCATCCCTACCCAGTACCCTCTGCCAGCTCAGTGTCCAGGTCAGGGTGAGCTCAGCCTGTTGCTCTCTTCCCCCATCTCTCTGGGTGAGGCACACTGTGGGGGAGATGCTTCCCACCAAGGCTTACCAAGTGGGACCCCGCTGGCAAAGCCCCTCCTCGCTACAGCCCAGCAGCCCCAGGGCAATGCTTGCAACTGTGTTTGAGTGAGCCTGGGATAACGAACTCCTTTGCAGACCGAGTCCCAGCGAGCTGCACGGAGATCCCAGCTGGGGATCTATCCTACCGCTGGGGCTCGTCCTCTCCCAGGGACCTCCCTGGTGCCAGTACACTCAGTGCCGGGCTGTTACACCTGCAGGGGAGGGTGGCTGCAGTGAGGGCCATCAACATGGCTCTCACACCACATCCAAAACACAGCACCTCACCAGCTACTAAGAAGAAAATTGACTCTGTCCCAGTTGGAACCAGGAGAGGGACTCCTTATGCTCATGGCACTTACCTCTGGCGGTGGCGCAGCCTGTTCTCGGGGACCAGTTACCTGGGGCTGCTGCAAGAGGCTTCCCTTGACAGCGGGCAATGCCGCTGAGATAAGCATGTTGGTCTACATGTCTGTGTCACGCTACTGCCCACCACATCCAGCCATGCACACTCGAGGCTGCCTGTGAGGACGTGCCAGCCCCTCAGCAAGGCTGTGTTCCCACCACGGGCTGCCAGGGGACAGTGAATCCTGCATGACCATGCCCAGAAGACCTGACAAGCCTCCGTGGTAGACACCTGCTCCCTAGCTTCATCTGCCTGCTTCATTTCTGTAGGTCTTGAGGACCACCCAAGGACCTGGCCAGTGCCTCTCTTGCTTCTAGATGTTTAATAGGTTGAAAAGTCCCCCCTCTGCATGCCATCCCATGTCTGGAAGTCCAGTGGGAGCTGGCTATCAATGGAGACAGTGCCTGAGGGTGGCTGGGGTTGGAATAACCACACTCAGATGGGGGAGAAAAGCCCCAAACCCCATGAAAAAGCCCAGAGATAACCTAAATGTGTTTCAGAGGCCCTATGGGGTGCAGGAGCATTACCTGGGTGGTGCCTTGTAAATGCAGTCAAGTCAGGTCCTGCCAGGTGCATCTGCTGCTTCCAGGAGTGGTTGGAGGGAGGGCAGGGATGTGAGGCACCATCTCCAGAGGTGATGCTGCCAGGCTCAGGAGCATGGGAATGCAACTGCACAAAACATCAAGGAAAGGACTTGAGCCCGTGCCCACCGTAAGTCAAGATACAGACCAGGGGGGTGACTACAACTAAGAAGGTGTGAATGGTCTCCCACAGCTGGGACTTGGGTGAAGAGTAGGTGGACAGACACCTCAACCAGGATGGTACCTGGAGTCCTCACCTCCCCACCCCGTCACATTCTGGACCAGCTCAGGAATGCTGCAGGGAAGGGAGAGTTTGTTCCCACTGTGAAAGGTACAGAGGTGACAGGACAAAATTTAGAAAGGGAGCAAGCGTGCAACTGGCACGAGGATGCCCTCGATTCCACGATGTTGTGAAATCCCCACACAGCTGGTGGGGGAGGAAACCTCGTGGATCAGTTTATGTAATGATTTAGCAACACACCGTAGTGTGACCTGACTCGTTAAAGCAGCCTCTGGGGAGGGGAGCGGGGAGTGGGAGGCGATCATGCCGTAGTCCCCTGGGACAGACGGGGAACACGGGGTGCGTCTGGGAGCGGAGGAAGGCTGTGAGTGCCACATGGCCCGTGAACAACAGTATGGCAGGCACGGGCTGCTTCCCCTGCTTACGCATGGCTGCGTGCCCCCACTGCGCCTGGCAGCACCATCGCTCCACCACCACGTCTCTGCTGAGGGGTGCAGATGCTCCTGGCACTGGTGGAGCCTTTTCCCTTCTCTCCAGGGCACCGCTGCGGTGCGGGGGCTTTGGGACATTTTGGGGACATTTGGGACAGGATTTTATTTCTCTCCACACCCTGGATCAGTTTCACCCTAGCTTAAGCACAAAGGTACTGTTTGACATTGGCGTGGGTCTCTGCTCACGGGGAGGACCAGGGCAGCCCAAGCACTGGGATCACCAGCTTGTGGTGGTGCCACCCCACTACCTGGCCTCCAGGCCTGGCCTCTCACCTACCCGAACTCCAGGAGGGTTTGTCTGCAGCTGCCACCATGGGTGAGTCCTCTCCAGATTAAAACACTGCATGCATGGGGCCAGCAGTGTCCTGCAGTCTTAATCCCATCGGTATCTGGCACCATCACCACTTGGATCTGTGGTGGGTGACGATGTCCTTCGTCAGTCACATAGATGCCATGCTCATCCCCTCCTTTGGAAAAGCAGATGCTGGAGGATCTTGTCTCCCCATCCTCCTTGCTGTCTGGCGTTTGGGAAGGCTCTGATGCCTGCACAGCACCAACTCCTCCCTGGTGTGAGCTGCACCAGGCCGTACTGATGGACACCCTTGTCTAACTACATGCAGGGCTGTGGTAATCCTTGGAGAAGCCTCAGCTGCTACGTGGAGCGCTGGCCAAGGAGGAGAAGAGAAGATGATTGAGAAGAGGACACAGACTCCCAAGTTACTCCAAGTGAGTGGCACCAGGCTCCCATCAGGGAAGGCTCTGGGATGCCACGGGCTGCAGTAGCACATCTCTGCTCCATGCTGGGGACACTCACTGGGTGGGAGACACGTGGAGCAGGGCTGACCCATGGAGACTCATCCTCCAGCCCACCCCATCCCAAGGGGTCAGAGGCCCTGCAGTGTCAGGGTCAAGCACAAGGAGATGAAGTGGGGTGGGGGGACGAAGAGGGCACATGGACACCAAGCATGGGGCAGAGGCAGTCTTCGCAGCATCTTATTTGCTCACCTGGCATCCACTGCAGGGTGCAGAGGGGGACTTTGATGACATAATAATCCCCATAATCAAGGATGGACCAAATAACCTCATTCTCTTTTCTAAATAAATTATGAAACCTGGTTAAACCAAAAAAAAAAAAGTATGAACCAATCGATGGAGGTGCGAGTCATGCTACTAACTTTCTATAGGATATTGTTAATTTTAATAGTGAAATCTAATACTGGTGATGTTAATCAGCATGTCAAGCAGGGGTTGCCTTGTTCACCCACATCTGCTTTCCAGGAAGACTCCATCCCGAGTTGGGGTCTCAAGATGGACAAGCATTCCCATGTCCACCTTACCAGGGAAAAACAGATTTTCAAAGCTAATTTACAGCCAGGCACAAGAACCACCTTCAGGTAACAGTGCTAGAGATGAGGCCAGGAGCTTCAAGGGAATATTCAGCCACCCAGGTCGTACCTGCACACCCAGCGCTGGCCCTCGCTTGGCCTCCGAGTCCCTTTTGCCAGGGCTCTTCTTGCAAACCCCCCCTCTCCACTGGGAATATGCCAAAGCACCAGGCTACATTTTTGCAGTCCTACCTGTACCTACAGGAGGGAAGCTGGGCTGCTCTGGGAAGCACGGCATTGCGCTCCTGCCCCTCTCCCTGTGGCACCGTGTGGCAGGGAGCCAGCACAGCTACCCCACTGCCAGGACAGCCTGACCCAGCTCCGACACCCAGCTCCCAGCGCTCGGGGCAGAGGAGGTGCGCACCTCCCCTCGGCCTTGGTTTAAGGAGGCAATTTATTCCGCCTCCCGGCGAGTTGGCTGGGCTCCTGCTCCGCATCCCGGCAGCCCCAGGCACCACAGAGGGACTTGGCGACACTAACTAGCAAGTCCCAAGTGGAGCTGGGGACAGAAACGGCATTTGGCCCTCAGCTGGGGTCCCATGTCTTGACCACGACACGAAATCAAGGAGAACAACAGGAGGCTCGTCCTGCAGAGTGTGTCCCTCACCTCCTGCCACACTGCTGGAGGACAGCACACACCCATCCCTGTTTTACAATGGAGACGACTAGCCAAGTCATCTGTGCAGGAATGTCCTACACACGACGTGTCTTGGTGCAGCGAAAGCAGGCTGCGGTTTGTGCGCCAGCTCCTCCTACCATCTTCTAGGCTGCCGAAGCCCAGCAAGATACACCACTGTCAAGAGCCATCTCCCTTTTCCAGGTCTTCTGTAGGATGCAATAAACTGCCATGTGTGTGTATGTGTCACTGCCCTTCACTAGGTGAAAGTCACAGAAAGGTTTGGGTTGGAAGGGACTTGGAGTGGTCCCGAGTCCAACACCACGTTCAAAGCAGAGCTCGCTGCAAAGCCAGCTCAGCTCGCTCCAGTCCTTGCCCAGTGGAGTTTTGAATACCCTCAAAAAAAGATCCCATCCCAGGGCTGCACATCTCATGGGAAAAAGATTTTTCTTTACGGACCGTTGGAATTGTCCCTGCTACAGCTTCTGCACAGTGCCACTTGTACTTTCGCCACGCACCTTGGAGAATGACCTGGTCTTCCCTAGTGGGGGTGAGCTGCTGGGCTGGAGGCACCATCTCCTCCAGCCTCGCCGCGGGGATGCTCCGGCCCAGCTCTCCTCCCTGATGGGGGAAAAGGGGTTTTTAAGTAAGTTGTCCAGCAACTTCATGGACTTCAGAGTTTCGGTGCACAGCCTAGGGATGAGCACATGCAACCGAACTGGCCAAATACAGTCATTTTCAACTACCCAGCCACTGAAAACATCTGGGGGGGTGCGAACATCGCTGCGAAAGGGTAGGAATCAGTAGTCTGGCAACTGGGGGCTACCGTGTTCATGTGCCATTTCTGCAAAACTCAAGGCTGACAATCTGCGGTGTGAAGGGGCCAAGGCAGCAGGGTGGGTTCACTGCTTCTGTGACACCAGAAAGCAATTTCTTTTTTCTTGAAAGACAAAGTAACTGCTGGGGTTGAAATACACATATAATTTCATTAAATTAAATCATTAAGGACTGCTCTACTGGTTAGGAATGACTGGGAAAAAAAAATAAAATTACCTTGCTTCTGTAGATCAAAGTGCCTTGTCTTCCTCTTGTAATAAAAACAGTCTGACATTTGGTATAAATGTTTGATCTAGAAAACCAGAAAGGATGTTTCAGTAGTTATTAAGTAGCAGCTGCTCTAAATGATTTTTAATCTCCTGTTTAAGTTGATATGACAAAATACAGTAAAATTCAGTCTTCTTTGCAGAAATGGGTTTTAACACAAATTTTCTAGACAGCTCTACTGCATATTCTACTGGAGGCCTTGTGTCCTGGAAATTTCCTTGCCTCATGGACGCCTGAATGGGAGAGGACAGGGCACCTCGCTGCAGCCCAGCAGGGGCTTCCAAAGGCAGAGGACCTCCGTGGGAAGGGAAACTACCCGTCCTTGGCACAGCACCTGGCGTTCAAAGCATTTACACTGGCTGTGGGAAGGAAAAGAGGACAAATAGGCCACTAGGACACTTTTTCGGCTTTAAGCAGTACAGAGAGCCCTATCCCAATGGCCAGGACACTGAAGTGTTGGCCAGGGAGGCTCCCACCCACCCCATGGATGTCCCAAGGGTCTTCCCTGCGCAGCGACGTTGGCAGTGCCATCACAGCTAACGCGAGAAGGACAGAGACGAATCCCTGGTGCCAGGGCAGGAGCATGGATGGGCTCCCAGCCACCCTGCATCCCTCATCAGACCAGGCTGCATCTACGGATCACGCTCTTCAGACCCACGTGGTGGCCTACGACTTAATTATTATTCTCAGAGGTTTTTTTTGGTGTGGCTCAAATGTCAGAAATAATTGGAGGGCAGCGGTAGGGTGGGGTGTTCAGAGCATGAAACCAGGCTTTGTCCTGGAGACAGCTGGGTGGAATAACTCAAATAAAAGCTGAAGAGTGAGATAACGTTGGAGGAGCTGGGTTCAGGGCTGGAGCTGCGCCCTGGACCCCCATCCTTAGCAGCACACTTACACCTAGACATGTAGGTCACTGTGTCTCCAAGTCAGGACACAAACACACATCAGACACCAGCAGATGATCCATCCATGTGTGGTCCGGATTTCTCTAAGGCCCCCAGCAACCCAAAAAGCTCAACAGCCCCAACACAGCTGCTGGAACGGCCTCTGCAGCATCACAGCATCTTCCCTCAGTGCCTGGTCTTTCCCAGAGGAAACACGAGTGTCCCAAAGGCTTGGCATTGTCCCAGGGTATCACAGCCGATGCTACTCCAGGGGACAGGAGGCTGCACCCAAGCTCTCACCTGTCCTGGCTGCTGGGGATGGTTAATGGGGAGGATAGCTCCTGGAGCCTTCTGGCCAGCAGACTGGAAAAGGGTCTTGAGAGGAATAGAAGAAGCTGCTGGTGGTTTTGGGGAAGTGCCTTGTACCCCAGTAAGGCATGGAGCCTGCGGCACTGGAAGCCTTTAAGGAGCAGACAGACACCTCATCTGAGCAGGGTGATTGCACTGTCTCACACTGGAGCAGGGGAAGGACCAGGAGACTTTTTGAGCTTCCTTCTCACCCTGCAACACTAAAATTCTGCCCTTCCTTGAGCACCATGAGACTCCCCCCGTGGCCAGCAGCCAGGTCTGTGGCATCTCACAGCAGAGATGAGCGGTGACAAGGAAGCTTCAGGCATTTGCTGTATGACCAGGCCTGGAAGAGGTGACCCGGCTCCCTGGGCGCGTGGTCCACACTGGCACAGGCTCCTCACATGCTGCCCAGGGCTCTGCCCCGCAGCCACAGCAGCACAGAGCTTGCTCAGCCGGAGAGGCTGCTGCAGCGGCTGGGCATCGCCGTCTGCCTGCTAGAGCCAGAGCTGCCATGCACCCGCCTCACGGCCAGGCATCCCCTGGGGTGTGCCGGCACACAATTCCTGCTGCCCAGAGATTCAGGGTCATCGGTGTGAAGCTTACTCACATATTTGACCGTATTAAAGGCAACAAGCTCCTTTCTGGGCCAGTTTTCTAGAAGGGTGGAAAGGAGAGGTGGTGCAGCCCTGTTTAGGCATGTGCACAGGCACTCTGCTGCATCCCTGCTGCCCTTTGGACCAAGGCTCCTGAAGCTGTGATTCCTTGCCAGACAAGTTTTCAAAAGCCAGCTATCAGCTCCTTGCTCCCAAACACGTGTCCCTGTAATAGAGGCAGCTTATCCTCTGCTAGAATTGAGCAACACAACCCTCCTCTTGCATTACCAAGCCTTTCAAGCATCATTTGATAAGCAGTATGAGCGCAGCTCCTCAGGCATTGCTACATCTTTTGGCGTGCTTTGCCCTGCCAAAACTGTGTTTCAAGCTAGCTATAAATTATGCTTCACGGCTGGCTTTCATCTGCTCGCCATGCAACGGGCGAGAACAAAGGACACTACGTGCCACACCAAGGCAGAAGAGCCAAGGGCCGGGTGGAGGCAGAGGCAAGGCAGCAGCAGTCTGCTGGGGGAAGCAAAACAGCCCCAGCCCGCTGCGGTCTTACATCAGAGGTGGGGAAAGCCGGGGCGGCTGCTGCTGCCAGCACAGGAGCTGGGGTATGGCGGGTGAGGGAGAGGAAGGGAAAAAGTGCAGAGGAATCTGGGTTTGCCTGCGTGGCCCGAAGCAGTTACAGCAGCAAAAGCAGCAGCAGGCAGCGGGGCAGGCAGCCACTGTCCCATCAAAGGGACCACGCGGAGGGCAGGCAGCTGCACACGGACATGGTGCGGGAGAAAGGCAGAGCTGGAGACAGAAAAGAGCTGCACAGACCGGCACCTCTAGAACCTCCGGCTACTCCGAGGCCATCCTAGAGGGAACGGCATCGCCCAGAGCAGAGGCTCAGGCCAGGTCAGAGAGCGGGTTTGCTTGCACAGGAGTGAGCAAGTCAAAGGAAATGTCACTTGCAGGGTAACAGAGCTTCAGAGGTCAGCGCCTCTGGGTCTGTCATGCAAATCCGCATCTGCTGGAGAAGGCTGCGCCTGCGGAGGGCGAGGAGGAGCCAGTGTCACTGGGGAGGCCAGGGGGAACAAGTGTCAGCCAGTCCAAGCACAAGTTTGCTACGCTGGGTGATTTTACCAGGTTCTGTTTCAGCATGATCCTTTCTGGGTGAGCTCTTGGAGGACCCTTGGAGGACCCCAGCCTGTGGGGCAGACACCCAGTCCTTGTGGCAGGGCTGGGACTGGGCAGCGAGAAAGGAGCGAGGCTGGAGGCCTTGGAAGTCCCTTTTTACAGCAAGAGCAGCTGCTGTGCCAATGGTCTCCTTATCGTGGTGCAAAGACCCAGCTCCCTGTGGCTTAACAGGATCCCTTCTGTGAATCCAGGTGCCTCCGGAGGCTGCTGTCAGAGTAATGGAGCACACACAGCACCACCTTGTGCTGCCTGCTGCATCCTGGCTTAAAGTGACCCCCCCTGGAACATCAGGGAGCTCCCCCAGGTACAGCAGCGCTTACATCCCACCTCTGTGGCCCACAGCCCGAGATCCAGTCCACGCTGTATTCACCCTGCCTGCCTTTGGCAGTGGATGGCTAACATCATCCTCGCTGCAGTGGTTTGCTTTTGTCTTTCATGTTACCAGGCCCAGAACTAAGACCAAACAGGAAATTATGGTCTGGCTGACACCTCCATCCAGCTTTGCACTGCCAGCACTACTGAAGGCCTGTTTGAGTTGAGACAGCACTTGAGAAACTTGCGCACCTTGATGTGCTTCCCTGTAGGAAAGCTGCCCTGGGTGACCATCATGCCAAGCATGGCAGGGAGATGCCCTGGGCGCTGCCGCTTTGCACTGACCGCCTAAATCACGAGAGGTTCAGCTGAGATGGGCAGCTGCCGGGCTCCCATCAGGTGCTGAATCACTGCTGAGACATGCTGCAGAGGGTTTAGAAATCCTCCAGACTTGTCCAGTTTTACTTCTTTGCATTGCCAATTGCAGCAGTTTCAGCCAGGCATCCCAGAGCGTTTGAGGGTGACTAACCCAGACAATATCAGCTTTCAGTGCCTGCACCCCTCTAACCCGCCGACAGACTGACTGTGCTAATGCAGCAGAGATTACAGCTTACGTGGCACTGAGAGCATGCAGGGACCTCCGGAGCCGGGGAGACATGGTGAAGGTACCCACACACCCATAACACCCCAAACCTGCAAGGACAAAGGGCAAGGACTTGGAACCTGGTAGAAGTAGAGTTTCCCCCCTTGGGAGCATCAACCCTGCACATGGAGTACCCCTGTACTCCAAGGAGGGAAGTTGCAACCAGTGCAGATCCAGCATCCATGGAGTCAGAAAGTGACTCCATCCTGTCCTCCAACTAGCCCAGCCTGTCCTTCCCCAGACGGGGTGGAGGAAGAGATCTGGTTCCTGTTACTTCTCTTGTACAAAGCAAGAAAGGCTGACCTTGCAGAGTAGGTCCTCCATACCCCTGCCCCCAGCAAGCCATGAAGCAATATGACATTCCACTGGGCTCCCGTTCACCCTCCCAGGGAGGGCCACTGCCCAAACCAGCACCCTCCAGCATAAAACATCCTTCCCTGACCAGGCTGTCCTGGTGTAGGTGTTCTAGGATGCTCTGGAGTTGTGACTGCCTCCTTCCAAAATGGGCAATGCTGTATGATCAGCATCAAATTCATCCTTCTCGTTGGGCTGGCTGCTCCCCCAAGACTTCCAGTGCAACTGCACAGACCCCCTGCATTTGAACAGTACCCCAAGGTGGGGCAGGCTGGGGCTGGCTGCCATCAGCCCTTCCACACTCTGCTTGGCTCGCCAGCTCGCAGCACACCTGCTGCCAGGCCGACTAACTTCCGTGGGGAATGGGAAACAGCACAAAAGAAAAAAAGTCTTACCTGATTTTGAGAAAAGGAAGGGAGCCACGGAGACTGAAAGCAGAGCAGAGCAGGATGCTGAGCTGCTCCTACGTGAAGCCACGGCCCCACCGTGCCCTGCCGCATGATGCTGCCCTGGGCTGGTGACCACCTGGCCTGGTTTGGGCAAACCAGCACGGCTCCTGCGCCCTCCTGCTCCGCTCCCACCTCTCTCTACGTGACAGCCACGCAACCAGGGCCGAGCACGGCACAGAGGGAGCACGGCAGGACGCGCAACAGGGTACCGCAGCTGTGCCCTCTCACGCAGGCTGAATCCCTGCCTCGGCAAAGCCTGCGAGCCCCTCTGCCTGCGGCACGTGTGCCTTCCTCGCCTTCCTCACCTCCCGCCGGGAGCTCCGGCAGTGGCTGCCTCCTGGTCTGCACCTCCAGACAGGCTGCAATGACCCCGCTCAGGAGCAAGGGAGAGGCAGGCTTTGGAAGCAGGGATGATGATGTTTGGATCTCAGCTACAGAAGGGCAGCATCCTCAAAGATTTGGGGGTGACGCTGCCAGGGCACCCTTGGGTGTGCACTGCTCCTGCCCTGCCCTCAGCATGCAGGAAAGCCGTGCTCAGCCCGCTGGCTGGGGGTCAGAACATGCCAGTGGCAGCTCTTGAAGTCTCAGGGGGGTCCTGAAGCGTCTCGGGCCTCTGAAGGGGCTGGAATCGCAGAGGCTTCTGCACTAACACCCACTCCGCACTGTCCCCGGGGGAACCAGGGGTCCCACCGCACTGCTCCCTGGGGCAGAGGGGCTGGGGCTGGCTGGGGGTAGGGGGTGGGGGGTGGGCAGGGGCTGCCCCCAAGGCTGCCGGTCCCTGCAGAGCGCTGCAGTCCCAGGGGCGGCCAGGACCCCTCCTGCAGCAGCCAGGCCCAGGAGATGGATGCAGAGATGGATGCAGAGGTCGGCAGTCACTGCTCCGAGCTGCCCAGCGTCCATCCATCAGCACCTGCCAGGAGGGTGGGCTGGGAGCCCCTGCAGCTAGGGAGGATTTGTCCTGCCCAGAGAGGAAAAGACCCAGAATTCCACCCCATGGGCTGCTCCCACCACACAGCCAGACCCATCTGTGGGGAAGGGTGCTACGCTGCCAGATGCACCCAGGCTCTGCATCTTGAGAGGCTCCCCAAAGACACCCGTGTAAAACCCCACACCACCTCCTGCCCCCTGGCCAAACCAGACCACCACCCAGCCTTCACACCCGGGTGCACGCCGAGGCAGGAAAGTAGCAGCATCTCCTCACGGAGGGCTCCCACCGAAAGCGGGCCTGCAGCGTGGGCAGTGCTGTCCTGCAGGGAAGGGAGCCAGGACACACGGCTCTGCGGGACACCGGCCCCCGCAGCGCACCGCAGACCGGGAACCCGCAGGGGAAGGAGCGGGGGGCTCCTGCCCCTTAGAGCCTTGGTCGGTGGCTGCGATGGGTGCAGAAAAGCCTTCGCTAAGCAGGGCCTAAGAAGGAAAAATCAGCAAGGAAGAAGGTCCAGAGAGTCCCCAGAGCTGACACTAGCTCTCAGAAAACAGCACGGAAAAGCACTGCTGATCTAGGAGCAGACCTGATCTCATTCTCCAAGTCACCAAAAACCACAGAAGTTGGAGTGCTAACACGAGAATGTTGGTTTTGTGGGGTTTTTTTTGCTGCAGATCAGGCAAAATATGCAAGCACACCTACTGCCACGGAAGGCTCCTGCGTGAGGACCTGCCTCCTGCCCCGGCAGGGTCCACTGCCGCGTACTCGGGGGCTGAGGTGATCTTGCTCTTACGCTGTTCGCCCCAAGCTGACACAGCTGCTCACCCTCTGCAGTGACACACACGCCAACATCAGCCAGGCCCAGCCCTGCCTGTGCAGAGAGGTGAAAATCCCTGTGCTGGCAGAGGCACAGCTCGGCACATCCACCAGCCCACCCCGTGCCCTCCACCTGGGGTAGCAGTTGGCAGAAGAGCTCCTCTGTCCCTCCCAGCTGAGGAGCATCGCTTTCCTCCGTGCTCATAACCTGATTTTGGGGACAAACTCCACTAACCTGGTGTTGCTGCTCCCTCTTCAGATGGGAATCTGGGGGAGCAGCTCCAAGGGGCTGCAAGGCAAGTGCCAGCAGAGGCTGAGCGCTGCAAAGCTGCAAAGGCAGGCTGCAGCAGTGCCACATGCCAGCAGCCCCAGGGCACCCCTGGTGACATGAGGCCACGGGCTAGGGTACCCTTACAGCATCCTTGGAGTGCTACAAGTGGTTCCTGGGAAGAAGAGTGGTCAGGCCCACCCCAGCTCCCCAGCTACCATCTTCTAAAGTCAAACAGCGACTGCAAAGAGTGACAGCAAACCATGCAAAAGGGACGTGGAATTCTCTAAATGCCACCGAGCTGGAGTATGAGCTCAGCCACCCCCAGGGTGCCGGGAGCTGCTGGCCAGCCCACAGCGAGCATGGCATGAGACCCTCTTGCTGAGCCAGTGGCAAATGAGCAGCACCAGGGATGCAAGAGGGGTTTATCAGCTCGATTCCTCCCTCTCAGCATGCCAGGGACTGGGTGACTGCTGCTGGTGCCAGCATCCAGAGAGCTGGTTTGGGACCACCTTGATGAGAAGATTTTCACTGCAAGAAACAGGGGAAGTAGAGCTCAGGGTGTCTCTGGAGAGCCCAAGGCTTTTGTGGCCTGCTTCCCCTTCGTGACTCGGGGAGGCCACTCACTTTCAGACCAGGAAAGTTTGACCGACAGCTCTCTCCTGCCCCGCCACGGCTCCCTCCAGGCCACGCTCTCCCCTTCGGCTGCCCCTGCAGCATCTGGTTTTCCACGGGGGAGGGCGATTCCCGGGAGGGGGGCACCGCTTGGCTGTGATCAAAGTGCAGCGCTGCTGACTCCGAAGCGTTCAGCAGCCTCTCCTGCTGCCTGGCCGTTTCTAGCCCACCAGCCTCACCTGGCCACATGCCACTGGTCAGGCTCTGTCCCACAGCCCTGCCTGAGCTGCTGGCTCAGCCCCGCTCCCCAGGTGTAAGTACTGGTGCTTTAAGCACGTGGGGCTGCAATATAAAACATTTAAGAGGATAACAGCAGAGGACTAGCTTGAATAGATGCTGCCATTTGGGCACAGGGATAAATCTGTGCACCTCAGCAAGACTTGCAAGAGGCTCCTGCTCCTGGCGTGCCAGGTCCTTCCAGAGACCACTCAGGCTTCAATCTCAGACGTTCAGGTCCTTCCAACAAGCTCGGCCCTTATGCTTATCAGTCAAGAAGAAAACAGCAAAAGTAACCGCAGTGCTGCGCTGGCCACAGAAACTACAGCGCGCTCCTACAGCATCGCACCCGTGTCAGCCGGTCTGAAGCTACTGAAAGCTTGGTGCTCGTCACTCACCCATGCAAGAAAGCATCTCTCTCCTCTGAGCATGTTCAGAGTACGAACGGCAGCAAGTGCATCTCCAGGAATGAACCTAATTCAGGCCTGCTGGGATCCACGAACGTGCAGATTGCAGGGAAGGAAATCTTGGTCCTTATCGACAGAGAATCATAAACAGAGGTGCCCTTCCTCCAAGGGAAGGGAGCAGCACATCCCACTCCTTGTAGGAATTAATTTTCCCTCTTTGCAGGGAGCAAAAGGCCACCTCAAAAGAAACATCTAAATCCCAACGGGCCCTCCCCCAGGTGCAGCACAGCAGCTCCCAGCTGAGCACAGAGTCCCTCAGCGGTAGCAACAGGCACTTGCTTTCCCGACCACGGCCCTGCGCCTCTGGCTCAGCACATCCTGACACCACTTCACCCGCCGAACGACGGCGGACGGCTCAGCGACACTTACCCTCCGTGCCCAGTTTCCAAGCACCTCCAAAGGACGGACAAGTAGCAGCACATCAAGGGGCCTGACTGACCTGGCTACCAAAGCTGCTCGAGATGTCAGTGTACCAGGGACAAGTGGCCTCAGCACAGCAAAGTACACAGGCCGGGCATGCAAAAACTGCAACAGACGTGGATTGGCATTTAGGAGCTGGCTGGGTTTCCTTCTCCAAAATAAACACTTGCTCATGGTAGTTTTTACTTAATTTTACTTAATTATAGTTTAATTTCACAATCTACTGTCGCTACGTCTGTACAACATTGTACAAAATATAATCAAAAACAACATTTCAGCCCCACATAAATGTTTGACTGGCTGTCTGAGGATCCAGTGGCTTTGAGTCTTCGATCTACACTCTCCTGTCTTCTAGATGCTGTCATCAAAGAACCTTTGGTGCTAAGGCTACAATGCCAGACGTTCGTACAGGCATCATAATATTTTGCTTTCCAGGTTCCTTCTCCGCTCAGTGGTGGAATTCCCCAGCCACGACAGAAGATCTCTGGTGGTACCTCATATTTCTGCTCAAACACAAAATGTTTTTAACCTCTTTTTGCATCAGGCAAAACCACTCTAGCAATGTCATGAGGTAGGGGCAGTTATGTTTCAAGGGTGATACTAATGGGGCGGTTCAGGACTGATACATCCTTTTTTATGGCACTTGCTATTGGAGATTTAAGTAAGCACCAGTCTGCTCACAGTAATATAACTGGTTCTAAATTTCCATTTGTTTCTGTATTCACTGTGAGTAGCGCTACCCCATGTTAGCCTAGTCTGAGAATGAATTTCTTGCCCAGATAAAACTAGCAGGCAGATACTCTTTGCAGCTTAGAGATTAAGGGAAATAATATATTAGCTGCTACTGGTAGTAAAATACATGCAGAACTGCTTCTACCAGAATTAAGAAACCTGTTGAAAATTATATAGAATCTAAAATGACTGCTTTGGATTAGAAAATAACATGCTAAAAGGCCAGCTTCATAGATCTCTGGTGCCAAGAGATATTCTTGTTGCAGCCTGACAGCAGGTGATCTCTGTGGAAACTTTCATTTTGGCCTATTGTTTTTCTTCTCATGTTCTGTGTTCCTGAAGCTTCTAATCTGTGTTTTAAAGGTCTAGTGGAAAGCCATGATCTTTACAAAAAGATACAATTATCTTAAAGCTTTTTTCCCCATTTTGACTACAATGCAGCATCATGTTTAAAATGCAGCTACTGGATCTGAAAAATAAACACTCAGACTATAATGAACATTTGAAAATAAATACATAGCCTTCATATAGGCCAGTTCACAATAAAAACCTTTGCCGTCACATAGTAGTGGAGAGATTTTCTCAGGAAGGTCATGCTACAGGGTGGAGTCTGAAAACAAAAGAAAGAGAGAGTAGCTCAATATTGTAATGAGGGAGACAGACAGTCTGTAAGGTACACTAGGACGGGGACCTGAAATGTTACGGGGACAAAAAGACCAATGTCTGCAAAAGCGTTACAGGGATTTAACTGACCCATTTCTCCACTCATATAATCCTACCAAGGTATTCCAAGTTGCATTAAAAGGGAAATACTTGACTCAAAGTAAAGGATATTTCATAATTAACTCAGTAAAACTGCCAACAGTATTCATCCACAAGTGCATCCACCATGAGTCTATCCCCAGTCAACTACACTGATTCTCTGTTCACATCAGGATCCCCAGTGACCCCATTTAACTTATACCACGTCCCTCTCTTTCCTCACTTCTCATTGCCTTTGGCCACCTAACAGGCTGTTTCCTCACTGTGTCACCTACCCTTGCACACCTTGCAGGATCTTCTATTCTGCAGTTCCTGCACTGTAGAAATATCTGACCTAGATATTATCAAATGAAGATGGGAAAGTTTCTAAAAGATATTCCCAACATCAGCCAAAACCTCTGGCTCACGTAGAAATCATGTGTTTTTCTCATGTCTGCCTTTTCATTTCTATTTGTTTCATACTTGATCATTAGTAAGACAATAAAAATTCAGTAAAGCACATACACTGCCTTATAGGAGATTGTTCTTGTCAGTAAATAAAGCTGTATGGGCATCTTGACAGCAATGACACATCTTGACATCACATGATGAAGGAAGAGAAGCACTGAAGTTTGTTACCTTTAATAGTGAGGAAGGCTTTGCTGAATGCATGGCCCGATTCATTGGTGGCTTCTACCATATATTGTCCTTCATCACATTTGGTGACACCGAGGATGACCAGGGAGCAGACACCAAAGTCATTTGTGCAAAAATAGGCAGGATCATTGGAGAGGTCTCTGCTGTCCTTGTACCACGTGATCTTTGGAGACGGATGGCCTCCAACCGCACAGCTCATACGGCACTCGCTCCCAGTAGTCACCACATGAGGCTTCAATGGGACGAGGAATCTCGGGGGCTGGTTTTGATTAACTCCCCTGTATTTCTGTGGTTTGACATGACATTCAGCTGTAAAAAGAAGAAAAACACAACAGCAACTTACAAACATACACTCAGATACTGCTCCACAGCTACCCACGTCAGGGTTTAGAGGACTGGGTTTTAATCATGACACTTTGTTGTGCAGAATGTCTGGCATCCTGCACTGTAAATGGCCAGACATCCCATGCACCTAAGAATTGTTATCTGTAATCTATGTTTCTTCTCAAATTAGCCAGTATTTAACGCTGAAGTCAGAAACTTTAGCTTCTCCAAAACTTAAGCGTTAGATTTTGTTGGAAATTAATTTTGGGGTGAATTGCATGATATAATGGCTGGAAACAAAGGATCTGTCTGCACAGTGTCCACGCAGAAAGGACAAGCCTTCCCTGTTAAACTGGAATTTCTTAGGGTATCTCTACAGGTTCTTGTTCTGGGCAACTAAATGTTCACAGGAGGAAAGACCCATTTCAGGATGGTGTGTTAAAAACAACAAAAGAAACAACGCACAGATAAATATTTGTAAAAGCTGTTTTACCCTTTGGTTTTTGAATTCTCCAAGGCTTCAGAGTTTCAGACGGACCACTGGCTCCCAAGTTATTTTTTGCCACAACCCTAAAGTAGTAGTCCCGGCCTGGGATCAGTTTGGTGAATGTGAACTTGTTAGTGTAGATCAGGTCACCCACCACATGCCACAAGCCCTTCTGTGATTCACGTTTCAGGACTGTGTAGTAGAGATCACTTTCCCATTTCTCGGATGGTGATGGCTCCCAGGTTACTGTCACTGTATTTGGCACATTCTCTTGCAATTGAATAGGCCCAGGAGACTGTGGGGTATCTGTCAGATGAAGGCAAATATGTAGGGAAATGTAGGGAAAGTGGCACAGTACAGAACCCTAAAAACTTTGAGTCCATTCTGTCTGGGGGCTGAGTAAACATCCTGGTCATTAGAAGGAATAAAATTTGATTCCTCCTCCAGTCCCCAAAACTCATTTGCTATTAACTGACCTTCTGCTGCATTACACCTGCGTTGCTGGGCTGCCTTCCCATGAAGGGAGGCGATGAGGGCTGGTACAGCTGAACTTTTACACCTCTTGGAGAGGCAGCATATACAATTGTTGTAGCTATGACTAAATGTCCTACAGCCTACTGCTGGCTAACCTTAGACTGTTACAAAGAGCATGAACTACTCCTCTGCAGTTTGCACTATCCATCTGTGCAACCTCGCCTTTTTAAGCAGAGTCACTCTGGAAGCTGAGTGCAATTCTAATTAGTAGACTGCTCTGTCCTGCAGACATGGCCAAGTGATATCACAAAACAGACAGAGTGAACCTCCAGGAAAATTGTGCTCTAGTTCTCCCTGTGCCTGCACGGCCTAACTGCATCAGAGCTCGCTGCGCTCAACTCAGCTCATCGCCTACTGCCTATCCGCAGTAAATCTGTGCGTGTATATGGTAGTGAGCGAGTTACCTGTAACTCGAACTTGGAAGCTGAACGTTTCTCTTTTCCCTAAGCCATTCTGGAGCTCAACAGTGTAGATGCCACTGTCAGTGAACTCAGCTGCTCCAATCAGCAGCTGGGTGGTACCATCCTTGGTGTTTATTGTAGCCCGGTTTGGAAGAGGAAGCCCATCCTTTAACCAGGTCACCACTGGATCTGGTGATGCCTGTAAAGAACAACACAAGTTATAAGCCCGCATGTTTTGCCTCCAGATTGTGTCTTCACATCTTCAGTTTCATTACCTGTATGAATTCCATCCCAAATGTATACCTACATGACACAGTAAAGTAATATTTAGAAATACAGATCCAAGATGGATCTAAACGCCATAGATAAAGGGCTGCTCTGAAGTTTCTTTGTAACTTTTCTCTTTCTCTGTGTCTTTTAAGAATGTTATTGTAGTAAGGTGTTCAGGTTAACTATGACAAACAAGGTGTGCTAGATCAAGAACAACAGATGACATCAGTAGTTAGTATTTTCTACTTTTTAAAAGATGTGCTGGTTTTGGAAAGAAAACACATCCTCAAAGTCTTTATTTCCATTGTGCCATCTTTGGTCTCTATTCTCCATGAGATTAGGAGAAAGGCCAGCAAATGCACACCCTTTGCCTTCATCAACATTTTCCTGATACCCCAGACCTCACCTATGTTGTTCCAAGCTTGTCAAAGAACACAGGATTTCTGCCAGTGCATGCCTGTTTCTCAAGTCCTACTGCTTAGTAGGACAAACAGTCAAGATGTTGCTAGAAATGCTGCCACGAGGCCTTCTGAGGGAATCAGAGGGAAACTGATGGATTTTTAAACTCTAAGTATATCAATATTTTCTGGTACTAATCTGTCATGGTTGATGAATAGCATTGTGCCTTGTTTGCAGAGGCTAATGAATGACCACAATCTCATAAAAACACTAATGTCAAGAGTGACAGCTGAATTCTCATTCATGTTTTTCTCATGCAGAAAGTATACCCAGCACAGGCAGGTTAAAGGATTTGCCCATTGTCTTGTAAACAAAATTTCATGCCAAGAAAACAGTAGCTCAGTTTTCATGCCTGCTATTGAATACAACATAGAAACAGATGGGGAATTTCAAAACACATTTGAATACTTACTTCAAAGGGAATATCCACTCGGATGGTATTTCCTGCTTTTATAACCAGGGAGCTTTTCACCTTGTCATCTATTAGTATCCTGGGAGAAACTGGAAAAGACAGTAATTACAATAAAAAGTTGTACATTATTACAGAGTCACTGGCTGACAAATTCATACGCGTGTTTGCTACCCCTAATGCCTTTCCAACAGCAGGTCTGCAGGCTGTTGATAAACTCATAGTGCTACTGTGGAAAAGATGCTCCTCGATTCAGTACCAGAGTTTACACCTTTCACACTTCTTTACTATTTGCCACTATGAGTAAACAACGGGAAATGATGAAAAACCACATTCACAACAACGTTTGTATACATGTGATGTCTCAGTCGCAGAGAAACTGTCTCTTTGACACACTTTACCCCATCATATGGATGATTTTGTATAAATGACATCTGGGGACAAGGAGATTGCAACGGACGCTTACGAAATATACATGCAATACAGAGTACAGAACATCCTCAAGAAACTAGCCTGAGTTTATTAAAAATAAGCTTCTTTAGTATTTAAAATATTTTTTCTTTATTCTCTCTTTTCATCAATATTATATACTACTGTACTTAGCATTTTTCTAAAAATGCCAAAGTCAATAGTGCTAAGTTGTATCTAGCACGTCCAGTTTCAAACTGAAAAAACTGCTTCCCAGATGGACCCACATTTATCTATTTACTGAGCAGTTACAAAAGGAGTCTGCAAGCATAGGCCAAAAGTAGACATTTTCACTTGGGATCCAAGTTAAGGAAGATGAATCCCTCACACAGTTATCTCTTACTCCTGCATTTCTGCAATATTCCCAAACAGCAGGGGAAAAAACAGAGCTACAGACTGTAAAGATGAAAAAGTGAAAAAGGTAAAAACTTTCAAACTAGAAAATTAAAAAGGAAAATAAAGGTTACAAAAAACAGCATAACAATTGCGATTTAATAGAATGAAATAAAATGCTGGGTTCCACAAGACTGTATTAAAAATTGACTGAAACCTCTATTTTTCCCTTAATAGAGCACAAAGCATGTGCGGTTTCTGTTTGGTGATTGTGACTGTGGTATAGCTCCGCACAGGGGGCGAAACATAAATCCCAGGCAAAAACAGAGGTTTAGGGGTTCTTTTATCATAATGAGTCTTTAACATGAGCTGAACACTGTGCATTATACATTTATTATTAGTTAAATCTTCAGAATTTCCTCATGACGTGACTTAATAAGACCCATACTCTACAGGAGTAATGTAGTACTTGTCCTTCTGCTGCAGTCTGGGACTTGAAAGCAGCTCTTCACAGCGTCCTGCAGACCTTGCTTGCATCCCATTACCTATAGAATGAGCTCGTTCACTCTGAGAGCAGCCCGCTCTGACTTACCTACAGCGGGAGCAGCTTCAATGCAAGCTTCAACCTCTGTGGCTTCTCCTGAGCCACTGTCATTGATGGCTCTCACACGCAGAAAGTAAATCTCCTTGGCTTGGAGGCCTTTAACTGTGTAAGTGGCCACCTCTATGGGGAGAGTATTGCATTTGGTCCAGCTGAGGTTGTTAGAAGACCGCATCTCCACCTCATAGCCTTTCACATCCATCCCATCCTTTGCTTCAGGTCTCTTCCATGTCAAGGTGACACTAGTGCTGTTGCTGCTGCTCACTTTAAGGTCTTGCACTGGACCTGGAGGTTCTGGAAACAGGAATTTTATTTACATTTTTATATTTTTTAAACTTTTACAATTTTTCTAGGATTTCTGTCCCCTCTTTTGAGTCACTTCAAGAATGTTGGGGCATCTCAGGAAGTGCACTGGATATCCACCCTGCTGTCTTGACTCCACCTTGTTCCAGTTCTTCAAAGCTGGATCCAGATGCCCACTCCTGCCAGCTATGCAGTACAACCTATGACACTCCTGAAATGGTCTGCAACCCATCCTGAATACTTCTCCACACTGTATGTAACCCCCACGCAGGAGTCTGCCATATCCAACTTAGACATCACACAGGAAATCCTTCCATTGCTTCCTCATGCCGATAGCAGATTCTCAACCATGAAACATTCCCCAATTCTTTGATCTTTGTTTTCACATACTTTTTCACAAAGCATTTAAAAACATACATTGTCAGTCTACATTCAGCTTTATGTATCCCCAAGCCAGAAGGATGGGGGGCAGTGCACTTACTCGTGGAATCCCGCGCAAAGACAGGCTGTGACGGTTCACTGGCATCTCCTATGCCAGCAGCATTGACAGCTGCCACACGAAATTCATACTGCAGACCTTTCTTGAGACTGGTCATTTTCAGCTTCTTGTCTGCAGAAAGAAAAGGAGTGTGTTGGCTCAGGTGTTCCTCAAGCAAGAAAGGGGAAGACACCAATGCTGTACTTTACTCCCTGTAGAACTGTGGATTGAATAATTCTCTGGAGTCATGTAAAAATGCTGTCACTGATTACCCTGCCCTTCCCCACCCAAGAGCATGTGTACTTCTGGGACATGATCATTATATTCCCTTTCAAATCAAACAGCACTTAAAAGCTATTAAAAGTTAGAGAAAGCATAATACTGCTTTCCCTCATGGAATGATCCTGAACTCTTCTACACCAGATAAGAAGTCCTAGCTTGCACCTGATAGATAATGTTAGCTATAGTCAAAATGCATCTTGGAGCTCATACATTTCACTTGGGTTTCTTTATATGCCTTCCACTTAAAAATTTCCATCTGATGAGTTCCTAGTGCAAGAACTGAGGACAGTAGTTCTGCATGTGAAGACTTTAGTTCCAGAAATTGGAGACCTCAGTTTATCTGTAGAGGAGCTACATCCCAGGATGCAGCAGTGAGCATCTCTGCACACTTCTCCAGCCATATGCTTCCACACAATCTAGAAAAGATCATAATCCTCCTCTCAGGCATTCAGTTGTATATAAACTCAAGACCTGGCTTTGCTACGGCATAGCTGTGAACCTTAGCTGTGAGGAAACATATACACTACAGCTGTGGAAGGTAAGAAGGTAAAACTTCAGATCGGGGTAACATGATTGCGACAGGGACAGCAAGCATCTCAAGAATTCATGAAGAAAAACACTGATGTGAAAAGGTGTAAGATCCTAAGCAGCTCCTGAACCCAGCTGACCTTTTTGTCTTTTTCAAGTCTTCCAGTGTGTTCCGGGATTTAAGCTACCTACCTGCTATAGGCACGTTGTTGACTGGCAGCCAGGTCACGGTACCCTTCTTACGCTTTTGAATTATATATCCCACGATTTGGGAACTGCCAGTTTTACGAGGTGCTTTCCAGGATATTGTGATGGTGTCTTTGCTGGCACTGACAATCTCAGGGGGATCTGGGGCACCAGGTGAAGCTAGAGAGAGATTAGTGTTTCATTATTAGCAGGTATATTTTTATTGCAAGATAAGAATGTCTTCTGTGTCACTTACTCTTCCAGTTTCCCCAAGGTATTCATATGGATGTGTTTTGAAACCGTTTGACTGAGACCTAAAGCTGTGTATCTTATTCCCCACACAAACAGGATCCATGATGGACCTCTGTTCCTGAATTTCATTTTCATGAATGACCTGCTGTCACCATGACTGACGATTCCACTGTCAGCCTACCGAGTGAAGTATGTCATTCTTACACAGTAGAACAAGTCAGCATTATTCTTACTTTTCATGACAGAAAGTGGAAACAAAATGGATTTTCTTAGCCCTCTGCTAAAGCAAAGTACAGAGATTCTCATAATCATGAGGAGGAGAATGTAGAAAGAAGATAATTGGAAATAGAATAGAGCATCGCTTTCTCTCTAGTACTACATTCATGCCCACGGCAAAACTGTTCTAGTATTTAAACTCATTAAGGGACAAAAAATAGAATTAGTAGTTTGGGAATCAGGGGAATGAAGCGGTCATGCTGAAAAATGTTGCACATATGGAGACACTCCTTTACCTATGGAGTCAAGAAAAGGCCTCACATGTTCCCCTTCCAGCCAAAAATTTCCTTTGATCTTTATGCATATTACATTTCCCCCATGAAACTTGCTTTCCAATTCAGAATGGAGCATAAATGAGAACATAACGCCATCTCACTCAGACCACCAGAGCCTGCAATAAACTTCTAGTCTTGATATGCAATCTCCATGGATTTGTGTGAAGAATTCACAGCCATGATTCAAGTTAGATCTGTAGCAACATCTACAATGCAGTGAGTCTGATATCAGCTTTGATAATGAATTTCCCAGATAGTGTTGAACACTATTATGGAAAGTATTTACTTACCTTTACTGACAGCCTTCACTTCATCTGATTCCAGTGCATCACTAGTTCCCTCGGCATTTACAGCTCTCACCCTGAAGTAGTAGCTCATGTCTTGTTCCACTTTGTTCGTGGTGAACGTAGTACAGCTCCTGGGCACTTCTCCCAACGTCACCCAGTCGTTCTTGCCTACCTGTTGACTCTCAACAATGTAGCTTTGTACTGGTTTGCCTCCATCATCCTTTGGGGGCTTCCACTGAATGGTGATGTCATTTGCAGAGCTTTCTACAACTTTGATGGGTCCTGCAGGTGGCTGTGGCTTGTCTGAAAAGATGAACACAGAGAGACTATGAGTTGGCTCCAGAGCCAGACGTGCCCCTGGGTTTGGAGCAAACACTGTCTCTTGCTCACCAGCTGGGAGACTCCGATTCTGATGGAATACATGCATAATTGCAGAACGAGGGATGGGTGCTTGAATTGTCTCTTAAATACTTCCACTAACTTTTGATAAGGAGGGGTGGTGAGGGGAAGGTAGGCCCTTGCTCCATGAGCTAATTGTCCTCATAAGCACGGCACCAATTCAGCTTGCTTATAAAGGAAGAACACCATTTCTGGTCTTCCAAAAGAGTACCGGCATTTATGGCAGGGCTGAACTTGGCCTTGATAACCTAATGTTAATAAATTTCCCTGTTGCTCATAGTTCCAGCTCCCACAGTCACCCAACATTCAAAACTCAGCTGCTGAGGCTGTGTAAAACCAAACTAGATTTGTCCCACCTCATATTAAAGGGCAAGAAACATGTCAGCAATCTTTGCTTGGACCCTAATTTAGTGGAAAATTACATAGTCTTGTTCATCTTGGAATAGGCAATAGCTCTAAATAAGGTTGTCGCCAGTATTAACGGGTTGCCTGCCTAAGCTTTACAATGAAAGCCACAGTGGATGTTGTGGGGCTCTTACCTATTACCACAAGCTTTAAGTTAATCTCCAGGACTCCGCTGTCATTCTTCAGCCTGACTTTGTAATCCCCACAGTCCTTTCTCTCACTGCTGGAGATGGACAGCATGGTAAAGGTCTCTGTTTTATCAACACGAATCCTGGTGTCATCTGCTAGCTCCATTCTGTCCTTCAGCCATGTTGTTCTGACTGGTAGCCGACCTTCAAAAGGGATCTTGATCTTTACTTGCTGCCCTGCCTTGGCCACAGTAGGAACGCTTGTTAAGTTTTTGAGGAGAACTTTGTCAACCTGTGGAGGATCTAAGCAGGTGATACAAGATCATTAAAAACTGCAGTTCAAAGAGGATAAGGCTCACCTTGGAGGGAAAGGCTTCCCCTCATGATGCTGCCACTAATGCTTAGAAGCTCAGAACATTTGGACCTTCACCTTTAGTTGCGTGCTCGGTGCTTCACATACATATGTGTACTTTGCAACAGGATAATTATTGCAAAGCATTTGTGGTATCACACTGCCCTTTTCAACGGAGCAACTTTCTCATAGGCAATACGCTAAACACAAGAATGAAGAATCTGGGCTGACAAAGTGTTATATGCACCCCAAACAACCCCTCTGGGTTAATAACAGAAGCTATTCAGGAAGGCAACCTAGTTAAATTTGTAAATACAAAATGCACCAACCTGTACAAAACCTATCTCCCATTTACATGGTAATTCTTTATAATAAAGCTGCCACAATAACCAGCTGGAGGTCTCTGAGAAAACGTATTAGGTTTAGAGCACATCAAGGCTAGCGTACTGCATTGGTAGTTTGAATAGACTCACCTTCAACAAAAACTGAAGCTTCAGTTTTTATATCCCCACCTTCAAACCTGTATTTCCCGGCATGAATATCTTCCACTTTATTAATAATTAGTTTGTGGACTAGACCTTTCTTTTCAAAAAAGATTCCATCCATGTTTTTTAACTACAAGGTAAAGCACAGAGACCATTCTTTAAAAAAGGGCAATCCAAACTTAAACAGACAAAAATTCAAAATGTAATTGAAAAGACTTATGAATGATACACATTTAATTACAGTAATATTCTGGGATTACTCATCTGGCAACATCGCATATAAGCATTATCAACATACTTCCCACAAAGACTTGATTCAAACACCATTAAAATGAATTTTAGTAAAATCTCCAAGCTCTTTCTTTCTATTCTTAATGACAAAAACTTTGGCCCACGCTCCAGTACGACACCTCAGAACTCCTACAGTATCATCCAGGTCCCACAACTGGAATTACTGTTTAGTGCTGTTTTGGAAGATTGAATACGATGTCTGTTTGACCTTAAGCACTAATTTGAAAAAGCACTCTGTGTTATGCCTGCTGGAAGGAAGGATCCTTTGAAGATTTTTCCCTCGCCTTTTGCATGTTTCTTACATTCACCAAGGAAAAGGATTGTGTTGCAAGGGAGAGACCCACACCATCTCCACACAAGAAAAAGAATAGAAAGCACAAAGACTTCTGTTGTCATCAAGAAGGGAAATGTCTTGCAGCAGGAAGAGGAGAAATCTTGGTGGGTTTGTATCAAGAGTTTTGTTATCAAAAGGCTCCCACAGAATCCTTCCAGGGCCATACTCAGACTACAGTAAGACTGGCAGAGGGAAGGACACTTTGACATGACACTTAAGAAGTAGAGCCAGCGAGCAGAGCATTGCTAACCAAAGAAAACAGCAGCTAGAGAACACCCACCTTTAATCCATCTTTAAACCAGGTTCCTGTCACTTCATCTTTACTGACAGTGCAAGACAGCTCGGCTGGTTCCCCTTTCAGGACTCTGACATCAAATAACTGTTTGTTGATAAAACAGCGTGGTGCTGAACATTCAGAAAAGAAAATGTTGAAAAGATGCTAACTCTGTGTTATACTGACCGGGAGAAATGTATAAATGGAAATGCATGTGCACATGAGAAGAAAAGAAAGCTTTTTAAAAAAACATACTGTGGTCATGGCAGGCTTTTGTACAACAAGACTGTGGGCCAGCTGGCATTAACTTATTGCACTGAAGGCACATGCCAGCTGGCCTGCATACCATATAGTCCTGACATCAATCTAATGGGCAATGGATTCATCACGAATCACATTATCCATCTACAGATTTGCTATGTTAAATCTGCGCTAATTGTCTTGGCTCCCTCTGCAGCCAGTGGAAAGAAGCAGGGTACTTTGGGATATGGATATACTATTACACCGTTCTCCTCTGCACTGACCAGATCCAGGGCTGCCCAACCACTTCCCCCCAAACAGCCCCCGGTCACACTATTCTCTACCCCCCATATTCCTCTTTCCCGTCCCAAGTTCTTCTCCATTAACAAGCTCATCCCCTCTCTAATAAACACCCCATCTCCCTCCCCAATTTTGTTGATTTTACTTCCTTATTTATACTGATGTTTTGTTTGTCTTGATAATTTCTAACTTGTCAGAATTCCATTAGGCAAATATTCCCCTTCAGTTATACATTTGAAGTTTCTCATTTCTACAGTTTTCAAAGTATTGTCTCGCTAGTCTTGCCACTGGTCTAAGTCAAAGAGCTGCATACACATTACTCTCCTTTTACTATATGCAACACCTTATTATTTCTGATGTTACAAGAGAAAAGAGCTCTTTACATTAGGCTCAATGTGCATATTAATCCAATATAAGCAGGCACAGATTTATTCCCAGAACTTGGAAATACACAGATCTTTGCACTAGATGTTAGAACAAAGTGAAACAATAAGTTTCAAATTGGAACAATATAAAAGAAACATGGCCATATTCCTTGAAACTATATGGGAACTAATATGTTTGTGAACTGAAGTCTGTTCCATGTGGATATGAATCATACACTTGAATGAACAGGTGATACCTGCTCTAGATAATTTAAATAAAGACCATTTAGACCTTTTACGGCAGTTTGATCTGAGCAAATTGAGTAAGACTACACAGCAAATCATTTGTAAAATTAGGAATAGACCATGATATAACCAAATTTCTACATATAGCTACATTCGTCTAAACCATAACATTCAATTTCTCTCCAGGATTAGGAATGTGAGTATCAAAATGCAAAGACCACCAATACAGAAGCCATCAGTTAAACACGTACCTTTCAGATCATCTAGACAGTAACGTCTTCTTTTTTCCATACTTTCCGTACTCAAGAAATCATTGGCTTTAATATCAAGGCTGGGTTCCTGTTCTCTCAGATTTACTGAAGGAGGTCCACCATAAAGATCTGACATCTGGCCATAATCCACTGAACCTTGACCAAAACCACCTGAATTCCTCCCATCAGCAGATCTGTTACGGGATTTACTCCCTGTCCCTCCAAAGGCAGAATTTTTGCCATAAAGGGAGTCTACCTGGCCTAAATCTCTGTCCTGACCCTTGGCATCAACTTGACCTGAATGCGAACCTCTGTCATCAGATGAACCTTTGTTCCCTGATCCTCTGAAATCACTGGCAGTGCCCTTTCCAGGTTCACCTCCCATAGAAGATTTGCCAGGATGTGAACCGTGCCTATATTCACCACCTCGTCCAACAGCATCTTCTTTACCACGGACTGAATGTAACCCCCTTTCATCACCTCCCAGCCTCCCACCACCACCCATGCCAGCCCTGGCCCCAGCAGACCCAGTGTCCTTGCCGTAGGGAGACCCAGCACCCCGTATTGCAGACCCTGCAACACCACCACCTTCTGAGGAAAAGCTGTCTCCTCCTGATCCACCCATATATCCCTGACCTCTACTCAGCATACTATCCTTGCCACGATAAGATCCCACTGATTCTTCACCTCCAAACGGAACACGAGCAGCTCCTCCCACAGTCCCAGTTGGGAGACCATCCTTGCCGTAGAAAGAACCAACACCCCTTGCACCAGATACACCAGCACCAGCCTCATGCCCACCTGGGAGACCATCCTTTCCATATGGAGATCCAAAACCACCAAAATCAGATGCACCAGTACCAAATCCGGTTCCCATTCGACCTGGAAGACCATCTTTTCCATAAGAAGAAACAAATTCACCTGCACCAGCTAAGCCAGCATCACCATAACTCCCAGCTGGGAAACCACCCTTTCCATAAGGAGAACCAACTGCCCCTGCGTGAGCTACACCAATACCTGCACCAGCTGGGACACCATCCTTTCCATAGGGAGAACCAACTCCCCCTGCACCAGCTGCACCAACACCTGCACCAGCTGGGAGACCATCCTTTCCATATGGTGACCCAATACCCGCTGCACCAGCTACACCAGCACCTGCACCAGCTGGGATACCATCCTTTCCATATGGATACACAACTCCCCCTGCACCAGCTACACCAGCACCTGCTGGAAGACCATCTTTTCCATACGGAGACACAAATCCCCCTGCACTACCTACATCAGCACCAGCTGGAAGACCATCCTTGCCATAGGGATACCCAACTCCCATTGCACCAGCACCTGCACCAACACCTGCACCAGCTGGGAGACCACCCTTCCCATAGGGAGAACCAACACCAGCACCTGCACCAGCTGGGAGACCATCCGTTCCGTAGGGAGACCCAACTCCCCCTGCACCAGCACCTGCACCAACACCAGCTGTAAATCCATCCATTCCATATGGAGATCCAACTCCCCCTGCACCAGCTGCACCAGCACCTGCACCTGCTGGGAGACCATCCTTTCCATATAGTGACCCAACTCCCGCTGCACCAGCTACACCAACACCTGCACCAACTGGGAGGCCATCCTTTCCATAGGGAGACCCAACTCCCCCTGCTCCAACACCTGCTCCAGCTGGGAGACCATCCTTTCCATAGGGAGACCCAGCTCCCCCTACACCAGCACCGCCAACACCAGCACCTGCTGGAAGACCATCCTTTCCATAGGGAGACCCAACTCCCCCTGCGCCAACACCTGCTCCAGCTGGGAGACCATCCTTTCCATAGGGAGACCCAAGTCCCGCTGCACCAGCTGGGAGACCATCCTTTCCATATGGTGACCCAATACCCGCTGCACCAGCTACACCAGCACCTGCACCAGCTGGGAGACCATCCTTTCCATAGGGAGAACCAACTCCCTCTACACCAGCACCGGCAACACCAGCACCGGCTGGAAGACCATCCTTTCCACAGGGAGACCCCACTCCCCCTGCTCCAAAACCTGCACCAGCTGGGAGACCATCCTTTCCATAGAGAGAACCAATTCCTCCTACACCAGCACCGCCAACACCAGCACCTGCTGGAAGACCATCCTTTCCATAGGGAGACCCCACTCCCCCTGCACCAGCTACACCAATACCTGCACCAGCTGGGAGACCATCCTTTCCATATGGTGACCCAATACCCGCTGCACCAGCTACACCAATACCTGCACCAGCTGGGAGACCATCCTTTCCATAGGGAGAACCAACTCCCCCTGCACCAGCTACACCAATACCTGCACCAGCTGGGAGACCATCCTTTCCATAGGGAGACGCAAATCCCCCTGCACCAGCTGCACCAACACCTGCACCAGCTGGGAGACCATCCTTTCCATAGGGAGACGCAAATCCCCCTGCACCACCTACATCAGCACCAGCTGGAAGACCATCCTTGCCATAGGGATACCCAACTCCCATTGCACCAGCACCTGCACCAACACCTGCACCAGCTGGGAGACCACCCTTCCCATAGGGAGAACCAACACCAGCACCTGCACCAGCTGGGAGACCATCCGTTCCGTAGGGAGACCCAACTCCCCCTGCACTAGCACCTGCACCAACACCAGCACCAGCTGTAAATCCATCCTTTCCATATGGAGATCCAACTCCCCCTGCACCAGCTGCACCAGCACCTGCACCAGCTGGGAGACCATCCTTCCCATAGGGAGACCCAACACCCCCTGCACCAGCTACACCAATACCTGCACCAGCTGGGAGACCATCCTTCCCATAGGGAGACCCAACACCCCCTGCACCAGCTACACCAATACCTGCACCAGCTGGGAGACCATCCTTTCCATATGGTGACCCAACTCCCCCTGCACCAGCTACACCAATACCTGCACCAGCTGGGAGACCATCCTTCCCATAGGGAGACCCAACACCCCCTGCACCAGCTGCACCAATACCTGCACCAGCTGGGAGACCATCCTTTCCACACGGAGACGCAAATCCCCCTGCACCACCTACATCAGCACCAGCTGGGAGACCATCCTTTCCATATGGTGACCCAAGACCCGCTGCACCAGCTACACCAGCACCTGCACCAGCTGGGAGACCATCCTTTCCATAGGGAGAACCAACTCCCTCTACACCAGCACCGGCAACACCAGCACCGGCTGGAAGACCATCCTTTCCACAGGGAGACCCCACTCCCCCTGCTCCAAAACCTGCACCAGCTGGGAGACCATCCTTTCCATAGAGAGAACCAACTCCCCCTACACCAGCACCGCCAACACCAGCACCTGCTGGAAGACTATCCTTTCCATATGGAGACCCCACTCCCCCTGCACCAGCTGGGAGACCATCCTTTCCATAAGGAGAACCAACTCCCTCTACACCAGCACCGGCAACACCAGCACCGGCTGGAAGACCATCCTTTCCACAGGGAGACCCCACTCCCCCTGCTCCAAAACCTGCACCAGCTGGGAGACCATCCTTTCCATATGGATACCCAACTCCCATTGCACCAGCACCTGCACCAACACCTGCACCAGCTGGGAGACCACCCTTCCCATAGGGAGACCCAACTCCCCCTGCACCAGCACCTGCTCCAACACCAGCTGTAAATCCATCCATTCCATACGGAGATCCAACTCCCCCTGCACCAGCTGCACCAGCACCTGCACCTGCTGGAAGACCATCCTTTCCATAGGGAGAACCAACTCCCGCTGCACCAGCACCTGCTCCAGCTGGGAGACCATCCTTTCCATAGCGAGACCCAACTCCCGCTGCACCAGCTACACCAGCACCTGCTGGAAGACCATCCTTTCCATATGGTGACCCAACTCCCCCTGCACCGGCTACACCAACACCTGCACCAGCTGGGAGACCATCCTTTCCATATGGTGACCCAACTCCCGCTGCACCAGCTATACCAGTACCTGCACCAGCTGGGAGACCATCCTTTCCATAGGGAGACGCAAATCCCCCTGCACTACCTACATCAGCACCAGCTGGAAGACCATCCTTGCCATAGGGATACCCAACTCCCATTGCACCAGCACCTGCACCAACACCTGCACCAACTGGGAGACCATCCTTTCCGTAGGGAGACCCAACTCCCCCTGCACCAGCACCTGCACCAACACCAGCACCAGCTGTAAATCCATCCATTCCATACGGAGATCCAACTCCCCCTGCACCAGCTGCACCTGCACCTGCACCAGCTGGGAGACCATCCTTTCCATAGGGAGAACCAACTCCCCCTACACCAGCACCTGCTGGAAGACCATCCTTTCCATATGGATACCCAACTCCCCCTACACCAGCACCGCCAACACCTGCACCAGCTGGGACACCATCCTTTCCGTAGGGAGACCCAAATCCCCCTACACCAGCACCTGCACCAGCTGGGAGACCATCCTTTCCATATGGTGACCCAACTCCTGCTGCACCAGCTACACCAATACCTGCACCAGCTGGGAGACCATCCTTTCCATAGGGAGATGCAAATCCCCCTGCACTACCTACAACAGCACCAGCTGGAAGATCATCCTTGCCATATGGATACCCAACTCCCATTGCACCAGCACCTGCACCAACACCTGCACCAGCTGGGAGACCATCCTTTCCATACGGAGACACAAATCCCCCTGCACCACCTACAACAGCACCAGCTGGAAGACCATCCTTGCCATAGGGATACCCAACTCCCATTGCACCAGCACCTGCACCAACACCTGCACCAGCTGGGAGACCACCCTTCCCATAGGGAGAACCAACACCAGCACCTGCACCAGCTGGGAGACCATCCTTGCCATAGGGAGACCCAACTCCCGCTGCACCACCAACACCTGCACCAGCTGGAAGACCATCCTTTCCATAGGGATACCCAACTCCCCCAGCACCAGTTATACCAGCACCACCAATGCCTGTGCCACCTGGGAGACCATCCTTTCCATAAGAAGTCCTATATATGTCTGCACCATCTACACCGGCACCAACAATGGCTTTGCCAGCTGGGAAACCATCCTTTCCATAGGGAGACCCAATTCCACGTGCATCAGCTACACCAGCATCACCAAGACGTGCTCCAAATGGATGACCATCTGGATCGTACAATGCCTCCATTTCTCCTGTGGTACTGCCACCTGCACCAGATATAGCCCTGTCTCCAGCTGGAAGACCGCCTGGGCCATATAGCAAGCCTGACCTTCCTGCCTGACCTAAATGACCGCTAGCATTAAGTGTCGGGCCATCCTTGCCATAGGGAGTCCCTGTTTGTCCTCTGTTCATGCTTGCACCATTCATATCGGCTGCAGTTGGCAGACCATCCTTGCCATAGGAGGTCCTCATTCCTCCTGCAGTCTCAGTATCTGCAACATTTTTTCTAGCTCCAGTCCCCAGACTAGTCCGACTGAACCGATCACCTTTACCATCTCCTCCTCCAGCTGAATCATGATCGAGTCTGCCTAACACAGAACTTCCATCAGTAGCACCTAATCTCCCAACACTCCCAAAGCCAGCTTTGTAACTAGCATCACCTAATCTACCATCCTTGTCACGCTGAGAGCCCACACCTCTATCACCCATGCCAATGTTAACAGCACCCAGCGTACCATCATCTCTGCCACCCACAGAATGCCGTTCACCCACTTCTCCTAATTCATCACCAGTGTCTGCTCTGTCTGTCACAGAATCCTTGCCATGGAAAGGCCTTAGCCCACTTTTGCCTCCTAAGCCTTTTAATCCAAAGACACTACCATCACTTGCCACTGAGTCTCCATCTAGGCCTGCTCCAGAAAACTGCCCAAATCCCATCCTTCCATTTCCATGGGCTCCATGTAGCTCATCTTTTCCCAAAAATCTACGGTTTCTATCCATATCAATGGAATGGCCTTGACCATTTCTGTACAAGCCATCTTCTTCCGTGCCAGTGTCCATAAGATTATCTTCATCACCAACATATTCTCTGCGTCGAAGTTTCTTAGCCCTGTCTTTATCTGGTAATGTTTCTTTCAGCCACTCAGATTTCTCTCTTTCATCTCCTTCATGCTGTCTTCTCTTTCCTTTGGCATCTGTATTGAAGATGCATTGTTTCATTGTAGGAGATATAATTTACAGGAAAAGAGAGGGGGAAAAAAGAACAATTAATGGGTCATGTACTGCACCAACAGCCAAATAAAATGTGTTAGCATTTGTTATAATTTCATTCTAGGACACAGAAACATAATATATTTATATACATTTCAATTCAGTTCAAACCTTGACTTTTTCAGTGTCACATTCAGATGTAATTTTACATTTCTTAGTTAAAGAGACAATTATTTTTAGTGGAAACATGCTTGTTAAAAAACCCATATAAACAAAACAAAAAAAGCAGAAAACCAAGGCAAATTTCCAGCATTACAGGTCTAATTTAGAGGGGCTTAGATTGTTTCTGGGACTCATTAGTTCCTTCTGCCTTCTCCCTCCAGCCCTGGAGGAGTTACAAAATCTCTCATGCGCAGAGTAGCTGTAAATAAGCCAATAGGATTTGTCAGGACTAATAAAAAGGAAAAAAAATCTCTCATTTGAAGAGGCCAGGGTCTAACCAGACCTTCATTTTTCCAAATATAATTTAGGAACTAGAGGCTTAGTAATTCATTTCTCAGCATAGAATCAGCTCAATAAGCAATCGGGCAGTGAGAGGAATATTGTTTTGTTAACAGACCTCAAGCCAACACCATGAGAATAATGCAGTGTCACTTACACTCTACAACAAGCCAGGCATTTGAGGAGCAGAGTCCGGTGTCGAGCGTGTACATGCCATTGTCAGAGGGCACAACGTTTTTGATAATCAGCTGGTGGGTCAGACCGTCAGGTGTTACGGAGATCTGGTGCTTCTCACTTGCTTCGAGGAGGTGGGTTTTGTGTAGCCACACAGCGTCGTAGCAGGGTGTGCGTAGGTTACATTCAAAGACGGCATCTTGTTCCTCAGGACAGCGCACATCACTGAGTGGCCGCTCAAATCTCACAGGGATGGCTGCAATGGAAAAATCAAAAGCTGTAGAAGGGAAACAGAGAGCTATTTCTGTCCTCCAAGAAGAAGTTGTTGCAGCTGAAGGAAGACAGACAGACAGGAACTTGCCATGTCTGCAAGCACTGGTTTAAGCAGAAAAAGGAAAAAGTGAGATGTGCTCCTGTGCCCAGTTCTACAGGACAGAAAAGCAGAAAAATAGATTTTTGTTATCTTCTGAGATATTTATATCAGCACATCGCAGTGATGTGTGGTAATTTGTAGTCATTAATGTATTTCAGCAGCATGATACTTGTATCAAGATGGTAGTTATTATTCTGAGCTTACAAAAGGAAACTATAGCATGGGTAAGTTAAGGAATTTTCTCACTGTCATCCAGAAGTCAGAACAAAAGTGGTACTTGAACCCAGTACTTCCGACCACAAATGCAACACCCATATCACATAATCATCCTCCCTCTTTTTCTTGTGTCATATAAGCAGCCCTTACTTGGCAACACAAAAACATCTTCTGTAGTTATCAGGCTTTACTGCTGAGCTTTGCATATGTTCCTATATACAATTTTCCAGCCAAAAATAATTCCTTGTTACAGTTGCACATCACATGCATCTAACTCGATTCCTTACATTCAGCATCCAGTTCAGTTGAGAAAACAGGTACGTCCTCCACTCTGACTTGGTACATGCCTGCATCTTCTGGCTGTACATCGTTGACAATGAAATTATACCTTTTTCCAATTCTCCTCAGGCAGTACTTTCTGTATTCATCCTCCGTTCCATATCTGACCCTCTCACCATCCTAGGAAGAGAAAGAATACGCTCTTAAAGGCAGTGCACAACTAGTGCATGTCATTCCAAGCAAATGAGGCCAAATTTGTATTATGATCACCTTGATATAAACAATTAACAACAGAGAAGCCTACACTCTATTACTACTCACAGGGCTCATTGCTTATGTAACGCACAGGTAATACTATGTGCAGTAAGTCCTGCACAGAGCAGAGCATCAGACCCTCGAACTGGGCAAAACAATAGCACTTTGCTAGCTCAGATAAGGGTTTGAAACTTAAATAATACACAGTTATTGTAACTTGGAGGACAAAGTACTTTCTTTGCTTAGACTTAGCATCCTCATAGATGGATGCCATAAAGCAGGTGAGTTCACCACTTTACAGACAGGAAAACACTTGGGTTATGTTCTCCATCCTGTGGCTGCATCGACTTCATGTCATGCATTTGATTCAGAAGTTCATAGAGTTCATCTGACCTCCTCTTTAATGAATTCCAATTTCCCCTGTATTAAAGCCACTAACCACAGTTTGAAATGTATCTTCCAGAAAACGATCCACAGCACTGATCACCTGGGGATCACACCAGGATAACTACAGAACTAGATGGGATGTTTTACTTCCTTGAGATCTTCTTTCACAAAAGTGAATTGTAGTGGAATAACACACTCGAGAAGGTGAATAAAATCAGTCTGTTTTTCTTATATGAGCCTGAAAGACACTGTTAGAATTTCCTCTTACTGGAAGAGCTCTTGAAGCCAAAAGGATGTCAGTAACTGACTGTTTCCCCTCTACATGGATCTACAAATCCCAAGAGATATTCACCACCAAAGACCTCCTGGATACCCACACCAACACTTCTCCCCAGCCAATCTAGGTTTCTGCAGTGGACAGACAACTTTAAGAAGCTTATTTGCTCTCAGACACTGCCCAGCAGATCAAGCATTTTATGCAAGAAGACTTCAGTGGCTGCTGTAAGCTGGCCAACTCATCTCACCCCCTCACCTTCAGCAGATAAACTTTGCTATTACTATTTTTCAGGTCCATCTCCAGAGTGAACATAGCTTTTCCCTCCTTGTTGACCTTGATGTGTCCAAAGTTTTTGATACTGTGTATTAGCTGCAAAGAAAGATACAAGAGCCTATTAAATAAGGCTACCATGACAGAAGTTCTTAAATTGTTGAACTAAGGTGAAATCTACATTTTAACTGCAGAGAAAAGAGCTACCTCTAACTTCATGTGTATAGAAGAAACATCTGTAAGTTTCCAGAGTTTCCTCTTGTAGGCAAATTATATTTTATGTGCTACGTCCTAGTCATTCACACACTATGCAGCCACTAAGAATCCAGGTTTCTACATGTTCTGGTACGTAAAGGCCGGTTTTGACTCTCAGGCATATAACTTTTCAATTTGGGGTCCAGATTCTCATCAGAGGCAACCGAATACAGATTTTAGCATTACCCTATGGTCAGAATCCCCTGTAATTTATGAACGGAACTTCAAAAAAGTCAATAGCATTTTCATCTGCATGAGTATAGAGGTAGGACCTCTTTAAAACATTGTCATAAATCATTCTCTGTCATGCAATAAAAATTTCATCTACAAAGCAAATTTAGGAAGGTTTAGCCTGTTTTCAGAAGCTACTGCAGAACTATAGCACTCTGCAATTTGTTAAAAATCAGTGTTTTCAGTGGTTTCAGTTTATTTTACCTCTCCTTGTTCACTCTCCGCGTCCTTCCTCAGCTCCTGCAGCTTTCTCAGCATCCCACGGAAGTCAACAATTCCGTATTTCATACAGATTTTTTCATAATCTCTCCTATCTGCATGCAGCAACAGTTGCCAGACTGCTTCTTTGTCCAAGGGTTTTGGTTTTGGTGCTGGGGCCCTTAGAACCAGGAAGGGGAAAAAAAAAATCAAAATATTTTGACAGGCAACAAGATGTCTTGTTTTTCTGTATTTAATCCTCTTTCATCTCTCTCTCCATTTTTGTAGTTTACTTGGCCCTGTAGATGTAGACAAGAAAGAATGGGACTCTTCCAGAACAAGTATTCTGCATCTATGCTACAAATTCAATGCTGCCAGGGTACAGTCTTGCCCTGGGCTGTACAGGGCGAGACTAATGCAGTTGGCTGCATTGTTAAATTGTTGGTCACTGGCACACTTTGGCCCAGGCCAGCCTGCACTCTCTCCAGTAACTTCTCAGCACAATTTGGGATGTTGCACAGGCCAGAGATCATTCCCATTAGGCAATCTCTGAAGGGTCCCACCTGGGAAGTGAAGGGGTTTCTGCAATGTGCACATGGCAGTTTGTGCAGTTGGCCTGGGAGCCAGGGCTCAGTCCCTGATCAGCCAGAAAGATGATGAAGACTTGTCATTTAGGAAGTTATTTCTGAGCTAAAAACAAGAAAGCAGAGAAACAGATCTTTTAAATCAAACACTTGTGGTGCAAAGGAACGTACACCTCAAAATGAGGTTGATACCTGCTCTTTATCTCAGCCTTACAGACAGTGGCAAACAGTCTTGTTATGTCTCTCCATATTGATTGTCAACAATTTTGGAAACAAGACATGTTGCCTTGAAGATCTATGAAGCTGTCCCCTATCAACAAGAAACATCTTGGAAGTGTAACAATGGCCTTCATTAGAGGCTTACCGCTTCCTCAGCAGCTTCCTGAAGTCCTGAAGCATCTTCTTTAACTCTATTAAAGGGGAGCGGGGGGGAACAACAAACATTCAGATACCCAACACTGTAAAATACATCCCCAAAAAGAAGATAATGCAAAACAGCCACAGAAAACAGGCCATTCTACTACGCTGTTTACCCCTGGTGATTTTTTCACACTTTACAAAAAAACTATCATGAAACTTAGAGCCAGTATTCTCTGCCATACTCACATCTTTGAGTGGGGTTAAAGATCATCTTTTCCTAGGGGGCTTTCCTCTCTTTCTAGAGAGGACACTGTAGAGACCCACTATATTCCAGCCATGTTGTGTTTGATCCAGCTGTATTTGACATCACAAAACCCTTTTCTAGCATTAACAATTCCAGAATCATTACTTAGAACAGCTCAAAGCCATGTCTAAGAATGTCACTTTACCCAAAGGTAAAGAGCAAGCAGAAAGAGATGACAGAACATCAGAGTTCATTAACCCTTGTCTTACTTTATTCTTTACAAGTTTGGGGCAGTGGTAATGTGGTAGACAGAGAAGAATTAATTATACCACTCCCCAAAAAAAGAAATTATATCTAACTGTATATTTATATTTTTATATATATGTGTGTGTATATACATATATATATAGAAACCCTCTAACTTACCATCAGCAGGATGAACAGGAACGTATTTCGCTTTCCTCTTAAAGCCAACTGTAGTTTATAAGAGAAAACAGGGAAAACAAGCCGTAAATTGAACAAATTAACACTCAAACTAACACCAGTAAACCACTGAACTATAAACCCTCTGTATCTGATACCAATGCAAGAGGAAATCCTAGTCTGAATTTCCTTGTCAATCTGACCCTGACTCCTAGTAATCTCCATCTACGAATGCAATATTTCTGTAACAACCAACTCTGTGCTTACTGGATACTCTCCACAGTGGAGGAAATTTTCTGCCCTATGAAGCTTATAGTTTAAGCAATGGTATGAAATATTAACATCTTGTTTTAGAGATGGGGAGCCAAGGTGCAAGGATTATCTGGCCAAACACAGATAGTTTCCTTCTAAGCTTACGTTACAGGCACACAGGTGAAACGGATGCTTCCAACATAGTTCACCTCCTACTCAAGTAGATTCCAAGAACAGTTCCGTTATATCGTACCCACAAAGTCCTCATTTCTCTCCACTGAATATAAAGGGAAGCAGGGGACTAGGTCAGGTGGACACCACAGATGTCTGAAGTGGGACGAATCCCTTCCAAAATACTGATTTGTTCAACATCATAAAGCAATTATTCAGCCAATTCAACACTAAATCCAGAGTGTCTGACTATGGTCCAGTGCAGTGCCCACAATTTCTTCTCCCTTGCCTTAAGGTTCATACTGTCATGGAGCCACTAACATGAGGGGAGTCACAGGAGACCTCCAGTCCCCAGTGAGGGGAAAAACAGACCTTCACAGCAAGGATACTTAGACAATGCTCTGGGCACCCACCCCCAGAGGACAGCAAAGCAAACCGCTTGGGACCACAGGACCTCTGGAGGACAGAACCTGGCAATCCTACCTTGTATGATCCTGAGGCCGGCAGAGCATGCAGCTTCCCCATATTCATTCACAGCACAGCAACGATACAAATCACTGTCATCTGTAGTCAGTTGGTTTATCTTAAAAAGAGGAACACAGTAAAAGCTCACAAGTGCCGTGGTTCAGCTCACACACCTTCAGCTTCTAATAAAACAGCTACTAAATGACATCTCAGATCTTTCTTCTGTTCCCAGAATGATCTAAAAAGCTTAGTTTGCTTATCTTTGTGTTCTCAGACCTGCTGACATCTGTATCAGCCCACTGCAGGTTTTTCCTTTCCATTGCACTCTTGGTTCCATGAGTCCTGTCTGAAATATTTGATCTTTACCTGCAGAATGAATTCATTTGTAATGTTATTGAAGAATGTTTCGTATTTGGCAGGATCATCCATTCCTCCTCGCATACGTGTCCATTTCACGTCAGGGGTTGGGACACCTTTGACGACAGCTCTGAAAATGGCATTTTTACCTTTGAAAAGAGACAAGAAATTAATTATTTAAGACAGCTTGAATGTAAGCACTTTCATGTCAGGCCCCTTATTTTGTCAACAGACTGATCTCCAGAGTGAGACATCTGTTTTGTTTTAGGCAGAAACATTCTTCAAAAATAATTATATCTTTTTGTTTTCTCTGTAAAAGATGCCCAAATTACCAATTTAAGTTGCATTGAATGCCCAAATTACTGTGAGACATCTGCCATAATCTCCATCCTAACTCACTGTCTTTCAAAGAGATTACTTGAAAACTAACTTCAAAATTCACCACTGACACGTATGGCCTTTGCCTACGTTTTTATTGCACAGCCATGTGGCTAAGAGAAATCATGTACCCAAGAGAGCAGCATTTTGGTATCTTGGTTTGACTTTGACCTCCCTCAATACTTGGGCAGGGTCAAAAAGCAAGCAGTTATTAGCTCAAGTCCAGGCTGGGCTACCTTTCCCCACACCAGTAATGTCAGGGTTTGCCTGTATTCAACCATAAAAAGTCCTTAAAATGTGGTGTTAGCCTGCCAGACGTGGCTGCTAACATCCTGTGAGTCTCTGAAATCAGTGGTGCTATAGCAAGTTCAGCCTAGACTTGCTTCTGGCTACTTGTATGAACTACTTGTGCCACCGCCATGAAATGCCCAGATCCATTCTCGTCACGCATATATTCCCCTAAAGTTCCCATTGCCTCTCCATTCCTTCAGACTATTTTCTTTGCTGTGACCATGCTGGGCTGGATGCTAAATAACAAAGGACTTAGTGTGCTGGAGTCCCCTGTCTCTACAGTCACCGGTAAAGTTCACCTGTAAATAGTTGCAGCTCCTGGTCTCTTTTTCATCTGGATAAATTTGGATTTATTAGGAGGTGGAAACCAGAAAATACCCCCTCTGCACACTTCAGAAAACCCATTCTTAACAGACAACACTGTACCACAACTGGGAAGACCCATGCAGATTAGGGTGTTTCCCCATGACTCCCTACATGTCTTCTGTCTGGAATATCTTCCTTGTCTGCTAGCTTAGCACCACCTTGCACCCCAAACACACCAGGCTCAGCTACTCAAAGAGGCAAGGAAGGGAGAAGTGGATGGGGTTTACCTGTGAGCTCTCTCATTCACCTCTGCTTCCTAAAACCCCGAGTACACTGCAGCTGACCACAGAAACCTCTAACCGCTTTACCACTGCCTAGTACAAACCTTTTTTTTTTTTTTTTCCCAAAAGGCTTCAAAGACATAGGAAACAATATGAAACAAAACACAGAAATGACTCGTGTAGGTAAGCGGGAGTGTCACAGGGCAATAGGAACGGAGATGAGTTGTGACTGGGGATGTAGCTCAGGGTGGAAACGATTACTATCTTTCTTATGCAATAGTTTTGGTCTTCAGGTGACCAACACTGTTAAAAATTCTCCCCAGAAAGTCTTGCAATATTTCCCACACCCTTCTGCAGTCAACACCAAAAAACTTAATTGATGCAGCAAGCTCCTGCCAACAGATTCTTATCAAAAGACATCTTCCAACTATTTCTGAGCTTGCGGTACTATCTAATATTAAGGTTGTTTCCAACTGATTATACCTTTGCCAAATTTTAGGCATTCTGGCTGCAAATTCCTATCCTTGCCATCTGTCACAGGACACAAGTCCACAGCTAGGAGTATCAGCTAATCCAGGCACTGAATGCAATGGGGCAACGGTGATACAGAGACACTCGTGCCTCTGCACAGCCACTGAATTCAGTTCACAGTGACCAGCCTGGAGGCCCTAACATCTTGTATGTGAACTACGAGGAACCTACTGCAAATGAAATAACTTGAGAAATTTAGGCAGGACGGCTGACCAAACCGCCCTGGTTCACGCCTGAAACGTGCAATGGGAGGAAGGTGGAGGAGGAGGAAGGTACCACTAGAGGCCACTGCGCTCCTTCATAAAATCTCAATGGCTCGTGAAAATCAACCGATGGGCGTAACGACACTGAAAGCCAGGGTGTTCGTTAGTTGCCTTCTCTGTACTCTAACGATCCATACTGCTTCTTGAAGTACAGCCTAAACAGCATCTGCAGTCAGTATATCTTACTTCAAAAAGCAGTTAATTTTGGTGCTGAACACTCTATAGTAGTTAGTTCAACAGGAAAAACCGACTTTTTCCATGCCCTTAATCTTTTGCTGTGAAATACTTGGAGAGCTTCCTGCAGAATTCACAGGAATTGTTGTACACATTAGGAGCCAGATTTTGATCTTGCATATGCTAGCGAAAACTCGGAATACCTCTATCAGTACTGATGGCATTTTCATCAGTACAACAAAGACTTTGGCCACACAACACTTTTTTCTGGTATAGTCAAATCTCCTTAGAGACTAGCTTCCTTTAATTATGATAATTGCTTAATGAAGGTGAGATGGTCTGTGGCTTTGACTGCTCTTCAAGAATCTCACCTTCCTGCAATGTCAGAGTGACGGGTTTCCGCTCAAAGTCAGGTGTGCTGCATCCTTTTGGAATATCATCCACAAACTGGGTTATAACAACTCCTGGGATGGAAGATTTCTTGAAGGATCTTACTAGGAAGGCAAGGAAAAATACATTCAGTTAAGATAATTTGTCCTTTAGAAACTCTCTCAATCTGCATTGCCTCTGTGGAACAGTAGCTGTTCCTGCTATAAAGGACACCTGCATTCTAGTACTACAGGCTGTAAGCGTGTCCAAAGGCTGGAGCGTTACAGTCTGTGATGTTGTGCTGATTCATTGCCAAGCTAGGGCCCAATGGGAAAATCTGAAAGAGAGATCACAATCCAGGGCCACATCGGCTTACAGGTCTAGTGGCGACCTGGATAGAGAATGCTTTATGTTCTGTTATTGTTCCAAATAAAACTTCCGAATCTGACATGACAAAGACACTATTGCAAAGGTCAGCAGAACCTGATGGGCCAGTTACTGGTATCTCTCCTTGTGGTGGTGAAAGACAGATACCTACCTACCAAACAAGAAAAGCAAGTTGGGCTTTTTCTCAGGGGTACCCCGGTTTTCATTGCTGTGTTTATTCTCTCACCTGCCTGATGGCTTGTCATGGTGCTTTACACAGCTGCCTATGGTCAGCACAAACAGACTACAGGTTCTCCTGTGAAAAAGACAAATCATTTCATTTATTCGCAGATCACAAGGAAAATGTCAGACATTAATACTGCTCACTTCTGTCAGACATTAATACTGCTCACTTCTATGATACAGTTTGCCCTTCCTCACTTGCCACATCCTAGCAGCCAAGTTGAAAAAGGCCTGCCAATCAACACACCGTGGTATGCCTTTCCAAAACACATCATGACACAGTTCTGAACCAATGCAAACCAGGTACGAAATGGCTAGCAGGGCTAAATGGAAAACGTATGCATCTAACAGCATCCCTCTGTCACCTCTTCCATTTCCATGTCATCTGGCTTGCCTCCAAAGACCTCCTCTCATATTTCAGGCAAATATTACACCACATGGCACTCACGTGGTGAGTTCTGATGGATGACAAGAGCAGTTGCTGAGAAGAAAGCCACAGAAATGGATGTCTAAACTGGGGCATGAAGCAGAAGCACATCCTGATCTAAATTAGCTTGTTTAAATTAGCAACAGACCTGAGAGCAGACTATAAGCTACTACCTACTTTAGAAGGAAATAGTGAAGTGTGAACTTGGCGTTAACTAGCTATTGTTATAGATCACTCATGTGACCTCCTGCTAAAGGTGTCTCTTTCCCTGTATTTAGAAATTGGACAACATGTAATGTAACACATCACTATCTTGCAAGTGAACTGTGAAGGCAGATTCCTTGTCATATGAGAGATGCTCGGGAACTATAGAGTTACTGAAGCTCTGAAAGAGCAATTAGATTAGATTCCCATGTGGGATTAATGCTGTCTCTCTGTTTACCCTCTGCACTCCTTCAGTCAACACAGTCACAGAAGAACATGCAACTTTCAACAGTTTTAAAAGGCAGATGGACTCTGTCAGCACACCCATGGTTTTAATTCTGTTCCCTATATCAGCCATTCATCCAATCTAATATTGCCACACTATACTGGATGAAAACTAGGACCCCAACATCCCCTTGTTATATGCTTAGCTTGGAGTTGCATTAGTTGTATGACACTTGGTTTCAGCTAAGGGTAAAAGACAACTAAGCTAACAAAAATAATTTGTGTCGCATGTCCCATAGATAGGCCAAAGAAAGTGTAACTCACAGCACTTCTGGGTCAAATTCTGAACCAAAAGGATAAACTTTGTTTTTCTGTTAATCGGCAGTGGCAAACAGGAACGTAGACATCTCTCCACAACAAATCACTGGCTCCACTGCTGCCCTTAACACAAACCTTATTTTAGGGCTCTGCAGACTATACAAATCTCATAAATAATTGATTACTTGGAAAATCATTCTGTTAGCCTCACTGGCTTCAGTGGAAATGCACATGAAACAACAGAAATGGGAAATGATAGATGGGACTGTGCAAATGACAGCCAAGTCCTCTATGTCACCTCCCCGTCTGGTGTGGGTGACTTTTGCTGCTATACACCAAAACAAGAGTTTTACATTTCAGTGCTCCAGCTTCCATGTGCTGATATTTTGGCGTATCACATAGTCACTTCTGAAAACCATTGGCAGATGTTTTAAAAATTGCAAGTGAAGGGAACAAACAGCTTGTGGGAGGGAAAAGATGGAAAAGTGAAAGGAAAATACGATGATTCCAGGGCACCCTGCCCTGCACCGGGCAGGGCATTGCATAGCAAATGGCAGAGTTTTTCAGAGACTCTTGATCATCCTCTTCTGATGGATTTATTTTGTCCTCCAAAGTACTGAACTGTATTAACAGTGAGCATTATAATCCCCTATTGCCTTCTGTAGTCTTGTATCTTCCTAAACTCCTGAGCTGAAATGTCTAATGATTACAGTTTTCAGCAGACATGATGACTTGACATCAGCTTGCAACAGTATTCTACTAAGCTCTTTTTAGGTTACGCTCACATTTCTTCTTTGCTACTCCTCATGACTTCTCTCTACACTAGGCAATATTGACGAGTATCTACAATGAAACAGGAACATGGTCCAAATTCTCAGGTCCAAAGCTATCAAGAAACTTACTCTTTTCTTGTTACCAAATGTATCATGTCATACGGTTGTTCCCAGTCCAGTGTGACATAACATAATTATAACCTATTGAGAGATGAGAGATGACCATATTCAAATGTAGTTTAAAAAAAGAAATAATGATGATATATGCATCGGTGGTAACAGACACCACATATGCATCTTCTCAATGTACAATATGCCATACAGGCACTATGCATAACCTCCTGAGTTTACAGGGCCTTAACTATTTCAGAAATTCACCTGGATTAAAGATAAGCTGCTGTGACTCCTTATACTCCTGTGAATTCTTGCCTTCTGGAGAGTGAGACAGAAGCATGTTAATGCCACACATTGATTGCACAGTTAAAATAACAGTGCCAGGATACGCAAGAGAACATTCCTTCAGCGTAATTAATCCAACCACATCGCCTTTTCTAGTGTCTTCTATGTTAAATGAGGACCAGAAAATAACGTATCAGCTGGCAGAGACTCATTCAGACCCTTTCCTGCTTACTTTTAAAATTTCTGCTCCCTTCTTACATGAATAACCATGGTTTTTCTTTGACTTCAGTTCAATCCTAGACGAGAAATCACAGAATTTTTACAAGAAATGAAAGACAGCAAAAGCCTTCCAAAAATTACCACAGTGTAATTCACATCTTCACTCACAGATGCTTGAAACATAGGTGTCCACACTAAGATGATCACTGAGGTTGCTATCTATTCAACAGAGACAGACAAATACTTCCAAAAGGCTATCTGCTTCTCCCTAGGTGAAATGCTGCTGAGCAATATCCCCAGCACAACAGGGCTAATGCTGGAAGTAGCTCAACACTCTCACTCCTCTGAAAAATACATCACCCTTGCCCACCTAGCCTTTCACCCTTGCGTCACCCTTGCCCAGCTAACCAAGACTGGGCTATTTCCCAGCCCAGGCAGAAGTCTGCCTGCTTTTCAGCTGTGGAGACATTCTCTTTGGAGATGTGGCAAAGCTTCCACAGCTTTGAATGCAGAGCAGGAGCAAGACCTTGACTTGTAGATATTTCTAATCTACAAAAATAAACCAGATAGCCTGATGGCGTGGGAGATCTGCCCTTCATTTTGTCTATCCATCAATCTGTCCAAATGAGATAGAGCAAGAGCCCATTCCCTTTTGCAGTCTGACTGGACACTAGTGATAGAGCCATTAATCAGTTAAGTGAATAAGGAAAACATTTGGGACTCACAGGATTTGGAGGTACTAGTGGTGTCACACAGTTATTTATGAGGTTCAGACAGTGGAACAGACAGACAAGATGTGACATAATTGCTGGCAGAGACTGGTGGGCAAAATTAGCCAAACTTGTAAAGAAGTGACAGGCAGTGACTGGTTCGGACAGAGGTGATGGGTCCAGAGGCACGGGATGTACCACAGACATTGGCACAAGCACAGTAAATGTGGAGTACAAAGCCATTAGCATAGACCACAGCAGAAGACTTGAATCATCTTTATTTTTTGATTATATTAATGGCAACAGATGTACCATTCTATTTCTCTTTGTAATTCATAAAAATCAGGACAGTTCTAACACAACAAATATTTTGTGTTGGACACAAATACCAAATTGTGCTCAGTCTTAAATTCTAGCTGTGCTTTACACCAGAAACCCAGGTACTCACTAAGAAGGATTTCTCACTGAAAATTTCTCTTTTAGCTTTGGGTGGGCTTGCTTTGTTTATTTGTTAACTTTAAGTAATATTTTGAGCTTGAGTCTTCCCATTTCAGAAGATTTTTAAAGAAAAATCTCAAAGACTTTGGTTAGAACCACAGAACTGAAGGCCAGCAACTGCAGAAGTGCAACTTCATGACAACTTCTGAGCAGGTCACAGAGGGGGAACGTCACAAGCACTCCAGTGATGAATGGTCTTATGTAGAGTGGGGAGGAATGCCCAAGGATCAGATTTTGTGTGACTTATCCCTTCGGTAAATCTATACTTGACTTGATCTTCTCTTCTGCCTCAGGGATTATGAATATAACATAAGCGATTGCTCATGCTGTCCACAATTTACGTACGCATACACCAGATACTCCACAGCTATTTATTTATGAAAGTGGCACTGATAGAAAATGCCAGAAGGAGAGACACATTATCTATATTTTCTAAGTGAATGAAAGCAATTAAGGCCCAACAGTGGTGAAGAGGACAGTGAATTCACGTCAGTTTGGTGAAGCAGGTATGGGATGACCACACGACAACAGGTCAGTCTGTTCCTTTTGATGTCCACAACATACCTATGAATTCTTTCATAATTTACATGTGCATTTTCATACAGTCAATAAATTTAAAGCCAGCATAACAGAGCAAATACAACAGAGTTCTACTAAACATCCAGAAGAAAAAATAACATATCCCTACTTACTGTCCCAAGAAACAATGTGTCCAAGATAAAAAAAAAAAAACCAAACAACAGCTTTAGAAACCATAGTGTACCTGGGCCACAAGCCCTATGTTAGCTCCATGGGACAGTTACAGGAGATCTCCAACAGCCTGCCATCTTACTGGGGCAATCAACGTATGCTGTAGGAGACCACTCCTCCCAGAGCATTTTCAACAATTTTCAGACCTACTGCAACCCAGAGCAATGCCTACTGTGACAGTGAAGGTGTCACTTCATCCTCCCAACTCTGTATCAGCCCTACACAAATCTCAGCGGTGACATAACCAAACTCACTACCTTGTAAGTTGAACTTCGGAGATGATCCTGCTTGAAGTCAGCACTGTGTCTCCTGGCACCACGGTGGCTCTGTCTGTTGGCTCAGACCACAGAGCTCTTCATAGGTGTTCAACAGGTCTCTTGGTCACAGATATTAGCGATCTGTATGAAAGAAGCCACGCCCCTTATTAATCTGTTGTAAATGTCACTAAGTGGCAAAAGAAATGACAAGTTCTTGTCCCCCACACACCTCTCCACTCTCCTAGAAGCTAAGTCTGTGCTCAGTAGCTGCCAAGTCAGGGCGTCTCTATACTGTGCTGTGCGCAGTTGTAGGGGGCTTGTTACCCGCCCATGCCTCCCACAGCACCAGGGGAGGTGCAACTGAACCCCACTGCCTTTGGCAAGCCTCAACCAAGGCAGTGGGCCAACTTGGTCAGATGCGACCATCAGTCAAGGCAATGCTGGATTTCCAAGTGTAAGCTGGGTCAAGACTTTGTACCTCAAGGAAGGACAAACATTTGTGCAGATCAACGGCTTGTCCAAGGAAGGGACAACCTGTACATCCAAGTTTTGTACGACACACCAGTAAACTGTTTCTCAGAGGTCGTTGAGTCCTCAGGAGATCTCATAATTGCTTAGCAGAGAAGTAAAACCGGTGAACTATTGCATTTGTGTATGGGGCAACCATGCCTGGGCTTGGCCTTCATAAGTAAAGTCTTTCAGTCTGTGCTGTTCTGAGAGGTCTGAAAGAAATCCAGTTCCTCCTAGAACAGCTTCACCACTACAGCCAAAACAGACACCTCAATTCACAGTCTTTCCTTCCAACACAGCCACAGGCTGATCCCTGCTCCCATGAGCAGCAAGAAGGCCCCTTACTTCCATGGACAGGTTTACCCTAGAAGTGCAAGTGCCCCAAAATCTTTTGCTTCCAGTCTGCCCTTGCAACCTGTAAGCCTTTCTTCCTCTACTCAGAAAACTGACTTAGAAGCAAAGGTGCCTCTATTTAGTTCCTGATGTTCACAGAGATGGCCAGTCTGGGATCAAATGCTATCTTCTCCCAGCACCACTACATGCAGGCAACAAAGCCTACTCAGTCTGGGAGTCTACTTTCCTTCGTGTCTGGCTGAGAACTTACAATCTTTTTTTCCTTTGCATTGTGTGCCATACTAAATCCTCACATTCAGCTCTGAGATTCTGGCTCCAGAAGTTGGCAATGGAATTACTTTTGTCATGCTGACCTCCAGAACAAGGTTTTCCTCTGCTTTCCTATCAGGAGATTAGAGTTCTAAAAGCTGTCTTTAATGGGAAAGGGAACATAAAGTAAAAACTTGGTCCTATAGCTAGGACTCGTGTTACACAGGACAAAGAAGAACCACGAAAAGCACCGTTTCTGCTAATCTTAGAAAGATGATCTTTCCGTTTTGGTAGCAGTATGATTCGTCAGCTGTTCTGAAACAGCTATCAAAAACTTGTCCTTTGCAGGGCTGGGGATCACCATTTTAATCAACAATTTGAAATGTGAAAATGAAATTCTGGAGTAATTTTCTTCATTCCTTCTTTCTTTTTGACAGTTATTGCTGGTGACCGTATTTATACCTTCCCAGTGCAAAAGAAAACATGTTGATAGAGGAAAATGTGATTGTTCAAACTGATGCTTGGGCTAAAATCATTCCGTTCTACATCTCTTGTTACATTCACAGTGATATAAAAGTAGAAGCAATTCCAAAGTCAAATATAAACAATTTGAAAGTTAACAAACTAAGAAAATAAGACAACAAGGACTTTCCGTCTGCTGCTGGAAAATCCTCGCACTCAGGAGCAGACACTGTTTTCTAGTGGTGTCCCAGTGGTTTCCCACAACATCTTTCTCTGCCTGTTTTGGCCAATGATCACCCCAAGGACACTTCCTCAGACATTAGTCTTACTGGTCCGGGGCAGCAGTTATGTTACTTTGTTGACCAAATGCTTAGCCTTAACATTAAGTACCTTTAATAAAACCAGTTGCTACGCAAGACTCAAAAGACAGCGACACTTCAGGTAAGCCATAGGAACGCTCCCAGAGGAAGCATTTATTAGCTTCTACTAAAGGCTGATTTCAGCTCTCATCAACTGCAGCAAGAGCCGTCCGCGTAGCAGAGTTAGCTCAAGCAAAGGACCTGAGCCATCCCAGAGGCACAAGGCTTACTGCTGTTCCCCTTCCCAATGATTTTCTCCCCACTGAAAGCCCACAGCCGATGATATTTAGTCTCAAATCAAAGACATTTCTATCAATGTGTCATTTCCATCAATGCCACTTTCATAAATAAATAGCTGTAGAGTATCTGGTGTATGCGTACATAATGACAATTTAGCTGTTGGTCTCTGCCTGAACAACTGAGGAATTCCTAATTAGATAGGCAGTTGGGTCTAGCAAGTACCAGGAGAGCCACAACTCTGCCTGGTCCATTGAACCTGGACCTGATAGGGCTTTGACCTATTTCCAGCCCTGGTTTTACAGTTTTCTTGGCGGGGAAGGCAGGGAGACCTCTCTTACAGATGGACTGACAACTTAAAACCATCTGTGACAGAGCAGAGTCCTCCAAGAGACTGACCTTCTTCCATTTCACAGTTTGCTTTCCACCCGCCCACCCAAAAGTCCTGTTAACCCCTGCATGCCAGTGGATAAGCTACCACATACCACTGAAAACCTGCAAAATGTCATAATGAATCCTGGCACATTCAGCAGCGGTCACTGCTTTCACTGCAAAGGGGACACGTTTTTCCCTGGAAGCAAGTTCATTCCCCTAATGAAGGGCAGTGAAGAAGTGTCAAGAAGCAACAGCTGCAGGACAGTTATTTCAGGACTGAATCGAAAAGTATATTTTATCTGGAAACAAGACTATTCCCACTATTCCTGTCTTCTGTTTTCCCTGCAATTCCCTTCTTCAGCATATCAATATGAAGTCTACCCATTCTGACCAGTGACACTGGCACAACTCTTCTTATAGACAATTGGTGCCCACCACATGGCTCAGACAGAGCAAGAAGTGAAGAAACCAAGACCTGGTAGGTCCAAAAAGCTGACTGGACTTTCCAGTTCACTAACAGATGACCAAGGTCAAAAGTTAGTCTTTTACTTGAGTCTATTGGCCAAGCCACACCATTGCCCTGCAGCGTGGGGGTCTGGTCAGTCGCTGCGCTGAAGGTCAAGGCGATGTCAGGGAGGCTTTGGGGCAGAAATATTCAGAGATATGTAACAGGTCAAGGTATGCAAAGCTCAGAACTTGGGTTCAAAGGCTACTTCGAAATAATTGCAATGAGAACCCCATAAACACTGCACACACACAAAAAAAAAGTTGCATTCATTCAAGGATGGGAAAGGGCATAAAAAATGGAATAAAGGTCCAAATTCACTGAAGACTACCAGTTACCTGCATTCCTACCGCCACCCAGCATACTGCATTGAGTCAGGTGAGTCTGACAGTACCAATCTTGCTAGTCATGTATAAGTAAAAGGACATTTTATCATTCAGATCAGGCCATGGACCCGGTGGGTCACAGGAAGACATTTTATTTTTACCAGGAGAATGCCCTGCACCAGGATAAGGAATACTCACACCACACAAGTGGGTGCCGCAAATGAGTCTTCTGGACTCATAGTATTTTATTTGAAATATATGTGATGTACCAAGTATTGAGTACTCACAGCTCACTTTGATTTCAGTGGAAGAAGCTCATGCTCAGCCCAGTTCCTCAACATCAGCTCATCCATGTTGTACACTCCAGAAGAAATTTAAAGGACTATTTTAAGGCTTGAAGCCTTGGTTATTTTACCTCCCACACCCAAGATGCCACTCTGCCCCTTTGCTACCAGCAAGCTGAGGTCTGTCATCACTGTTCACGCAGAGCCATGATTAGACCCACTGCTGTTAGCTGGACTTTCAGACGCTGAGATGCAACTCAGCATAAGGAAAAGATTAGAATCAGGGTAACAAATTCAAGAAGCAGCAGCGCTCTGCTTTCACACTGTAGATTAGCTCCCTGCTTCCCACGGTGCATGGAATTCCTTCTATTCCCTTGGTCAGGACCGATTTAATCTGTTTGCAGCCATGACTGACTGGAGGGGCTTGCTAGCATGATCTATGATTTCTTTCTATCCAATCTATGATATCTTTCCCCTTACGATAGCTGCTCTAATGACTTTCTTACATGCTCCAATGCCTAGGCTGGCCAGTGTTGGGTTTCACTTACCAGACTCACCAAAGATGCGATTAAACATCAACATGTTACCAGACATACCACCCCACCAGTACTTTTCACCCCTCCTTGAGATACTGAAAAAAACAACATTTTAACCTGCTGTGTGCTTTAATGAATATAGAAAGTCAGGCATGCCTGCATCGCTTTCATTTGACCCTATATGGCCACTGGACTTTGCCAAATGTCTTCTTCTCTATTCACATTTAAATATACATTCACTATGTATATTTGAACCACTTTGCATACGCCACCCCTTGGCCATGCAGAGGGTTAATAAAGCTCACTACAAACAGCGAAAAAAAAAAAAATAAAATTGTGCTATTCAGATGCCACAAAAGACTCAAGTTTTAAGGCTTTTTCTCATTCCCGACCCCCCCTCCCCTGGCCCTGCTTCAAACTAGAGCACACAACAAATACCCCGCTTCTGGTTTATTTATTTGTTTCCCCAACCTCTCAGTGGCAACAGATGAAAAAAGCCCAGTCCTCGCATGACAAGCTATTTTAATATTTCATGCTCTAATGTCCCAGGAAGTTTGACACTGAAACAAACAGTAAGAAAATCTCTCTGAAACACCAAGAGTCCGCAGCATGTACCACCTTCCCGCTCTCTCTGCAGGACACCTGAATATTATTGTCGGCATTGTTCTAGTGCTGCCCTGCCTGACCTTTGCCTGCCCAAGTTAACATGGTGCCAGAGGACTCCCATCGCTGGGAATGCCATCCGATTACTTCTGAAGGTTGTTCTCTGTCAAACTCTCTCCTTATCCAGCACTAAATAATGGAATAAATAAGTGTCATCCTGAGACAGAAAACTATGCCAGCATCCAATGGAGAAATAACTAAAACAGAAATAATCACAGTGGAAAGGACAGCATCTCCCCCCTTTTACCCCTCCTTGCTCCAGGAATCCTGCATTTTCACAAAAGTGTTGCAGTGTCCCCCCTTCTGCAGTCATGAAACTAGCAGGGTCTGTCACTCCCCATCAGTCACCCTTCCCGCCTTGTGAAGGGGATCGCAAGGAGCTCGAACACACCTTGGCTCACAGCAAACACGGCTACCGAAACAGGTACACAGCACCCACCTGCCTGTGCCACCGCAGAGGTCCTCTTCTGCCCTGACAGCTGTCCAAGCTGCAGCTCCCCCCAGTCCTTTCTGCTGTCAGTGCTCAGTTGTAAGATCAGTACTGGGTCCTTGGGATCCTCAGCTGCTCCCTCCGTCTCGCCTTCTGCCTCCCCTTCTCTCACACTTAAATCTCTCTCTCGCCCTCTCCCTCTGGTAGGTGAAGCCTGTCACAGGGCTGTTAGCCTGTGAGACATCCAGATGATATTTTTTTATGGGAACCTGATGCACCTGCCTCCTATTCATTATTATTTCAGTCCATACCAGTAATGGTGCTGGACAAATTTGAGATTAACATAATTCTTCACCATTTCACAAGTCATTGGAGTGGTGCTTTTTCTGCAGATTGTGTTTCCTCTTCACAGCAACTCATTAAAAACTTTGACACAGCTGAATGGCTCTGGATGTTTTAAAGGAAACTGCAGCTTTATTGGTTTGAAACCAATCTCAAGAACAGCTAGGGTTACTAACTTCGGTCGAGTGGCCAAGACATTTAAAGATGAGGCGTCTCCAAATATGCTCCTTTTAAAAATAACTCTTTGAAGAGTTAGTATTACAAATATAAAGGATGAACAGAACATTTCACAGCACCAGTTCACAGAATTTATTAGCTTGCAGTTGAAAAGCATGAGCCTGCACTCCAGTGACATGGCTGAGAGCAGCCTCCGTTACCTGCATAGCTGTGCATACCCCTTGGAACTAAAGGTACCTCAGAAGCATTAGCAGGCAATTAGGAACCGTTAGGTCAGGCTGGAAATGGAGATCAGATGTACGGACTAGGTTCTGCTTATCAGGAAAGGCTTCTTCTGCTAGGAGACATTTATCCAGAGTCACCTGGAGCTAATCTAGATAAAACTTAATGAAAACAAAAGAGAGTCCCAAAATAAAAGAGCCTAAGGCAGGGGATGAAGAGGTTTACACACACAGTTTCCTCAGCTTGCAGAGGGTAGTGGGCACCCATGGACTACCCAAAGCTCTCCTTGCTCCCACCCCTCGTAGGTTTGCAAGCTACAGACATTTCTGGTGTTTCATTGCCCACATTGTTCACCTCAGGGACAGTCACACCTTGGGTGATAATGTCAGCCATACTCACTAATCTCAAAGGCAATCCTGCACAAACTGTGAGGGAAGGCGCACACAAGCACATCAGAGCTTTTAAAAAGCAGATGGATAAAGTTCAGCAGCTTGTCCTCTTCAAGAAATAAAATGTGCTTGTGGCATAGGCTGTACATGAAGCACTTCAAGCACTGAAACGTGGGCAAAGTCCACAGCCCCAACGATGTAACCTAGCCTGGAATCACACCAGCTAGTCCAGCGCCATCCAACAGGAGATGCAAGAATCTAAGGAAAACATAATTTTCAAAGGTTTTGCTTCCAACCACTTGAAAGCAAACCCACACACACCAGGCAACGGGCCTATTGCACCCCGCATAAAACTATACCTCCAGTGCACCAAGCCTCGGTAAGCCCTTAATTGTTAAGAAGGCACAGCAAGAAGTATGAAGATGAAGTAGCAGGAGGACAGCAGTTTTGCTTGTACTTTTATGTACTTTCCAGGAAATCAGATAACTCAAATGGGGTTATCATTCCCTAACCCTTTTACTTCAGATTAATCAGCTTTTTGAGTTTGGATTCTCAGTCCCTTGACATCACAGTGGCCAACTGAAATCTGCTGAGGATTTCCTACCTTGCCCATCAATAGCTAAGCATCCTTCTTGTAAGTGAGAGCGCTTGAGCTGTCGCACAATCTGCTGAAGTTATACTGGAACAGATTTAAGCCATAAAGTGCAGGTGACATCCCAAAGAATCACATTTACACACACTTGCAGTCAGCAAAACATAGAAGGTCCCATTTCATGTGGTAGAAGAGAAAAAAGGTCTTCTGCTGCAAAAAGCAGAGTACCAACAACCCAGGAGATGCTAAAATCAGTCTGATGATAGACTTGAAAATATGTCCCAGTTACCAGACCTCAGAAACCCAAAGGGCAGCCTTATGTAATGTGCTTTACTTAGCAATCCTGACACATCCCTTTCCAATAACCCACTTCAACAATTTGTACGCCTGGGTATTCCCTTCCCTTTGACAACCCTCATAAATATTATTTCCTATCAGACATGTGAGAGAACTCTACTGGAAACCCACCAAATACTATGACCGCGCTGACCTGAGGATGTGAGATTCCAATTGTAATTTCATCCCAAATTAGCAAGTGGTTATTGGTTGTCTCAAAATTGCATTTGTCGGGAATGAAAATTCTTTGCCAAAATAAGCCATTCAGATTTATTTACGACACAGACAGATTTTGTTACTCTCCCGCAGAGTATTATCCTAAAACACTGTCAGCTTGACCAGCTCTGGCCCTCTCCCCTTCCACGTTGCAACCCAGTCATTAAATTGTCCATTAGAAGTTGTACTGAGGGCACAAAAACCTTCACACCTCTACATCAAATGAGGATAAAACACGGAAACAACCTACTAGTGCATTAAGCCTGAGAACCCTGAACCTCTGCTGTGACAGACTAAGAATACAATCCACTTTGTGCTCTTCTCAAGCTTTATGCTCAAAAAGTATGGAGTCTCAAGGAACTGGACATGGACACTAGAGACAGTTGTACAAATTGTCACATCTCAGCCATTTTCATACTCCCAGCATGTAGTCTTGACAAAAGTGTCCCACAGCAAGGCACAACAACACTGCTTCAGACCCAAAGCACAGGCTCCACACCAAACCAGGATGCAGCCTGGCAGCAAAGCATCCCTCTGAGGGACCAAAGATCCATTTTGATTATGTTTGTCATCTCTCAAGCATCCAGCCAGAACAATACATCACAGTCCCTTCAGGCACCTGAGCATGTACAATTCACTATTGCCTTCAAAGGCCACACTGTGTCAGTAATCACTGGAAGTCTCGCCTCTAGGGAGGCTGATCTCAGGTACCCAGCTTCTGTGGAGAACAAGCCCATGAGCTGAATGACCTACCCAACAGCCAGGAGCTCGGCATAAGCATCCGGACATCAAGTGGAGGGTATGGTTCAAAACCAGAAACTCTACCAAGTAAAGTGCTGGGATCCCCTCAATTACCCAGGCCCAGGGTATAAAGGCAGACTCCCCTCTTAGTTGTCCTACAGCCTTCTGCCAAAGGGGCAGTGAGCACCTGTTAGGCAGAGAAGACAAGTTACTGAAGCATCCAAAAGCACTCAGAGCCTTCCCGGGGGTTCAGCTACAAGACAAACTAAGGGCCATCACCACCAGAGCTTCTTTTTCAACTATTGCACGTCCCTTTTCCCCACCCCTCAGCCACCCACATCCGCCAGATCAGTAACTGCATCTTCAGAATAGCAGCAGGAGGACATGAGAATGCCCCAGGTAATGTCACATAAAAAAAGATGGGCCAAAACCTAAGCAGCAGGGATAACCAAACTGGGTCAGAAACCATTCACCTCTTCCAGCCTTCTTCAAATGGAATTAGTATGTGCCAAAGGGGATTCACTGGAGCTCACCTGACCCAGAACCACTGACAGACAGCAGCCTGCCCTTGTAAGCTCTGATTGCTATCTGGGTAACCTGACCTCTGCCTGTGGGCACAAACCAGGCCAGCTGACACTAAGCAAGACGGTAAGTGTCCAGCCTACAAACGCCTCCTTGGTCCTGGCCCAAGGCAGGTCCGATATCACCCTCTCACTCTGGCTTGGCTGACAGTTGCAGGGATCCTGATGGCCTTGTGAGGGCTTTTACCACACCATGAAGGCAGCTGAGCTTTTTGCCCCCAAACACCCCGTGGCAGCCAGTTCTCTCGCTTGTTCTCCCACGTGATAGTGACCCAGTGTGTGACAGTCACAGGCCTTTACTGCTCGCTACCAGTCACAAGGCCAGCCCAGGGTCCTTAGCAGGGAAATACCTGTAAGAGCTGGATGCTGGGGAGCAGGCGGGGCTGGGCTGGTCCCCAATGGAAGGGGCAGCCCCAGCAGCAGCACGTACCTTACTAACCAGGTGCTCTCACCCAGCACCTGGTGCGGGCTAGCGGAGAGGTGATGGTAAAAAGTCAAGGCCAAGGTCAACCTGGGAAATCCACACAAGAGTTCAGGCACCAGCCTGAATACAGGTGCAACTACAGCAAAGGGCAGGAGGGGGACAAAGGCCCAGGCCTGAGTTTAAGTAGAGCTCCTGGGCCATAAGTGGAGGGTGTGGGAAGGGGTCCCATGTGAGGATGCTCAGGGCAATTAAGGCCTATTAGTGCCCTCAGAGCCCCATCCCTGGATTTCAGAACTTTATTCCTGTGACACAGCAGCTCGCCTAGGCCTTGCAACCAAAAGGGGCTCAGCACCATGCTTCAAATTCAGCTCCCCCTTCCCTCCCACCCTGCCTTCCCTAAATTGTCCTGCTTCTATGGGTGGTTCTGCTCTTCTGCTGACTTCTAGGCCCAAACAACCTCTCTATTCCCTCGGCAGCACTCATCTGCCCCAGGCGCCTTCCCTGTTCATGACTGAAGGGGATGGTGGGAGCAGAGCCAGGGGGAGGGGCAGGTAGCAAGCAGAAAATGCACCGGGCAATGGACAGGCAGTCAAGTACAGAGGTTTACCTCCCTCTCCTCTCACTCCCCAGCATATGACAGGAAAAACTGTACCATTTCATTGAACGTACTCTTCACTACTTTGGAACTAAAGAGGAAAGTCCATTTTTGTTAGGATATTCTGTTTTTCTGAAATTTTCAGACTGAGATGCTGCTCCCTTCCATGCTCTCTCAGCCTCTAGAATGAATCTATGCGATCCCACTTTAAACAACATGGCAAGACTTTCCACAAGGAATTTAATTTGGTTCTTGTGCCATTTCCTCACTCGAGTATATGCAGTGGATTGATCAGTGCTGTCTACACAACGGTCTTCATCCAAGTTCATCCCTGGAGGTACCTGCTCTTCACACTAATGTTGACTTTCTAAAAATTACTTTGCCTTTCAAACTAAAGCTGACTTTCTAAAAAGCATCACAGACAGTAATCTTTCTGTTTAGGATCAAAACTGCAACTAGCTCTTGTGGGAAGGTCTCCGTAGTCTTCAGCAAAATAGTTCCTTGCTAGGGATGTTCAATTCATTGTGCTGTGAAGCTGTACCAGCTGTGTCCCCAACCACAGGGCTCTCCTTTAGCCAGTTATTCCATTGACCCAGGGATGAGACAAGCACAGAACTGGAGGTGCCCAGTAAAGAGCATCAAAGAATGATGGTCAGACTGCCATGTGGCCTAGTGCTTGGCTGTGTTAGATGATGAAGTCACTGCCAGTACTTCAATGCTTCTGAAGATACAAGATTTCATTTTTCAATGAACATCTCAGTTTGAAGTGTCCAGACCTGACTAATAGGTCAGTACCTCAAGCCTTCCCTGACATCACTGGGATCACCTGGATGCACATGTCTTGGTGCCCACATGCTGGGAAGACCACTGGGATATAACGTACATGCATGAGTCTGAATGAATGAAATCATTTTGTTTTAAAATAAAATCACCTTCCCCTCCTTTAACATCTCACACTGAGTTCTGTCATCTCATTGCAATGTTACTCCCTATGACACAGCTAAGTTTGCAACTGCCTGGGAAAGGCAGAGCCTCCAAATAGGAACCAGACGATGATACAACATCTTGTGGACCAGTTTACATCCCGGTCTCTGACAGTCTCCAGGACGTACTTTTTATGTATTGCCTTTGGTGACATTCAGTTGCATGTGCTCTGTATTTTCCACCACCAAGCACGTTCTGCCTGCTCTCAGTCAGGCAGACAGGCAGGCTCCTGTCTGATTGAAGGGTAGAGGGACATAGTGAGCAGGTCACTTTTCAAGGCAGACGGATGGATAGACGCATCACTGAAACAGACAGGATAATGTCAGGGGTGCTGATACGTCGCAGCCAGACAAGAAGAGAGGAAAGGAGGAGTGGGTGTCAAGAGTCGGGTCCTGTGTCAGAATGGGTGATGGATGAGGGAGGACTGTCTTCTGGGAAGGGTGGCTGGGGCAGACAATATCAGTGCCAGGAGCTGAGCAGAAGGAAACAAGACCCACGAAAAGGCCCTGATTAACCCTTCATTTAGACAGAACTAGTCTGTGGCTCTGAGACAAACTGAACAGCAAGCAAATTGCTTGCAGTTTGGGCCTTCACAAAGTCCAGCATGTCCTTGTCAATCACTTTGACAGATTGAGTCCTAGATGGTTCAGAGCTGTCAATGACCATGACAGTGAATGGGTCATCGTCTCAGCCACTCGTGCTTTTCAGCTTCATTCAGCTTATTTTTCAGGCATATCTCATTTTACACTCACCACTTTCACTCCTCTCTTTTCACCCAGTAAGTGTTTCTACTTTGAAGGGGTTGTAACCAGAGCAAAGGTATTATTCCTTCCACAGTGACCATACAGGGGTGGAGCTGTCTGTGCAGCCCATGGTGGACCACAGAAGAGGAGAAACCTCACATGTGTATCATCCGAGATGGCTGGCCTGTATTCCTCAGTGGCACTACAACTTTGGACCCCCTGTGGTTCCTCAGGGCCAGCTGGGTCACGCTGACAATTCCCCAGTCCTTGTTGGGAGGAGGAATGCACTAGTGAGATGCTCCTCTTCGCCATCCTTAGCATTCCTTTCATGGCAATATTAAAGAACTTGTGTTAACACTCTGAACTGGCAACAGCAGCAGAGTGGGAGGCTGCTGATGCAGGAGCGTCAATCTGGCACAGAGAACAAGACTTCTAGCAGCCCAAGAAGACACAGAGAAAAACTCTGGAAAGCTTTAAAAAGCAGGGAGCAAACAAGTAAACCATTAACTGTTGCTACTCACCTTCTGCAAGAATATGAAGACACAATTTCTGGGCTTTGTGTTTATTAAAACATGTCCATCTTTCGAAGTATAATTTTAGTTCTCTGTCCCATACAAATACACTAAAAATTCAACTTTTTCATCCTGGTGTATTATTTTCCTATCTATCCATCATCTTCTAAGTGGCTATCTCATATCCCAGGTGCCCTTCTTTTCCCTGTCCTCTATTTATCCTGTTGGATAACTTGTATCTTCTTTGTAGCTTATGAACTTATATCTCATTGATAAGAACATTGAGATCTGCAGTTTGTCTTCTCTGGAAGGGTTTTGGCCTCCTTCCTGACTCTCTAGGTATGCCTGCAAAAATAGAACATGCGCATTGCTGACTTATGACCATATCCTTGAGAAATAAACTTCCTTAAACAACAAGCCACAGCCGTCTGAGGCAGAAGCCAAGATATACTGGCCTTGCCACATGCCACAAAGGTCAACAGACCCAAACTGCCAGATCAGACAGCGGGACAGAATGCCAGAAGCAAAGGACATATAAATCTAATGACTGTCAGCTTAACTATGTCAGCTGATTTCTGAGCTCAACCAAGAGGGTCAAAGGAGAAGGATGGTCCCAGTTTACCTTTACAAGTCTCAATGAACTGAAGCCTCTTTTAAACACAAGTAGTTATAGCAGTTCCTTAATTGTTTGAACACGCAGGAAATGTTCTTTAACACTCACCTATATGGTGTATCAGGCAAGAAGTCTACAGGTCCCAGGCAGCCAGTCACACCGACCTGGTCAGAAGGTGGCAGGAAAGCTGTGAGAGTCTACAAAGCAGCTGAGGCCTGTAGTGCTCTCTGCTGCATCAGCAAGAACACGGCCAGCAGGTCAAAAGGAGCAGTTCTTCCCCTCCTTTTCTGAGGCCACATCTGAAGTAGTATGTACAGGTTTTGGCTCCCCAGTTAAAAAAAAAAAAGGTCTGGACATACTGGAGTGAGTCCAGTGGAAAGCCAACAAATAGGAGGTTCAGTAGGGGGTTAGAGCCCATGAGGCAGACAGGCTGAAGGAGCTGGATGTTTTCAGCCTGGAGAAGAAAGGATGGGGTAGGTCTGAATTTCAATCTCCTGTGCTACCTAGGGTGGCTTACAGCGAAGGCAGAGCCAAACTCCTATCATCACAAGAAACAACAGACACAAGGTACAAGAGCAGTTCCAATAAGATGTTAGGGAAAAAAAATCCTGTGAGAGTGGTCAAACTCTGGAACAACAGCCCAGAGAGATCATATCTCCATCCTTGGAGATATTAACAATTTTACTGGATAAGCACTTTCTGTGTACAAGTACTAGGGCAAAACTGAAGGAACTTGCTTTGTTAAAAAATATGGAAACAGGTGAAGGGCTAAAAGAAGATAACAATCATGAATACAGTAGAGATCAAGACGAAGGTGGAGTGACAAGGCATATCAGCAAAGGCATGACCATAAAGAAAGAAGGGCAAGCAATACAGAAAAGAGAACTTCTGAGAGTCAACAACCATCTTGATAAACCATCCCCCATAGAGCAGGTTGGGGTGGAAGCTTCCAAACCTCAGCATGCCAGAGTCAGGGATTTAGGATTCCTGGCAACATTTCTCTTCTAATGGTCTTGCCTGCCATTGAAGTCTGTCATTAAGGCTCTACGAAAAATTGCTGACATGCTACAGTCTGATATCAGTTATTATTAACAACTAGGAAGTCCTAGTTTATTAAAGGAGTAAATTTGTGCATGCTCAGAGAGGATACAAGTTACTTTCATCTGCCTTAAGTGAGTAAGAGACCTTGCACGATCAGGTTCCTTTGACCTTGCATGGGTGTATGAAAACACCAATCCTGCCAGGGCCATTATGGCCTGTTCCTACACTCAGGACCCTGACTCTAACCTTCAAGTCTTTGGCATGGTACAAAGTCAATTTTAAGTGTAAAGATAATAGTTCAGCTATTTAATCCCTACATTGGGGCAGATTTTAATCTATCTGGTCCTTGAAATCTGTTGGTTTCATTTCATCTATACGTTCCATAACTTTCTGAGACTTCAGTCTGAGAGAGGCTCCAGCGGAGACACTCACAAATGAGAAACCAAAGAGTAGGGACCTCCACACTGAACACAGATATAAAAAAAATATTGGGCTTTTTTTCTGCTGTGACCTTAATTTTCCAGCGTACTTCCTTCACACCTTCTTCACACCTAGAGATTCTGTCAGGTTTCTTGTCCTGATGAGTTTGAGAAAGGATGTTTTAATAGTTTTTATGCCTTTTCCAACCTGGTTTGTTTTCAAAATCAGGATATGCTGTGTTCAAGAAGTGACAAATATCAACCACAGTAGGATAGTACAAATTCCTTAAAACAGTGAAAAAATCTAGACAAAAAAAGAAGATTAAATGGGTTCACTCTGCAGTGTTGAGAGGGTGAGAATGTGTGAAGCCTCAGTTTTCAATAATAATGACAGTGATAATTATGACAACAAAGCTGACATGAGAACAGAGGGAACAGAAACAGAAATTACCGTGAAAGCAGTGGAAGAAAAACTCCATGTGCAACTCCAGTACAAGCTGATGAAGTATTGCTGTTAGAAAAACATCAGTGCCAGCTTTCAATCTCAGTTTTTGAGGCCTACACCAGAATACGGGGAACACTGCTGTTTGTTCATATTCAGGAACAATTTTCTTAAGTAAGAAGGTGTATGGAGATGGCATCATGGGCTGTTCAAGGTAGTGAAGAGCAAGCTATATTAAAAAAGAATGAATAAGGTTAGTTTGTTCAGCCCAGCAAAAGAGAGAAGGGGGGAAAATACTATTAAATACCTTACAAAAGTAAATATCAAAAGGGGGGACAAGGTGAAAGAAGGACAAATGGAAATAACTGACTATAAAGAGGAATATCAGGAGATTTTTAACTATTAAATCTGACTAATACAGCCTCCTAGTTAGAATAATAAGGCAGAGCATCTGACAGAGTTAACAGAGGTTTATTTATTTTATAATGGGAACTCTGTGACACAACTTTCTGCCACTCAGATTCAGAGGTCTTTTCTAAGGTCAGGAGTGAAGTCTGGGGGGACAAATGGCCCGGAGACACTGAACTCAGAAACCCTTGGCTGCAGTAAATGCCATTTGGGAGTGACTTGCTGTACAGTTATTTTGGCAATTTGTTGTCCCTGCCCTCAGGCATTCTCTTCCAATAGCCAAATCATAGTGAACTTTGTGCACAGCACGGTAGGGCACCCATCTACCAGGCCAGCAGCACGGCAATGAAGAAAGCTTTAAGTAAGACAGTGTACTCATTTGAACTAACAAGCCAGCATTACACAAGCTTTAAGCGCTACCAACATCCAGGCCAGTGATGCCCTTAGAATAGAAGGTCCCAGTTCTCACCTGCTAGCAAGACCTCCACATCTTTTAGGTAGAAATCATAGTTTGGTATTTCATAGAGGCGGAAATACCACTGTTGTGTGTCTGTCTTCTCCTATGTCAGTTATAGTGGTGATTCTTCCATCATTTGGTGTGTAGATGTGTGTATTTGTGTGCATGCCTGCTTGACAGTACTTGATTTGATTTGCTGAGTGCTTCAGGGCCTAAGAATCACAACAGTTGTCTTAGGGTTCATAACTCTGCTGACTTGTGATCAAGAATGCGGAAAGCTGTGACCCAGAGTATCCACTCCACCTCCTTCGGCATCCGGCTGACAATTGAGCTGACAGCAGAGCTAATGCTCCAGCATGCTCAGTCTAGTGGGCTGACTCCCCTGCTACAGACTATAAATTACACACGGCCAGTTTTAACACCTCTTGATATAGTTATGCATAAAAGCTTTCAGTCCTAGTGGCTCTTTAAGTGGTCCGCGCATCTGCCTGCCCGAACAGGTGTTAATAATAAGGAAATAACCTCCCTGGTGAGAGGAATTTTAGAAGCTGTGAGGAGGGGTTGCAGTGGCAGGGAGGACAGTGTGAATGTGGCTGTATACACCTACTGACACCCCTGGGCACTTGGCTTCAAGGACGGGAGCTCACCCTGCAAATAGATCTCCCTGGCAGAGGCCTGTGCCAAACACAACTGCAACAACAACAGCACTTGTACTGTGCCTTTTGGGTAAGAACGTTTTGCTGGACCGTGAATCCCCAGACTGTTTCTTGAGGAGGTGGGAGACAGAGCTACTGCATGATTTGTTAACTTGAGAAATGAGCGTTCCTGAGGCAACTACTAGAAAAGTCTTTCTTCAGACTTTAGGACAAGACACACAAGACCTGACACAACTGCATTACAGTCCACAGTCCCTTTCAGAGCTACAGAGACCATCCAGAGGCTCTCTGATTAATTTTCCATGTTTGGTGAGAGGCAGTAATTTGGTTGTGATTCACAGAAATCTCAGTGACACCATTCAGAAAGGAAGCTCATCATGGAAGCATAGCCAGGAAGCAAAGCCAAATAAAAGCCTCTTCATACTCATAAGCGAGCTTTTCCTCATACTCGAGCATCCCCCAGAGGTGAAGAATTGCCCTGCTTGGACTAATTTGGATGAAGTGGGAGAAGCAGACACCGAGTGGGGCACTGAGACCAGTGTCGGGCTATGCAGCTCTGTCAGCAGCCTCATCGCCAGCACACTGCTGTGACTTGGCCGTTTGCCGCCGACTCCCTGTGAGTCCGGGCTGGGCCAACCCCGCGTTACCCTGCAAGTTACCAGCACACACGTTCCTAATGAAATGACCCAGCAGAGCATCTGCTCCTGCCAGTGCCAGAATCCACCTCCCTTTTGCGCTGATTGTTGCTCTCTGTGCACTGTACGCTGCAGGAAGGTGAGCTGGCTCGCAGTCAGGGCTGCTGGGTAGCACATGACCTTCAGCATGACCACCAGTAGTCCTGAGAAGATGCCATTCCTGCTATAGGCTTTTTGTCCCCACTGCCACAGATGTAGCATACTTTCCAGATCACCCATTGTAACATGGTAAGACGGCGTAACTCCATGATAGAGGTATTTACATGACACCATAGAGGAAGAACTGGACCTGGGAAGTTGTGATCCCATCACAGCCTTTCAGGACATGCCATCAAAAGAGGTCTCTGTTACTCTGCCCTACTCTGTGTGGTGAATAGCTCCCTTGAACCATCAATTGCAACATACAATTAGCTCCCCTAAGCAAGTGTCACAGCAGAGTCCTGGCAAACTGCCCTTCCTCCCACTTCTCCCTCATTAGGCTGCTCCTCTCTTGCTAGATCTTTAATTAGCTTGTCATCAGCAACTTGGCCTGGACTGAATACCCTGTATTGTCCCAAAAGAAACCATATAAGGCAGATGGGACACTAAAAGCAGCAAGAAAGTAGAGTGAGAAGACATGCAAAGCAATTGGTATGTGTCTGACTTCAGTGGCAGGCTTGCCAGGGGCAGTAGTAAGATTGCAGCTGAACAAACTGGGAGTGTCCAAAATGTAGGCTGGCTGAGATGCAGCAACCTCATTTCAACAAACTCACCGTAGGGACAAGAGAAGGGAGAGGCAAAACCCAGCAAAACCAGTAGCCTTGGAGAATAAAGCTATTTATTGTGCCATTAAAGCAAAGAGCTCAGCCACGGTCAACCTACTAATTCAGCTTGGAGCAGTTTCACAAGAAAGCTTTGTTTACACCTCACCCGATTCCCTTGCTTTCACTAATTCAGAAGGCAACACTTGGCCTGAAATCACCTTTTCCCTGAATTCTGCAGCAGGTTGTATTCCCCCTGTCTGCCACCCACTGAGCTCTGCAGATGCTCCATGGCGCCACTGCGAAACACTGAGCCAATACATGGAAGGAGAGGAGGGCAGCAAAAATGCTGGATGGGGAGGGCAGCCCATAAAATATACACCTGTTGTCAATCAGAAGCCAAGGCTTATGTCAGCCTGCTGCAAATATTTTCCCTTCCACCTTGGTGACCTTTTCAATCACACTTCATGAGGGAGACTGCTCCCATTAAGTGCTACTCGATCCTCTGCTAATGCAGCAGTTATGAAAGGACCACAGCACTTGTCAATAGGATAAACACCTTTGCAGTGGGAGAAGGCTGCAGAGAAGGGGCATACACCCACCTTCTGTAGGATCGCAGCTCTCTGCGCCAGTATGAGCTGGTTATTGTGAATGCAGTGGTATTCCCTGCCACTGGGACACCCTGCAGACCTGGCCACCACTCCTATGGGCTATCTGGCCACCCCTGTACTATCAGACATGAGTATTCCCCAACAAGGAAAGAGTCATTGAGACTGGGAAGGGACTGTGAAATCTGGCCATGGTAGAAAGACCAGCTTTCAGGATAATCTTCCCTATTTCTGTTGCGTTTGAGGCAGAAGATCTATAGAGATCTAAGGGGGTCTCACAGCACACTGAGAAAGAACCAACCACTGAGCAGCAAGCAGCAGAGGTTCCTGGTGAGCAGCTGCAGTAGCCTCCTGTAGATAAGACAAAAGAAGGAATGGTGGCAATAACAGAGACACTCTCCATTGTCTTTAAATCACCAGGGAGAGATTTCTGCCCATCTGACACGTGGCTGAGTGGTCCTTCCCTCCACTCGTCCTGTGTACGTAGAAAAGATAAACAGTACAGCTCGGGAGATCAGACTGTTGAAATATAAAGGGAGAGATGTTATCTTAGCCCTGAGGAGAAATTTCCTGGCATGTGACTGCCATCCAGGTGGTGATAACTAGATATAATTTATTCAGGTAGAAATCTCTCTTCCCACTCTAACAACATTTTGTTTGCTTTGTCCTGAATAACAAGCCCACCAATGCCCTGGAAATGATGATTTGGAACACATGTGCAGAGTTCCTAATACACCGCAATGACAAGAAGTTTCATCAACTCAGATAAATAACCCTGCCTTCTCGGTGACAGTCTCTCATACTTCAGATGTCTCACTTCCCCTACCTGCCAACATTTGATATCTATAAATAGGGCCAACTGAGAGAGGAACAGGGGATGTATGCTGCCACCCACTAGATATGTTAGTCTCAGGCATATGTTTGGAGGGAACTAGTGGTAAGTAAACAACACAGCACTAGGCAGCAGAGGCCTGACCCTGCAAGGCTGGGGCAGTCTGGCAGATCACTGATCAGTCCAGAGCTCCCTCCAGAGCAGACTGGCTCTGGACATTCTCCAGCTCTCCTGCCAGGAGCACAGGCCTGCACTGCTCCAACACCTGTGGCAAAGCTCCAGCAGAGACCCCACATCCCTGCAGCAGACTAAGCTGAGCCAACGGCAAGGTTCAGGAGACGCTTGTGACGCCAGGTGCAGCACTCAGTGATGTTGGTGTCAGCCTTTCCAGCACTGCCAGTGCAATGTGAAGCAGAATACCACCACCAGCACCTTCCAGTAACTGACCAGTATCTTCCAGTGTTGCATCAAACACCCTCTGGCACAGCATCCCCCATCCCTCTCTCTGCACAAAGGCTGCACTCAGGGTTCTGCCAGTCCCAGCAGTGCAGATCACCCATGTTTCCATAGAAAGGGCAAGTATCTCCCTCCATAGATGTTCTTCACTGTTACAACCACAGGCTGATGAATCTCACTCTGCATTACACACCCCTCAGTCCCTGAGCTCAGAAGAGCAATGGAGGGAAACAGGATTTTTGGCATGCTCCTACTGCTCATGGGACCCTTTGTTACACAGAGCTGGAAGCCCAGAACAATCCAGCACAGGTCTTGGTGATGCAGAAGCATTGAGTGGTGGCGTGTCACATTTGCACAGGCCAACCCCATCAAATATATCCCTTGGAACCCAGTCTCAAATAAATCCTGACCAAGCAGAAAGCTGCCGTAGCAGTAGCACGGACCAGCTTCTGTGCCCAGGCCCTTTTGTCTTCCTTTCCAAGCAGAAGGCTCTTTGACAAGTACAGAATTACAGCTTTCCAATCAGTATCCACTTGCTGGTAAAAGCTGTTAATTGCCTCGTATAGTCTTCTGTCAGCAACATTATCCCCTCTCGTCCTGCTGAGACTGGGATGAGGGACTGTCCTGTTCAGTGGCTGCAGAGCAACATGGGGAGGGGGAAGATGAAATATAATATGAGAAATAATATCTATGGCAGCAAGCAAGGCTAACCAAAAAGCCATGAGGAGAGCAGGATTCCAAGGAGAGAGGAATGCTGGGGGAGGAAAAGCATGGAGTTCTCTTGACAAAGATCCAGGATCATTTTAAAAGGGCCCAAGAAATTATTTTTTAAGGTCTATTTTTAATACAACCTACATGTGTGATGAGTGCACTGCCTGCCACAACACTATCTTATTACTTCCAAGATTAGTAACAAAAAGATTAATTTAGAGAGGATGGAATATTTTCTAACAAAAGTGTCACTACCTTCTGGGGAGCAAGTCTGACCTGAAAAGATCACGTACAGGGAAATCCCACACCACAGACAATCCCTCATGGATAGGAGTCCCCCAGCTGGAAATACAACAGTTTGGGTTAATTTCAGCACAGCTGGGGTGACTGCCGATGACATCATGTGGCTGTAATATGTCACTTTAATTGACCATAAATATATGTACTCCGCTACAGCTGACAACAAAAGCTGTGGAGACAACAGTGGATTAGGCCTACGCTCCTGTTCTCTGAGGAAACTTCATCAAGCAGCTATTAAATACTGAAACGAGCCCACGGTCTTTGGTTCAGGAAGTTCCTAACTCACAGACAGATGGACCTTTGAGGCACACCAGGAACTGGATCCTTGAACACTACTACAGCTCTTGCACCCTGCCCTACACATCACTGTCACACGAAGAGAGAAGCAGGTTATTTGGCTAGATGCTGTGATGCGGTGTCATACGAGTGTATTTTTGTACTTGCGTTGAAGTGACTGATGTAATATGGGGAGCCTTCAGGAGCTTCCCACCTGCATGCCAGTGCTTGCTTGTCTGACTTATGGCTTAATTCCTCCAAGTAATATAGAAATAAAAGGCTTATGAACATTCCCTGTCCTTTTCCAAAAGCCACAAAACCCACAGACAACCCCTCTCAGCCCTCCCTAGTGCCGGTCCACACAGAAGACGACAGGCTACTGTGGCTGGAGCCTCCATTGCTCTCCAATTTGAGGCAAGGCCCTGGCATGAGAGGCAAAACTCCCATCCACATTGATGGATCCATAGTGATGTCCCATCTGGAGACTCCCAAATTAAAAGCTGATGGCACAGCGTTTGGGACTGAGGGAACTTGTCCACTTGCTAACATTTTTGTATTCTCTTCTGTGCCAGAGAAACTGAGAATATACTTTACTTACACTGAAAATTACCTCCTCCAAATGCAGCTGAATCATTTCTCCAAGTTGCTACTAACGTTTCTGGAGAGCACCTTGCTCCAAGGGAGCCAAATACAGACGGGATCCTACAACCACAGCCCTCTCCCAGTCCCACCAGCCCTTCCACATGCTGGAAACTCATTCTGCCCGGAAGTCTCTACAAAAATCACTTCACTCTTTTCAAAACAGAGCAGCTGTTTAGCAGCAGCTCAGCACAGCAGGTCAGAAGATGATGAATCCTGTATCCAGTTGAGGCTTGGGAATTTTTAGGGAAACAAAACCCCAGCTGTGTAAGCTGGAAGAGGGCTTAGACATCTGCTCCAATACTGCTGCTCCCAAACTAGCACCAAGCAACCCTTCCAAACCATGGAGACCTGGCTTTGAACTGCTCCGAAAGCAGTGACCTCTGGCAGGAATGATTTCCTTGGTCTCACACAAAGCACTTTCCCGCACTGTGCTGGTTTTGGCTGTGATAGAGTTAATTGTCTTCATAGTAGCTAGTATGGGGATATATTTTGGATTTGTGCTAGTCACCGTGATGACAATACAGCGATGTTTTCATTACTGCTGAGCAGCACTTACACAGAGCCAAGGCCTTTTCTGCCTCTCACCCCACCAGTGAGCAGGCTAGGGGGGCACCAGAAGCTGGGAGGCGACACAGCCGGGACAGCTGACCCCGACTGGCCAAAGGATATTCCATACCATAGACCGTCATGCTCAGTATATAAGGCTGGGGAAGGAGGAAAGGGGAATGCTCAGAGTTACAGCGTTTTGTCTTCCCAAGTCCCCACTGGGTGTGATGGAGCCCGGCTGTCCTGGGGATGGCTGAGCACCTGCCTGCCATGGGAAGTGGTGAATGAATTCTTTGTTTTGCTTTGCTTGAGCACGTGGCTTTTGCTTTACCTGTTAAAATGTCTTTATCTCAACCCACAAGTTTTCTCACTTTTACTCAGGATTCTCTCCTCCATCCCACCAAGTGGGACCAAGCAAGTGGCTGCGCAGAGCTCAGTTGCTGGCCAGAGTTAAATCACGACCCACTCTGAACAAGAAAGAGGGATCCCTGACTATCAGCCCAGCTCAACAGCTCTTAGCTAACAAAGTGGAGTAGATCACAGCGGGAGGTGGGCTGGGGTGGCTGCAGCCAAGCAGGAGCATGACCTTAGAAGGTAAAACCAAGCTGCTGCAGGCCTGATGCCAATAGTACACTTAGGCCTAACTGTTCCAGTGTTCCATGCCATTCCATCAAAAATCTTGGAGAAACTTATTTTTGGCTGAACCAGATCTCACAGAAAAGAATGCCAAATGCAGCGTTTCTCTGCCAATCAGGAGGAGACTTACAGGGAAGCCCAAGCAGCCAAACAGCAGAGGACTGTCACCAGAGGCTGTAGCCGCTCAGTCTCACAAACGTGATCTATCACAACCAGCCTGATTTTATTCCTTCCCCTCTTCCCCCACATCACATACAGGTTAGCAGGAGGATAGCAGGAAGGGTGCCGCTGACACTTCACAGACTTCTATACACCCAAACCATGCCGTAAGCACCACCTCTGTAGGCAGTGCTCTTATAAGCACCGTCTTAGAAGATGAAAACAGTTATGTATCTGGCTCTGCAAAGTCTCTATCTGCCCCAACCCCGTAAGAACACATTCTCCTACCCCTTCAGGTGGCAGCTCCAGCAGATGAGGCTATTTCTCAAGTTCCTGTGTGGTTCACAGTAGAGCTGCATCTCTACACACCTCCCAGGCTTCAGGACAGAGCATCAGCTCTTGAAGAAATACTGCAGGTCAGAAAGAATTCTCTTTTCCTTCTAACAAGGCCTCTGTTCTTTACTTGGGAACCGAGCTCAGGCAGAGGGAAGCAGTGTGGACCAGTGGCTAGAGCACTTCCCTGGGGTGTAGCAGCTCTTTCTTCTAGTCTTAGCACTGCTGGGTGAGCTTGGACAAGGCCTCTCTCCTCCACTGACCTGTGCATATTTAGACTGGAAATGGTTTCCAACCTAGGGGCAGAGGCAGCCTACGGAACAGTTAAATGCAACTAAGGTGGAGAAGCATGACTCAAGCCCTTTGGGATATAAGCCATGCCTGGGTTGTTTCCCCCTCGCCAACCCAGAGACACCCTGCCGCCAATGCTAGGAGTCTCCTCGCCATAACACTTCGAGGTGCAAGTGAGCAATAGCTGCACAGCTGTGAGCTGTGTGACACAACACCAAATTCCACGGTCTAGATTTATCCTTCCATGGCCGTTACATTAATGGTTGTTCTCCAACACATTCATCCCACAGGAGATCATGGTTGACAGAGGGTCCTTCACAACACCAGCTTGTCTGTGCACGACCAAAGGACACATACTGACACTGCATCTCCCGGGCTATCGGAGTCCAGCATGCTGGGAAAGCCACACCTTCTGTCAACCCCCACACGCACACCAGCTGCTCCTGCTTGTGATTGACAACGTTTGTTCATCAACATATACTCAGAAATCTCTATAAGGCTTCTACATGTCTTTTTAAGATTGTCAGGTCTTTCATGTTGAGACCTTAATGCACCCTCACAAGCAGTTCTTGTGATCCCCATACAGTCTTCAGTCACCCTCACAGGAACCCTAGAGCACTGCTGCATACCATTTGACTGAGAAAACTGAGGCACATCACCAGAAGCTGCTTCCTTGGAGTTGTAAGGGAGGTGACAGCAAAAAGAGAAGAATTGCTGTTCCTTGGTCTAACCAACCATCCCGCACAAGGAAGAGAGCTCAGGGAGGTTGGGCCAATGCCCAAGCACCCTTGCATCCTTTCTTGTCAAGGGAAGCACCTTGTTTTGAGCTTAATACAAAGACCAGATCATTTTGTTGCAGGTGAGGAGTGAATTGTCTTCTCCCTGAATTATAGGACACCTTTTATAATGGTAGGATGTATCCCGAGAATATTTACAAGTCAATCTGTTTGTTTACAATATTAAATAAATTGCCCTTTAAATATCTGGCAGCTGATGTGACCCCATCGTTGTGCTGGAAAAAGGTTTACAGTGTAGTCACTAACACCCATTTCCAGAAAGAGCAAGGACAAGCTGCTCTGTGTCCTTAGCCATTGGTCACGTTAACAAAAATGCCACCTGTCCTTCAGAAGCTGATACCACAAATACCAGTAAGGACTAAATACATCGGTAAGGGGAGAGTTCAGGGCACTAACAGTGGCGCCTGACGCATTTCTCCTCTTTTATGTATTTGTGTTTCTTTGTTTCCTATGCTGATCTCCAATTCCTTCTCCCTCCATGCCAAATGATTTGTGTTTGGGTTGTATTCCCAGGATGCTGCCTATGGAAAGCTCCTCTGAGGCACCTCTCTCAGTTTTCTGCTGCCAACAAAGCTAGAGGGAAAAACTGGGAATGAACAGCCCCACAAAGTCATTGCTGATCCTGCGGTCTCCAAAGTATGATGAAGCCCCTCCACAGACCACCATGCAAGTCACAGACCCCTGCAGGCCAATTTCAGTAGCTAACATCAAATATCTTGGAATCCAGGGCAAGATCTCTAAGTGTTCAGGACACACTACTGGAGCTAGATTTTTGCAGGGACCAGCATTCAGCACACTGAGAAATTCAGGAAACGTGACCACATCTGTTGGATCTGTGTAGCAGTGCACTTATGAATAAAGAAATAAAGCGGCAAATCCTGCTCCCTCCAGCCAAACTCTGTTTTTTCACTGCTGCTGGGCTTTAAACACAGCAACAGGGGTGACATCCAGACAATAACTGATCCTGCTACATCTGAGTTACCTCGAACAGACAAAAAAGCTGTACTGGGCAGGGGGACAGCCAGCAAGAAAGGAAACAGAAAACTCTCCTGGAGGTGTTGTGTGTGAGATCTCCCTCCCATCACTACGAAGAAAATGCACACACAGCTAAGTCTCCTTTCCGAGGGATCGCAAATCAGTCTCTTGAAAAACAGCCTTGAAAGCGAAATGCAACTTCCAAGCTCGTGTAGTGTTTGGTGGGTCTGTCTTTGAGGCACTCACCTGAAAAACGTGATCCCTGCATTCAGTGTCTCAACTGCCTGGGCTGTTCCTTTATTTATTCCAAGGGGATTTCTCAGTGTCTTGTCACGAGTTCAGGCTGCTTCCTGTAGGTTTCTATTCAGCTTACTCCAGCCCCACAAGAAGCAGCGATAGGTACCTTTGGGCTGCACAAGAACACAGAAGAACAGATTGACAACAGGCATGTCAGAGAAGACAAAAATATCTCCTCACCAGTTGTGTGCTGGGAAAGTTGGTAACATAAAATCCCCATGGTCATCTGGCTCTTAAACCTATAAAAACTCAGTTATTTCACAACATTGGCAGTGTCCCACAGCCAGGCCTAAGGTTCTTCTCTGAAGTGAGATCTGTGAGTTAGCACCAAAGAGGTTCTTCCGCTCAGCAGTGCTGGAGTAGGAGGAAGGAATTAGAAGTCCCTTGTGCATCTAATACCCAGGATTATTCTCATGGAATATTTCCTTAGATCAGTCCAGCTGATGTAGGCCACAGTCCCATAACCGACTCCAGCTGAGTATGGGGGGAATGCAGCTGTGGCAGGGTCAGGATTGTACACATTACAGCAATGGGGTTAGAAAACACTTTTACATCAGTAATTCCCATCCCTGGGTGCATAGAGCAGTGTGGGGCATTTTAAAGGCTGGCAGTTGCCACAGTCTATACATTCTGCAAACCCTAAAACAAGCAGCCTCAATCAATTTACTCCTTTCTAAAAAGTTACAACTTATCTATGCCAGACAGACATTCCCCTCTGATTTACACAAATTTCAGGCTGAATATCTCTCACCTCAGTCTTCTCATTTTTATTTTCATCAAAGAAGCATCGATGCAGAAAGGGTCTTGCCACCAACACGGGACAGGGCTGCAGTGCTGCATGGAATGGTCCCATCGCTGCACAGACATGGCCGCGGGCACACGCCAGGTGAGGCACAGCCACCAGGTTTGAAGACTTTAGACCTCAGGTTTGGGCCTCCTTTTTCCCCTGTTCCATCAATGGATGCTTTTTATCTGAAAGAGAATTAGATCCTGATTTTATCCAGCGCCACAGATAGAGCTCAGGTCAACCAGCAGAAGACTGGAGCAAGCGGAGAAGCAACTCAACCCTTCCAGGGGGCTGCCACAGAAGCAGGGCCACAGCCGCGGCTCTGTGCACGCCTGAAGCAAAGGGTGCAGCCACAGAAAATGGGGCAAAACCCAGCTGGTTCTCGAGCCAGGTCTCAGAAACGTTCTCTTTGGACAAACACAAGACCCCACAGGCTTGGAAAGGCACAACGCTCTTCCTGGCATAATGATAGAGCAAAAATGAGTCATTGGCTTCTAATACAAGAGACTGACTACAGACCCACAGTCTTTGAGCCTAGAAGATCACAAATAACATTTATAACTACGTATCAGCCAAAACATCATAACCAAGGTTATGTGGCCTGGGTTTTCTCCTCTGATGGACAGCAATGCCTTTCCTGCGAAAGGTGTGAGGCCAATTAAGGGGGGGCGCTGGGGGGGAGAGCGGGGGGGGGGGGGGGGGAGTGGGGGAGCTGGGGGGGGGGGAAGCTGAGAGGGAGGGAGCTGGGGGGGGGGACCTGAGGGGGGGGGGAGCTGAGGGGAGGGGGAGGAGCTGGGGCGGGGGAGAACTGAGAGAGAACGGGGCTCTCCCGTGGCTCAGCCTCAGAAGGGGGCGGCCTGGCCTGGCCTGGCCTGCCCTGCCCTGCCCGACGAGGGGGCAGCCACGCGGGGGTTGCCCCAGGCCAGGTCCGCCTAACGCCGCCTGCTGCCGCCCGGGCCCGCCGGGGCCGATGGCGGCCGGCCCGTCCCTCACCTTGCGGGGCGCGAACGGGGCGCGGAGCCGCTCCTCAGGAGCCGCCCGGGAGACCTGCCTCCCGACTGGCTGCGGACTACTGCCTGTCACTGGACGTCACCCCTCGCACCAATGGGAGCGCGGGGAGCGGGGCGGGGGCGGGGCTTGTGGGGGCCGGCGCGGCGAGCCGTGCGCGGCGGTGTGGAGGGGCAGGTAGGGTCCCCGCGCTCGGAGCGGCCTGAGGGGAGGCCGGACCCGGCCCGTTCCCTGCCCCGCGCCGCCTCCCTGCCCCCCGGGCCTGAGCCGTGAGTGGCCTCGCCGGCCCGCGGGGGAACCCGGTGGGCGGATGCTTGGTGGGCGGGGGCGCTCCGGTGGCGGCGGCCTGCGGCTCCTGCGGTGGCAGCGGCCTGGATTGCCGGAGGCCCCTCGGGCGGCCGAGCCGCCGGAGCGGGGGCAGCGGCGTCGGGGGAGCCGCTGAGGGGCTGAGCACCTGCCGCCCTTCGGCGGGCACCGGGGGGCCGCGGCCGGGGGCAGCCCCGCGCCTTGCGGGGCCGAGGGGCCGGGTGAGCGCCGCCGCGGCTGCAACGCGGAGCCCGGGGCGGAGCGGGGCCGGGTTTACTCTCGGGGGGCTGCGGGGGACCTGAAGGTGGAGCCGGTGTCGGGGTGACCCGGGGGCGCTGCCAGGCGCCTCAGTCGCGACTACCTCGCCGCGTGTGAGCCCCGCTGCTCCGCGGCTGTTCCCGGTTGGGGCGGTCGGGATGCGGGTGCCGTTGGGCAGGTGCCTGCGGGGGGCCGGGCTGATGCGCTGGGAAGAGCCGGCTCCAGGCGCGGGGGCCGGTGCCCCTGGGCACGCCGTGGGGCCGGGGCTGCGCTGCCCTCGGCGTGGTCACGGTGCCTCGCAGGTGACGGGTGGCGCCTGGCCAGCGGCACCCCAAATTCGTATTGCGTTGCTGGGAGGCACGGTCTACTAGACGACGCGTTTTCCCCTGCTTTTATTAAAAATGACAGTTATGAATTGTTCAGATGATCTGAATTTAGTTGACCAGGCTAAAACAAAATTCTAAGTACGTGCTCGGTTGCTGAATTATAAATCCAAGCAAGCAGCAACCCGAAACCACCTACAGTGGGGCACGTGCACTGTGCAGCTAGGCCGTACACTAACCAGCATTTCTGATAGAGATAAACCCCTGATGTCTCCAAAGAAAAATACATTGTTTGTGGAGGTTTCTGCTAACTGGGGTGCAAAGGGTTAAGAAATCCTGCGATAGGCTGGTAGGTAGGACTGGAATGCATTTTGATGGTTTTTGGCAGGTCAGCTTGTTTAACTGGTGTTTTGTTTAGATAAAGGAGAGAGGAACTTGGTGTTTGTAACCTGTTACATTAATTTTTAAGAGAGTTCACACAGGATAAAGCAAACGGTGATAGAGCATCCCAGTGATGTAAATACGAATGGAATTATGTTAGGTAATAGAGTATAAGTACCTGCAGTTAGCTGTGGGATTACATGTGCCGTATAGAGCTGATTAATAAAGGTGTAAATTACCTTCCCTGAATAAAGCTGTGCTGAAGTGGCTTTTCAGAGCTCTCCCCAGGGTGACACCATGAGGCCTGCCGTGCCTTTTGTCTCCGAGCTGCTGCTGTTGCAATGTGAATGCCAGCCTTGTTAATGGACTGACTTTCCTTTTGCGGCAAAGAAAATGAACCCATATTCTTTTGGATTTGTGCAAACACACGTCTCTAGAACAACTTTACCTATGCATATAGAGCAAAACGCATATAATGAATTCAGCAGCCTAGCAACTTGAAGTAATTTTTAGAAACTAGGTTTGTACGGAACAGTTGTCTTGAGGTAAAGGAGGTTTAGGAATCAGTAAATATTCCATTCCATTGCCATAGTTAATGGCTCTTGAGAGAGGAAAATATGCTGACCCCTTCAGAAGCAAAATGAGTATCAGAAGGTGAACGATTTAACACTTACACAGTCCACCAGCGAGGCCCAACTGTACTTCTTCAGGTCAGTCTTGGTCCGTGGCTTTTCTGGTTCTGTGTCTTTTACTGGGCGAAACTGTCAGCAGCAAAGTACCTGTTGCAGAGCTCTTCAGTAGCTGGAGAGTAACAGGAGGTTATCTGGAGTTGCAGAAGTCAAATTGTGAGGAAGTCAGCAGTATTTTTTTGCAGGACTATGAGAGTTTGGATTTGTGGCTCTAGATGGTGAAAGCCTTGAGAGTTTTATTTGAGTATTTCTTGGGATCTGTGTAAAGTGTTTCCAGGAGGTTCCAACTGGCATCAGCCTTGATTCAGGGATAAATTTCTACTTCCTGGGCAAAATAGAAGCAAGTGGGCCAAAAAAGAAAGCTCAAACTAACTCATTCTGGCTGCATTCAGCTGAGATACTTCATCCTGGATATGCATTTTTGTTTCCTCAGGCTTCCATGATGTTTGTCCAGTGCACCTGGAAGTGTGCGAGCTCCGTACTGCTGATTGTGCTGCTGTGCTGCATCCTTTCTCCCCCAGCACAAGCCAGCAAGGTGAGTGAACAGCTTCAGACACAAGCAGTGAACCGTGTGTGTAGTACAACACAAACAGCAATGGCAGAGAAGCAGCTGTTTTTCTGTGGAAGTTTGCAAAGATAAGGAGTGCTATAGCAGTTGTGCATTTATCGTATGTAGAGCTGTGAATGTACGTGATGGTAGCCTCTGCCCTGTCTTCTGCCGTATTTTGGAGTTTGTATTTTAAAATTTGTTTGAAAAGTACCTGGCATCTGGAGCAGAGGTGCTCAAGGCGTTTTAAAACTGTGAAGTTATTGATGTCAAAGAAGCAGCACAAGAAGAGATGTGTGAAGTCCTCTCTCTGAGAATGTTTTGCCTCTTCCCACACCCCTGCGTGGCCAGGGCAGCAGAACTGGACACACGTGTTCGCTCACTAGTGCCGTCTCCTCTTGCTTCTGCAGAGCTCAGAGGACATCCGCTGCAAGTGCATCTGTCCCCCATACCGGAACATCAGTGGGCATATTTACAACAAGAATGTGTCGCAGAAGGACTGGTGAGTTGTGGGTTGAAGCCTGAGGGGTTGGTCCAACGCTCCAGAGTTTCCAGCTGCTGCTAAGGAAGTAGTTCCCTACCTGTGCATTTGCAGAGGAAGCAGTTTTGGTAGGTGATGTTCAACCCAGGCAAGGGGCATTTTTTGAACAGGGATTGAGGAATCTGGGAGGCGTGACTTCTTAAGCTGCGGCTCTCAGCAGATGTAGGGCATACCCTCCAGTCTGTTTCACCTGGACTGGATCCCTGTAGAAGGCGCTTGGACAGTCTGTCCCAGGAGCTTTGGGCCAGTTGAGCTGTGAGGGGAACTCTTAAAACCGGATCGGTGTTATCAGCCTGATGGGAAAGCTGGGACATGCAAAGTCACCTCAGCGTCCTTCCACAGAGCATGAGTGTCACTTTGTACTGTCACTGATTTTGTGTTGCAGCAACTGCCTGCACGTTGTGGAGCCAATGCCCGTGCCAGGGAATGATGTGGAGGCCTACTGCCTGCTGTGTGAATGCAAGTACGAGGAGCGCAGCACCACCACCATCAAGGTAATTGTGGGTCTGCTCCCTGTGGCTGGCTCCTTCTCCTTGCCATGCCATGCCATCACAGGCACAGCGAGACTGGTGGGCTCATGGAGAAGAGCCCAGAAAGGGAAAATAAAACTGTCACAGCTACTACACGGTGGTAGTGCCAGGAGCACCGTGTCTGAGTCAGGAGGCTTCCTGGCGTGAGGAGCAGGCTGCACAGGAGCCCAGTCTTCTTGCTGAGGATGTGTGACAGTGCCAAGCACCTCTGAGCAGGGACCCATCATGCTGGTCTCCTCTCACATGCAGCACATGCCCAAAACTGGCACAGTGCAGAGCAGATCAGCACAGGTTATGCAGCGATGGCACTTAGGTCTCCTCAGCCTTCCTGCAAGTGCGGGAGGCTTTCTAGTGAGCAGAATTAGAATGAGAGATCAGATGTGAGAGGCAGTTGTGAAGGGAGCTTCCCATCCTCTGTCTGCTTCTCCTCTACATTGCTGATCCTTTTCCACTATGCTGTCCTTAACTGCAGGTGATCATCATCATTTACTTGTCCGTGGTGGGGGCACTGCTGCTTTACATGGCTTTCCTTGTGCTGGTGGACCCTCTGATCCGGAAGCCAGATGCTTACACCCAGCCCCTGCACAATGAGGAGGAGAATGAGGTGAGGCTGTGCCGCTTGATGCATGCGGGTGGCTGTGGTCATGGTGGAGACGGGGTGGTAGGGCGACAAGAGAAGGACTGACAGGGAAACAGAGTGACCTTGTGCTTGTCCCCTCTGATCCAGTGTGGGACCAACTCCATTGATCTTTGGGCACTTATCACAGGTAAACGTTTAGACTCAAATCTGTGCAAATCATGCTGAAGCACAAAGAAATACTCAGAGTACAAGTTCTGTATTATGAGCCCGGATGAGACCCGTCCTCTGGGGCAGGGGGTGGCTTTTTCACCAAGTGACTTGAATTCGGTATGTCTGTCTAGATGAAACTGAAAGTCAAACAGTTCCTGTTTGTGCAGTGTCCTAGGTGTAGTTACTTGGTGGTGAGCTTCCAGGGAGGGATGGGTTTAATGATGTGCTGAAACATCAGGCAGGCCTCTTTTCTAGATGCTTGAAAGATTGGCCTCTGAGGTGTTGTTTGACCCTGCTCTGGGGCTGGGCCCTGTTGTATCTAGGCTCTTGTCCCTTGTGCTTCTTCCCAGAGCAGAATTTCAGTCAGATTCCATCTTTCTGGGGTACTTGGCCTACAAAGTCTTGGGTAAGAAGATCAGAACCCAGCTGAAGAGAGCTACTCTCAATCTCTCTCAGATGTCGGGAGAGAACAAATTTCTTGCCGCATGAAATTCATGCAATTTCAGCATCCAGCTTACAACATCCTTCCCCCTGGGAGAGAGGCAGTGCTTTAGGGGGAAAGATCGGGCCCGATTCCAAGGGGGATTTCAGAACAAGGGCACCCTTGTAAATCTGTGTGGAGTGGAGTGGCTGCATGAACAGTGATTAGCTCTCATGCTTGATTGCATCTGTAGCTCACGCTCTGTTTGTAGGATGCAAGGGCTGTCCCAGGCTGGCTGGCTCTGAGCGTAGCGCGTGGCTCTGTGACACAGCTTTCCCTGGGGCTTGCTCGGTTCACACACGCGCAGTTTAGCCAGGCGCAGAGCTCTCCCGGAGCTGTTCCAAACCCCAGGGCACTGCTCGAGCATCACCCCGGCTGCCACCCCCGGGCTGCTGGGAGGACACTCGTGAGGAGGCCTTCCCTAGCAAGTGGTGACTCTGGATGCTATCTGATTATGCTTTTGCTCCACAGCAATAATTCAGATTTAGATCTAGGTGCGCACTGTAATTCCTGATCTTAGATGAAGTTTATCGTATGCCAGTGTGCTGGACTGTAAACTCTGTGTGCCTTGGTGTTTGTGTGCCACGATGGGTCCCCATTGAAGGGGCCATCTGACATTACTGCTGTGTAAATGCGGTTGTTTGAGCAGTCTGAACAGCAGGGCTGGACAAAACTCCTGCAGCACCGTCTGAGAGACAGATGAGCAGCTACTATGTAAGCTAAGTGCGCCGAGGACAACAGAAATTGTTGGCCTCGTTTCAGCAGGGTGATGCAGTTTTGCTTTAGCAGTGCGGCTCCCTGCAGACTCCTAGCAGTGGCTTTCCAGCAGAGGTTTAGACTTGGTGCAGTTCCTCTCCTAAGGGCTTTTATTTGAGGCCTGTGTCTTTACCATGGGTGGTCCCCAAGAGCAAGCTCTCCAGTAGAGTTGGGGAGCTCTGAAAATGAGTTCTTTGTCAGGACAACTCAAGCCTTGAACTGCTCTTTCAGCTGAAGTTTCTTCCAGAGTCAAGCTGCCACCTGCTGCGTTTGGGCTGGGCATGCCTTAGTCTCTTTTACCGTTTCTTTCCGTTGCAGGATGCTCGCTCCTTGGCCACAGCCCCCACCCCGTCTGGCGCCAGAGCCAACACGGTGCTGGAGAGGGTGGAGGGGGCCCAGCAGCGCTGGAAGCGCCAGGTGCAGGAGCAGAGGAAGACAGTTTTTGACCGCCACAAGATGCTGAGCTAGATCTTTGCTGAGCTATGTGGCACCACTTCCCAAAAGACAGGGAAGCTCCGCTGGTCAAGACAGACAGCAGGTCACCCTTCAGGACATTCGTGGTGTTTGACTGACAGCTCTAACCCTCTCTGATTTACCGTCTTCGTAGAGAGAAGCAGACCAAAATGCTTGCCTCTGGTTTTGTCCCCTTGCCCTTTACCTCTCAGCCCAGAGGCTCCTTAACCCTCACCTGGCTGAGCTCTGCGCTGACCGTTAGCCCCGTGGCTGCATGTAAGCGGTCAGTCGCGTGCAACGCTGCTGCCCCGGCCACGAGCTGGCTCCAGCGGGGCTGCAGCTCCAGCGCACTGTGCTCGGCTGGGCCCTGCAGGCACCACCTGCTGGGACTGAAGTCTCCGTCAGCCCACCCCCGCATCAGAGACAGGGGTCTCGCTGCGGAGTGTTGGAAGCTGGCTGAGGCCTTCTGGGATAAATATAGTGGGATAATTTTTATGTGGGATAAATTATGTGGCGCTCCTTCAGGACAAAGAAGCCACCCCCTCCTCCAGTTTACACCGATGTTAATTGGGTGTCAGGTGCTGAGACAAGTGTGTGGAAGGACGAGGAGGGGTTTCCCTGCCAACGGTCAGCTGCTGCTTGCACTTACCCTGGTGTAAACGGAGTGGATTTCCACTCCCTTCAGTGGAGTCTGTCCAGATCTACACCAGCATAACTGAGACTGCAGCTTGTTTCTGTGTAGGTGCATATCACAGAACTGATTAGTCCATTCAGAAGTAAGAGACCAGCAGGTAAAAGGTTGATTTACATTCCTATCTTTTCCTGCTTTATCAGTGGATAAAAGCATACTGGGGAGGAAAGCCTTCCGTTTGTACCCACGTTGGTAACCCTTGGTGCTCTCCCTGGGGTGAAGAGCATTTGTGTCCAGGAGAACTTGAGTAAAGGGTCTACTGGAGCACCGTAAACACTTGTCTGGGTCCTGGGGCCCTGGAAAGGGGACACTTGTGCTGCTCAAAACACTCGGAGAGCTCTGACTGTACTTGAGCTGTGTGGAGGAAACTGAAGTGAATCTGCAATGTATATACTGATCCCACTGAGAACATTTGTAATGTCAGGAAGGTGCTGGAGTTTATCATGTAGCATCTCTCTATTAAATGCAGACAAAGATCTAGTACACAGCTGGCTTTTTTTCAGGGAAAGGTCCCATGATGCCAGGTCTGGGGCTCCCAGCACTGGGTGGCTGCTCTCCAGGCAGCCTTCAGCGCCCGGCAGGCCACAAGACCTCAAGACAGAGCTGTGCTTACGGCACTCGGGTGTTTCTGCACCACAGGTGGATCCCCGGGCACTGGCTTTGGTCTGTCTGTGCTCGGGGGGTGACTGTCTTGCTCCAGGAGAGCAGGTCTTAAAACGGCAGCCCACCAGAGCACTCCTGTGTGGCAGAGGTCAGCCCCGAGCTGCCCAGCGGGGGGGCCGAGCGGATCAGAATTCCTCGCTTGCGGGAAGTTGGGCAATTGGTGCTAAAAGCTTAACTGGGAGAGGCACTGGTCACCGCCTTGCATGCTAGTGCCAGCGGCTTTTGATGGAGCTGCCCAGCAGGATCTAGCCCTTCCCGCTGATCCTGCCAGACAAATCCAAACGGAACCTTCTGGGGGCTTTGTGCCCGCTGCCTACGTGAACCCCAGTTACCCCTCAGCACCTCGCTGGGCTAAAAAGTACCCAGAGCTGCACATCGTACCGAGGTCACATTTTTCCTTCATCCATCCTTGTTCCGTGGTGCTCAATCGTTGGATCTTTCTCCCCCTTTTTGAAACCTCATCTTCCTTGTCCATCCCTCGTGGACACGGTGTTGGTCCCTGGGAACTGCAGCCCCTGAGAGGGGAAAAAAAACCAACAAAACTTTTACGAGTGTGAACAGAAGCAGGGGCTGGCTGAGCTGCCGAGGTGTCGTGCGGGACCGGGCTGGTGCGATGGGTCCATCTGGTGGCCGGTGCCCCTCGGGTCAGCGCCGAGCCGTGGGTGATCACCAGCGGTGGGGGTCCTGCACCCCTGGGTCCCTGATCCTGGAGGGCAGGGGGGAGGGGTTGGTGAGCGACACCCCCCGCCCCCCGGAACAGCTTGAAAATGGGACAGGAGAGGAAAAACCGCGCAGGCTGGATGTCGGGAGGCAGTGGGTTGGAGACCTCAGATGGGGAAGGGACTGTGGAGAGGTTGCAAAAAATGCCGCTGCCTGGTTAATTACTGGGTTTGTTAATTGGTTGATTAGCTTTGTTCTGTACACCACCCTCCCCAGGACGAAATGTTTTCTACTGCCCAGCCTGAGGCTCCCAAGCCTCTGCTCCTCTCCACACCCTTGCGCTGCTCGCGCGGGCACCCCCCAGCCAGCACAGCCTGGTGGCCCCCACAGCAGCGCCTGCCATCCCTCCAGAGACGGGCAGCAGTGCCAGCGGCAGTCAATAATTTAATTCCTTATCAAAAAAGCGAGTGATAAAAATAAAGGCTCTCTTAATACAAAATCCAGCCGCTCTGGCAGCCTGCCACGTCCGCGGTCAGGTGTCTGTTGCGGTCCAGATGTCGATGCTCTGGATGATGAGCCACTCGCTCTGGTTCCGAGTCACCCGGATCCTCACGCACTCCACGGGGCTGGGCATGCCCCTCTCCAGGCCCCGCCGCTCAAAGGTCCCTTTCTCAAAGGTGCCCACCGTGGTGTAGGCAGCGCAGTCGCGGCCATCGGCCCGCTGCCGCCGGCCCAGCTCCAGCACCCCCGCGTGCAGGAAATCGCTGCGGCGCTCGCTGGAGCCGGTGCGTACCCGGACACGGGTGACACGGGCCGGCTGCTGGAAGACGACGGAGAAGACGCTGCCGGCTGCTGGGTCCTTCCCCCAGAAGTACCCCTCTGCCGTGCTGTAAGCCTTGAGGGGCTCGTAGTTCTCGAAGATGGACATGCTGGTGAACAAGGCGGCTGGCGGGTTGTCTGGGAGGTCCAAGGCATCGGCCTGGAACTCATCGTCCTCCAGCCGGTTGACGGTGCCCTGGAAGGAGGAGTAGAGGCCCATGTGCTGGAAGAGGGAGGGCTTGAAGCGGATGACGTCCTTCTGGGTGAGCAGGAGGCGGAAGTGAACCAGCAGCCAGTCGCACGGCATCTCCTGGTAGAAGAGGAGGAGGAAGCGAGCCAGGCGAGGAAGGTCACTGGAGCGGTAGAGCTTACCGATGTAGCCCAGCTTGGAGAACTCAAGGGTGGCCCAGTTGGAGCCTTCCTGGGAAGCCAGTGCCTTGCGGATGGCCGTCAGGAAGGACTTGGCGCACCACACATCATCCTCGATCATCAAGTAGTAGGACGAGAGGTTGGCGGAGAAGGCGAGGAGGAAGGCATAGTCCACGTTCTGCTTGGACCTGAACTTCACCCGCTCCTCTGGGTCATTGTAGTTTCTCTTCAGGCCTTCCAGGGTGGGATAAAACTCGTGGGGGGCGTGGATAAGCAGGAGCCGGCCCAGGAGGATCTGGTGAGCAAACTTGTGGGCGATGTTGGCGGCCACACGCGCATTCCACCCAGGGTCTGCATCTGCCAGGTGCACCACCACCACCATCTCCTGCAGCTCCTCCTCTGTCGACTGCTTGAAGAGGGACTGGAGCGTGGCCGGGAGGTAGTAGCCACGTGGCCGCCGTACTGATGCCAAACCCACCGCCAAGAATTCTGCAAGGTAAAGGAGAGGCAGTGGCAGGCTGCGGGATCTCAGCCACCCCACAGAGATCAGGGAAACCCAAAACACCTGCCCCAGTGCAAGGCGCAGAAGTATGAAGCACACCTGGACCACATGGATCTTCCTCTACCCCTCCATCTCCCCAAACAGAGCAGCAAAGGCTGGCTAGGGAGGCAGTCACCAGGTATCAGCAGGTCCCCCATCCCCACAAGGTTGGAAGCAGACCCACAGGAGCTGCCACGGCAGCAGCAGCGATAGGGCAGGTCCATGCTGAGATGGGCAGCTGCAACGGGGCAGATGTGCAAACCCAGAGCCCTGCTCAGTCCAGGGTCCAAGAGCCACTCACTTTTGTGGGGTGACGGGGAGCCAGCGAGGAGGTGGTAGGAGATGTTGTGGAGCACAGAGAGATCATCCGAGTCCCTGAGGATGCGCTGGGCTCCTTCCGGCTGCAGCATCTGCAGGATGGTGTCTGGGGCCAAGCCCCTAAGCTCCACCTGGATGGGAGCCGCAGGCAGCCAAGTCAGATCCCATGGACACACGTGAGCAAGGGGTAATGACAACAGAGAGACCCAGAAATAAAAGGGAGACCCAGAAATGAGGGGGAGCCCCTGTCCTGCCCTCCCAGCTCCCGGATCAGGGAAGGCCCATGCACACTGGGCAGCCCCAGGGAGAAGGGAAGGCAGAGCTGGGGTTTGGAAGCAATCCGGTGCATGGAAGGGAGCAGAGCTGGGCTTGGGGTCCATGTGGGGCAGGTAGGGATGGAGGATGCTCCAGAGGCCCCTTCCAGTAGGACATCATTGGCGGGGGACTCACCTCCGGGTGATCCTGTTCCTGCTGGCTGCCCCCATGGAGGAGGAGGAGGAGAAGGAGGAGGAAGGAGGCTGCAAGCACAGCTGTGACAGAGCGCTTCAGGGAGCATCGCATAGCACCAGGCTGGCACGCTCAGGCCTGCTGGAGGAACGGGTACAGGCTGGGGAAAACCACCGTCCCCTGGGTGGGACAGTGGGGTGGCACCTGCATGCACCCCTGGGGCTCACCCCTCTGCTCAGAGCACCCAGGGGTGCGCACCTGGGGCAGCCATGGGGCACTTGTGCACCGTCCCCTTTGGGCAGGCAGGGGCAGGACACTCCGATCCAGCACCAACAAAACTCAGCCAGGTACAAAATCCACCCCACCAGCCCTGCCAATGCCCCCAGCTGCCCTGCAACACCCCACGCCGCAGCCCCAGAGCCAGAGGCAGAAGAAACACAGGTGACACACACATCCCTGAAGGCTTTTGGGTCAGGGTGGCACCCAGGAGCAGCCACCAAGTCCTCGATACTTGGCACCAAGCCCTGGGAAACACTCAGGTCTCAAGGGAGCCCAGGCTGCTCTTCCAGCACGGCCAGGATGAAGCAGCTCCCCCAGCCCCCCCTGCTCCCTGCCTGCCTCCAGGCAGCCGTGTTTGCCCAGTCCCAGCCACATCACTTGCTCGGTAGGACAAGAAACCTGTCCCCAAGGCAGGAGAGCGTCACCTTCAAGGACGTTACACTGCTCTCGAGATACTTCACCTCTCGTAGCAGAGGTGTGGCAGGAGGCTAAAAGGCTCCTGTGTGCACCTGGGGTTTTTCCATTATAAATATGACTGGGTCTGCCCTGGGAGAGAAACTGGAGACCGAGCGAGCGCCCAGCCTGGCGGGGCACACACAGCCAGCTCCATCCAAACTCCTCAGGCCACGGCAGCTCCTTTTGGACAAAGCATCTTTGGATGAGCCACATGGAGGCAAAGCACTCACAAGTTGTACAACAAGCCGGTGAGAAAGCTGCCGGCCGGCCCGCACGAAGGCTGGGCTTCGCCCAGGGCTTCTCTCCCAAAACATCACCGCATCAACCGCTGCTCCGCAGCCAACACGTAGCACCTCTGTGCCACTGCCCTGCTGCACGTGCTGGGCTTATTTTAAGGAGAAACCCCCCATTTTCCTGCCCAAGAGTCCCTCGGAGGTTTTCAGCCTCTCAACAGGCTGATGTTGACTCAAGCAGGTGTCCGTACGTTGTCGTCCCGTACTGTCCGTCTGTGTCCGTGTCCCCCCCGTGTCCCCCTCCCCCAACGCAGCAGCCCGTGCTGTCCTTGCTGCGTTGACCTCACCCAGGAACGTTGCTAGTTTCTCAGATAAGCAATTAAAACAGCACGAGCTGCTCTCTCCCGGGGAGGGCTGGGCTGAGCCGTGCCATTATCCAGACCCACCTGGGCCAAGGAGGGTGGAGGAGCCACCCCCCCACACCCCCCCACACTCCCCCCCGAGCCCAGTGGTGGCCGCAAGCTCGCCATCGCTGGCTCTTCGAAGCACTGGGGGGACAAGAAGCTCCTGGAGCTGCTTAAAATCTCCTTCCAGGGCACAGCTGGGTGGGGAGAATTGGGGGTGCTCATTGCCATGGGGCAGCCCTCTGGCCAGCTCTCCCCAAATCCCCCCCCCCCCCCCCCCCCGCAGCGATGGGGCACAGGCTTTGCCGGCTGCGGGGGGAGCAGCTTTGGGGACCCATCCCAGGCCAGGGGACCCCCCACCCCAGAGCCACCTGGAGGTGGATTTCCAGGCCCGGACCTCCGTGCTCTGCGGGGCAGTGCGAGGCCGTGGGGCAAACTGGGAACGATGAGGCTTGGCCGCTGGCCACACACCGCGCTGGGCGTATTTATGCTCTGGGTGGCCAAAGGATTTCTGGCTGCCGGGAGGGCGGTTGGCTGCCAGAAGCCCATCCTGGATGGAAAACAAGGTGCTGCTCAGCATCCCCAGCTCCCACAGGCAGCAGTATCATCTGCGGAGCCTGTGGGGAACAGGGGGTCCCATGCACCTCACCCCTCCAACATCACAGGCTTAACAGAACAGAAGGTAATGAACGCTACCCCATAATTAGCTCCCTAATTGGGCTTTTGATTTTTAGCTCCATGCAGAAACGAGCAGCCAAGCTAGACAGGCACAACCAAGGGCCATGCCACTGTAGACACATCACCAGGATGCAGCACCCTCTTGGCTGCTGCTGCTGCTCAGGGTGCCTCCACAAAGCATCCCGGTTCCTGCTCCTGCCCTATGGAGACATTGGGCCAGTGGCCAGGAGCAGCTGGCTGCTGCGAGCCACTTGCCTGGAGCCAAACTCCTCTGCTTCAGTAGGAGAGCCCCAGCCAAATGGGCTGCGTGACGCAGCAGCCATGACTCAGTTCAGCAGCGGAGGGGAAGGACAAGGAGTAAATACACAGCCTCGGTCCCGCGAGGCTGTGAGGAAGGGCCGGATGCTCCCTGCACGCTGGCGGCTCCAGCTGCTTCCTCCAGCACTGGGGAGACTGGGGCTGGTTGCCGGCGGAGGAGGGGAACAACCAGGGTTCACTGTCCCACTGCCAGAAGCACCCCTCCATGCTGGGGGAAACTGAGGCACGGAAAAAGGCTACGCATCACCCAGCGGGTAAGTGCCAGATCTCCCGCATCCTGGCCCAGTGCCCACCACCACCTCTCGGTGTGGATCCCCGGGATGGAGAGGGGCAGGGTGTGACCCAGTGCCAGCTATCGTCACTCACTTGAGCAGAGGACACGGCAAATTGTGGCAGCACGATGTCCCCGATGGGCAAATTACGGCAGCTTGGGGCTCCGTGGGATGGGGCACCCCTGGGCCCCCTGGGAGCCAGCCGGGGGTCCAGCCCCACACTGTTGGTTTACCTGTTCCAGGGGATGTCCCGCAGGGAGGAACTGGGGGGAAAAGCCTCGTTTCAGTAGTGCAGGACACTGGGAGCCAAAGCTTTAGGTCAACCCGGGTCTCCCACAGCCCCACGGCACAGGGGGGCTCTGCAAGCAGCTCAGTAAAGGGACACCTGGGTCTGACCCGGTCCCCACAGCTGACAGCATGGGGACCCCCAGCCACCAACCCGCCCTCACCCGCCCCAGCTCCCCAGGCGACCCCGGC